>NC_081818.1:10907500-12107500 GCF_030704535.1 Vitis vinifera | reverse complement strand
CAACTAGGATATAGAAATTAATAGACCTATAGCATGGATACAATGGAATGAAATCAGTTAAATTTATTTGTCGAAATTCTAAAAAAAAAAACATATACTCAAATAGGATCTAAATCTAAGACTAAACAAAACTCAAACTTTCTCAATCTAATGCTATGAATCAAAACTAAAATTAAACAAAAATCAAATCATCATTTTTTTTCCTAATATAATAAATCAAAGCCAAAACTAAACTAAATTGAATTTTCTTAATTTAATATGATAAATCAAAACTAAAATTAAACAAAGTTCGAACCTTTATGTAATGGATCAAAGTTAAATATAAATGAAATTCATGCTTCCACACTCTGATAAAACACATCTAAACTGAAACTAGTTTAAAAAAAAAAAATCAAAGCCAATCAACCTAACACAATGAATCCAAACTGAAATGAAACCAAACTTTAACTTTTCCAAAGAAGCCCTATATAAAATGATTAGCTTACCTAGCCGACTATGGTACTTCAAAGCAAACATAATGGCAGGTGGTTGATGCGGTGAGTTGTGGGCAGATGGCAACTAGTTGCAGCGTGGAAATGGTTGTCGGAAAGCCAACTAGATGAAGATGTAGGTGTAGTGTTCAGATGACAGAACTGGCGTGCTGGTGCAGACCTTCTATGGCAATGGTGTGTTCTCTTTCTAAAGATGGAGATGATGCTGTTGGAGAATACTGTGTTGGGCTACAACCATCAGAGATTACTCGTGACCTCTGTTTTGTTGCCTAAGACTTTGTTGAGATACTCCGACGTCAATTTTCACATCTTCGGTGGTCCACTGCGGCAGTTTTCAAATTAGGTTACGCGATACAACTTCGGGGAAGGTATAGAACCATCTACGTTGAGAGATTGTGAGGATAGGGTTTTAATCTGCAATCTGTGGACTGGTCTCAATGAGAAACCTGTGTTTGGCGAAGACGGTGGTAATCGGAGGCGTTACCACTACAAGGACTTCTTCGACGACATCTTTAGAGGCGACCACTCTATGAATATCAGTCAAAGAGGGCACGATTGGGATCTATTTTCTTCTTCTCTAAGTTTGCGATTTTTTATCCCCGCCCAGCCATTGCTTCCGTCCCAAGCAGAGATTTTTAGAAGCTTGTCCCCTCATTTGATAACGAAGCTATCTAGCACACCTTCATTAGTGGGTGTGTATCCTTTGATTTGTAGCCCATCTTCCAAATTATTGCATGAGAGAGCATTCCACCCTTGTGGATGTGCGTGATTCACTATTTGGATCGGGTGTGGCTGCTGTTGTATTCTTGGTGTAGGATCCTCCTCATGAGTTGACACGTGGTGACCCATCTTACCCTCACAGGCAAACCTCCTGTAGACATGTGGCAGCCTTCGTCTCTATCCAGATAGGGTCCATCAGCCAATAACATATATTTTGGATCCATCCTATTCGGAACCGACTATCAATGGCCAGGTGCACATAATCTTACGGGATTGCAGGGCATGCTCCAAACAGTGTCCCTGACCATACTCCGTAAGCCATCATTCGCCTTCAATTAAAGGCGTGCTAGCTGAAATGCCCTCATGTCTTTTCAGGCTGCCTGCCACATTCTGCATTCTGCTGCATGTGGCACAAAGAGATAGATGCGTCACCTGAATACCCCACTAGCTATCACCATCCATCACCTAAAAGAGTAATGATTGCATTGCCACCCTATGAGCAGCCATGATGGTTGTGAAAGTAAATGGGCGCCATTAGGCCAGATGTGACAACAAACACTTCAGACAATATAAAACCCTTGAGAGAACTCAATGAAAGGGGGTAAGACAAACTTCAAATTGGCTCCCAAAAGGAGAAATCATAGAAAACTTTCAAACTAACTAGAACTTCGGAGGGTGTGTCCGGACAACCTGTCCGGACATCTTTTGCAAGAAGAAGAAAGGAAACGTCCCTTTTAGTTGATCAAGCACTAGCTTCAGGGAAATATTATTGCCTCGGTGGGTCTTGGCATCAACATTGAAGAAGGAAGGAAACGTCCCTTTCAGTTGATCGAGCACCAGCTTCAGGGAAACACTGTTGCCCCGGTGGGTCTTGGCTTCAACACTTGGGGATAATGAAGTTGATGTTGCTTGAAAACCGATGCCCATGATGATGCGCCCCTCTGTCGAGAATCACCCTCTCAAAATCAGCATGCTCCCCTTTACCCAATCAACTGAAAGAAAACCAAGCTTTAAAGACCACCCAACTATTTACTCATAACTTGGATATCATCAACCAACTATTTAAGAACCCATTTGTTGACCCCAAACTCTCATTCCCTTGTTCGCTTTCCTTACCCCCTCATCTTTTTTTCCCACTGAATCTTCACTCGTGAAAACATCTTCATGTACTTCTCTCTATCCTATTGATTCCACTAACATGGAAAGGACCTATCACCAGTCCTTAGAGAGCTAGCCATGTCATCGGAGACAGTCAAGCACGATCAATTTTTTTTTCCTTAAACACAGCTCTCCTTTCGTCCACATACACGCTGCATTTTTTTCCATGCCAAACAACTTTGGTAATTCTCCTTTCCGAAAAAGAAATCACATCCCTCCTAATCGGTTCCTCAAGAATCTACTGAAAATCCTTCCTTCCAAACCTACTTCAACCTTCCTTCAAAGATATCTCTCCATCATTTCCATCATTTGACAAATCATATCCTCCATAATGTGCTGAAATTCTCCTCAAGGTGTGATCTCAAGCTTCCAAAAAAAAGTGTTGACTTCCCTTCTTCGTGGCAGTCTCAGAATATCCTCTAAATGCCACCCCCAAATCTTCCTAAAACGTGGCCTGAAATCCTCTTAAAAGACATGGCCTAAACCTTCCTAAAAGAGACGACTTGAATAATCCAAAACAACTTGCTCAATCCTCCACCAAAAGTTGCTCCATCATTTCTTCCTGAATACCAAATTTGAAGTTGTGTAGACCTTCCATGTATTCCAAAGAATCCTAATTTTCCCATTCCTTTTCTCCATTAATCGTCCATTTAGTAAGTTTCCTATAGAAACATAAAATTATCAGATTTAATACATGAATAAAAAGGCATTTTAGAAAATATAAAATAAAATATAAATAAAATAAATAAAGTACAAAAAAGAAAGAAATAAAACCAAGTATCATGTAGGCCATGCAACCATGCAAACCACACAAAAATGCAATCCATACAAACCATGCAAACATGCAAAAATGACCTAAAAGGCGACTTAAGTGGGATAGAGTGTGCCTAGATGAGCCTTAGTGGGCCAAGTGCATCTAAATGAGCCTAGTGTGCCTAAGTGGGCCTAAGGTGGTGGCTAATGGGCTAAGTGTATCCAAATGGACCTTGGATACCTAAGTGGGCCTGAGATGGTACCTAATGGGCCAAGTGCATCTAAATGGGCTTAGGGTGCCTAAGTGAGCCTAAGGTGGTGCCTAATGTGCCAAGTGCATCTAAAAGTTATCCTAATAAGGAAAGAAAAAACCCAAGTCTAAATTAAGGCTGCCCAGAATCACAATGGGGTCAGATGAGTCCCTCAACCAAAGTCTCCAATGTAGTGTCTAATGGGCCACCAGGGAATTATTGTAAAGTATCAAACGAACATGTAATAGGACATGTGCTAGTAGGACAAAATGGAGGGTCTATAGGTGGCTCAAATGGAATCTAATTTGAAGTTGAGTTTGGTAGATGCACTGAAAATTGAAGAAGATAAGCAATACATGTCTACGGTACCATACTCAAATGTAATGGGATTCCTAATGTATGTTATGGTTTGTACTCATCACTACTACAAAAAATGTAATTTATGACGCTTTTTTTCTTGACGCTTATATAAAGTGCCATTATTTATTCTCAAAAATGGGTATTAATGACGCTTGCGTTATCTTAGCGCTTTAATGGGAGAAATAATGATGTTTTTAAATAATGGCGCTTTTTTAAGCGTCATTGTACAATGCATTTCAAATAATGACGCTTTTTTAAGTGTCATTGTAGGAGAACCTCAACCTTGGTGCTTTTAAAAGCGTCATTTTCTGTTCATTTTATAATTACTCACATTTTTCAATTAAAAAAAAAAAGATAAATGTAATAAAGCCTTTTCTATACCCGATGCCCACACTCAAGTTTCATTACCAAATCTGTCTCTAACTGAACCAGTAAGCTCCAGCCAATTTCGATTGAGAAAATGAAGTTCTTACTCCAAATCAAGAAGATAGCATTCATGGATGTTCCACCGATTTGACTATTTGGGTGCTGGATTGAGAGAAAAGAAATGAATGGAGATATGAGATAAAACTAGGGTTTTTTTAGATTCGTAGGTTGGGAGAGGCAAGAGGCAGCAAAAGCAGGTGCCTTCGGTTGAAGAGGTAAGTAAGGAGGAAAGGTCGAAGAACCAGAGGAACAGAGAAAAGAAAAGAAGGGAGAAGAAAAAACCCAGAAGAGAGAGTTGTCGGGTACGAGCCCATATGTTCTCGTTTTCCCATGGATTCACATTCTTCACTATTGATTTCTGGGATTTGAGTGTGAATGCTTGTAAATCTGTTGTGGTTTTTGTTTATTATCAGTTATTTTCTTGGTTTGCATCTCCGATAAAAAGATACTATACCTCTGTTTTTAGGCTCAGTTGTGTCTCTCCTCTATTTTTGTTCTCTGGTTCTTATGTTCTCTGGAAGATTTGGAAATGGTTCTGGTGTTGTTCCATTTGTGTACAATGGTTCATGCTGAAAGGAGCTTGCTTTCCATGGAGTTGTAGGTACTGCCTATAACTTGTTTGATGAAATGCCATTTCGAGATATGGGCTCTTGGAATGCATAGAAAGTTTTTCAACAATTTTTATTAAGGGATGTAGTGTCATGGAACTCAATAATTGCTGCCTATGAGCAGAATCATGTGGCTTTCGAATTAAATAAAAAAAATTTCTTCAGGGGGCGCTGCCCCCTTCAACCCTAGTGAGCTGACCGGGCAGCTCAACCCCCGAGATCCCGAGCGAAGTGCAACATTTACTACTAATTTAAGCTTCACAATCTGACATAGGCTTCATTGCTTATGTTACAAAAGATGCTATTCAACTTCATTTTTAAATGGGTTACACAACATGTTATCTAATTAATAATAACGTCATGTTTGGTTCATCTATTCAATAAACTAATTGAGATTTGACACCCCACTTATGACCACAAACTAGAATGGTCACCCCCAACATAAGTAGAACACATGTCAAGGTGCGGCTTAGCTCTACTTTAGCCTTACTTGGGAAATCTACCCAAGTCTAAGCCTAAAAACAAAATGAAAAAAATATCATGATATTATATTAATACAAATTATATGTATCTATATTGATTATCTAATTAATCAAGACTCTAAAAAATGAGTAACTTTGATAAATCATTTTGGGGGTTGGAGATGAACCAATTTTAACATGAACTTTATGTAGTGGGTCTTTAATGGATTTAGCCAAGTTTGTGAACTTAGACCTAAAATTTGATGCTTACAAACAATATTTTCCTATTCTCACCATTTCAATTGATATGAATAATTTATAATACATAACTAGATGTAATATTTTAATAAGTATTTATGTTTTAGTTTTAATCAACTATGCATGCATGAAACCTTAGAATTCCCATTCAAGTATCATTGTGAGACAGAAGTTTCTCTTATTACATACTAAGACAATAAGTTGTCAAAATGTGAAATGTGGGTATATTTAAGCCAATTTCAAGTTGACAACTACTAAATTTGTCTTCCATGTGATAAAGATCTTTTCTCTGCAAATGATGTTTGAATTGTCCAGTTGGACAGTATAGGAAAACATGATATCTATGAAGTTAATTGCTTGTTCTTAATTCAATTTTTAGAAAATTTGGTAGTCTTTCTTCTTGTTCTCTGGGTGCATATTTGGACAAGGTCACATATTGTGTCTTATCCATTTTGTGTACTTGGAGAACTATAGGAAAATGCTGCTGAAATTTCTTTAAAATGAATTTAAGTATATTGGCAATTGACACATAGGGATTATGTATTCCTATATGGGATAGGAACCACCACCTAATTAAGGATGTTGGAGATGTTAGAATGCCTAAATCATGTATAAATCACTTGCTTCTATTCATTCGAATCTTAGTTCCATTCATTAATTGTTTTAGTTCATGGTATCATTGTCTCATGTGGTTATGTGTTTTTAAAATTTTCAAACTTGGTGTATTCAATAATATAAGAGAAGACTAAAAGTTAGATCTTGCTTTTCATTCCTATTCATGAATAAAGCAAACATCATGAATGAACTAAGATCCATTTTTTATGCTAATATTGAATAACCTAATATACTAATTATGTTTCTTGTCATATTGCTTATTGTTAGATGACTTGCACATTGTCGTTTTTTGGATTGGTCTAAGTTTTGTGACAATGTGGGAAATTTTAATTTGGTAGATTATATATTTTAATCCTATTAATAGGATTTTATTAATAACTTTAGTTGTTGGTGGTATCTAGGAGTTGTGTTTATCTGTTGTACATCAAATGGATTGTTCTTGGATGTCAAAGGATTATGCAGATGGGGTAGAAAGCTTTATCGCATTTGCATTACAATATTCCACATATAAAAACTCCATTAAATGTCCATGCCTTCAGTGTGGTAATATGATATTCCACACTCCTCAAAAAATTAGAGAACATTTATTCTTCTATGGAATTGATCAGAGTTACCATACATGGTATTGGCATGGAGACGCTGCTCCAAGTGGACCACCAACTAGTAGGGCAGAATGGCATCATACAGTTGAATTTAACGATGTGGATAGTACAATAGAAATGGTTCAAGTTGCATATGATGATCGTAAGAATGACCCAAAATTGTTTGAAACATTACTGAAATCATATAGTGAAATGGAAATTAATGAAGTTCAATCAGATTGGGTTATGTTAGTGACTCAGTTAATCATTACTCATGTTTGAAGGTACCTCTTACAACTTATAGTCTAATACAACTTCATATTCTTTTAAAGATGTAGTCAATATTTTGTTAATGTTAATTTTATAATGGATTTATTCACAATGATAATTTGTTAATGTATATCTTTGTACTCCTAGTTGGCAGTGTTTTCAATATGGATCATTTTGGGGGTTACTCTATTATGATTGATGTATAGTTGGCATATTGAGAAGTGAAGCCAAGTAGACATGGTAGGTGTAACAACTTTTGTATATTTCCTCTACAAATTATTATCAATTAGATTTGGAGAAATCCTACAATAGCATAGCTACAAAAATTCTTGCATGTCCAAGCTCATTTTCGTGGAGCCTTTAGTTTCATTACATGTGCATGAATTAGGAATTTGCCTATTCTCTACAAAAGCATTTTTGGTCTTTAAGATTACTAGCTTTATAAACTTCTTTAATCTAAATTTATAAAGGTCTCCTACTATACTAATGGGCTTAAAGTCTATAATATCTTGTACTTCCATTTTCTTTTACATAAAAATAAGGAAGTTAGTTTAAGACTTCTTACAAATAAGCCTATGGAAGGAAATAACACCTCTTACTAATTGGTTGTTAAATTGTTTATTATATATTCTTCAAGTTGTACAAAAAGGCATAGGTCATTCTATTAACAACGTCACTGCTGCTCTTGATGAAGGACACCCACAAACAATTCAAAATATATCATCAAAAGAATTTTGAGGTAACATGTTGTGGTTATTGTAAGTTTTATGAATCAATTCCATGTTTAGAGATCATTTCATGCAAGTTCCATATTTAGATAATAGATATCCTCATATTATTAAATGTTGATATACTAATACAATAAAAAGAACATAGATATTTTAACACAATTTTATAATTTTACATAAATATGTTAATTTACAATTTTATAATTTTTCGGACTTCTAGTTTTTTTTGTTTTTTTTTTCATTCCTTAGTTCCTTCTCATGCAAAACATCTAATGTCTTGTACAACCTATAAGAAGAATGAGAAGATGTTAATGGTTGAAATTTCATAAATAAGATAAAAATCATACCACAATAGTCAATGAGATAAAAACTTTTTTTTTTCTGTTTTTTTTTTAAAAATAGAATAAGAGTTCTAAAATATTTAGAAATTTGGTGTAATAAAATTATTGGAGTTTGTTGAGTTCTTTTGATACTTTGAAATTTATTGCAATGGAAGAAAGATATTTTGGAAATTTAAAAATTGGCATATACACATTTCATTTACAAAGTTGCTTCTTAACTATTTGTTAATACTAATAAATATGTAACCCTCTCAATTATTTTGCAGATTGAGCATCTAGAAAGTGAGTTACAACCATCCTTTTGCACTTGGAAGAAAAATGATGTAAAACTAGATGTAGTGAAGGTTATGAACAATTCAAAGTTGAAGAAGAAGTTGTAAAATTGTTGGTTTTAGTTGTTGATTATGTATGATGTTTATGGATAAATTGTAATAGTGAAAAAGGAAGACCATATTTGATACTTTTTGTCAATGGAGATTCTTAAATTAAGTTTTCATTATTAATTTAATTGTTGATAGAAAATTATAAAACAGGGCATAATTAGGACATTTTAATTTCTGGGCTATTAAAATTTTATATGAGATAAGATGATGCTTTTTTAAAGCGTCATGCTTTACTTGAATAAACAGAAGATGACACTTCTCAAAAGCGTCAAGGTTGATGTTAAAAAAACATGGCATTTCTTTTTAGTGTCAAGGTATAAAACGCTATACGATGACACTTATTATGAGTGTCAATGTTGCTCCTACAAATAAAAAAGCTATAAGATGACACTTATATTGAGTGTCAATGTTGCTTCTACTTATACAATGACGCTTTATTAAGTGTCAACGTTGCTCCTACAAATAAAAAGTTATAAGATGACACTTATATTGAGTGTCAATGTTGCTTCTACCTATACAATGACGCTTCATTGAGTGTCAATATTGACATGAATGAAATTATTAACATATGATGACACTTATAAAGCGTCATTGTTTCAAATAATGACACTTACTATGAGCGTCATGGTTGACGTGCAAAGAAGATGACGCTTCTAAAAGTGTCAACGTATGCGATTTAAAAAGATGACAGTCTAATATATAACGCTTTTAAAAAGCGTCATCTTATATCTATCTTGACACTTAAAAAGCGTCATCTTTTGACATTTTCCTTGTAGTGCATCCAAACCTGTCATGTTCTGTTAGTATGGTCAATAGATACATGAGCAATCCATGGAAAGTCTATTGGCAAGTAGTCAAGAAGATATTAAGATATCTTAGAGGGACTAGTATACTTGGATTACTTTATGGAGATGGTTCAATTGAACATGGAGTTGTAGAAAGTTTTGTAGATTCAGACTTTGGTGGAGATGTGGATAAGAGAAGATCATTGACTGGATATGTGTTTACACCTTGGGAAAGTGCGATAAGCTGGAAAGCAAACCTACAGTCAATTGTGGCTTTCTCTTCCACAAAGGAAAAATACATAGTTGCAACTAAAGTTGTGAAAGAAGATTTATGGCTTAAGGGAATGATCAATGACTTAGGAATTAATCAAAAGTCTATGACTATACACTATGACAGCCAAAGTGCTATACACTTGATGAAGAATCATGTATATCATGAGAGGACTAAACATATCGATGTTCGAATGCACTTTGTTTGGGACATGCTTGCTCAAGGATTTGTGTTGATGAAGAAGATTTGTACTAAGAGCAACATAGCTGATATGTTGACAAAAGTTCTTCCTTCAAACAAATTCAGGCTCTTTCTAAGCCTGATTGGAGCAGTTCAAGAGTAGAGGAAGCTTGGAGAAAGGACTTGAAGGTTTATGGGTGCATTGAAATTGAGTCAAGGTGGAGAATTGTTGTGTGACTCACATTTAAAGAAAAAAAAAAAAAAACTGAATGGGTAGTTACCAATATGCACGTTTACCTGGAGTTATAACATTTTTTTTTTCTCTTGTGGTTAAGGGAACATTAGTGAAGAAAAGCGAGTGCTAAGAGAGACAAGGTTAGAACTGTTTTCTTTTTATGAAGATCTCTATTAATGTTGTATAGTGAGGTGCATGCATAAAAGCTTGATCCATATAAGAGCTTTGAGGGTGTAATTCTTCAGTGATAGTGCATCATCCAAGTCCCCTTGCCCTTATAGATGTAGATCAATTTGATTGAACCACATAAATGATTATGTATGTTTTCTTATATTATATTGTTGATTGAATTCTTGTTAGTTTCTGCATATCACATCTAGTTATTTAGTTTTTCCGTAAAAAGGTTTAATAGTAAATGGTGACAAAAGTATCATTTGGACCATCTATCAGGCTGATTTAGAAGTCATGCACGATCAGCTAGTTAAGGTCATATCAAAAGCCAATTAAACTATTCCCTTCATCCTAAATTCACCAAACTGCAGTTGCATCTGTAAGCAAGATGTTTGAATTTGCCGATCACAGTCTCAAACATTGCAAGCGGGCTGCCAAACTATGGTCTTTGGCGTTTTCACTATTTGGCATGCTGTGGATCCTTCTCTATCAGTTTAGAGATCTTTTGCTTAGTTGGGAAGGTCCAGTAGAGGCTAAGCCCTTTGTGTCTCTTCTGGATAATCTAGAAAGAGTGCAACAAGAGTCCATTTTAGTGATGGAATATGTATCCCTAAAGACCTTCTTGTGGTCTAACCAGAAGTTGGGAATAGCTGAAGGTGTAAGCTTTCCCCATTGCCCAAGACAGCCAAGACCTGAAGCCACCTAGAAATTCCAGGCCAAAGCCTAACCCGACCCCTATAAGGCTGGACTTGGGATGATTTTTTTGAGCCCTGTCTTGAGCATTGAAGCCTAAGCACCAACGACAAGATTCCCACCTAAAATGCCATTAAAATTCCAGCTTGGCAAATAGAAAGGCTATTTTCCATGCAGATTCATTGTAATGGTAACAAAAAAGAATTATCATATGCTACTTTTGCATGTTCTACTTCCCCTTTCACCTATATGTACCATTCTGCTGATGTAGTACATGAATCTGTATTAGAAAATCTGATTGAACTCGGACCATCCATCTAGGCTCATCAACAAACCAAGAACTCTCCAGTCATGCTTGGACTAGAGATGATTTCCCCTGCTGGAAAATTTTCTACCAAGAATAGGACAGTAAGACAATCTTTGGTCCATGTTGACCAAACTCATCCACAAAAGGCTGGTGAAATCCATCAAATGATCATGTTCTGAAAGCCCAAAAGCGAAATTATTCATCAAATAACGTTTGCCTTTGATAATTCAGAAAGAACAAAATTACAGGAACAATATATACACAACTATCTGGATGGATATTATGAAAGATCCTCAGCAAGAACAGATTCATTATATAATGAGTACATTAAAGAAAAAATAATAATTCAAAAGTCACACCTGCATGCAAATGTGTAAGTTTTAACCACATATTTCAAAAGGCAGCTCACGAGTATATCACTGGAGTAGGGCTTATATACATATTGCTCAAGTCGAGCTAAACACATGAAGCTTTACTGAAAAAATAAATATAATAAATTCTCAACCACACAAATTCAATTTGAAACAGAGAAAAATCATTGCAGTCTCTCATAACAGCATGTCTTTCTCCTGAAATGAATGAAAGCAAATTCAGCATACCTAAAGAAGTGAGAACGATAAGAATTAATGGAGGTTCTTGTATTATATAAATATAATTGAAGGAAAAATGTGTTAATGACTCACATATATTGTATACTATGTAGGGACAAAGACATACCAGCTTCCATATGTAAAGGATACCATCAATATTCATTTTACTAGCGAGAAAAAATCGATAAAATGAATAAAATTAAACATCATCCAGGTCAGATGAACATTGAATGATGTCTCAAAAAGAGAAGGACAAGCACTTACACAGCTAAGTAAGCATGAAGAACACAGAGAAACAACTTAGCAGTGTAGAAATGATCTTGAAACTCCACTAAGGTATTGCGAACTTCTCAGCTTGAAAGTTCAATTTGTTTTGTTGGTTTCTACTTTTTCTAAAGTGCTTGAATAAATATTTTGCGCTCATTATTATTTCTCTTTGGATTTCACCATCATTTGTATCGCAGGCATAGTTTATTTGATGTTGGCAAAGAGAAGGGTTAGAGCAACAGTTTTGGTGATCTAGTACTCAAGAACTATGGTCCTTATAAATCACTTCAGTATATACAATCTTGTTCGTTGCTTCACCTCCTTATTTGCAACTATTCCTTCAATCACTATGTATGCACCTAAGTATTAAGCATTGTAAGATTCATACCTTATAATTTGTTGAATTTAGCAATTGGAAGTGTTACTAAATTTATAAAACTGGAAACCAGCATTCTAGAGTTTTATAATTTTGAAGATCAGGGCTTGTTATGAGTATCCTACTAAAGATGTGATTTAGTACAGGAAGTGTAAATAGGTTGCATTCAAATAAGAATACTTAAACCTAATCACATTTCGTCCAACATGAAGATTGAGTCTTAGGAGGCCCATAAGTAGAAGATCTCTCTTTCTTTCCATTTATTAACAAGTTCTCTAAGAAGATTTTGTCATTGCTTCATAACTTGTACATTCTAATGACAATCATACAACATGACGAAGATTTTTGCATTGTAGCCCAAAAACTTGTCCATTTTCATAACAATCATAAACCATGAGATCAAGACACTGGCAGATGTAACAATCTAACAATCATGCACAATGAGATCCAGACATTGGTAGAGGCACTGGCCTACATTTGCTTTGTGGAGTTACTGAAAAAATTTCAAAGAAGTCCTGAGACTATCAGAATTTTTGTCCATTTTCCTGTCAATTTGAGCCTTTTTGGAAAAGATTGGTCCAATTCAAGGAAAATTTTACAGAATAATGAAAAGTTCTAGCATGCATGTTGGTTCACCGCTTCAACTCATGGATTGCAACTTCTAATATTTAATTTATTAAGAGTTTTTAATCTTTAAAACATTATATTTGTTAAGATTTTATAATCTTTTACAGCATAATACATAGGATGATTACCAGAATATCTAAAGATGGTAGAGTACCTCCAGAACCTTTAGTGTGAAGGACTTTGCTGGGAATTAGCTGTCATATCTCAATGATGCTGTTGCAAACCATAGTAAATTCCTCCAAGTAAGGGAAAGTAACCAACCTGGAAAATCAATCAAACAAAACAAAACAGATTTTCTCTTTCATCAACAAGATCATAGGTACATAGCAAATTATTCAAAAAGAACTGTTCTTTTACTTTCTTTTTGAATCAAAGAGAAAGAAGAATGAAAGTTAGGACTACTGGTTTTTCATAGAAATTATAACAAGAAATCATAGCTCACAGATCAAAGAGAGCCACTTCGGTCATTCAGCATTTGGCAAGGTTTTCTGTGATATTTTTCTTAATCACAAAATATAATTATATTGAAATGAAGTACAGAGAAGGATAAGAAAATACAGAAACCAATGAAAACAAAAAAGAGAGTAACATGGTTTGCCAAAACTAAAACAAATTAGCAGCTAAACCATGAAATATTAAAAATGTACAACGGCACTTCTCAACTCAAGGAGGTAAGAAATTTATCACAAAAGACACCAACTTACTAGCTTCTCACTTGGCTAGTTTATCTGCAACATGATTTTCTAAGCAAGGAGTCCAGGAGAAAGAAACACCCAGGTCACTAGTGATATCTGCAATTTGGTGGAGCCACCCATCACATTTCAAGGGCTGGATCTTTTCTTATTAGATTAATCATGAAATAACATTAGCTGAATCCCCTTGACCAGAGACCGGAGAGATTCAAATTAAACTCTAGCGTGCTATAGACCTTCCACAAAATGTTAAAATCTTTACCTCAATGATCAAACCGTCTCTTGCAAGTTTGAGAAAATTATAAGGCCTCAATATCCCCAACACACTTCCAATTCCTGACTATAAACTATTACTTAGACAATGTTGGCGTGAGTGAGTTGTCAATGGGCTGTCCTTGACAACTGATTGGAGTAATTATAGGATTTGATCAGATTGTTATTTGATTCCCTTCTTTCAAGGGATACAAATGTTTTTTTCCTTAGACAGCTCTTATTTGTGTATAGCTTCTTTTTTCTTCTTTTCTGTATTGCTATATATTGTTGTAATTGTTTCCATGGAAAAAAAAAACAGAAATATTCCCCATTAAACATGGTATTAGGGCAATGATCCTTGGATCTTTGCTACAACCAAAAAGAAAAAAAGAAAAAAAAAGAAAAAAAAGAAAGAGCTTCAATTATAGACCATGGAAACTCTTCATCCGGTGTGGTGGTGTGCAACATGGTGAAAATCCCACTGGTTCCATATTAGAAGATCTGACGTAAAGAATGATAGAAGTTCTATTCTAAAACCAAACTCAATCCTACACATCAACATATGACCTTCCACAGCATAGATTGGCATCAAGCTAAACGCACCAACTATGTTTTATGGTCTAAAGTTGTCGAGATGTATATCTCCAACAAAGACAAACTGGGATATATTAATGGAGACTTTCCATAACCTTCATTGACAAAACCGTGTTAGAACTAAAAGTGGTCTTAATGACCACCTCAAGTTTTCTTTTCTTAAAAGTTACATTTCTTTTATTAAATAGTTTGATTCATTATCCCATGCATGGATTTTGATGAAATTAAATTAGATTCATTTTGAAATTCATAATTTAGTAATGGTTCATTGATGGGAAGAACCATACTACACCTATAAATAGAGGAATTCTTGGTCCCGCTCTCCTCTCTTACAATTTATTGGAAGCATTTCCATACCCATCACTAAGGAGTGCATAAAGAGAGAGTAGGAGAGGGAAGATCAAGAAGGAAGGTGTTTAAGATGGTTACTTGAAGAACTTCAAATCATATTGAAGTTAGGACTATGAATCAAGGTATGATTTTCTTCTTTTTCATATCCAAGATGATATTGTTTAAGTTCAATATTAAACACCAAATGAAAATATTTATCCAACATTTGGTGTCAGAGTAAGGTTAATCATTTGTATGTTTATTTATTTATCTATTTTCTTTTTTTAAATTTGGATATGATCAAGGAAAACCATAACCTGAAGTTATGGAGAAAATTTCTTATGGAAAATCATAACCCGAGGTTACGAATAAATTGATTTGTTTTTCATAGATTTACTCTTGAATATGGGAAAACCATAACATGAGGTTATGGAGAGAAACGGAAAATCATCACTTGGCATCATGAGTAAATGAATTTTCTCATAGCTTGAAGCCATGATAAAGTTTATACCTTTATAACTGGAAGTAATAAATAAAGGAATTTACACATACCATAACTTGAAGTTATGAATACAGAGAAAACCTCTTAATATGGAAAATTGTAACTTGGTGTTATAAATAAATTAATTTATTTTCATAACCTAAAGCTATGATGAAGCTTCTACTTTTATAATTAGAAGTTATTGATAGCGGGAAATCCTCCACTCATGATAGGAAGATGTCTTCTACTGAAATCAATAATAAATCCTTCATCGAAATCATCAAGAAATCCACCACCAAAATCTCTATTTGACATTCAAATGTATCTTCCATCTCCATCTGTGCATTTATCTCTCCTGATATTCTGCATTTATCCTTACCAATATTCTCTCCATTTTGTTCCATTTTTGTAGACTTAACAATTATACACTTGTAAAGCTCTCATGTATATATATTCACGTGTAGTTGTCAATGAAATATAATATACATATTCTTTCAAATATCAAACCCATTTTATGGTATTAGAGCCAACCTTGCATTAAGCAAGTTTCTCACATGCAACCTCAAATGGCTAAAAACAACCCATCACTAGCTGCTGGTAACCCCATCATCCCCTTGAATCCACCAACCTAACTCATTACCATCAATGTTACCACTCAACTCCCTCTCAAACTCACCAAAATCAATTACCCCTTATGGCATGTCCAGTTTCAATCCTTACTCTTTGGCTAAGACCTCAAAGGATACATTGACGGCTCCTTCCCCTGCCCTTTTTCGACTGTACCAACCCCCAACAATGGTGGTGAAGTCCCAAACCCAGCACATCATCTATGGAAGCAACAAGATAGCTTTCTTTTTTCATGCCATATTAGCCTATGTGTCTGACAACATTGTCACTCTCATTACCTCAGCTCATTATGCTGCTAAAGCCTAGTCAGTTGGAAATAACATATTGTTGAAGTAGAGAGAGGATTATTGAGAAACAATGGCTTGACTTTTCCATTGATTGAGAATGAATATATATACACAAAACCTAAAACACAAAAATAGGAAACAATCCTAGAATTAGGGAATTATAACAAAAATGGGAAACAATCCTAGAATTGGGGAATTACAACAAAAATAGGAACTTACAACTAATTACAAGAATTTGAAAATAGAAAGAAAATCTATTGTAATGAATTCTCTAATACATATGCTAGAAAATCTCACACTCAGGTCATGGGACTTCGAGAAATTCTCACCAACGCCACCACCGACAACCTAAGCATTGCTAACTATATGCAAACCATCAAAAGCATCTCTAAAACACTTGCACTTGTTGGTTCACCTATGAGCAATGACAAACTCATTCATGTTGTACTCAAAGGTCTTGGCCCAGAGTTCAAAAATCTTAGTGCAGCAATTTGGGCTCATTATAACCTCATTTCATTTGAGAAACTACATGATAAATTTGTTGATTATGAACTCACCTTGAAGTGTAATGAAACCTAGCCAAAGAAGCCAACCATCACTGGCCAAATTCAATAAAAAAAAAAAAAACAATACTAATAGCAAAGGCAGACATTTTCACTTCATCAACAATTAAAGTGTATTTCCTGCATCCAATACCAAGCCAACACACCTGGGAAGCTATAACAGCCTACCCTTCCCCACTGTTGGTAGTCTTTCTAATCATAACCACTCATCGCAACCCAATACTCATGTGTGATAGCCTCATTACAACAATAACAGGCCCTGCTTTGTGTGTCAACTCTGTGACAAACTTGGTCATGGTACCAAAACCTGCAAATCTCGACTTGTACCTCGTGCTACACCTTAAGCAAATTTCATGACTACAAGCACTGTAGACAACCACAACACTGACTGGATAGTTGATTTTGGAGCATCACATCACATCTCCTCAAATTTCCAAAACCTCTCTATGCACTCTAAGTATGGTGGTCATGATGATATAATCATCGGTGATGGTAATCAAGTTCTTATCACTCATATCGGTTGCATTGATTTTATTACATCTCAATCCAAATTTCATTTAAATAATTGTTTGTGTGCACCTAATTTTTTTTTTTTTAAAAAAAAAATCTCTTATTTATGTCCCAATTTTGCAAGCAAAATCCCTTACTGTTTTGTTGTTAAGGACTTGAGCACGAGGGCATCTCTCATTCAAGGACCGAATAAGGGACATGTATATGAGTGACCATCATCTTCTAACACCAAAAAAGTTGTTCGTATATTTCACACCTCCAATCTTTGGTCAATAACTAGCATCACCGTCTTAGTCATCCATCAATAAAAGTGTTTCGACATCTTGTGTCCATTGAGTGCTTACCATGCTCTACAATCAACTTCAACCATTGCAACTTTAAAAGCCATAGACTTCTTTTTGGAGTTTCACCTATCACTTATGATAAACCTCTTGAAATTTTATATAATAATGTTTGGGGTCCTACACCCATTGATGTCTTTGATAATTTTCATTATTATATTGTGTTTGTGGATTTTTATACTAAGCTAAATTTATCTTATGAAAAAAAAAATTAGAGCTTACCACTATATTTGACAAGTTCAAATCTGTGGTTGAAAAATACTTCAAACCAACATAATTATAGTCTACTCTGATGGAGAAGGGGAATATCTCGGTTTGACCTCAACACTCACCAAACATGGCATTCAACACCTGAAATCACCTCCGCACACACCCTAACTTGTTGGCATTATAGAACGTCGTCAGCACCACATATTTGAAACTAGGTTCACTCTCCTTCACCATGCCTCACTTCCCCTTACCTATTAGTCTATCGCATTCCAAATTGCCACCTACTTCATCAATCGCCTTTCTACCCCCATTCCAAACAACCATTCCCATTTTTACAAACTTTTTAACAAAAAACCTAACTATCTCAAACTCTGAGTGTCTAGTTGTTTATGTTACCCATGGCTACAACCTTGTAATTCAAACAAATTGCAACCTTGATCCTGCCCATGTGTCTTCATTGGCTATTCCATTGAATACAATGCCTATCGATGTCTTGATCTACATACCAATTGAGTCTTTGTCTTTCGTCATGTGGTCTTTATCAAACATTTTTTCCCTTCCATGCCATTTCCCAATCCTCTTCCCTTGTTCAACTCGAGTCTATCACTAATTGGACCATTCTTGGCTCTTCTCCATGCCACTTGGTACCGTTCCATCCTGTAGCACCTTCACCAACCCCCTTGACCCCTACTATTACTGTTCTCAATTCCCCTGTGCTACCTAACAACCTAGTAAGATCTACCACTACCCAATCATCCCACCTTATGATCACAAGATCCAAAAACCACATTGTTAAACCCAATCCCAAATACTATCTACATACATTACCTACCCCAACCATTATAGAGCCCACCTCATTTACTTAAGCTTAGAAATCCTCTAGGTGGTGCCAAGCTATGAGTGAAAAGTTCAATACCCTTGTCTATAACAACACTTCAGCCCTTGTCCCTCCTCACCCATCACAAAACATTGTTAGATGTCAATGGATTTATAAGATTAAATGTAACCTTGATGGTTCTATATCTCGCTACAAAGCATGCCTCGTTGCTAACAGATTTTACCAATGCCCCGACATTGACTTCCATGACACTTTTAGTCCAATTGTTAAGCCCACTACAATTCGAACTGTTCTCACTATTGTTGTAACTTGGAATTGGCCAATCTAATAGTTAGATGTAAATAATTCATTCCTCCAAGACACCCTTACTGATGATGTCTACATTCAACAACCTCAAGGATTCATTGATGCTCAGAGACCCACCTATGTGTGCAAACTCAATAAGGTCTTGTATGGTCTTCGTCAAGCACTAAGGGCTTGGTTTCATGAATTGCACAACTTTCTCCTTAGTACTAGGTTTACTAACTCCCACTCTAACACCTCCCTATTTATTTATGCTCATGGCTCTCTCTCCATTTATTTGCTTTTGTAAGTCGATGATCTTCTTATCATAGGGAACTCTAAATATCTTCTTCAACAATTTATTATCACATTGGCCCAATGATTCTCCCTTAAAGACCTTGGAATCCTCAACTATTTCCCTGGCATTGAAACTTTTTCTACAACTGTCAGACTCTTTCGTTCTCAACATAAGTACATATGTGACCTCCTTTATCATACCAACACGCTGAACCCCAAGGAAGTCTCTACTTCGATGAGCTCCATTGATCCTTTTAGACTTCATGACGACAGTTCACTTGCTAATGCCACTACCTATTGCCAAACATAGAGTCTTGCAATATCTTTCCATGACTCATCCTGACATCTCATTTGTTGTTAACAAGCTATCCTAGTTTATACATTAACCTACTATGCAACATTGGTCCATTGTCAAGCGTGTCCTTTGTTACATCAAAGGGACCTTTACCCATGGAATTCTCATCCAAACGTTTCCTTCACTTAATTTGCATGTCTTTGTCAATGCTGATTGGGTCGAGGATGTTAATGATCAATCTTCCACCTCTACCTACTTGGTCTGCTTGGGCGCTACACCTATTAGTTGGAGTTTTAAGAAACAAAACACGATAACCCACTCCTCCATCGAAGTTGAATACTATTCCTTAGCTTCAACGATGACTGAATTAAATTGGATTCAAAATCTCTCCACTAAACTTCATATCAACCTTTTTACCACTCCTACCATCTAATGCGACAATGTGGGGTCCACCTATCTTTGTACTAATCCCATCTTTCATTCCTGAATGAAGCATATTGCCATCAACTTTCATTTTGTTCATCATCAGGTTGCTAAGAATCAGCTTCGTGTTTCCCATGTTCATTATGCCATTCAACTTGTCGATTCATTGACGAACCCGCTCTATTGCCAAATATCTCTTCATCAATGTTACAAGATTGGATTTCATGGTGGTACACCAACCCTGCAAGGGCATGATAGCGAGAAATCCTCCATTGATGATAGGAAGATATCTTCTACTAAAATCAATAATAAATCTTCCACTGAAATCAACAAGAAATCTTTTGCCAAAATCTCCATTCGATAGTCCAATGTACATTCCATTTGTGCATTTATCTCTTCTAATATTCTACATTTATCCTTGCCAATATTCTCTCCATTTTGTTCCATTTTTGTAGACTTAACAATTATACACTTGTAAAGCTCTCATGTATGTATATTCATGTGTAGTTGTCAATGAAATATAATATACAATTTTTTTCAAATATCAAAACCATTTTAGTTATGAATAAAGGAATTGACATATAATAACATAACTTGAAGTTGTGAATAAGTTTAAATTTCATAATTCAAAATTATAAATAAAGAGATTTGTTGATTTCATAGCATGCATTTATTTTTCTTATTATTGTTTTGCTTAAAGTAGTGTGCAAATTATTTTTTATAACTTTTCAAATAAAAGTTATATGATGAGAAATCATTTTATGATTTATAATAGTTAAAAGATTATAGCATTAAGTTATGTCAAAGTATTGTAAATCCTTTTATAACATGAATACATGCATACATACATACATACATACATACATACATACATACATACATACATATTGTGAGTTATGACTTAAGGCTACCAAGTAGTCATGACTCCATCAAACTATTTCATTGTATCGTCTCTCAAACTTGAGAGAATATTGAGTTTGTGCTGAAGTTAGCAGTGACTTTGATCCTAATGAGGTGTGTTCATGGAAACTATGGTCATAGTAGTTCCTTAAGTGGAACTTGACATAAGCTCTTTGAGAGCTAAGATATGTTAATTGAACACACAATAGAAAGATTTGTAACTCAAGGATTGTAGAGGTAGCCTTGAAAGGTTGATAGCTTTCACTTTGTTAGACTATGAACACTAGTTCATGGGGAGACTAAACAAAATGGATAGTAGGTCATGGACCTAAGCACTTGGTATCTCGTTGTTATTTACATAGGATACTAGAGAAATTGATTCTTTGTAGTGTGATGTTGAATCAACTTTAGAATTGGATTATGAGGGATCTAGTATTCTTATAGGTCTCAATGGTTCCCGCTTTGAACTCATATACCTTGTTCGCATGGGTTATTAGGGTCGAATTGACTCTAGGTTCACTTTTGTGCATAAGGGCATTTTGGTAATTACACATGGTTGCATATGGGTAAGTGAACAAGGTTTTTGGATTGGACTAATTGATTAATTAGTAGGCCCTATTAAGTTAATTAATCAATCATTACCCATTTTGGGCTAGATTAAGTGACCTAAGCCCATGTGGGCTCAAGTCACTTAAGCCTACTTAGGAACCCTTTAAATACCCTTTAGGGGTTAGGGTTTTTGATGGCTTTTTATCTTCCACCATCCAAAGAGATAGAGAACCATAGCCTCCACCATCTTTTCCTTCCTATTGGAAGTGTGCCAAGATCAAGGTTCGAGTCATCGGGAGAAGACTTCAGGTTTACGAGACTTCTATGGTTTCAATCTTCATTTTCACCATGTGGATTTGATTCAGGAGTATTGGAATCTAAGGTATGGTTTTTGTTAGCACTTTCTGAATCCTTTTAAAGTATAAAAATGTTTTTATTTTTATTTTTATCGTGCATAGGATTTAAAAAAAAAAAAAAAAAACCTAGGATAGTTATGCATATTCCTAACTTGATCCGAACTTGGGAAACGAAGAGATCCGGGTTTTTCCCATCAAAGGGAATAATAAGTTAATATAATTATATTAATATGGGACTTATACCCAAAGGTAGAGAATGATATTAAATAGTTACATTAATTTATAAGTGACTTTTCTCACTTAGTAAATCAATAGCATGCTACAAACCCAACCGAAATGTGGGATTGCAATGATGCAATATTTACTCACCAAGGTATAGTGATGGTTATGTAAAATTTTGAATTATATTTTATAACTCATAGTATAATTAGTGATCATATTTCTTGATTTCAATAATAACACCAACTTGATTCTCTAGGCATTTGTCTGGGATTCCATAATCGAGTGGTTTTAATTCTTATATTGGAATGAACAAATTCTTATTACCTTACACTACCTCAACTTAGATTTGGCTCTTCAAGTTGAGAAATCTCTTATGCTAACCAATGATAGTACATCTTATGTAAAGGCACCTTATGAAAAATTGAAACATTCTAATCGAATGACTCTCATGATCATGAAAACTAAATTGTCAAGAATATTAAAGGCTCAATTCTTACTTCCACAAAGGCTAAAGAATTTCTTAGCTTTGTGGAACAATAATTCATAGCATCAAATAAGGCACTGGTTGACACGTTGATGTCTAAATTAACCACTATGAAGTATAATGGAGTAAGTGGTGTTAGACAACACATAATGGAAATGAGCAAAATGACAAATCAACTCAACACTCAGAAAATGAGCATTTTAGAATCTTTTCTTGTGTAAGTCATTCTATACTCTCTCCCTTTCAAGTACGGTCCATTCAAAATTTCATACAACAAACATAAGGATAAATGGACCATTCATGAATTAATTAGTATGCGTGTGCAAGCAAAAGGGAGATTGAAATACAAACAATTGCAAATGGCTCACATTGTATCACATTATAGAAATTAGTCCCATAAAAATAAATGAACAACAAAGAAAGGTTAAAAGTCAAGAGATTCAAATAGTAAAGAGAAGGAAAACAATCTAAGGTGTTATTTCTATAAAAAGAAAGGACACATGGAAAATAACTGCATTAAGAGAAAGAATTGGTTTGATAAGAAATGTGATAATTAACTTATCACTTGTATGTTTTGAAACCAATTTAGTTCATGTTCCTTCTAATGCATGGTGGTTAGATTCAGGTGTCATAATTCATGTTTCAAATTCTATGTAGGGATTCCTTACAAATAGGAGTCTAAGTGAGGGAGAAAAATATATAGAAATAGGGAATTGACTAAAGTATAAAGTCGTAGCTATTGGAACCTATAGACTTGTTTTGGATACTTCACATGTTATGTACCTATATAATACCTTTAATGTTCCTTTTATTTCTAGAAACCTCATTTCTTTGTCTAAACTTGATTTTGAAGGATGTGTTTTCAATTTTTGAAATTAATCTCTCCGTCTTTACAAAAAATCCTTCATAGTTGGTTTTTGGGTTTTATGTGTTGGGTTATATAGAATTAATCTTGATCCTTTGCTCACTTAGATTCTTTTAATCCTACATATTAATGTTGGTATGAAACATGGCATCTTGAATGAAAATTCATCTATGTTGTGGCATAAGAAATTATGACACATTTCTAGACAAAGACTTGAGAGGCTAGTAAAGGATGGAGTTTTAAAAACTTTAGACTTTTTCTGACTTTGATATCTATGTTGATTGCATTAAAGGAAAATAATCTAAAAGTACCAAGAAATGTGCTACTAGAAGCTTGAGATTATTAAAAGTGATACATACTAATATATGTGGCCCATTTCCAAATCCTTGTATAGGCGGTGAATAATATTTTATCATCTTTATCGATGATTTCTCAAGATATAGATATGTCTATCTATTAAAAGATAAAAATAAAGCTTTGCAATATTTCAAAATTTTCAAAGCTAAAGTTGAAAATCAATTTGATAAAAAAACAAAAGTTGTAGGATCTGATAGAGGTAGAGAATACTATGGTAGATATGATGAGACTAGTCAAAATCCTAGACCATTTTCTAGATTCCTATAATAACATAGAATTATTTTACAATATTCATTGCCTAGTATACCTCAACAAAATGGTGTAGTTGAGATGCATAACCGAACACTTATGGATATAGTTAGGAGTATAATGAGTAATACATCTTTGCCTTTATTTTTGTGAGGAGAAGCATTAAAAAAATGCATATTAAATAAGGTTTCTAGTAAGGCTGTCCAAAGAACTCCATTTGATTTATGGACAAATAGAAAACCAAGTTTGAATCATGTACATATTTGGGGATGTCCTACAGAAGTAAGAATCTTCAACCCATATGAAAAGATATTGGATCCTCGAACCATAAGTTGTTTCTTTAATGGTAATTCAAAAAGAAATAAAGGCTATAGGTTATATTGTCCTAACCATATCACTTGAATTGTTAAGACTGGAAATACCAAGTTTCTTGAAAATGGTAGTGATAGTAGGAGCATTGCTTCATGAATGATGGTATTTGAAGAACAAAGGATAGATCTTCCTTTACTAAGTATGGTAAAAGGAGTTGAGTTGTCACATAATCATGTATCGCATGATGAAATGAAATCTCCTCTTAATCAGCCACCTAATGAGGAAACTATCATTACTGAAAATACACATCAAGGTAACTCAGGAACCTTAAGACAATCTCAAAGACTTTATAGATCTACAATTTCTAATGATTACATTATGTACTTACAAGAACATAAATTTGATATTCGTATAAAAGAAGATCCAATAACATTTTTACAAGCCATTGAAAGTAAAGATAATATTCAATGGATTAATGCCATGAAGGATGAGTTAGAATCCATGCACAAAAATGAAATATGGGATTTAGTTGAATTACTTGAATGATCTAAACCAATTGGTTGTAAATGGGTTTTCAAAACCAAATGAGACTCCAAAGGTAAGATAGAAAGACATAATGCCAAACTTGATATAAAAGGATTTACTCAAAAGAAATGAATTGACTATAGGGAACATTCTCTCCTATATCCCGAAAAAACTCTTTCAAAATCCTCTAGTAGCTCATTTTGATTTAAAGTTACATCAAATGGATGTAAAAACGGTTTTCTTGAATAGGAATCTAGAAGAAAATGTCTACATGAATCAACCTGAAGGTTTTGAAGAAAAAGGAAAAGAAAAATTTGACTAAAATTTATTTAGTCCTACTCTAATGATTGTCCTCATGAGGCATTCTTGAATATATTTGACTAAAATCATATGTCAAGCCAAATTATGAACATCCTATCGAATGATGTTATGAATCCTTTATCTCTTATTAAATCATATTTAATGAATTTTCACAATGGCAATTTTCATTTTTGAAGCAATAATTCATAATTTTAGGCAAAATTAAAAATTTACTCAACCAATATAAATAAATTTAGCACATAACAAAGATTCCTTTATCAAATGTATTTCATCATTTATGAAATGTCAATACATGCAATACAAGAAGTTGAATGTTGATAGATTAAAATTTCCACTAATGTGTAGGAGTACTACACACTTAACAAACACATTTTATTAGGGATATAACAATAAGTAGAACAAAATGCAAATGAAAATCTAGCATGTGTTTGAAGAAATAAACTCCCTCAAATGAAGGAAACATCGTTGACAATTTCTCAAAAATCACTAACAATTTCTCTTACAAAGGGCACTTCATCTCAAATAGAGCAAAATATAAAGCAAATCTAGTGTACCTAAAAATATGAAAATGATAAGAACAAATAGGAATGATATCATTTCAATATAAATAACAGAAAATATAAAGCAAATCTAGTGAACCTAAAAAAATGAAAATGATAAGAACAAAAGAAAATGATACCATTTTAAGATAAATGAGGTAACACTTAGCAATAGTATTTGTAAAATATTTTATGAAGAAAAAAAAACATATTCTTACTTCCAGACAAAAAGATGGATTCTACCTCCATCTTATTAATATTTAATGTTTTTTAAACTTACAATTTCTTTAATCTCGTTTTTCAAATCCTTTATATTTTATTTATTATTCAATTTTTATATTATTTGAAATTAAATTTTCAATTAATTTAAGAAATTTATTATTACATGTTAATAGTAAACATACAAAATATTATTTTTGTTTTAGTAATCATCTTGAAAGTTTTACTTATCATAAACTTATATAATTCACGTACTATACTAATTTGAATTACCAAAGGTTTTTTCATTATAAAAAGGTGTATTATTTGATTAAATTAGATAAAAATAAAGGAAGTTAAATATTATGAATGTAAAGACATAAAATATTCGCAATTGTTTTTAATCTATTAAAAACAAATTTTTTTAATTTTTTTAAATAAGGGTGATTTGAGTGTATTTTGAAAGAATGGTAATTAATCTCTTATATGAATGTTTTACCATTTTATTTTTAGAAGTAAAAAAATTGTAATTTTTCCAATATCTGAATTATCTTACACATTATCCCAATTTTCCCAAATATCATTCATTTTAAATATTCTAAAATTATAATAAAATATTATTGCTTGAGTATTTTTTTTATTTATTATTAATCTTTTTTACATTTATTCTCATACTATAAATTACTTTTGTTCATATCCAATCATCTATTACTACTTGTTAAATCATATGCACTCTTGCCTTATTTGTTATTACTAAATTCTACTAACTCCTTTTTAATACTTATTTTTCCATGTAAAGAGTTTCCCTAATTTTCCTTTCTAATTCATTGCAATACTTATTCAAAACTAGCACCTATTTTTTTTTTTTTTCGAAATTAAAAGAATACTTAACATTTTTCCTTAGTTTTATTAACATTTCTATTAATATTTATTATTTTTAAAATTAAATTTTCACTTTATTTTTTTCTTTTTTCAACTCCTTTATAATTTATTTATTGTTTATCATTTTTATTATTTAAAATTAAATGTTAAATTAATTTAATAAATTTATTATTAAACATTAATATAATCTTCTCACAATTTTTTATTATTTTTATAGAATGGTTCCGTCAATATTTCCAAAAAATAGTACAAGGAGAAACAAAAAGTATGGAAGAGAAAAATAAAAAGTATGGAAGAGAAAAATAAAAAGTACGGGAGAAAACTAACCTTTTTCACAAAAGAGTACTACATCTTCTCCGAGTCTTCCATTCTACAATTAATGATATGTAGTTTTTTGAGGTTTTGAATATTCATGAGTATCAGAGGAGAGGAAATATATCTCCTGCTATTATTCCCTTCTTCGGTCCATCTTAGCCTAGGTAGGTACTCCAACTTCAAGGTTTCTAACTTTGGGAAGATCTCAACATTTCCATCAATTCCTTGAAGAACAATCACATGTTCTAGAACTTCACAATATGCCACTTTTATCTTTTTCAAATTTTGGAAGCTCTTTATCAAAGAAGATGGGATAAGATTGAGTAGACATGAACAGTGGTACACCTTTAGGACCTGTAAATTACAGAAAGACCCAAATGGAAGTTGGTGATGCCATATATCTTTCAACTTGGGAAGACCATCAAGTTCCAACTCCTCCAAATTAGGGAATAAAACCTGTGACATAATACATTACATCATCAATTGGAAAGTTATGATTAACATAAACATATTCCTTAAATCTAATTCATCGACATGGGATTATTCACACATTTACTTCAATTATATTTTAAAAAATAAAATGATAAAGAATTCTCATGCCACAAATTATTTTTATTCATATAAATAATTTATTGTTTTAATTCATATGCACTCTTCTATTTTTGCCCATTAGTAAATTCTTATGATTTTTTTTTTAAATTCCTTTTCTTTTAAAAGATTTCAATGATTTCATTCTTAAATTTATTATGTATTTATTCCTATTAACCCTAATTTTTTCTTATTTAAAGTGAAATAATACTTATAGTTTATTCCCTATTTTTATACTTGTTCCTAGTAATATTTAATGTTTTTAAAACTAAAATTTCTTTTTAACCTTATTCATTTTTCAACTCCTTCATATTTCATTTATTATTGTTATTTTTATATTGTTTAAGATTAAATTTTCAAATAATTTAAGAAATTTATTATTAAAGATTAATACTAAATATACAAAAATTTAAGAATTTAAGAAATTTTCTCATTTTAATAAGGTGGAATTTGGAAAGTGCATGTGATTAGCTCACCCTAGTCTTTCCTATATATATATAAATTAAAACCATTAAAATTGACTAATAAGCTTTAACATACCTGTTGATTGAAAAATGAGCCTTCTGATATTGCATTTGTACTCAAAGATGTCGAAGATGTTGTTTCTAACTCAGAGCTGAAATTGATGAGTTGTGGTAGTTCCCAGAGTTGCAAGGTTCGCAAATTTGGGAATAGTTGCAAGTTGGTCCCAAAATATTCATCTTCTTTTATTTCCAACTCCCTTTCATATGCAATTATTTGTTGCATAGCTTTGCAACTTCCTATTTGCATGTCTTCAAGCTGGGAAAGGCCTCTAGCCATGGGGAGCAAAAAAAGAAATTTCAATTTAGGACAAGAACACACAATTAGAGTTTTTAAGTTACCAAAAGACCCTACTGGAATTGGGCCATGCCATACTTCTTTCAAGTTATTCAGCCGCTCAAGATCCAACGACTCCAATAAAGGAAAGGCATCATGTTGCAAAAACTGTTGATCTTTTGAATCAACAATAAATTGAATCTTGGGACTGTCACGAACTAGAAGATGTTTTAGTTCAAGAAAACTCTCCCTATTTGATGGGCAAAGAACATACTTGGTACCACGTAATTCATTGAACTCTAGTTCTTCACTTCTCTCCAACAACTTGCTAATTCCATCCCCCAGACATAAGCTTATATTGACTCTCTGGAACTTCAATGCTCTTTTGGTTCTACAATCAAGTTGGAACCAATAGAAATTGCCTATAAATATTGCATATCTTGTCAAGTTCTGAAAGAGCATGTCTTTTGGTAGCAAATTTTCATCTGGTATATTCATATTTAAAGTTGTCAAATGAGACAAATAATTTAGCTCGGATAAACAAGCATTACTTGCACCTTCAACTGCCCATTGAGTAAAGCTACATTTCATGTACAAACATTCTAATCGAGGCAATCTTGATAAGATGTTTTGTGGAATAACTTTAAGTTCTTTGCAATCATTCAAGTCCAACAGCCTTAGATTGGTCAATTGCACCATTTCATTAGGCAATTGTTGGATTGTAGAACCCACCAAGCTAAGAACTTCTAGTTTCACTAGCTTTCCAATTAGAGAAATGTCTACCAACTTGCACCAATCTAGACGTAATGTTCGAAGACTTGCAAGGGAATCAAGTGATGAAGGTAGTGTTGTAAAATGCATATAGGACAAATCTAAAACTTTGAGTTTTTTCATCCCTTCAAAAAATGTGTTTGGGATATTCAAGGAAGGATTGTCGTTATGCAATAGAAAAAATTGAAGTTCCGGACATACCAACCCTTGAGGAAGCTCAAGCACAGCTTTGCAATTTAAAGAGGTGAAAGTGCACTTTTCAAATTCATGAGTCTCTGACCATTCTTCAAATCCAAGATCTTCTCTGACTACAAATGGATGGGGATCCTTTGATGCAATTGCTCTGGCAACTTCACGAGCAACACCGTGCATCCTCACAAACTTGTTATCAGCATCCATGAAAAGCAAACTTGAAGCAATTTCTTCATCAAAATTGTGTCTATCTTCATGACTATCAAGTAGCAAGCCTAAGGCTTTGAGGATTTCCACCAATGCAAGTAGTCTATTTCTTGCTTGCTCCAATGAGTCGATGCGCTCAAACAAATCCAGACCCATACCATATTGTAACAAGTGATCCATTGAAATCTCATCATAGGTCAACGAACCACAAAGTAAGAACAATGACTTGACTTCATCACATTTCAAATGGTTGTAGCTCCACCCCAAACATGAGTATACCTTTTCATCCACTCCTATGATGTTTGTTAGTGCACAACTCTTGAGTTGTTCCAAGGCATTCTTCCATACAGCCACGGTCTCATCTTTTAATGCCTTTGCAATTGTTACAATTGCAATTGGTAGACCCTCACATTCTTCAACTACTTGAATGGCTATGGGTCGCAGTTCAAGATTCTCCTCCACGGAATCACCTGTTGTCTGCTTAAATAAACTCCAAGCTTCTTCTGGTGGTAAATGTTCCACTGGAAAACATACTTGTGCGCCCATGTCTTTGCATAATAGGTCTCGATCTCTAGAAGTCAACAATATTTTGCATCGTGTCCCATCACCTTTACAAGGAATTCCTACTTCCCTCAAATCAACTTCCGTCCAAATGTCATCCAAGATAATAAGGATCTTCCTTTTCTTCAATCCCTGGTTCAGTTCATCCGTTCTTAAGGTTTTATCCTTCCAATGAAATTTGAAGCCTAACAAGTCTGCAATTTGTTTTTGAATTTTGGCAATTCCTGGTTGAAGTTTATCCGAGTCTCGAGTCCAGGATACATCCATATAGACTTGTGCGGTGAACAAGTGCTGTTGCTTAGCCTGTTGAGCTACTTGTTTCAGCAGTGTTGTTTTGCCCACACCGCCCATGCCCCATACTCCAATCAAGTTGATATCGTCATCTCTTAAGGCATCCATAATTTTGTTGAAAGTGGAGGCTCTTGATTCAAAAGTTTCATAATTAGATACTCCATCAAGGAATGAATCCTGTAGCAAAAACACAATATATGGCATCAAATGGAAGGTTGTGATAATCGCATGTTCACTTATGTTACATTATAAAATTTTCATTAGTGAAAAAAAAAAGTAATTTTCATTCTAAACAATTTTCCAAAAAGTCAAATGGCTTTATGACCAAACAGTAAATAAAGTATGAATAATTTAAAAAATTACTCAAAAAAATACATAATTACAAAACTTACATTTTTTACTTTTCTTTTTGAAAAATATTCCGTTTCTTTTGATATTAACAACAAAATAATACATAATTTTTTTTAAAAAAAAAAAGAAAAAAAAAAGAGAAAAAGAGAAAAACAATTCAAATTAAAAAGGATGTGTATATATAATTTCCATGTAAAAAGTAATATCTAGGATTGTATTTTTATTTTTTATTTTTAAAAAAAGTTTATAAAAATGTTAAAATAAAGGTTTATTATAAAAGAATAGTAATTAGATGTAAAGTATGTTTTGTTCTTTTTGTTTTTAAAAGTAAAAAGTTACAAAACTTTGCTTTTTGAAGGTTTTGTAAAATAGATGTTAACAACAAAATAACACATAAATTTTTTTCAAAGAAAAAGAGTTCAATTTTAAAATATATATATATATATATATATATATATATATACATATATAATTTCTATGTAAAAAATGATATACAGAATTGAATTTTTAACTTATTTTAATTATATTTGATTTTCTTCATATTTTTTATAATATAATAAAATTATTTTTCTTAATATTTTTTTCGTTTTCCTCAATACTTTTTAGGACTAAACATAACTTAAATATTCTAAAAATTTTTTAAAAAAATTATTTGAATAAAATTTTGACTAATTCTTCTTTCTAATCCATTGCAATATTTCTTTTACTTAACACCTAATTTTTTCCTTTCTAAATTAGAATAATGTCGACCATCTTTTTCCTTATTTCTATTAATATTTATACTCTTTAAAATTAAATTTTCATTTAAAAAATTTTCAATTCATTTATAACTTACTTATTATTCACAATTTTTTATTATTTAAAATCAAATTTTAAATTAATTTAATAAATTTATTATTAAAGATTAATGTAATCGTCTCATACTTTTTTTATTTATTACTTTTTATAAAATATCTCTATCAATACTTCAAGAAAGTAGCGTAAGGAAAAATAAAAAATATGGGAGAAAACTAACCTTTTCGTTGAAGTGCATTGCATCATGTAAAGAAGTAATGACATCTCTCTTGTCTTGCATCCTACATACATGTACCTCTTTGAGAGAGTAAAAATCCTTGGATGTGGAAGGAAAGAATAGACATCTCTTGTCCTCATTGCATATAATATGTCTTAGCTTAGGTAGTGTCTTTAAATTTAGGATTTCTAGCTTTGGGAAGATCTCAACATCTCCATTAAGCCCTCGAAGATCAAAAACATACTCTAAGACTTCACAATGTTGCACATTTATCTCTTTCAAATTTTGGAGGCTCTGTATCAAATGATATGAGACAAGATTGACTAGGCAAGGACAATTGCACACACTTAAAATCCGTAAATTGTAGAAGAATTCAAGTGGAAGTTGGTGATGCCATATCTCCTTCAACTTGGGAAGACCATTAAGTTCCAACTTCTCTAAGTTAGGGAATGAAACCTAGCAAATACACAATATAATACATAACATTATCAATTATAAAGCTGTGACAAACATAAAAATACATTCCTTAGAAATAATTCATTAACTCTTAGATATTCACATTGTTCACTTTGATATGTCTAAAAAGATATGATTTATCTAAAACTTCTATAAATCAAATTAAAAGGAATCATGTGAGACCTAGTAGATACACAATATAATTCATAACATCATCAATTGTAAAGTTGTGATAAACAAAAAATTATTACTTAAACATAATTTATTAACTCTCCGATATTCACATTGTTCACTTTGTTATGTTTAAAAAATATGATGTAATTGAAACTTATATATATACACACTTTAATAATTTCCTTTTTAAATTTATTTTTCATATTGAAAATTTCAAGTATCACTTTTTAATTCATTGCCATATTTATTCCTATTACCACTTAACATTTTTTATTTATTTAAATTAGAATAATATTTACTATGTTTTCTTTTCTTTTTCTTTTTTATGTTTTCCTATTAATATTTAATGTTATTAAAATGAAAAATTCAGTTTAACTTGGTTCTTTTTTTCAACTCCTTTATATTTAACCTATGATCCACTAGTTTTGTTTCTAAAAATAAATAATAAAATTATTATTAACTATTAATGTATATACAAAGTTAATAAAATTATTAACTTTGATCATTATTTAAAAATTAAGATTGATTAGTCTCCATATATGAATAAAACATATTTTACTCTTTTTTATTAGGGATGATTTTGTCATCTAAAACAAAAATGGGAGTCTCTTTTTTAACTAATTTAGAGAGAATGATAATTTTATAAAATTATTTTTTTATTAAAAAAAAATCCTTCCATGCTCTTTTAAACATAATTTTCTAGGAATATTCATTATTTTCATATAATTTGAAATTAAATTTTAGAATAATTTAAGAAATTTATTATTAATGATTAATACTAAATATACAAAATATTACTTTTTTAGTATTCATCTTCAAAAAGTATATTTATCATAACCTTATGCTATATCACTTACAAACTATACTAATTTGATCATACATATCTATAATATTAACTAATTTATTTTTACCATTAATTCAATCATATGTATCTTTATATATATATATATATATATATATATATATATATATATATATATATATATATATATATATATATATATATATATATTATCTTAAATTCTCATTTATTTATTACTAATATTTTCATAAATATGGATATTTTCATCAATATTTCAATAAAATAAAATCACCAAAGTTCTTTTCTTTAGGTGTACTATTTAGTTCAATTAGATAAAATAATAAAGAAAGTCAATTACTAAGGGAAAGAGACAGAATATTTCTTATTATGTTAATTTAAACATTTAAAAAAATAAAAATACACAAATAAACAAAATAGAGATTTATTTTTCTTTTCATTTTTCATCTAAAAATTATTAAATCCAATTTCTCTTGACTAATTTTTTTTATTAATCACTTTCAAATTTTGAGTTTTCTTTATTCAACCTGGACTTTTTCAAATGTCAAATAGTATCTACAAATAAAATATTTTACTTAATTCTCTTATAACATTTATGATACCTCCTGGTTAACACATTTACAAGGTAGAGTGTAGAAAATGAATCTAGACCTAACCTAGTTTTTTTTAGTTTTTCAATTAAAACTAAAAGAAGATAGGGATGGGTATGAAAAGGTAAAAATATAAATAAATTGTGTTCATAATAAAACCATACTCATATTTATGATCTTTTATTTCATAATAATTTATTTATTTTATAAAAAGCAAAATACCACATAATAAAAAAAATGTTTTATAAAATTAAAATACATATAAATAAATAAATTATCAATAATTAATTTTCCTAAGGATATTATTTATAAATGCTCTATATAACATATTTATTTATATAAGAATACTGATTCAACAAACTAGAGGATGATGAAATTTAATAAAAAATATATATATATATATATATATATATATATATCAAATCATTTTATTTAAAAATATTCTTATTATTGTGAAAAGGTAGAAAATGTAGGTAAAATAAAATTAAAAATTTTAGAGCATAGTGAAAAAAATAGAATACATACATACATACATATATATATATATATATAAAGTAATTTTTTTTTCTAAATAATTTCCCCAAAAATCAAACAACCATTATAAAATAAACACCTTTCAAAAAATATGATTTGGCAAAGATTTTAGAAAAAGCATTAAATAAAGTACAAATAATTAAAAGATTCAAAATAAATATAAAATTACAAAACAAAGATAATGAATATAGAAAAAAAACTATAAATAAAAAGTTCTCAAATTTGTAATTTAAAATCAGAGAAATTACGATTAATTTTGATGTTAACAATAAAATAACATATAATTTTTTTAAAAAAAAGAAAAAAATTATTGTTTTATTTTTTATTTTTAAATTTAATAAAATTAAGGGTTAATTTCACTAACTTTCTCTAAATTATTGACTAAATACATTTAATCCTCATTGGTTTAAAATTTCATTAAACACCTCCCTTATTTTGAATTAGAGAAAATGTGAATGAAAATGACAAATAAGAAAGGTAATAGAGATATTTGACAAAATTTTAAACCAAAAGATCAACAAATTAACCCTAAAATTATTTTTTATAAAAGTATTAAATATGAATATTTTAGTCGTTATTTTAAAAGAATTGTAAGTAATTTCTATGCTTTACTATTTTTAGTTTCAAAAGGGAAAATTAATCACAAATTTTCTCAAATATTTTAACGAATCATAATTTTTAAAATATTTTTACCATTTTACACCTTACCCAAATTTTCATAAATATTATTTATTTTAAATATTCTAATATTTGGATAAAATATTATGATTTGAATAATTTTTTATTTATTAGAAATCTATATTACATATATTCTTGTACTAAATTACCTTTATTCATATCTAATCATTTATTACATTTATTACTCTATATTGTATCATACACTCCACACTCCATTATTTCTTATCAATCAATTCTACTAAATCCTTTTTAAAATTTATTTTTTAATTAAAAGATTCCTCTAATTTTGTTTGCAATTCATCGCAATATTTATTCCAATTAGCACCTTTTTTTTTCCTTTCAAATTAAAATAATACTTACCATTTTTATTTTATATTATTTCTATTCATATTTATTATTTTTTAAATTTAAATTTAAATTTATTTTTTTTTCTTTTTTCACTTCCTATACAATTTAATTATTATTCATCATTTTTATTGTCTAAAATTATATTTCTAAATAATTTAATAAATTTATTATTAAAGATTAATATAATCTTCTCATAATATTCTTTTATTATTTCTATGGAATATCTTTGTCAATATTTCCAAAAATAGTATAAGGAAAAATTAGAAAAATGTGTATGAGAGAAAACTAACCTTTTCATCGAAGAGTACTACATCTTCTATAGGAGTATCGACATATCCCTCTTCTTTGTCTTCGTTGGCACAATTTATGATGGATAGGCATTTGAGGTTTTGAAAATCCATGAGCATGGAAGAAGAGAAAAGATATCTCATGCTATTATTCTTATTCTCATTGCATGTAATATACCTCAGTCTAGGTAGGCCTTTTAACTTCAAGGTTTCTAACTTTGGGAGGATCCCAACATTTCTATCAAGTCCTTGAAGATCAAACGTGAACACATTTTCTAGGACTTTACAATCACCCACTTCTATCTTTTTCAAATTTTGGAAGCTCTGTATCAAATGAGATGAGATAAGATTGAGTAGACATGGACACTTGTATACACTTAAGATCTGCAAATTGTAAAAGGACCCAAATGGAAGTTGGTGATGCCATATCTCCTTCAACTTGGGAAGATCATTGAGTTCCAACTTCTCCAAATTAGGAAATGAAACCTGTATTATAATACATGACATTATCAATTGGAAAGTTGTAATAAACATAAACATCTTTTGACTCTCAAATATTCACATCTTAAATTTAGTTACGTTTTAAAAATCTAAAACAATTAGGGAGGACTAAAAAGAATCATGTGAAATTTTTCAAAAGTTGTCCCAAAAAAAATTTGACAAGTTATCACTAAAAATTTATTGGTTCCAGCAAGTTCTCACATGATATTAGATATTTAATGTTGATTCTTTCACTATATTTCCTGTTAAAAGAACATAGGAATTGCTACAGTGTGACAAAACAGTGGAAAATCCTAGGGGATGATGAGTACATTGGTGTTGTGGTTAAAACACTCTTTTAAAAGATGTCCCTGATTTCACTTTCAAATTTATTCTTGTAGTTTTTTTTCTATTAACTCCTACTTTTCCCTTATTAAATTAAAATAATACTAAAAAGGGTGTGACCTTTCCCTCATCTTCCTTGGTATCTAATTCTTCAATTGTAATTAACCCACAAAACCCTTTCCCCTTATTTGAAATCTAAAAAAGCTTCGAGTTTTCTTAAAAAATAGATATAAATTTTCATTCATAATCTTATTTTCAACGATATTCTTCATTTTTATACAAACAATAATTAAACCTTCATAACCAAATAATTCTCCCAACAATGCATTAAAAATTATAATGGGTATTCAAAGTTTATATCATTCTTTTCAATGGAGGTTGTCTAAATTGTTTCTTCTTATTATTATTGATGTTGGGTCTTACTTCCTATTCTTCATTACAAAAGAACGTATGGGAGTCCTCAGAAAATGAAATTTCATTCTTAAAAAAAAAATAGAAATATTTTTAAGGTTAATTTTAACCATTAAAACAAAAATAGGAGAGAGTCTCTTTTTTTTATTAATTTAAATAGAATTTTATTTTGATAAGTTTATAAAAGTAATTTTATATATATATATATTAATCCTTCCATACCCTTCTAAACATAATTTCCTCTTTTATTACTAATATCATTCATTATATTTCTATTATTTGAAATTAAATTTTAAAATAATTTAACAAATCTATCGTTAAAGGTTAATACCAAATACACAAAATATTATTCTTTTTTTAGTATTCTTCTTGAAAGTCGTAGTTATTATAACTTATGCTATGTAATTTACAAACCATACTAGTTTGATTGTACATATCTATATTATTAACAAATCACACTAATTTAATCATAACATTAATTCAATCATATATATCTTTATATATTATTTATCATTTTATTTTTTTATCTAAAATTTTCATATTTTTGTTTTTTTTTTACCAATATTTTCATAAATATGGATATTTTCGTCAATATTTTAATAAAAGAGAATCACTAAAGCTTTTTCTCTTTATAAAAAATTGTATTATTTAGGTCAATTAGATTTAAAAAAAAAAAAAAGAAAGTTAATTACTAAGGAAAAGAGATAGAATATTTCTTATTATGTTATAATAAATAATTGTAAAAAATAAAAACAAACAAATAAACAAAATGGAGATTCATTTTTGTTTTTATTTTCCATCTAAACATTCTTAAATCTAAATTCACTTGACCATCTTTTCTTATTAATCCTTTTTAATTTATTTATAAAACTTCTAAAACATTACTAATATTTTAAGATTTTTTTATTCAAACTAGATTTTTTCCAAATATTGAGTGTATCTTCAAATAAAATAATTTACTAAAGTGTTTCTCATCTTTATGTTATCTCCTTTTAACACACTTACAAGGTGGAATGAGAAAGTGCATGTGAACCTAGTTTTTCCTTTGATTTATTTATTAAAAAAATATGATGTGAAAAAGAAAAAAAAACTATAGAAATTAGCTATTAATTAAGCATAAACATACCCGATAACTGAAAAACGGCATGTGGATATCAAGATTGCCTTGGGAACACATTCCTTGCGATGTTGTTTCCAACTCAGAGCCGACGTAGTCGAAATTCATGAGCTCTAGTAGACCCCTAAGTTCTAAATATCGTAATTTAGGGAACAGTTGCAAATTGGTCCCAACATGATCATCTTCTTTTATTTCTAACTCCCCTTCACATGCAATTATTTGTTGCATGACATTGCAATCATATATTGTCATTTTTTCTAGTTGGGAAGTGCCTCTAGCTGTGGAAAGTAAGAAGAGAAATTTCAATCCATGACATTTCTCCACATCTAAAGTTTTTAAGTTATCCAAAGACCTTAGGGAAATTGGGCCACGACATACTTCCAAATTACTCAACTTTAGTTCTTCAGTATTCTTCAACAACTTTCCAATTCCCTCCCTCAAAAGTAAGCTTCCATCAACCTGTTTCAGCTTTAATGTTTTTGATGCTTCATAATATTTTTTCCACGGATCAAAAATGCCTGCAAATATTGCATATCTTGTCAAGTTCTCAAAGAACATGTCTTCTTTTGGTAGCAACTCGATAGTCGGTACTTCTATCTCTATAGTTGTCAAATGGCGCAAATGATTCAGCTCCGATAAACAAGCATTGCTTTCTCCATCACTAACTCCTTCAGCTGCCCATTGAGTAAAGCTAGATTTCATGCACAAACATTCTAATCGAGACAGGCTTGATAAGATATTTCGTGGAATTACTTTAAGCTGCTGACAATCATTCAAATCCAACAACCTTAGATTCGTCAACTGCCTCATTTCACTAGGCAATTGTTGGATATTGGAACCCGCCATGCTAAGAATTTGGAGTTTCTTTAGCTCTCCAATTAGAGCTATGTCCCCCAACCAGCACCTGTCTAGACGTAATGTTCGAAGATTTGCAAGGGATTGAAGTGATGGAGGTAGTTTAGCAAAAGGCATTTCAGACACGTCTAAAACTTTGAGTTGGTTCATTCCTTCAAAAAATGTGCTTGGGATATTCAAGGAAGGACTGTTGTCCTGCAATAGAAAAAATTGAAGTTTCGGACATACCAACCTGTGAGGAAGCTCATGCACAGCTCTGCAATTTAAAGAGATGTATTTGGATTCATCAGTCTCTGGCCATTCTTCCAATGGAACATCTTCTATAACTACAAAGCGATGAGGATCCTTGGATGCAATATTTCTGGCAACATCACGAACAACATCATGCATCCTGACAGACTTGTTATCAGCATCCATGAAAAGCAACCTTGAGGCTCCTCCAAACTCGTGTCTATGATCTTCACCGTCAAGTAACAAGCTTGAGGCTTTGAGGGTTCTCACCAATGTAACTAGTTTATTTCTTGCTTGCTCCAATGACTTGATGTGGTCAAACAAATCCAAACCCATAGCATACCTGAACAAATGATCCATTGAAATATCACCATAGCTCAACGAACCACACAGTAAGAACAATGACTTGACTTCATCACCTAAATGGTTGTAGCTCCACTTCAGACATCCGTATACCTTGTCATCCACTCCTCTGATGTTTGTTGGTGCAGAACTCCTGAGTTCTTCCAAGGCATTCTTCCATACAGCTACGCTTTCATCTTTTAATGCCTTTGCAATTGTTACAATTGCAACTGGTAGACCCTCGCATTCTTTAACTACCTCCTTTGCTGTGGGTTGCAATTCAAGATTGTTCTCCACGGAATCACCTGCTGTCTTCTTAAATAAATGCCAAGCTTCTTCTTCTTGTAAATGTTGAATTGGAAAACATTGTTTCGCGCCCATGTCTTTGCGTAATATGTCTTCATTTCTAGAAGCCAACACTATTTTGCATTTTGTCTGATCATCTTTACAAGGAATTCCAACTTTCTCCAAATCAACTTCCTTCCAAATGTCATCTAAGATAATAAGGATCTTCTCCTTCTTCAGTCTCTGCGTCAGTTCAACTGCTCTTGTGGTTTCATCCTTCCCCTGAAATTGGAAGCCTAACATTTCTGCAGTTTTTTGTTGAATTTTAGCAATTCCTTCTTCAAGTTTTTCCGAGTGTCGAGTCCAGGATAAATCTATATAGACTTCTGTGGCGAACAAATTCTCCTGCTTAGCTTGTATAGCCACTTGTTTGACCAGCGTGGTTTTGCCCACACCGCCCATGCCCCATACCCCAATCATGTTGACATCATCATCTCGTAACGCCTCCATGATTTTGTTCAAAATCGGGCCTCTGGAGGCTAAAGCTTCGTAACCTCTGAGAGGTGCAGACCCAGCCCCTGGCAGAGGGGCACGATAGGATATTGTTTGAAAATCGCCGCCTCCTTGCCTTTTCTTGGCTTCCTCGGCCTTTTTCTTTGCTTCTCTGCTTAGCTGATAACGTACGATCAAATTAGGCAACAACCCATTGAAACAGCTCTTCTTTGTTTTCTTTTCATCTTCAATGAATTTCTGCGCTTCCTGGGAGATGTCATTAGCACGTGTCAGCCAGTTGCGAACATTCGGTAACATTTCATCCCCATGCCTAGTAGCCTCGCCCACACGTAACTGCAGGCTTTCCCTTGCTTCACCCAGCTTCTCAACTTCGTCCCGGAGTTCCGCCATGTTGCTATTGTAGTGAAAGAGATAACCCAGCTGACGTCCAACTGGAGCAACCAGGTATTCAGCAACTTTTGATGCAATGGAAATAACGATCTCCACCATTTTCTACTTTTGATTCCTTTTCTTTTTGGTTTTTATTTTTTATTTTTTTTCCTGGATAAATTGGTGAGACTTAAGCCAAAGCAGATAACAGAAAAAGGAATAATAAGGACAGTGGGCTATTGAATTGAATGTGGGAAATGAAAACAAGGAGATGAAAGGTGGAAGAGTTTTGCTCCAAGAGGAGAGACAAGCACCAGGAATGCGGAAGGGCAAAAAGTAGGAATGGACAACAAACAAGGACCAAAGGGCTCCGGAATCAAAAGAGAAAGAGATAACCCAGCTGACGTCCAGTTGGATCTACCAAGTATTTAGTTGAGTTTTCTTTTTCAGGTTATCGGGAAATAGCTAGATGAGGAAAACAAACTGGAGAAGAGGATAGTGATGTACTTGGATTGAACGAGAGAAACAAAATTAATGAAGAAATAAAGGCAGCAGAGTTTTTGTTAATCAAATAAGGACGATGGTGATGACCAGAGAAAAGAGAAATGGAAAAATGGGATGGATGGTGATGACAGTGAGAACGAGTATGATGGCAAGCGTAGAGGGAGCAGTAATGGATGATACGAAATAACGAAATTAATCCAAGACGCAGAGTTTCTGTTAATCCAAGAAGAGAGATGGCGATGACGACAAGAGAGAAGAGAAATGGGTGATGACTAGTAATGGGCTGTCAGTTTGGAATAATGACATAGGAAGGAAACTAACACAAGAGATTGTGATGCTTGCAGTTCCTAGATTGCTTGAATGAATGATTATTGTGGGACCTTATCTACCTTAAAAGGGCTTCACATTCTCAACTTAATTTAGTGATGTTTTGGAGCTCTCCCCCAAACAAAGAATAAACAAAAGTAAGCATGCCATCTACTTTCGGTGCTTTTGATGCTTCGGAAGGGATCATTTCAAGATTAGTTTAAATGGTGTGGTCTCTTTTTAATTTGTTCCTTTTTTTAAAGTTAATAATTTTATATAAAATAAAAGGGAAAAGATTTTTAATTAATTGGTGAGAGTTATGTGATAGTGATAATATAAGTAGGGGTCTGAGATCAAATGAATTTTACTTGTTGGAATCTTTTGACAACGAAGCAAATTCAATCATGGAAATTGGTGGAAAAGATTTATAAATTTATATTTTCACTAATTTTGCATTATATTTCTCAAAACATGTGTAGGAATTATACTTTGTTCACAATATATATATTGATTCAATAAAATAAATTTGATTCCAAAGTTACATATATAGAAGTTATATTTAGTTTACATCACAAAAAAACTTGATTTAAATGGCGATGCTAGAGGAACAAGTTTTTTCAGGTACTAGCTATGAACACATGGGTTTGATAGAAGTATAAATGGAATAAGGACAAGTTTGGTATTTTATTTTATTTTAAAGCATGAGGCAAATTCGGGGTATGAGCTTGTTCTGTCCTGTTTGATTATATATAATTAAATAAAAGTAAGATTAACTTTTTTTTTTTTCATTTTCCCTTTTTTCTAACCTATATAAAATTTTAAAAACAATTACTTCTCATAAAAATAAATTATAAAAAATAAAATATTAATTTATTTATAAATTGTATTTATTTTTAATCCAAATAAATTTTTCTAAAAATAGAAAAGAATAATTATAAATTGCATTGGGCGGTTGGGGGGATTTCTCCTACGTACCCTAACTAGCCCATTTTATTTATATATATATATATTGGAATGGGATTGAGATAATTGGAATGAGGTTGAAATAGGGATGACCCACATATTGGAACAAGGTTGAGATAATTAGAAGGAATGAGGTTGAGATGGGATGACCATCTCGTTGTTATTCCGAGACTCAAACAAAAGAAGAGAAACTTCTCATATATCATTCAAAACTTGTATGTCTACATATTTTGTTCAAATAATATAAAACTTTATTCAATGAAATACTTTGTTCCAACTATCACATATAAAAATTAAAGTAGGTTTGCAATTCCAAGAACTTGATTCCAAAAAAAAAAAAAAAATCTTTATATTATTGTAAACTTACATGTTTAAAAGAACTTTATTTGAAGCTTAAATTTGTAAAATGTATTATTGGTTTACGTCGTAGAGAAGTTGACCAGAAGAAAAGAAAAAGTGGAAAAGTAAACCATAATATGTCTCCTACTTGATCTATTTGTGAAGATGCCATGCAAAAGAATAACTTTCATGGGAATGACTTCAACTCAAGGATAATAGAAAAGAAAAGATATAGCTAGCATATTTGGGATGAATTTACCTTGATATGCTTTGTTTTAGAATTTGGATCATCTTTTGCCTCCTTGAAATCTATGGAAAAAGTTAAGGGAAAGATAATAGAGAGGGAAAATATAAGGAAAAAAAATAAAAAATGATTTAAAGTCAATAAATTATTTTTATATATTACTTTAAACTCATTTCACTTATTTTAAATCTTTAATATAAAGATTAAATAATTTGGAAATCTATAAGTTTTTAATTAATTTTAATTATATATATATATATATATATGTTTGACATTTTTCATATGACAAAAGAAAATTTAAAAAAAATCATTTTTATTAAATTTTTTTTTAATACTTTTCATGAACCAAACATAAATTGAGTTTAACAAAGTTGAATAAAAATAATACCAACTAATGAAATCAATCAAGTTAAAGAGGTTTAAACCTTTTACACATGTAATCCATTTATCTTTGATTTTTGTTTTTGTTAATGTGATATTTTTGTGTTAATAGTTAAAGAAGTAGAAGAGAATTTAGCATTAAAAAAAATAATGGAATAGATGGTTAAAACTATCAATTATATTTAGTGATGTTAAGTTAGAAATATAAGGCCGAGGGCGAGTGGGGGTGCAAAATTGAAAAAAATGTTTTAAGGGGGCTCCATGGTTAAGCCTTTTTTATCTTTAAATATAATAAACTTTTATTTTTTTTATTTTCCATTTTTTATAACCCCTATAAAATTTTTTAAAACAATTACTTTTCATAAAAAAAAAATGTATAATTTATTTATAAATTGTATTTTTTAATCCAATTAATTTTTTTTAAATAAAAGAATAATTAAAAATTACATTGGGCGGGTAGGGGAATTTCTCCTTCCTACCGGTTGGTCCGTTCCATTAAATTTCTTATATATATTGGAATGGGTCGAGATAGCGTGACTCATCATTTATTTATTTGGGAGGTTCGTTGGAAAACAGATGAGAACAGAGAAAATAAGAGTAAGAATGGAGGAATGAAGAGAGCCGAGTTTCTGTTCCAAACAGAGAGGTGGTGAAGGAATCAGAGGTGAATGTGACTGAAGTCAGGAATGGATGATAAAGCTCAAGGAATGCTTGTAATTTGATTCAATGCGACAAAAAGAGATTCCTGGCATGGAGCCTGGATTATTATAATTGTTGTGACTTGTGAAAAGTGGTGGCAAGCATGCCGTCTGTATATAAAAACAGGTCTCCATGGCTCATAACTTATAATATGAGGATGGGGCTGCCTTTTCCAAGAATCAAATCTCAATAACCGATTCCATTGTCTGCCATTATTCCCCTGCATCTCACTCCCACACTCAGAGTCACACGCCTTCAACTAATATTAGAAGCAATATGATAAGATTTTGATATTATGGAGAAAAAAAGTGTATCCAAAAGGTACCTTATCTATTAATTCTATTTAATTTTATTAACTTATATTATATTTATTAAAATTCCATTAATTAATTATATATGACTTAACATAATAATTAAAATTTTCCAAGAAAAAAAATATATTAATGCTTATACAAGCTAGAAGTGGATCTATCACCAATCTCGTATCAACCCTTGATTTTTTTTTTTTTTTTTCTTTTTCAACTTTCTAAAATCTAAATACAAAAAAAAAAAAAAAAAAAAACATTTCTATATTTTAAAAAATGATCTAAATTATCTCTCATGTAGCATTGTGGCCTCATCATACTCCCCTTCCTCCCTTATTCCCATTTGATGAAGCAAAACTTAAAGTGAAATAGGCAAAAAAGAAAAAAAAAAAAAAAAGATTTGGGCTTGGGTTACTCATCTAAATACATTTATTTTAATAAAAAAAATATGTTAGTTTGAAAATTAAAAATATTCTTTACTTTTGTTATCATCATTATTATTACCTGTTAAGACTCATTAAATATTATAAAAAATATTTTTTAAGGGTGGTCCTCTAAAATTTCAACTATCCATTTCTTTGAAAAATTTATCTTAATTTTTAATTTCTAATGCACATAATTGATCTTTAGAATATCATATAATTAAATAAAATATATAAAAAAATATGCATAATAATAAAAAATAAAATGAAAGAACTTATCTTTTATTGATTAGGCTTAGGTTTAACCTCTATATGAAAAAGGAGAAAAGAATGGTGTAAAATCCACAAAGCTAACTATTTATTTTACAATTTCATTTCATGATTCATATGTCAAGAAGATTCATCATGGGAGTTGAGAGCTTTGCCCGTTAAAATTTCACTATAGTAAGTTTTATTGATAGATTTTATAAATATTATAACTGTATATAAAAATTTATGAATACCATAATTCCTATGTCAATTCTTAATATTTATTGAAAATATTTATTATAATAATTACTATTGAAACTCAACAGAGCAAGTACATGTTTTTTCTATAAAAAAATACAAGTAATTTTAAAATTTTTAAAAATATTTTCTAAAATTTGTCAAATACCTTTTTTTTTCTTTTCAAAAACACATTTTAGATCAAAAACACTTATTAAAATCATTGTCAAACTAACCAAAAATTTAATTAGTAAAAACAAATATGCTAATATTTTCTAAAAGAAAATTCAACAATATCCATATTGTAGGAAAATATGTGAACTATCTTATTTCCATGCACGTAGGGAACTATTAAGTAGAACATCAATTTGTCATACATGATGGCTCAATGAAGATGATATTAACTCAACTGCATGCAAAAATTTATTTCTATAAACCAAAAATGAGTTGTATAATTAATTTAATTTTCCTTTAAGATTCCACTCCACACACTGTAAAACAATAATGAGTTCTACCATTAATTTAATTTACCTTAAAAAAAATCCACTCTACAAACCATAAACCAAGAATGAGTTATATCATTAATTTAATTTCCTTTTCTTCTAAAGATTAAACCTTTTACAATTTTAAATGAGATTATTGCAATCTTTATTTCTTATTAAACTATATGTAAGTATGTATCTTCATATTTTCAAACTTCCATTCAAGAAATTCATGCCTCAAATTTCCAAAATGAAGACGACTTCTCATTTACAATTCTCTACCCCTCAATCTAAAACTTCGTTCATGCAGTTGATGTAATTTTAAAATAAAATTCATTAGAAAGTGATATTTAATTAAAAAAAATAGAGAAGAAAGAGTGTCTGGAGCAGAAAAGACTGGAGGAAGAAGATAATGAGTTGAGGAAGGCGCGTTTCAAATGAGAAGATTCAGAGAGGTTGAGCTGAGCAGAGGAAGTTGGTTTGGAGCCAAACAAACTCCTGCTTGAGAGAAACATTGCCTGGTAAGATTGTTTGGTTTTGTCCTTCATCACTAATCCTCATCCTTCTCTCATCTCTTTTTCATATGATTATTTTGCATCGTTTGTGAGTTTGCTTTGGTTTGGTTATTATAGTTTCATCCTATGTTTCTCTGGTTTCATACAAGGATAATCGAACTGTGCTTTGATTGGTTGTTCCATATTTGAAAAACCTTCTTGCATCTTGGGGCTTTTTTTTTTTTTTTTATAGACATTTTCAAGTTTAATCCACCAATTTTTAAACCCATAGACAAAGAAAAATGAAATGGGTATCTTCATATTTATTGGACGTATGGTCCTTGTTTATTCTCTTTTAAAGTTTTACTTCATCGTATTCTTTGTTCCTCTCCATTCTGTACATGGGTGTTTCAATACAAGTCATTGCTCTGATTTTCGCACTTCAGATCCCTTTAGTGAGCAAAGACCTGGAAATGGAGACTAGCTTCTTGTACTTGATAAAACCGTTGGAGCCATCCGTTGGCTCAAATGAAGTAGGGTTGTTAGTTGGATTGTGATCATGTATACTCTGTTTTTTTGAGACCTGTTAGCCCTTTGTACCCAAGTTTCAAATCTTTTCTTAGTTTCATTATTCTTGGATGATAATGTTTGGTTGTGCTTGCTGCTTACTTCGTGGTTCTGGCAGCCTGTTTGTTTGTCATTAGTTGTCATTGATGCTAGCAATGGGAAGGAGACTAGTCTTGATTCTATCATTGTGGATCTAAAAGTGATCAAAGGGTCCAACGAAGAGAAGACGACAGGTAAGAGGATCACCTTTAGCAGTAGAAGGAAGAGGAGCAGCTGCCATGGGTATCGGTTTAGTCGTCGATGACAAAAGCAAAAAGACGAAGTGCACCGCTCCCAAATCTGATGATATCTACCTCAAGCTCACAGTCAAGTTGTATCATTTTTTGGTACGAAAAACCGGAAGCAAGTTCAATGTTGTGACATTGAAGCGGTTCTTCATGAGCAAGGTTAATAAGTTGCCTTTGTTACTTTCCCGTTTGGTTCGTTTCATGGACGGAAAGAAAGGTAAGATTGTTGTGGTTATTGGTTCTGTTACCGATGATCTCCGAGTATACGAAGTCCTTTATTTGAAAGTGACTATCCTGAGGTTCACAAAGAGAGTAAGGGAAGGGATTGAGAGGTTGATGGTGAATGCTTGACATTTGATCAGTTGGCTCTTAGAGCTCCTCTTGGGCAGAACACGGATCTGCTGAGAGGTCCAAAGCATGCTTGTGAAGTAATAGAACACTTAAGTAAATCTCCTTGTGTACCACACAGCCACCCATGCACCCCTCACCCCCTCACGACCATCCCATAGCTCCCATAGAGCCCTCAAGACCATCCCACAACCCGCATGCAACACCACAGCTCTCATAGCCATCCTACAGCCCACGGCTTACCCATGGCCTCTACAGCCACTACACACCCTCCACATATAGCCCATATGTAGTCCACATGCACCCCATGGACGCCATGGCCACCACACGCTCACCTACAACTCACTCATGGCCACTATGGCCACCACATGCTCACCTACGGTTCACCCACAGCTTACCCACAACCCACAGCTCACCCATGGCCGTCATGGCCACCACATGCTCACCCACAACCCACACTGATTCAAGTAAACTGTGCAATCAATTTTTTTTTTTATTTTGATTTGGTTTTGTGTGAGATTTTTTCTACACTTGTCATTGTACACTAACCTTGTTTTCATGACAACGCTTTATTACCTGCTACCAAGGTACGCTCTTACCCTCACTTTGTTTATTATTTTGTTATCATGACTTATTTTTTAACTATGATCATTTTGGTATCCATTGATCTCCTAGTTAATTGTCATGGTTGCTTCACCTTATTTAGTAGAGACCCATTTTTAGGGGCTTAGAGGGGTGCTATAGTCTTTACCGTACCTTCCCAATAAGTAACCTGATCCCCGAACCCAATTTTGATTTTTCACATATCATCTTTTCCAAATAAGGAGTCACACTTAGGGCTTTCTTTCTTATTTTGTTTTCCCTTAAAAAAACAAAAAATAAGTGGCAACTCCAAGTCTTTTCTAAAAATTATATATTTTTCATCAAGTAAACTAAAAGCAAGTCGCGCCATTGGGTGGGAATGCATTGAGCTAAAATGGCAGGGTCCACATAGTCGATTCCGAGCACATTGGCTCAACTGAGGACGATCTTGAATCGTCAACTAGAGAACGACAATAGCAATTATAGGATTGGGGTCAAGGATATGGGCCCGCTAGCAATTGACCCATTCCAGCAATTGTCTTTATCAGAATGATGAAAAAATGACTCATGTTAGTTCATTACTAATTGGGAACAAACGTGATCATTTTGTTGACACGTTGTAAAAGAACAAGGATATCTTTGCATAGAGTCACTCAAATATGCCCAACATAGATCCGATAGTAGTTTCCCATCAGCTGAACATACTTCCTATGACACGACCTATATGACAAAAAGTCCATCGATTCCATTTGAACCGTTAGAAAGTTATCTAGACAGAAGTTGAGAAGCTGTTGGAAGTAGGATTTATTAGGGAGGTGGTCTATACAAATTGGTTAACTAATCTGGTGGTAGTACCGAAGAAATGAGGAAAATAGCAGGTATGCGTGGACTACACAGACCTGAATGAAGCCTACCTGAAGGATAACTTCCCATTGTCTCAAATCGATCAAATAGTAGATGCCACAATAGGGCAAAGAATGTTGCCCTTCCTTGATGCTTTCTTTGGATTCCACCAGATACCAATGTTTCCACTTGATGAGGAGAAAACAGTCTTCATTACACCTTAAGGCCTTTATTGTTATAAAGTCATACATTCAGGTTGAAGAATTCAAGAGCTATGTACTAGTGGCTGACGACTTGTACTTTCAAGCCTTTAATAGGCCAAATAGTGGAAGTTTATATTAACGACATAGTCGTCAAAAGAAGAACCAGCTTTGAGCACCTTCTCCATTTGGAAGAAGCATTCGGCTTGATGCGCAAGTACGATATGAAGCTTAATTCACTCAAATGCGCATTCAGAGTTAGTGCGAGGCATTTTCTTAGGTTCATGGTAACTTAAAAGGGGATTGAAGTAAATCTGAATCAAGTTAAAGAAATGCTAGAAACTTCTACTCCCATATACAAAAAAGAGATGCAATGCCTAGCTATCCATCTAACTGCCTTAGGCTGGTTCATCACCCATTTCACAAACAAACTTCGACACTTCTTCAACACACTCAAGGGAGTGACAGTATTTGGCTAGAAAGATTAGTGCGAACATGCTTTTGAAGCCATCAAATGGTACCTCAAGGAGCCATCGATCTTAAATAGTCTTAGAACTAGAGAAGAGTTGTACATGTACCTAGCTGTGTCAGAATTCGCTGTTAACATTGTATTGTTCTTGCACAATCAGAGCAACGAGCAAAGACTCGTCTGCTATGTGAGCAAAGCTCTAATAGACACAAAAACACGATATTCCTAAGTGGAACAAATGACCTTGGTATTGTGAATTGCTGCCAAAAAATTCAATCCAAATAATTTCACGTTGTTCTTCTGGAATTGGCTCTTTTTCCCTTAACTGCGGGAGAATTGTCTCATTAAAATGACAATTTGCATAACATGTCATTCTACATTTCAAGTATATAGGTAGACTAGTCACTTGCTAAAAACTTTTGATTTTATAATGTACATCCATACTACTTTACAATGAATTAATGCATTATCATTTACCCTAGGGTACCAAATTGGTCTTACAATTTTTTTTTAGATTTAGTATAGTATAAAATGTCATTCACGTGGAATCAAATACTACTAGTGACATAGTATAAACTTTTCTAGAGCCTTTAATTAGGTTTTTATTACATGATATAGTATTAACATAATTTGTTATCAATGTTGTGCAATTAATGAGACAAGAGTTTCATCAAAATAACAAGTCATAAAACATGTTATAAAGATCTCACCCTTATAGAGTTGAAGAAATCTTATTCTATAGGAAGAGTTAAAATCAATAGGAAAATACTAGTCATCGATGATGACTTAAATAATAAGTTGTGTAAAAGCAACGAGAATATATATAACACAACAAAAAAAATATAGAAAAGATAATTTAAAGCTATATATTAATTTCTCGGTAACTATAGGAGGAACAACTTGCTTAGGAGCCTCGATATGCTTGGTGTCGTATGATATTATAGCCTCATCCAAAACAATTGCTTGCATTTGTACTTACCTCCTCGCAACTGGACAGGGCGTAGTTTTTGCCATAACCGGCTAAGGAGTGGAGTTCGAGGCTGGACGGGAAGCAGATGCTGGAGCTTGGTGCAATGTGCCATCCTGGAGCTTCTTTTCTAGTGTGTCAAAATGAGATTGCCTTACTTCAAAGTCAAAAAGCCAGGTAACCTCGTAGAATGGTAGGTCCTTCAAGACAAAGTGCTCGCTAAGAACCAAGGTAGGAGGGGCAAGTCTTGGGAATACTGGAATCACAAACGGATGAGGGCGCTCTAGTAAATTCCCCAAGTTATTCTCAATTAGCAACATAGTATGAGTTTGTTCAGCTAACTCAATTTTAAACAACTTGCTGAGACGGGTCTACGAGGATTTTTTCACCCACTCAACCAAATGTCCATGCCTCTTTTTGCCTACATAAAGAAACATGTTAGACATCCATTCAAATAACTCGTATAAGAATCATCACAATAAGATACTCATCACAAATAGGAACAATACTTAGCATTTCAAGGAAATGTTTTAGCTTGATTAATTGATTCGACCCCTTTGTTGAACCACTCCAAAGGTAGGATATAAGGACGTGCACCTTAGTTCAACCTTAGCTTGAATCAGGAAGGTCAGTTATAAATTGGAGATATGGAATATCAGCACAAGCTAAACCCCTCATTGGGGCTCATCTTAATAGTGTAAACAAAAAGTATCTCTAAGAGTGAGAGATCCAATTAGTATAATGTGTCCAAGATGCATCTTCCCATCAAGATCTAAATGACATTCATATTAATGAAAGCAGATAGAATTTGAAAAAAAGTGTAAGAATTGTTTGAGAAGAGACGGGAATGGAAGACAAAGCTCACTGCAAACTACTTCTTGGTGAAGTAAATCATGTTGTGAGGAAGCTCGTCCGTCGACAAAGCCTCTCCATTTGTTAATTGAATGGGAAGGGAATTAGGAATGTGAAAGAAAGCTTGAAACTTTGGTTCTAAGAGCTCGTCCACAAGGCGATCTGTCTTAGAGCGCCTAAATTTGGAAGTTGTCCCTACGCACTGTGACCTACTACTTGTGAAAACAACCTCTCTTCTATCCATGATGACAAATGGAACAAGGGTAGTGTAGACACTTGCGTCACAGAAGAGCAAACTAATTAGCACGAGGATGCACTAAACGGACAACCAAACACTAGACAAAAGCTCACACAACCTAGATGGGCCAAAAACTATGGAAATTTGTTAGGTAAGCCAAGACTACCCAAAAGCTCCTCACATGAAGCCTATGACTCTGACACTAGCAGTCCCAAGATATAAAAACAAACAACAACCAAATTTGCACACATATTATACATGAAGAAACAATCTCATACTTGCCATATCAGAAAATTGAATGTGAAAATAGCAAAGATATAGAAGCAAAAAGAGGGATTACCTTGGCAACTGATCATAGCGTATGCAGAAAACACAAGCAACATAAAGGTCACTGATGGCAACAATGACCAGTCTTATCAACCACTGTTGACAATGGCGATGCAACATAAGGACAACAACGATGAACAACAAAACCCAAAAGAGAATAAGAAATGAAATACTAAAACACAATCTTATATAGGGTATTGGGCACGTGCATCAAGGCGTTTAAAGGGACATGTCACTTGACAAGTTGCCCTAATTAATGTGACCCCTCAAGAGGCGCATAGTGGACACGTGTTCCATAGAGCCAAATTTTCAAAAGCTATAAAAATCTTTATCCCGATCATCTGGAGTCTAGTTGGACAAAACTGCAAGAATTATGGGGCATTATAGGAGGTTCACCCTGTCTAAGCTTAGCCATCTAGCACAAAGCATGAAACCATAAAAGCCATGTAGCTTTGTCCAACCACCCCAGGATGTATCAAATAGACATAAACTAACTGGGCACTATGTCATCCTACCTAGTAATCATTAGTTGCAAGAGGCATTAAGTGTCTTGATTGACACGACTGTTATGAGGCTAAAATACCAGACTTTAAGGCTCATCAAGGAGTGACAACTGTTTGAGCCGACAATCAATGATATTGAATATGGTAACATGCAATCAAATGAACAATTAAGGCACTTGAGAAGACGTTACATCTAAGCAAGGATAAATAACTAGTCTTGGCCACAAGAAAGGTATGCTGCCATTATGTCCTAAAAACTATCTTGCTCAAATCTTCCATCTTTGACTTAAGTTTTAGAGGGGTGTGCTCGAAAAACTCACTCGGACATTCTTTTGGGCAAGATGAATCACTATCTAAGCTTTGGAGGCTAGTCGAACATCTTACTTGTTGGTCGTGCACCAACAAGTATTGGAGACAATGGAGTAGTAGTAGATTAAGGGTTTTTTTCTAAAATATTTTGTTTTATAAAAAGCCAAATTTTTTCATGAAATATTAAGATTATATTTAGTTTCAAGAAAACATTAAGGAAAGAAAAAAAATATTAAAAACTGATTTTTTTTCATGTTTAGTTTCATTATAAGAAATGTGAAAGTGAAAAATTTATGTGTTTTTAAATTATTTAATCTTTATATGATACTGAAAAATAATTTATTAACTTCATTTTTTTTTTTCATTTTCTTCCTTCTATTTTTTTTTCTTTATTTTCTTCCTTCTATTTTTTTTCTTTATTTTCTTCTTCTTATATTTTTCTCAAATTTTCCACAACAAACCATAGCTTAAATGTGGAGGGTGGGCAACATGTAAGGAGACAAAATGACAAGTGAGTGAAAATGAGAGGTTGCAGCTGGACTACTACCATTCATTGGTGGTTTATTGTCAAAACCTTTTATTGTCTTTGTATGCTGACAAAGTCTATACAAATTTAAAGTCATGAGTTAATGGAAAAATTGATATATCCATTGCTTTCATTTTCTTTAAGCAATCAGTTATTACTCACTTGTTCTACCTATTGTTGTTGTTGTTGTTACTTTATTGGTCTTATTCACCTACTCTCTTCGATAGCTTTTATTTTTCTTGAGCAATCATTTATTACTCACCAATTCTGCTATGTATTTTTAATTGTGGTTTTTTTCTCAAAACTCCTTGCTATGTATCATATTTATTACTATCAAAAGTTTTTAAAAAAACACTCATTTATCATTACCTCGTGGTTCAATCTAAATTCTAAAATTTAAATTACTTCAAAATTGGATGCTTTTAAATGATTTTTCATAAATTATCATAAATTTCTTGATTTTTACGGGTATTCATTTATGATGAATAATAAGATTTTTTATTATCTTCTAAAATGGCCAAGATCTAGATTGGTTGTTTCACTAGCCATTTCTCGCCTCAAGTCATGAATGAAACTACGAATACAAGAACCATTCATTTTTCATAGAACAAGAACCTTGACCTTCGTTTTCATGGAGAAAACAAAATTACTTTATTAACAGAAAGGACTTTTTGTTTCTTCAAAAGAAAATTTATTTTTTCTTGTTTATTTTCAAGGGACAAGAGAAAATGCATTCTTCATTTTTATTTTCAGAGAGAAAAGAAAACATATTCTTTTTTTGGTTTTTCAGGGAGAGAAGAGAAAAACTTCTTATCGATTGAGAAAGAGATATAATTAAAAAAATTATTTATTTATTTTTAATAGTGGCAATTTCTGGGTAGTTTTAAAACTCCTAGAAATTGTCCCCCATTTTCTCATTTATTTGGGTCGGGTCGGGTCAACCTACTTGGGCACCCAAACCGAATTCCAAAATCTCCCACTTGCACAAGATGGGCTGAACTAGCCCGATCACTCATCCAAGTCCATTCTATTCCACTTTTAAAGGTCACTCAAATAGGCAAATGGGTCGTGTGACTATGTGAGCACACTTGCAATTTGGGAGTTATAAACTTATGCACCTATTAGGGATACATAGTAGCTCAAACCCAAAAAGATATGATTGAACAATAATAATCATGTCTTGCTATATCCCATACTTATTTATTTACATTTTAATTTATACACTTAATCCCTCAAAGTTGTATATCATCCAACATTATAAATGCATTCATAATTATATCAGCTACAAAAGCAATATAACCTATCAACCATGAACACATCTTTATCTATGTAGCTCAAAAAAAGTCTTTCTTATGAGCTCATACCTTTTAGATCCAAATTAACTGCTTGCCCAATATGTCTCATAAGAATAAATTATTTCATTTCTGTCGGAAACATACCAAAGTAGCAACATTAGTTCGTCACCTTAAAACATAGTCAAAAGTACAAAGAGTACAATATGGGCTATTATAATTGTAATAAGCCCTACAGATCTCACACAGTGAGGATTCAAGGATTAATCACTCACTTTCCTTATTAGTCACATTCAAACACAAGTAGTATGAAATACTTGCTATGGTGGTTTCTCATCTCTTAGAGAGTGTATGTCAAACTACCACCATATGGACTTTAACTAAGAGCTTCATACTAGCAGCTTATTTGAGTTTTGCATCTATGGTTCTCCTTGAACATTTTATGCTAAAACTCAAGTCTGGTTCAAATAGGCACATGTAATTGTGGGTGATTACATTCGGTCAAGATGTCATTTACTATAGACCTCATCTTGACACTTAATCAAGGAAACACTCATCATCTCTTGTATACTTTTCACTCATTTATCAACATTAGTATACAGTGTCTCATCCCAACTCATAAACATATTGATTGGGGTAGTTGCTCGTGTGAGAGAGCCGACCTCTACCTGTTGACATACTTATATATGTAAGTACCAATTACATATTCAATTATATGAATAACAAATATTCATATCATTTTATCATGTATAAAGTATCTTATATCCAATCAGTAATAATCCATTACATATGATCCACATAGATCATAACCTACGCAATCCCAATGACTTTACATGTACAAAAAACATGTTTCTTAGAATGGATTTCGTGAATGGATCAACAACCATTTCACATATTGGTAAATATTCAAGATCATTTTCTCTTTGTGCAATAATATCTCTTTTAAAATTATTCTTGGTATCTAAATGTTTAATTTTTCCATGATATTTCAGATCATTTACATAAATGGTCTCAAATTGACTGTCACTTTATACTATCATTGGCTCAAAAACATCATTGACTATTCTCAAGCTTTGCAAAAATCTTTTCAACCATACAACTTCTTATATTACAACTGAACGAATAGTAAATTCAGCTTCGATGGTTGACAACCCTATACAAGTTTGTTTCTTGCTTTTCCATAATCTAGCACCATTATTAAGCAAGAATGTGTATCTAGATGTTGATTTGTGCTCATCTAGATCACCTACCCAAATGGCATGTGAGTAACCTATAAGCAAAATTCTTTGCCTTGATAACAAAAGAAATAGTCCACAATGCCTATTAGATACCAAAAAATTCTCTTTACTATTTTCCAATGCATCATTCTAGGATTTTCTTGGTAACGGCTCACCATCCCAACAACATAGTAGATATATTTATAGTCTTGTACACATCGCAACATACATTAGACACCCAACAACACTGAAATAGGGAACATTAGTTATTTTTTTCTTTTCTTTTGAAGTCTTTGGACCCATTTCTTTACTTAGGTTTTCATTTTTTGCAAATGGAGTGTCAATAGGATTACAATCTTGCACATTAAATCATTCAAGGATATTCTTAATATAGTGCTCTTGTGAAATAACGACTAGTTTATGATAATGATCTCTATGGATCTTTACTCCAAGAATGTAAAATGCTTCTCCCATATCTTTCATCTCAAAAGTAGATGACAACCATATTTAAATGGTTACAAACTCCAAATCATTTCTAGCTATAAGTGTATCATACATGTATAAAGATAATAACAGATATTTATCCTTATGTTGCTTAATATAAACACAATGGTCCACATCAATCATTGTGAAAACATACGAAGTTATTGCACAATAAAATCTTAAGTGCCATTATCTAGACAATTGTTTAAGGCCATAAATTAATCAATTTAACTTGCACACTTTGTGCTATTGGCCTTGGATAATGAAATCCACTAGTTGTTCCATATAGATTTCTTCATTCAACTCTCCATTAAGGAAAGTTGTCTTAACATCCATTTAGATTAACTCTAAATTTATATGAGTTGTTATAGCTAGAATAAGGTGAATTGAGGCAAACCTAACTACTGGATAAATGGTTTCTTCATTGTCTATACCTTCTTGTTGGGTATACCCTTTAGCCACTAATCAAGCTTTATAATTTTCAATGGATCCATATGCCTTTCATTTTATTTTAAGAACCCATTTGTTTTCAATAGATTTTCAATCTAAAGGTAGATCAACCAAGTCCTAAGCTTGATTTTTTCACATCCACTCCAATTCTTCTTCCATTTTTTTTCTCCATTCATCCTTAGCTAGACAAGTAAGAGTCTTTTGAACCGACTTAGGATCAACATCATCATATTGAGTGATAATATGAACTTTCCCTTCCATCTCAAATCATCGTTGAAGAATAATTTATCAAGAACTTTTTCTCAACATCGACTTTTTTATTGTACTTGCTACAAGTACTAGTTCACTTCCACTCAATTCAAGCATCAATTTCTATTTGAGTATGGATCTTATGTCGAGATCCATCATTTCATAAAGATATAAATCTCTATCAATCTCACTCGTACGTGGGAAATTGTCATCTAAGAAAGTGACATCTCGTGATTCTAATTCAGTTACTATTCCATCTTCATGCTCACCTATGAACACATACCCTTTGGAGTGTTTCCATGTATCTTATAAAGATACATTTCCTTCCTCTATGACCTAATTTTCCATATTTATGAGAAGGATTGAAAACATAAGCCACTGACCTCCAAGGTCGCAAATTGCTAGGATCGGGTTTTCGGTTATTCCATAACTCATATGGAGTAGATGAAACAAACTTTGAGGGTACTTGGTTAAGTAATTGAGAAAGAGTCAACAATGCATCTCCCCAATATGAAATAAGAGGATTGGCTTGAACCACCATTGATCTAACTATGTGTCACAGCATTCTATTCCTCCTTTTAGCAACAACATTTTGTCGTGGAGTCCTTGGAATAGTTTATTGTGTACCAATACCCTTTTCATCACATCAATATTTAAATTGTTCTGATAGATATTCTCTACCCCAGTCTATTCTTTATGTTTTAATCCTTTTGTCCAACTGATTCTCAACAAAATTAATGTGGCGTCTAAAACAATCTAATGTTTCTGACTTATGAGAAATCAAATAAATATAATCGTAACTAGTAAAGTCATCTATAAATGTGATGAAGTACAAGGTCTCATATCTTGCTTCAACACTTCTAGGATCATAAATGTAAAAAACGGATCAATTGCAATGATGTTTTAGTTCTAGTTCCTTTTCCGAATGGTTTTCTTATAGTTTTATCAGCTAGACAATATTCACAAGTTGGTATATCAATTTTAGTGAATTGACCAAGAAGATTTTTTCTAGCTAGTCTATTCATTCTTCAGTCTAATATGCCTAAGTCTAGCATGCCATATGATCACATGATACCATGTATTTCTAGAAGTAGTCATCAACGAATAATAACTATCATTAGTATTAGACAATAGAAAGTTATCAATGTCAAGAACTATAAAACCATTCAAAATAAGTCCAGAACCATATTATGTTGTTCCCAAATACAACTCCATTATTGAATCATGAAAATTCAAATTGAAACCTAAACCAAGAAGAACTAACACAAAGACCAAATTTCGTCGAATATTCAGAATATAAATAACATCATGTAGGAATAGGATACATTCTTTACACAACTCCAATTACATGTTCCAATACCCTTGACCTTAACTTTAAAGTCATTTCCTACATAGATTCATCTTGTATCGAAATTAATTCATCAAAACTTTATATATGCTCCTTGGTCTCTAGCTATATGGTTAGTGGGAACTAAGTCTAGTTTAACTTAGTGCACTCATGAGTAAAGTGACCTTAGTTGCCACAATTATAGCATTTGAACTTGCTCTTATCCTTCTTAACACGCTAAAACTTCTTGCATGACTCAATTTTTTCTTTCTTTGAAGCATCATCAGATCTCTTATTCTTCTTAAAGAATTTTCTATTACACTTAAAACCAAAAGTTTTTGCAAGAATTGGATTCAACTATATGAGCTTGTTCATTAGTCTTAACAACCATAAGTCACTTAACTTCCAATTCAAGAGGGCAAACCATATCATCAAAGGTCTTGACACTCTTATCATGTGTCATATTTACCACCATATGCTCATAGCTCTTTGGTAGAGATTTGATGACTGCTTCAACTTGTTGCTCATCAGTGATTACATGTCCAGATGTCTTTAGCTCTCTTATCATTTGTTTTCATCTCCCTGAGATGTTGTTTCATTATATGGTTCGGTCACATCTTGTAATTTTCAAAATTCAGTACAAGTTCTCTCAACTTAGTAGCTGAAAGTTCACCATACTTTTCCTTTAAAGTTTGCCACATTTCATGAGTAGTTTGGTAAACCTTATACTCAATCAAGAGATCATCATACATATATTTTAACAATGTAATGCGAGTTAAAGAACACTTTTTCTTCTAGGCCATACAAGCCTCCTGATCTCTTCTATGTTAAGCAAAGTTTCCTTGTTTAGGTTCTTACATGACATGATTTAGTGTATCAAGAGTCTCTCGCTCTTCAAGGAAATACTAAACTTTGCGATACCAAATCTTGTAATTATTGCCATTCAGTTTCTCACCTTTATTTAATAATACTATGATGTTCCTAGTTGTAGTCGATATATTCAACTACTTAGAGATATTGCACAATCTTATTAATTGGTACTTTTATGGATATTAATACTTTTACCTGCTTTAATCATCTTCTAATTTGTAATAACCTTAAATTGCAATAGAAACGAAAGTTCACTATGTTCCCAATCAGCTCCTATATACAATTTTAATTATTACAAATTAGAAATAATTTATGAAAGTATTTCTAATTTTAGGCAAGAAATTACTTAAATTTCTTTTTAGCCTAAAACCTCCCACTCCATAAAATATATATATATATTATACAACTAGCATGTATCAATAACATATACAAAAGAATTGAAGACATGGATGTACGTAAAAGACATACTCATTTATCAAATGATAAATATTCATGTCATATCTTGCATATAAGATATTTACATTACATGTATAAAGTATAGAAAAGTAACATGTAGAAAAAGAACTAATCTTCTCTCTTAAAGGTAAAAGGAACAACAATATTAGGATTATTCATGATGTCTTCCATAACTCTAGATGTTGTTTTCAATAAGCATACTCTTTTATGACAAAAAATAAAAATAAAAACATTTAGCTTAGTTGGTAGAGTATAAGACTCTTATACCTATGGTTAAAGGATCAAACCTTTTTATGGGCAATCCCTTCTCCCTTTTTTATTTTTTCATTGAGTAACGAATACTCATATTTAAGACCCTTTTTTTTTATAGTCTAATTATATTTAAATAAATCAATATAATTTGACTTCAACTCAAAAATTTTATCTCTAAAAAGAACTTGAAATAGGAATGAGGGCATCAAAGCTCAAACTTGCATCTCAAGTGAGCATGAGAATGGTTCTAACCAACAACACTAATTCAACTTTGATGTTAATAAGTAGATTAAAACATATTTAACTTTTTGTATTATTATTACTTTAAAAAAAATCCAGAAAAATATTCCACTTTATTTGTCTTAGAGAAGGGCTTTTCTAGAACCATAACCAGAAATTGTGGCTCTTGCCTTTTTCCTTTTTTTTTTTTTCTTATTGTCCATTTGAATTTCGTCCAAGACTCCTACAGTGGGTGCACTTTGCACCTATTCTTTTTATCCAAGTGGCTCTTATTTTTTTAATTTTTTTATTATCTAAAACAATATCCAAAATCATAGTATCCCAAATTTTTGTTTATTTATTTATTTATTTTTTCTAGAATAAAGTCAAACAATAGAAAATTATTTTTAAATTTAGGAATTGTGTTTTTCTATAACCATAACTAGAAAACATTTCTTTACCTGCTTATTTCTTTTTCAAAGAAAACGAAAACGTTCTTCTTCTTTTGAAATAGAGAAAAAAACAGAAAAAAAAAAAACAAAAACCAAAAAACAACCTAATAGAGCTCTGATACCAATGACGAATAATTAGATTTCTAATTACCTTTTGAAATGCCCAAGATCTGGATTGGTTGTTTCACTAGCCAAATTTCTCGCCTCAAGTCATGAATGAAACTACAAATATGAGAATCATTCGTTTTTCACAACACAAAAGCCTTGACTTTCGTTTTCATGGAGAAAACATAATATCTTTAAGAGAAATGACTTTTTATTTCTTTAGAAGAAAAATGATTCTTTCTTGTTTATTTTCAAGGGAGAGAATAAATTGCATTCTTCATTTTCATTTTCAGAGAAAGAAAATAAAAGATATTCTTTTCCTAGTTTTTCAAGGAAATGGGAGAAAAACTTCTCATCGATTAAGAGAAAGAGACAATTAAAAAAAAAATTATTTATTTTTAATAGTGGTAGTTTATGGCTAGTTTTAAAACTCCCAGAAACTGCTCCCTTATTTTCTCATTTATTTAGGTCAGGTTAGGTTTGTACATTTGGGCACCCAAACCCAACTCCAACAGTTTCTAAAGAAAATGTTCGTTTCCTTCTTCCAAAACATAAAATTCTCAATCTAAATTGCAATCTAGAGTTGGAAGCAGTTAGGTCTATGTCTTTCATCTCAAAATATTGAGTATGTATCTTAACAATAAGCTACTTGGAACAAGATTTTCAGGATAGACCCTTTGCATGCAGTGCAATGCACCTAAATTTAGTGGGGTGTAATACCTTATAAAGGAAGAGAGTAATTGTGCTAATTTTGATTTCTCAATAGTCAGCCACAAAAGATTGCAAAAAGTTGTATTCTTTGTTAAGAGTGGAAATTTCAGAATAAGGTTTATCATCATATCTTGAAATTTATCAATTCTAGTTAACAATTTTTTTTTTTTAAAAAAAAAAAAATCCTTTTGAGACTTTTTTTGGTAATGTTTAGGTTCCAAAAAATACTAAGGAAAAAAAATATTAAGAAATTTTTTTTTTCATGCTTGGTTATTCTATGAAAAATATAAAAAAATAAATAAATATAATTAAAACTAATAAGAATTTGATTCATTTTCAAATTATTGAATTTTTATATCTAAATGTTAAAATAAATGAAATAAATTCAAAATAGCATGTAAAAGTAATTTATTCATTTTAAATCTATTTTTTTTATCTTTCTTTACAATTTTTTTCTTTCTACTTTTCTTCTTTGATATATGTGCGCTTTTTGGAAAGCACATTCAATAATAATGTTTATGAGTCAAAATTTTTAGAAACAGGTATGGAAATCAGTTATAAGTACGTGAATATTATTGAAAGATTCATTTGCACATTTGGAGTGATTTCTGCCTTTTTAGTAGCTTTGGTGCTTTTGGATCTAATTTTGTCACCAATCAGCTATTGGAAAAAAAAATTAGATGAGTGAAATTTGAATATAAAGCATTAAGCACAATTTGGAGGTTTTATCTTTAGTCTAGAGACCTTTGCAATTAATTTAGTGGAAAATTTCAAAAATTAGATTATTCAACCTTGATTGTCTTAATTAAGCATATGGTAATTGAACATAGAAAACTGGCAAGTTACAATTTATTTGTGGCTGATATGTCTGTATATTCTCTCTATTCTTGTTGTTATTTATTTGTGCCCTTTTATTATATTTATAGTACTATTAATTGTCTAGAAACTTTCTAGATTACTAATATTTCTACATCTACATCTACATCTGCTCGTGTATAAGTTATTTTTATATGCTATTTCAAATTCATTCCACTTATTTAACTCTTTAATATAAAAATTAGATAATTTTTAAAAATATGAGTTTTTAACTAATTTTAATTATATTTTATTATCACTTATACTTTTTATATTAAAACCAAATATGAGAAAATAATTTTCTTAACATTTTTTTTTCTTTTCTCAATTATTTTGGAAACTAAACATAACCTAATTTTTGATGTTTATATTATCTCCACAATTCGGAAAGTGAGCCAATTATTGAGTAGGAGGCTTTAGTAGCTCCTTCATCATTAACTAGTTGACCATAGGTACTTGTTGAAATTAGTTTGCTTTTATTTATATACTTTTATGTTTTTTTTTTCCGATATATATCCTATACACTTAAAATCTAAATTTTGTTTAAATCATTATATGTATTTGCAGGAGCACTTTCAATAGTACTATATACATTTTTGTTATGCTCTACATAAAGTGATGTTCCTACGAGCAATTGATGAGTCTAATCACAAGCTTATTGCCAAAGTCGTGTATGTTGAAAAGTGACATAGGAGTGTCTTATTATATGATCCAACACTAGTTTAAAGAGAAACCCAACTCCTTAATTTGGTCATATGAGATGTAGGGGAGGCAGAAACTACCTTTGTAGGGGTATTTTTGAGGTAAAATTGGTATTAGGGCAATAAATATTCCTACACTAACTATATACCATATGTCTTTGAGTCAAGATTCAAATGCATTTTAGAGGGCTTTACCAAAGTTCATTGGAGAAAGATAAGTTCTATTTTCTATTGACGAAAGATCCAACTGTCAGGTGCTACTCGAGAATTGGAGAATTTGGAGGGTTATTCCAAGTTGTAGCTATTGGAAGTCAAAAGCGAAGAAAGTTTATTTAAGAGGGGTAGAGGCTTTTGAAGAACATATGAATATGTACATTCTATTAATGGAGGATTATTTCCTAAGCCTTGTATCCCTTATGGATTCCTTTCGGTGGTGATATGATATTTTTGGTTCTTAGAAAATTTGAAGAAAGATGCAAGAGAAAGAAAATAAGGAAAAAGAAGGAAATAAAAATGTGAAGAAAATAAAAAAATAATTTTAAATTTAATAAATTATTTTTGTATGCTACTTTAAACTCATTTAACATATTTTTCTTCTCTATATAAAGATTAAATCATTTAAAAATGTATTAATTTCTAGTTAATTTCAGTTATATTTTATTTTCTTACATATTTTTCATGGAGAAATCAAATAGAAGAAAATCATTTTTCTTAACTTTTTTTCTTTCCTTAATACTTTCTAGAAACCAAACATACCATTAGTGTTTTCTTGGATGGTGAGCTTGTATTTTCTTTCCTATCAATTAGTTCTATGTTTTCAGAGTATCTTCGTCTCAATTGGTATCAAAGCTCTAGGGTGCCATGGCTGGTTGTCGTCATTGTGTGAAAAATGTTGAAGAACATCTTTCTTGAGAATGAGATCTCAAAAAGAAAATTCAACAGAAGAATAAACCAAGTGCTCGAGTAGTTAAGAAACCAAGTGCAACAATTGCAACAATATTTAGAACAATTTGAATATCTTAAGCACTAGATTTCAGGTGAAGAAAATTCAAACAATGATGAAGAAAATATTAACCCTTCTATCAAACTCAAAACCCCCAAATAAGTGATGGTTCTTCTCCAACCTGTGTTAGAAAGGAATCACAACTTAAATAGGACTTCAAAGTCAAGGTAAATATCCTAGAGTTCAGAAGGAGAATGTAACTGGATCATGAATTTATGGATTGGCCTGGCTTCACTATGTTAAATATGTATTTGATTACAAGGAGGTGGTAGATGATCACAAGGTAAAACTAATTGTTATAAAATTAAGAAAATATGTCTTATCGTGAATGGAAAATCTTAAAAGCAAAAGGATTGAGAAAGAATAGGAAAAATTGTGATTGGGAAAAAAAAAATGAAAATAGAACTTTAAAGAAAATATCTACCATGAAAAATTTTTGTTAGGATAGAGCCCTTAAAAGGATGGCTGATGTAATAAATTTGGAATTCATTATTTATTTAATGATGTTCCAGTTTCACTTTTATCTATCTTTATTCCATGTATTATACTTTATGAACATTCTTACTTGCATTTTTTGCTTTGTATGTGACTTAGGTGCATTAGGAGCTGCACAGAAGATCTAAGTCATGGGTTTCTTATAAATAAATGACTTGTTCACATCTGTTTCATGGGTTTGGGCAACCCATTAGAGGTTGTAGTGCACCACCTCCTAATTGGAGGGATGACTGATCTTAGCTATCAGGATGGGTTTCCCATGGTGAGTGCACTAGTGTGTATGGTTACACATTGGATTGGACCTACGGTGAGTCATGACTTAAGGCTATCAATTAGTCATGACCTTAACAAGCTGCTTCATTGTGTTGTCTCTCAACCTTGAGAGAATGTTGAGCTTGTGCTAAAGTTAGCAATGACTTTGACTTACAGGTGAGATCGTAAGTTGATCATATATTCCCTATGGATTGGGTCATTGTTGATGGAAGCTGGTAGTAATAGGTATTCTCAATAGAGGCACCATGATATCTCTTGGGATTGAGATAGTGTGTTCCCTTGGGTGATCTTAAGGGGGTGTGTTCATGGAAACTATGGTCATAGTAGTTCCTTAAGTGGAACTTGACATAGGCTCTTTGAGAGCTAAGATATGTCAATTGAACACACAATAGGAGGATTTATAACACAAGGAAGGTAAAAGTAGTCTTGAAAGCCTAATACCTTTCACCTTGTTAGACTACGGACACTAGTTCATGGGGAGGCTGAACACAATGGATAGTAGGTCACGGACCTGAGCACTTAGTGTCTCATTTTTATTTATATAGGATACCGAAGTTCAGTTGATTCTCTATAGTGAGATGTTGGATTAACTTTAGAATTGGATTATGAGGGAGCTAATATTCCTATGCATTGCAATGATCCTCACTCTGAGCTTATATACCTTATTAGCATGGGTTATGAGGGTTGGATTGACTCTAGGTTCACTTTTGTGCATAAGCATGTTTTGGTAATTACGTAAGGTTGCACAGGGGTAAGTGAACAAGGTCTTTGGATTGGGCTAATTGATTAATTAGTATGTCTTATTGAGTTAATTAATCAATTAGAACCCATTTTGGGCTAGATTAAGTGACCCAAGCCCATGTGGGCTGAAATCACTTAAGCCCACTTAGGAACCCTATAAATACCCCCTAGGGGTTAAGGTTTCCATAACTTTTGTTTTCCACCATCCAGAGAGATCGAGAGACATAGCCTCCACCCTCTTTTCCTCTCCACCAAAAGTATTCCAAGATCAAGGTTCAAGTCTGTGGACCCCGTCTTTTCACATGATGCGTTCCCACTTAACGACTAACTCGCTTTTAATTTATTTAGTTAAAATATGATTTTTATAAAAGACTTGGAGTCCCCACTTATTTTTTTATTTTATTTTTAAGGGAAAACAAAATAAGAAAGAAAACCCTAGGTGTGACTCCTTATTTGGAAAAGACAGTCTATGGAAAACCAAAGTCGAGTCCGGGGGTCAGGTTACTTATTGGGAAGGTACAATAAAAATAAATAAAAAATAAAAAATTGTAACACCCCTCTAAGTCCCTAAAATCGGGTCTTTACTAAATAAGGTGAACCAAGTATGGAAATTAACTAGGAGATCAATGGATACCAAAATGATCATAGATTAAAAACAAGTCATGATAATGAATAAATAAATTAACAAAGTGAGAATGAGACCGTACCTTGGCAGCAGGTAATAAAGCACTATCATGAAACAGATTTAGAGCACAATAATGAATGCAAAATATATCACATGCATATCAAATAAAAAAACAAAGATCAAACAATATTCATTAAGTATAGCAATTGACAATCAGAAAAGGAAACTCATATGTAGGGCCCTCACCAAAGCCCAATTGATTTTGCATGAATTAATCCCACAAATTCCATTATTTTGGAATTATGAAAATCATATTCATGCTTATTAAAAATAGTGAAAAACGTGAAAATTATTTTAAAATCAGAGAAAATTTGTGAAGGTGTTTGTCTGAAAGAAAAAAAGGTAACAAGTTTTTTAAAAACGGGATTCTTGGTGACCTTACACCTTAAGAAAAGACAGAAAATTGATGACTTAAAATTATTTGAAAATTGGAATGAATTTAAAATTATTTGAAGAAAACTGGAGTTTTGAAAATTATTTGAAAATTGAAATTTTGAAAATTATTTGAGAATTGATGTTTTGAAAATTATTTGAAAAGTGATGTTTTGAAAATTATTTGAAAAATGAAGTTTTGAAAATTATTTGAAAAGTGAAGTTTTGAAAATTATTTGAAAATTGAAGTTTTGAAAATTATATTTGAAGATTGGAATTTTGAAAGATTAGTTGAAAATGGATGTTTTTTGAAATTTTGAATTTTGAAAAAATATTTGAAAATGGGAGTTTTAAAAGTTAAATTTGAATATTGGAATTTTGAAAAAAATACTTGAAAATAGAAGTTTTGAAAATTAAAAAATTGGAATTTTTTAAAATTATTTGAGAATGGGATTTCTTAAAAATTAAATTTGAAAATTGGAATTTTGGAAAATTATTGAAAATAGAAGTTTCTTAAGAATTAAATTTAAAAATTGAAATTTTGGAAAAATATTTGAAAATGGAAGTTTTGACAATTAAATTTGAAAATTGGAGTTTTAAAAATTAAATTTGAAAATTGAAGTTTTGAAAATTGGAGTTTTGAAAATTGTTTGAAAATCGAAGTTTAAAAAATTATTTGACACCAAAAGATGAAAAATTAAGAGGATGACACTTGGCCTTTGGGGTAGTGCACTAGAGGGTGGCCATGCATAGCCATGTGGGAGTGAGTCTCAGGGTAGAGAGATGCTGGTAGGGATGGGTAGAACTCTGGTGTGTTGCTGAAACTTCATTAGATCAAAGCATCAAGTAACTACAATCTCTTCATAAATCCAAGCTTTCATTAGAGCTGGAATGCTCACTCATAAACTCTGGAGTTGTCTCACTTGTAACTTCTTTTTCTCCTTCCTCTTTTTTGTTCTGATTGCTTCATTTCTACAAATTTTTTCTTCTTCTTTGCTCTAGAAGTCTTTTTTTTCTTCTTTCTCACTTTCTAACTCCCCTTAGAATATTTTTTCCTCCTTAAAAAAACCTTTAGTTTCCTTTTAAATTTTCTTTTTGCCCCTTCAGAAACCCCAAACTACCCATTTTACCAAGCATCATTTTTCACCACTAGTTTTTCAAAAATCAGTTTTTTTCCTATGCAGTCCACCGGTTCCCATGAAGCCCCTCATTTTCCTCCTTCCCAATCCTTTTTTTTTTTTTTTGTGTCTCTCCATTGCTTCCACAACTTCTGATGCAGCCCCATTGGGCTACCACTAGAATTTTCAAGGTTGTGATGGGCCTAATAACAAGAGAAAGAAAAGAATGAGCTTGATACCGATACATACAAGATGATGCATCAAAAGTGGCATCGCTAACTAAACTGTGCATGGTAGCCATGTAGTTTCCAATGGACTTCATTCCTTATCAAAAATAATTCTTTCATTTTTCTTCAAGAAACTTTTTTTTTTTTGCCTAAGTAAATAAAATAAAATAAAAAGATATAAAAAATAAAAGCATAAAGTGGGGATATGCCCCATTATGACAACCTATAAAAATCAAAACCTATGAAAATGGTGGCTCTGAATGCCTATGAAAATGGTGGCTCTGAACGCCTATGAAAATAGTGATGGCTTTAAACGCCTATGAAAATGGTGGCTTTGAACGTCTATGAAAATCGTGGCTCTAAACGCCTATGAAAATGGTGGCTCTAAACGCCTATGAAAATGATGAAGAAAAATTTGATAATCTCTACACTAGGGATATGCCCCAGTATGATGATCTATAAAAATCAAAACCTAAACTAGGTAATAATAGATTCTAACCTAAACTTGATAATCTCAAATAAGGGGGTATGCCCCAATATCAAAGGTGCATCAAGCTGCCAGAATGTCAAACAAAACAACACATCATGATAAAGGTCTCAAGAAGTATAAACATAAATCTCTTTATATCTCAAATAAATTCATTGTCAACTGATCTCAAACATAAAGCTCAACATATGTACATCACAGTTTGACAAAAGAACGACTATGGCAAAAACAAATCATCTCATAAATACTCGTCTAAGGAATCCATCGATGCTTTCTGCATGGAACCTGATGTGACCTATATAGTCTGAAGCAAAGTCACATAAAGCTGATTATGATATCACAAATGATGAGAATCCTGAAGAGTATGCTCAAATCAAGAGGTGAACTAGCTACGAAAGTAATAACTAATCATGGATGTGCCAATTCCCTGTGTAGAATAGGGAATCATAAATACAAGGCATAAAAATATCCATCTCGTCAAGGTGAGAAATATGCCCCAGCATAGCAAATGATTTTCACATGAAGTAATCAATACTGACCATCCGTCCATGCACTACTTTCCCAATCAGATCTCCTCAACGAAAGAGGGATATGACCTAGTATGACACCTAATGTGCAAATCTCAGGAGGAACAAATAACATCGATTATCCATTTGTGCATCCCACAGTCAAACAAATCTTAGCATCCCAAGGGAAAGATAACACGCCCATATAATGATGACCCAAAGTACTAGGCCAAGGTGTAATAGAGTTGATGCATAGCGTATGAAAAAATTCTATCATTACCAATCAAGCATCCCCACAAATCATGGATATGGGAGTCGTACAAACCAATGACAACTAGGAAAATCCCATGATGAGGGTAATATGCCCCAGTATAGGCATCTAGTGTGTCAAAGAGACAGAACTGATATCACCAACTGAATACTATCTCTATACTAAGGAACTACCAAACATCATCAAACTAAGCAGAAGAGGAACCAAATGTCACTCGAAGCATCTTCCATAAGGGAAAACACAACAACACCTATATTTCAACCCATTGCTAAGACCTGCCTAACTGAAGACTGTTGAAGACAACATCTAATCTCATGGCCTCAGGGTGGTCTTACAACATGAACCGTAATGTAGGCTTAGGGAAATAGAGTGAAAGAAATTAAGGGAAACTAAGCTCAAGTACCCAATGATCAATGCCAATACCCTCATGTGTAAGATGTAATGTGCAAAATAATCTCGTGAGCCAACAAACTCGATGGCAAACAATGGAAGTGTCAATGGCGATATATAAGAGAAAAGAGAAATGGTCAAGTTGTCAATGTAGTATGCAATGGATATGGAGAGGCTAATAAATCAAAGACGTGTATCAATGTAATAAAGAAATAAATATGGAATAACCAACTTGAAAAAAGATTATGGGAAACGAATGAGAGAAGCGAGAAGGTGCAAAGAATGGTGACCAACTCATATTAGTGCAACCAAAGAAAATCATATCACCAAAGATGAAATGGTAGTGAAGACAGTGATCCAGAGACCCTAGTGATGGGTTACTCAATCCTCATATCCAATGTATATCAACCCTGCTCCATGAAGCGAAGGGTATCATAAAACTATCACCAAACTGTTGTCACTCTGAAAACATAAGTATCACAAGGAGTGAGATGTTCTCAAAAGGCTCACATACGAGCTCAATGATAGATAACCTAATGAACAACCCTCAAATATCAATTAATGCTCAGTGGAATACACTACTATAAACAAACTTATCATTGCACTTTTTTTTTCTTTTTTTTTTTATGAGAACACTAGTATCAACAAACCGGAACTCCACTTACCAAAGAACATAAATGAATAAACTCTCCTCAATCACCGATGAAAATATGAATCATACACAAACCCCAGAAGTATGTCGACTCCAATCACTAACACGTATATAAAGCCCCAACCCTAAGGTCACCTCTTAAGCTAAGGTATCATCGCACTTTTTTATTTATTTATGAGAAAACTAATATCAACAAATTGAAACTCCACTGAGCAAAGAACATAAATGAATAAACTCTTCTCAATCATCGATGAAAATATGAATCATACACAAACCCCAAAATTATGCCGACTCCAATCACTGACATGTGTATAAAGCCCCAACCTTGAGGTCACCTCTCAAGCTAAGGTATCTAGATCAAAGCCAACGGGTGGAATGAAGGGTGTGACATGACTACCTTGATGCACTAAAAATGTGAAAAGTCATCTATTAGAGGAAATAAAGAGAGTGAGACAAAACAAGAGAAGACAAAACACGAAAATAGACGGAAAAAGAACAATAATAAAACATAACAGAAGTGGAATATTAAGAGAATGGTAACAAGAAAAAGAAAGTAGATCAAAGAGTTGAAACTCACGAGACTATCCAAGTAAAACATGCATACACGACCAAGGGCCCCTACCTAGGTGATGAAAGGTAAGCAGAGCTATAAGAAAGAAATGTTATAATGTACTCATGAGGCTCAAAGGGTTAACAATGGGTTGTATGTGAAATGGGTGCGATAAGATATAAGGCTAACCGAAACAATGGCCACCCATCCTTCGACCATGATCTTAAACGTAATACTTCTTCAGCTGATCCATGTTAGTTGGCTCTAAAAATTGGTTTCCATCTAAGTCAGTCAACCGTGCAGCCCCTTCTAGAGTCAAATCTCGAATAACATAAGGTCCACTCCAACTAGGTTTAAACTTCTCCCTAGGGTCTCTAATCAGACCTCAAAGAATCCTCAAAACCAAATCTCCTTTCTGTAATGGCCTAGGCCTGACTCGTTTCTTGAAAACACAAGCCATCTTTCTCTGGTAAGCCTGAATATGGTCTGCAACTCTCAACCTTATTTCGTTCAAAAGGTTAAGATGATCAAATCCAGCCCGAGCCCACTTTACCTCAGAAACCTACTGCTCAAGGGCCACTCTCAATGAACCCATTTCTATCTCAACGGGCAAAACAACTTCATACTGTACACCAGGGAGTAAGGTGTAGCTCATGTAAAAATGCAAAAAAAAAAAAGTACGGTATGCCCATAAAGTAAAAGGAAGTTTCTCTAACCAATCTCAAGACGTCTTAACCATCTTTCTCAAAATCCTTTTTGTATTCTTATTTCCAGTCTCTACCGCTCCATTAGTCTACGACCTGTATGCAGATGATTTATGATGTTGAATGCCATATTTCTGCAACAAAGTTTCAACTTTGACTCTAAAGTGTGCTCCCCTATCTGAAATCAACTCACGAGGAACTCCATAACGACAGATAATATGTGACCTAATGAAATTGGCAACTCTAGCATATGTCAACTTTGCATATGATGCAGCCTCTACCCACTTAGTAAAATAATCTATGGCTACTAAGATGGCCAGTGGAAGATTTTGGCGAGATCTGTCCAATGATATCAATACCCCATACTGAGAATGGTCATGACAAAGCATGCACATGACACTCTAAACATTTCTAAACAAACTGACATCAATTAGTCTTCATAGTTAACCAGAAGTATCCTAATCTCATAATCTTACGTGTTAACATGTGTCCACCCATATGTGGACCACAAACTCCTGCATGAACCTCTCTCATCACTTGATATGTAGAGGCTCGATCCAAACATAAGAGAAGCATACCATTGGTCGATCGTTTGTATAAAGTCTTTCCATACATCACAAATCTAGTGGCTAATTGCCTCAATACTCTTCGATCCTTGTTTTTCGTAGCCTCAAGGTATGTGCCAGATCTGAGAAACCGGTGAATGTCATGAAACCATGGTAGGTAATTGATTACTACCAAAAAGTGCTATTTTGTAGACCTAATTATAATGGTTTTAAGCACCTTTGGGTAGTAATCATATTCATTTAACCCAATTAATTCATTAAGGTCCTTAGTAATTAGTTTTAACCATTTTGTGGCAAGTTTACATGTTTTTCATCAGCTTATGAACCAATTCAAGCATGCCAATTGATGGAGGAGCTACTTGGGCGAGTTAAGCAAGGATTTTGGACATTTACAGGCTTGAATTTCAAGTGGAAACACGAGCACAAGCCATGGGAACACCATTTTGCAAGGAAAGAACAATGGAGAAGAGGAAAACAGAGTGAAGAAAATAGAGGACAGCAGCTGCAGTCTTATTTCGCACTTTTGGAGTACTTCCCGAAGTCCATTTTCTACATACTATATACCATGTCAAAGCTCAGGAAGTCAAGAATCCAACGCTTCAAACCGTGTACGATTTGGAGCTGAAATGAGGAAGATATGGCCTTCGGAAGACAACTGCATCAAGCCATGGGAACACCATTTCGCAAGGAGATTTTCTTCATGGTGCGAAGTTTGACCATTTCGCAAGGTGAATTTCCCCTTGCGAAAATTTCGCAAGGAGATTTTCTTCATGGTGCGAAATTTGGCCACTTCGCACCATGAAGAACCACCTTGCGAAATTTCGCAAAGTGGCTTTTCACCTTGCGAAATTTGGACCCTTCATCTTTCCATTCCACTGCCGGTTCTCCAAGATATTTTGCTTGATTTTTAGCTTTGTAAATACCTATTTTACCTTTGTAATCAACCAATGAATAGGTTGCTTTTGTAATAGCTCTTGTAATTTAGCTTGTTATTGTCTTTAAATAGAGGTGACGAGCCTCAGACGACAATATCTTGTAACCTGTAACTTTATAAGTTATAAGAGCACTTTTGTTCAGAAGCTTCTTTTCTCTTTTCTTTCTCATTTTCTTAGTAGCCAAACATCCTTGGAGGATGAAATCCCCAAGGATGAGAGGCTAAAACCTTTTAGTTTCTTGAAGTAATGGATGCCATGTGAAGCTCCCGTGTCAGGATGAAGATTTCCAAGCCATAAATGTAAGTAGCTGAGTGTCATAAATGTTTTCATTCAAAGTAAAGCTTTAATCCCTCTGACTTGCTTTGAATGGCCAATACTTGATAACCTTTTGGTCTCAGTGGATTCTTATTGTTAGATCCACTGACGTTCATTAGATATCTCCTACGAGCCATTGTATTGCAAGTCGAGGAGATGACCTATATCAATAAAAGAGCATTTATGAGGTTCAGCTACCCTTTTTGTAAGTTTTCAAGGACTAAAACTCAGTTGTTAAACTCATACCGGTTCGAGAAGTAAGCATCACCTTAGTTGCTTCCCCAACTCGAGGTGAAAAGTCCCAAAATCTCCATTTTTACACAGTGAGTTAAGCATGGCTATCCAAAGCTTTAAGAAACTTCTTTTTCCATCTTTTAACCTATTTTCATGTTAGTTTAGTTTACAACACCTTCATCTTTTTATGTTTTCATCTTAACCTAATTTTTATTAAGAAAAGTTCACTCCATCCTCCGAACTTCACTAGTTAAAGTAAAAACCCATCCTAGTGTTCGATCCTAGAGCCACTATGCTACAGTAGCTTTGCTACTTTAGTGTAAGGACCTTAGGTATAAATTTTGTTGATACCCTTACATGCCAAGCTACCAAGAGTCGGGATGTCAGTAATCTTGGACCTCTGTCTCATCAATCAAGTGACAACAAGTGGGTGTAGATCTAGTCTCAATCAGCAAAGGATGAACTATCACATTAGTTGGAATGTCAACTATAAAAGCTAGGGTAGCTAAGACATCAACTAACTGATTCTATGCTCTAGGAAGATGCATGTATTTGAACTCCTCAAATATTTTAATCAATAACTCTAGGTAGGCATGGCATGGCTTTAGCTTTGCTTCTCTGATCTTCCAATCACCCCAAACTTGTTTGAATACTAGATTAGAATCACCAAGTACATCCATCTGTGTGATGCCAAGCTCTAATGTAGTCTCTAAACTGAGGATACATGCTTCATACTCAACAATATTATTTGTGGTGGGGTGGTAATAAAAAAATGTTAAACGAACAAATATCGGAATGTGATCACCCTAGGGGGATACCAACAAAACACTTATCCCATACCTCGAATGATTAGTTGCTCCATCGAAGTACATGCACCAACCTGATAATCTAGTCATAGTGACAAACTCCTCATTTGGAAAATCATCATCAACTGGTCTACTCTCTATTGTTGGTAAGGACGCTAAATGATCTGCAACAACGCTCCCCTTTATGGATTTCTAAGAGACGTACTGAAGATCAAATTCTGTAAGAAACACTAGCCATCTCATCGGTCTACTAGCCAAAGTAGGTCTATCAAACAAGTATCTCAACAGATCAAGATGGGAAATTAAGTGCATTGAATACTCTGTTATATAATGCCTCAATCTCATAGTGGCCTAAACCAGTACTAAGCAAAAGCACTCAATCACAACATATCTCATCTCATACTCCAACATCCTCTTACTCAAATAGTAGATAGCTTGCTCATTCCTTGAATCATCAAGCTAAGCCAACATGCATCCTAAAGCTATGTCCAAAATTGACAAGTACAAGATCAGTGGACTTCCCGGTATAAGAGGCACTAAAACTGGAAGGGAAAGAAGATACTCCTTAATTCTTTTAAAAGAAACCTTTTTCTCAGTCTTAGGCGTAGGCATGTCAAGTGTTGTTTTAAGCTTATCAGGATCGACCTCTATGCCTCACTCACTGACCATATATCCTAGTAATTTCCTAAAAGACACATCGAATATGCACTTTTTAGGATTCAGTCTCAGCTTAAATTTCCTGATCCTCTGAAAGAATCTCTCTAGAGTTGCCAAATGGTCTGTCATATCATAGGACTTTACTATCATGTCGTCAACATACACCTCAACATCTTTGTGCATCATGTCATGAAATAAAGTAGTGATGGCTCATTGATAAGTGGCTCTTGTTTTTTTTTAATTCAAATAGAATGACTTTCTAACAATAGGTACCCCACTCAATGATGAAAGCAATATTTTCTCTATCCTCTAGAGCCATCAAAATCTAATTATATCCAAAAAATCCATCCATAAAAGATAACATTGAGTAGATTGTAGTGTTGTCCAATAATAAATCAATGTGGGGTAGAGGGAAATCATCCTTAGGACTAGCCTTATTAAGGTCTCTGAAATTAACACAAACCCTAACCTTATCGTTTTTTTTGGGAATAGGGACGACATTAGCCAACTACTCAGGGTACTCAACTACTGATAGGAATCCTACACTGAGTTGTTTCTGAATCTCCTCTTTAACCTGTAAACTCCATCGTGGGTGCAATCATCTTAACTTTTGCTTAACCGGTCTAGCATGTGGCAAAATGGCCAGATGATGCTGAACTATAGAAGGATGAAGGCCTGGCATGTTCTCATATGACCATGCAAACACATCCAAGTATGATCTAAGTAAATGGATGAGATTGTCTCTTTCATCAGTGGATAAGGGTGATCCAATTTTCAACTCTCTAGGCTGGTTAACAATATTGAAATCAACAATCTCAACATCCCTTACTGTAGGGGTAGCCCTCTCATCTGAATCATGTTGTGCAATCTCATCATCTATATCAAGTATCTGTGAAGTAGATGAATAAGGTCCAAGTGACAAAACATCATTACAAGAGACAAACGAATATTCGTAAAAGTTCAAATCCATAACTGAATCATTAGAAACATAGTCAGAACAGGTGACAAATCCCGATAGAATGTCAAATGAAAAAGGTGGGTCCACAGATTTAGACACTCTCTCAATTGGGCTAATAGTGCCCTCATACATATCAATAGTAGGAATAACAAAAGCAGGAAGCTCAGGAGTAGGAGCAGTTTGATTCTCCTCAACAATCTCGATGACAGATACTCTAAAAAGATCTAATGATGAGAAAAGCTCGCGTTGAACTGCATCAAGGAACTGACTAATACCTAACATGTCCATCTCATCATGATACTCATCATGAGGAACTACTCCATCAATCATATCTGCAAGCTCAATGACTACCCCATAATTAGTAGTCTCATCTGGGAAACACAAGGAGAATAAGCTAGCTCGATCGGGAGATGGTGGAGCGATCATCACAGAATTTGACACGCTAGGGGTGTCATCACCCATCTGCATATGATGGAGCATATGTTGAAGCTCATCCACTGTACTATCCCCAACACCTATCTCCTCAACACGAGGTTGAATCTTTGATCCCCTAACAAAGTAATCGGCCAAATTGAAAGTGTAAGGGTGAACAAGATAATTAAATGGGATGTCAGACAATCGAGCCCTCATCCTATCCCTACGTAGTCATGCCATATAATGAACATCATCCTCTAAAGGGGTGAATCTAAGTCCAAAAGGAGTATCATCATCAACAGTTGTCACAAACTCATTACTATCATCATCCACTATGACTAATCTGCAATACTAGCTCAAAAGATGAAATCATGTCTGATGGATAAAATTCACCTTCTAATAAAGGAAAGATGGAATAGCTTCAGCCTGGTGAATCCAAGGTCAGCCTAAAAGTAAGTTAAAAGATGCAGGAATCCTCAAAACCTGGAATAATATAGAGAATGTGGTCGGGCTGATAAGAAAATCCATATTCAAGGTGCCCATGGTCTTTGAGTGTTGTCATAAGCTCTCACCATCTGTGTGGAGGGACCAAAATCTAAGGGTGCAAATCCGAGGGCTACAATAGTTGCCAATGGACAAACATTCAAGGTAGAGCCATTGTCCAATAGGATGGATGAGACTCTGTGGCCTAAACAAACAACTGAAATATAAAGAAGACAAGTATGGTCAGAACCCTTTCATGGTAAGTCATCAGTAGAAAACATAATGCAGGTGGGCCTATCTGTAGACCCTCAATTTTGTCCCTTTAGCACATGTCTTTAAATTCGTTTTCAGTGCCCCATAGTAACTCCTTGGTGGCCCATTACTACTCGTACGACTTACCTTTTTCTGAGTCACCCAGGAGATTTTGGTTAAGGGATTATCTGACCCTTTATTGTGACCCTTGGCAGCCCTAATTTAGACTTAAGCTCTTCATTCCTTTTTAGGATAGTTCTTAGGCATGTTTAAGTCACTTAGACAATATCCCGATCACTTTAAGACACCTAGTTCATTAGGCACCCACTTAGGTCCATTTAAGCACACTTAGTCCACTTCGTTTGCCTTAGCGCACTAGGACACACCCTAGGTCACCTTTAGATGTTTTTGCATGGTTTGCATGGTTGCATGGCTCGTGTTTTTGCATGGTTGCATGACTCATATTCTTTTGGTGGTTACATAGCTCGTATGGCTTGCATGTGGTTGATTTTTTTTTTATTTTTTTGTTTTTAATTATTTTTATTTATTTATTTTTTTTTATTTTTTATTTATTTATTTATTTATTTATTTATTTTATTTTTTAGATGTGTGATTTAAATTTCTTTTGATTTTCAATTTCATGATATTTATTGATTTTAATCTTTATTCTATTTTGTCTTTATTTTATTCTTATTTCTATTTGTATCTTTATTTATTTATTTATTTATTTTTTGGGCATGAGGAAACGGCCGCCATTTATTTGGAAGGAAAATCAACAGAATTTTGAAAAGAGGAGATTGCGTTTTTAGAAGGATAGCGCGTATATTATTTCCATGAGGGAACCGGTTACAAAAGGGAAGAAAATATGAAAGGAAAGTGGATTTTCCTCCAGCAGATTTGGGGGGTTCTTTGAGGGAGGCTGATATATATATGTGAGAGAGGAAAAAGAGAGGGATTCTTTTGGATGGCTTTGGGTGAGAAGAACAGGGACTGATGTACACGAGTTTCTAAAGGATTTAGGAGAAGAATCATATCTAGAAGAAAGGAATTGAGTCAAAGCTGCCGGGTATGCTTCTTGCTACTTTTTTTTATTCCCGTTTACATTCAATACTCCATGATCCTCTGACCATTTTTGAATATTCAATCTTTGCTGATTGGTGTGGATGGTAGGGCCACAATTAGTTCTATTGAAATTGGTTGTTTCTTTGTTTATTTAAGACTTTCGTTCTTTTCAATGTCATTAATTTCTTATGAGAATAATATGCATTTGGGTCAGTCCTTGATTCTGATGATGGAAATCCTACCTTGTTGATGTTGAAAATCTGTTTTAAATCACTCCCCTATTCTAAGCCAATGGATTGAAATATGAAATTGTGGCTTTTCTTGGTTATTTTCCTCTTCTTTCTGTGTTTTTTTTTTTTTTGCTATTTTCTTCTATTTCTGGCCCACACCTCAACCAGCCCTATTCCCGATCTTCAAGATTTATTAACGTTGATTCAGAAATTTTTGGAACTATGGAAGAGAATTTAGGAAATAAAGAGGTTCTTGAGAACTGTTCTAGTGAGTTCGCTTTCTGCTAGCCGTCTGCATGGGGATGTTGTAATTGGGGAGCTTTTGGCTAAATGGCTTCTGAAACTTCAGCCTGTGACTACTTCTCCTTATGTGTTATTATCAAACTTGTATGCTTCAGATAGGAAGTGGGCAAATTTAAAGAACCTGTCATTAGCAGGCAACAATTTCTTTGGCCCAACTACAGACTCAACTTCGAGGTTAGAATCAATCCAGTCTTTAGATTTCAGTTGCAACTCCTTTTCTGGTGATATGGCAGCATCATTGACTGTTGAGTCTGATATGGAATACAATTGGAATGCCAACATTGAGATATTTGGAAGAAGAGGTCCTGCTCCCGGAGTTAGACTTGGTGGGGTGCTTGGCGACTCACTTACCAGAGTTGCAAGAAAGCAAGCAGATGCACTTTTGTTTGCAGAGGCCAGAAAACAGAGTCTTGATTCTTTGAAAAGAGAAGATGACATTTTTGCTATAGAAGAGAAAAGATATGATGCTACTGGTGACAATGACAGGATTGTGGTGAATGATGGCAATATCCTACAGTGGGCACAGGTTCTGGAACCTGTTAGGGAGCTACCTACGAATGGGGAAATCAAAATTAGAAAGTGTATTTATGAGGTTCTGGAGAAGGATCCATCAGAATGGGTAAAGAAAAGATTGGGCGCGTTATTGGCAGGAGAGGGAGTTCCATTAAAAAGTGTAAGAGAGGCTAGTGGCGCACATGTTGAGATTGATGATACCAAGACTGACTAGATTATTGATAAATGAGGTTGACGATGAATTTAATGACAAGCTGGTATCATTTGGTCACTTGTTGTTCTCTTCACATAGACTATGAATCAGATAGTCGAGATATGAATAACTTTGAATGCTGTTGGCCAGAGAATAGTTTTGAAGCTTGCTCAGTATACTGGCGTTCATGTAATAGCTGAAAGACATATACCAGACTTCGAAGGAAATTGAGATCGTTGGGAGAAGGAATGGGAAGCTGAATACCATCGTGATTTTCTGTAGATTGGAAGGCATCTTGGACTAATTTAGAATAATGAAGTGGAGAACAATCATGAGGCTATAGTGCTTTATGCTGGTCACTTTTAGAAAAAAATAAAATAAAAAAAAGATACAAGCTGGCTAAGTGAAGAAGATCTGTGCAGAAGAGACAATATCTTATGACATCCCTCCAGGAAATATCAGTCTCTTTCATAATCCCCACCAAATAAAAAAAAAACATCCCTGGAACTGGGCAGCATTCTGTGATTCTGGCAGAGTATCGCCTTAAGTACATGGGGTCAGTGATCCAGTTGCAATCGTGTGTGGGTATAGCTGCAAGAGGAAGTCGATTCAGGAAAATTTCTGGAGAGAAGAGAAGACCTGCCCCATATGCAGAGAGAAGCTCAGGTCCATGGAGCTTATTCCAAATCCTTTGCTTTGGAACTTTATAGAAGAATGGAATCAAAGAGGCATGAACTTAAAATTCCAAGCTGCTCTTCTTGGATTCACCCCCAATGACCACTCTATACAGAACAAAGCCCTGAAGGAGATGCAAGTTCTAATGGAAAGGCCACGCTATACAGAAAAAGTTGCAGAGGAAGGCCTCATCTCAAAATTTGTGATCTCTACTTCTGCAAATCCAGAAGAACCACTAGTGTTCAGAAAAGACCATCCTATAAATTGAGAACAGTCCAAGACACCATGTAACATATTGTTTGAAATGTTCAAGAATCTTAGATCAACAAGGTCACATAATTCATGTGGAATCAGTCCATGAAGGAGGTTCTCAGAAATGTCTAGGTACTGAAGTTGTGAGAGATGGCCATAGTATTTGGTTATACTACCATAGAGTCTATGTTCCAGAGGGACAGCCTCTTAAGTCTGATATCAAGGAGCCTTTGAGGGTTTATGTTTCGTTCCAGCATATACAAAAAATGCTGCCAAATGAGACTGTTGTCCTTGCCGAGACTGAGGATTCTTGGTTCAACTGTCAGAAACTGAAATAGCTTAGGAATTCTGATATGTTTTCAGGAATGGATGATGAGTCTAATAATTGTGAGATGGTGAATTCTGGCTTAGAAATCCCCAACGCAGGTGATGGTCATACTCTTCATGCTAGCGCACTAGTTTTCTTGCTACTGAGATCCACAACTTGTCAGAAAGACCTGTCCCCAAATCCGTCCAATAGGAGTTGAATAAGTTGAAACTCGAATCACCATATTTCTCCCCCCTGTTATGGCTCCCGAGAGGTCTTATTTGACACCGAAAATGATCCTGTTTCTGAATCTGTAGCTAAACCCTTTGCTGTAAGAGAAGTGATTTCTTTTGGCTCGATTGCATACTGAGAAAGTTGGTGTTTCAGCTGGAAATGCTAATTCCTGAGCTGCCAAGTGTGAAGTTTGAAACCTACGAGTTTACAAGAAGCTGGAGGCACTTATCTAACAACAGGAAGAGTTACAATGAACCTAATTTGGCACAGTTAATAACTGATGATAGTGATGAATAACAGCAGAAGCTCATTTGGCTATCAAACTTGCAATGTACCAGACTTCTTTTTTTTTTAAAAAATAATTCCTGATATGATTGTTGCAGACCTATCCATTGATGGGAACTCCATGTATGATGACATTACTGGGAACGATCTCCTTTCCGATTACAAATGTGGTGAACCAAGTATGTTGTTTAGTGTCGCTGATACGTTAAACAGAGCCATCACAATGCCTGGTTTAGGGAAGCAGTTGAGGCATGGGAAGCGCTATCGGTATGTCAGCTCTCATGATGTGGTACATTGGGCACGTAGTTTTATGCCGGATTTGAAGCGGGCATGCAAAGATCACTACAGTAAACGTTGCTGGAGCACTGGTTTTAGCCTGAGTTTCAGAATTGTTGCTCTTTCTCCCAGTTTTAAGAATCTTTCCTTGGACCATTTTGTCAAAACATATAAGAGGGCGAATAGAAGGGCGATGTTTCTGGACCATGATGGAACTGTGGTTCTGCAATCTTCCATTGTTAAAACTCCTGGCCTTGAGGACTTAGGAACAGCAGCAGAGCATGGATACTTCATTAAGTGGAATCAGAATTTTAATCGGGAATCAAGTCCTTTACTCATGGACTTTGACTGAAAAAGAATTGCAGATTCTGTGATGCAATTATACACTGAGGCAATTGATGGCTCCTACATAGAGACTAAGGAGAATGCCTTAATATGGCACTACCAAGATGCTGACATTGATTTTAGATCCTGCCAGGTAACGAAGTTGCTGAATCTCGTTGATTGAGGGTAAATTTCTGATTATGAGCAATTCGATACGCCTAGAGAATGAGAAGTTATTTCAGTAAATTGAATGTCGGAGAATCAATTAAAAACACGAGTACTCAGTTGAGGAAAATGTCTGTGAGCAAGTTGACAACAGAAAACAGAACTCAAATGTTAATGTAAGAGAAATTGTTCATACACATTTCCAGATCAGAAGCTGAAATTGCCTTTCTGCCCGCATTCCCTCTCTTCCGCCATGGTGAAGCACCCTTAGAATGATAACGGTGATCCTGCTTTCTCCAATGTAATAAATCAAAATGACTTCTCATCACTCTCTGAATCTGAATTAGAAGAAATATTGGAAGACATCAGTTGGAGTGTACCAATATGGTTTGGGTTGTGATGGCAGTAATATGAGAATAGAAACTTCCGGAAGAGATGGCAATGAAATTTGCTTCTCCACAATTGTTTTGAGTGAAATGAGTTTGCTGACAGTGACACCTAATGCCAGTATGCAGAATTCTATTTCAGCAACCTATAAAATCATCCTCAGGCAACCCTAGCAATCCAGTAAAAAACAGTCCCAAACTCCACTCCATCATGGTTACCTTGCTACATACACCTTCTCCCTTACTTACCTCTTTGATTGAGAATTTACTGTTTTAAATTGAATTTCAAAACCATTGTTCAACTAAACATTCTCAACTTTGAAAAATTCATCTTTAGACCTTCTCTAGGCAATAAAATCCAGGTTTCAATATCCTTTTGCTGCCATTTTCCTTCCGGCATGCGTTTTCACTATTTTATTTTCAACTGATTTTCTTGATTTTTTTCAAGCATGAATAAACTTCATGATTCCAAATAATGGAATTCGTAGAATCAATTCATGCAAAATTAATTAGGGCTTTGGTGGGGGCCCGACATTCATAACACTCACTTCAATACTGTTTACTCGATATGTTGATTTTTGATTCTTCTTGATGAAATACTTGAATTCACTTAATATTTATTGTTGAGATGCTCTTGTTTCCCATAGAGGAGTACTAGCTTGCTGTCCAGGTACGCTCTCTTCTCATCTATTTTTTTAGAACTCTATGGGCTTGTATGTCATTGATGACCATATCCATATTTGACGTGATTCTTGGATGTCTTGATATATGCTTGATTTGCTTGAATAAAACAAATGTTGTGTGCTACGTTTCTACACTAACTTTTATGTTTTATGATAGCGCTTTGAGAAGCTGTCCAGGTACGCATCCTTAACTTTCCTTCATTGTTATTCGATCTTGTTAGGCATGCAATATTTGAAATCATCTAGTCTACTCAGGTATCCATAATTAACTGATTAATGGCCACACTTCCCTTAACTTTGTCAGTAGAGACCTCTTTAGGGCTTAGAGGGGTGCTACCTCCTAGAGGTACCTTCCCAATAAGTAACCTGATCCCCGGACTTAGACTCGGGTTTTTCAAAGACACGCTTTTCCAAAAATTATGGAGTCATTTTTTTTTTAGGGTTTTATTTCTTGTTTTATTTTCCCTTCAAAAATAAAAATAAAATAAGTGGCGACTCCAACTTTTTTTCAAAAATCAATTTTTCACAAATAAAAAGCGAGTCTCGCCGATCGAGTGGTGATGCATGTGAAAAATGCGGGTCCACACTATCGGCAATCATCATATGAATCAATCTCTTTGGAGTAGTAGAGGTCTTAACACATATCTGACTCAAGGCTCGAATAAGTACGTCTCTATGGGTACTAGAAGTGGCCAACAAACTCCAAATGGATATCCGAGCCTAGGTGCTCTAGACCTGTCTCAAGATCTCATCATTCTCTCTCCTGACCTCCTTGTGAGAGTCCCTGCCACCAAATGATCTAGTAACTGGAGGTGTAGTCTAAGTTATCCTCCCACTACAAGTCATAACCTGTACATCCACATCAACATCCTCAGGCCATAGAATAAACGGAGCAAACGTGTCCCCATGCCCGACATCTGATGGTGTAGAAGGAATCAACTGTAATGACGCTCTATCCAGGATCAAACTAAATGGTGCAGGGATCAAAAAATCTAATATAACTTCTACAATCTCATAGCCATCGTTTGGAACAATCATCTTAGGCAATCCATCATCCCAACTCAGCATGTGTATGACATCATCCTGAATTGAGGTGGTGGTCTCAATGCTAATGCAATCAACAATCCTCCTTCTACGAGCTTCTGGAAAGCTCGACTCAAAGGCATTCCCAATTGGAAAAACTATCACATCTGTCTTTGTGCAAGTGGAGCCCTAGGCTGGAGATAATGAGTGGGTGGCCTCTGTGTAGCCTGAGTAGCATAAACTGGCTGTGGAGTTGGATGTAGATATGTGGGAGACATAGGTTTAGAAGAAACAAGTGGCCTATATTGTAGATGGGGTAATGACGGGTAGTAAACTTCCGAAATCTGCTCAACTGTCTAATAATATCTAAGGGGCCTCGGTCTGGTGGCACTGATAACACTTACATCCCCTCATCTCTGTCCAATAACTGGCTTCTTCCCCTTCGAGTCTGAAGGGGAAGACTCAAGCCACAATCCTCTAGCAATACCCTCCTCAATACCATATAATGCCTACACTAAAGATCCAAAGTCCACATGTGGGAATCCCATCAAATGCCTAGCAAATCGTGGTTGCAAGCTCCTCATAATCATGTTGATCTGATCATTCTCAAATGGCCTATCAATGATCTAGCCAATCTTTTCTCTCTAACGGGAAATGAATGATGTGACTGTCTCATCGTGTCTCTGCCTCAAGGCCTCCAACTCCCTCTGTGAGACATTTATGACAGTGTTAAATACAAAATGTCATAAGAATTCTTGGGTTAAATCATCCCATGTACGACGACGTGACACATCCAAATAAGCAAACCAATGTAGGGCCGCCTCACTTAAAGACATGGGAGATAACATAATCATCTGAGCCTCATCCAAACCGTGGGCCCTCATCATAATACTATATAGTCTCAAATGAATGCGGGGGCATCCAATCCCCATGTATTGTTCAATCTCTGGCATCCTGAACTTGGCTGATAGACTGGCCACTGGTAATCCATCAAAATCATCACATGTCATCCCTCCATTTGATGCTCTCAACTATCTCATCATCTACTCAAGTCTATCCATGCGCGCATGGGCATCATCCGAGGTTGAAACAACCACCATAGCAGGTGGTAGGGTAATCTCAGTCTAACTTTATAAAGTAAATGGCATAGGCTGTGGAATTGTCTGACCAGGGGGGTGGTGGTATATAAGTGTCCTGTGGAGCTGTCTGACTAAGCAGGAGAGGTGGCGGAATAGTGGGATCATACTGTACACAATCCTAAATTAGAACCTATTGAGCCTGTTGCCCATCCATCCTCTAACCAAGACTAGTTATGGCTTCCTATATCAAAGCCATAGCAGCAGCAAACTAATCAATTGTAACCACCTGCGAATCCATATCAGTTTGATTTAACTGGTCTGACACTCTGATCAATCTACCTCTAACTCTGATCCAAGAAGCTGAACCCAGATCGAACATATCAATACTCCTACAATAGTGGAAATACTAGATAAGATACAATGTAAGAAAAACTCTACAAAGAATGTCTATCAACTATGCAAGAAGGTAACCTAGAAGTACTCATACTTATATCCAATTCTGAGCAAATATATAAGAGACTACTACGAAGGTAACTAAACCTATCACCACTAACTCGACTCTGAAGGCCCATAGATGCACACACGTGTAGGAAGGGAATCCTAATGGGAGGATCTAAGGCTCAACCTACAAGGTCAAGGTGGCTCTAAAAAGAAGAGAGGTGGACTTTAAAGGATCCCTAGTAGAAGCGATCATACCCTCCGACGGTACGCAACCCTCTGCATGCCTTTGAAAAGACGGGGCATTTCCATGCAAGGTGGTCATCACTTCCACACATGCACTACCTCAACATCCCAGGGGGTTTCCTATGGTGAAAGCTCTCATAACTCTTAGCACTCAATAGTCGACTAAGGTGCACAATGAGTGGTGTGGGTGGATCTGAAAAACCAATGAAGCTAAAGTAGAAAAAAAACACACTAGTCACACAAATATCCATGAAACCTAGTTCTAGGCTATATAGATCTTCAAATATTGGACTCCAATCAACATCAGTATATGCACCTCCTCGATAATGCTCTCAAACATCGATATAGCCCGTGCTAGACCATACTCCTAACCACTAGCTTAGTAAAAAAAACAAGTACACATAAGGCCCCACACTTGCAAATGTAAGAACTGAAAAAGAAGGGAATGACCGAAACTAGAGGGTTGGAGGTAAGAGGATAAATGCACGACCCACATGGACAAGTAACATACAATCACACAGAAGAAGAGCGGTCATGCAACAGATAGTCAAGCAAAGCGCAAGTATATCATCCATGTCCACACACAAGCTAAATGATAACACAACAATCGAGATGAATGGTAACAAGGATAACACACTCAAAACTGATCAAGATAATATACATGCAAAAGAGTCAACATTAAGACAACAAGATATATAGCAATATGAACATTCATGTCAAAGTGAGCAGGATAATCATGGCAAGAGTAGAATCAATATGGTAAGACAAACAAGAGAATCAATCAATATCATCAACATGTCAATGTCACAAATGGTTATAGCAATCAAGCATAGCAAATCTCCACATCAAAATCCTCAATGTACTATGATCACTCGAGCATAAAGGAGCATAAAGGGAAGGTATCCATCAACCGACTAGTCAAACACCACATTTGCCTCAACTTGAGTTCAAGTTTGACCTTTTAAACATCCCTAGTGGAGTGGTCATTTTGTGGACCCCATATTTTTGCATGATGCATTCCTACTCGATGGCGAACTCACTTTTAATTTATTTGGTGAAAATATGATTTTTTTAAAATACTTGGAATCGCCACTTCTTTTTTTGTTTTATTTTTAAAGAAAAACAAAATAAGAAAGAAAACCCTAAGTGTGACTCCTTATTTGGAAAAGATAGTCTATGGCAAACCAAAATTGAGTCTGGGGGTCAAGTTACTTATTGGAAAGGTACAGTAAAAAAAAAAAAAAAAAAAAACCGTAGCACTCCTCTAAGTCCTTAAAAACAGGTCTCTACTAAATAAGGTGAAGCAAATGTGACAATTAACTAGGAGATCAATGGATACCAAAATGATCATAGATAAAAAACAAGTCATGATAATGAATAAATAAACAAAGTGAGAGTAAGACTATACCTTGGCAGTAGGTAATAAAACGCTATCATGAAATAGATTTAGTGTACAATAATGAATACAAAATATATCACATGCATATCAAAGAGCAAGACAAAGATCAAGCAATATTAATTAAGTATAGCAGTTGACAATCAGAAGAGGAAACTCATATGTAGGGCCCTCACCAAAGCCCAATTGATTTTGCATGAATTAATCCCACAAATTCCATTGTTTTGGAATTATGAAAATCGTATTCATGCTTATTAAAAATAGTGAAAAACATGAACATTATTTTAAAATCAAAGAAAATTTGTGAAAGTGCTTGTCTAAAAGAAAAAAGACAACAAGTTTATTAAAAACGGGATTCTTGGTGACCTTAAACCTTAAGGAAAGACAAAAAAATGATGACTTAAAATTATTTGAAAGCTGGAGTGAATTTAAAATTATTTGAAGAAAATTGGAGTTTTGAAAATTGAAATTTTGAAAATTACTTGAGAATTGAGGTTTTGAAAATTATTTAAAAAGTGAAGTTTTGAAAATTATTTGAAAATTAAATTTGAAGATTGGAATTTTGAAAGATTATTTGAAAATGGAAGTTTTTGAAAATTAAATTTGAAAATTTGAATTTTGCAAAAATATTTGAAAATTGGAGTTATGAAAACTAAATTTGAAGATTGGACTTTTGAAAAAAATACTTGAAAATAGAAGTTTTGAAAATTAAATTGGAAAATTGGAATTTTGAAAAATTATTTGAGAATAGGATTTTTTTTTAAATTAAATTTGAAATTTGGAATTTTGGAAAATTATTTGAAAATAGAAGTTTTTTAAGAATTAAATTTGAAATTTTGAATTTTGGAAAATTATTTGAAAATTGAAGTTTTGACAATTAAATTTGAAATTTTGAGTTTTAAAAATTAAATTTGAAAGTTGAAGTTTTGAAAATTGTTTGAAAATAGAAGTTTTAAAAATTATTTGACACCAAAAGATGAAAAATTAAGAGGGTGAAACTTGGCCTTTGGGGTAGTGCACTGGAAGGTGGCCATGCATAGCCATGTGGGAGTGAGTCTCAGGGTAGAAAGATGCTGGTAGGGATGGGTAGAACTCTAGTGTGCTGTTGAAACTTCATTAGATCAAAGCATCAAGTAGCTACAATCTATTCATAAATCCAAGCTTTCATTACAGTTGGAATGTTCACTCATAAACTCTGGAGTTGTCTCACTTACAACTTTCTTTTCTCCTTCATCCTTTTTGTTCTGGTTGTTCCATTTCTAAAAAAAATTTCTTATTCTTTGCTTCATAACTTTTTTTTTCTCACTTTCTAACCCCCTTAGAAAATTTTTTCCTCTTCCTTCAAAAAAAGTTCAGTTTCCTTTTAAGTTTTCTTTCTATCCATTTGGGAACCCCAAACTACCCATTTTCCCAAGCATCATTTTTCACCACTACTTTTTCAAAAATCAATTTATTTTCCCATGCAGTCCATCGGTTCCCATGTAGCCCCTCATTTTCCTATTTCCCAATCTTCTCTCTTTCTTTGTGCCTTTCCATTGCTTCTACAACTTCTGATACAGCCCCATTGGGCTGCCATTGGAATTTTCAAGGTTGTGATGGGCCTAGTAACAAGAGAAAGAAAATAATGAGCCTAATATCGATACATACAAGATGATGCATCAAAAGTGGCATTACTAACTAAACCGTGCATGGCAACCATGTAGTTTCCAATGGACTTCATTCCTTATCAAAAATAATTCTTTTGTCTTTCTTCAAGAAACTTTTTTTCTTTTTTTGCCTAAGTAAATAAAATAAAATAAAATAAAATATAAAAAATAAAAACATAAAGTAAATAAATAATAACAATAATAATAATAATAATAATAATAATAATAATAATAATAATAATAATAATAATAATGATAACAATAATAATAATAATAAAGTAATCAAAATAAAATATAATAGTAAGAATAATAATGATAATAATAAAAATAATGATAACAAAAATATACAATGACCATATATTAAAAAAGTAAATAATAAATGACTAAATAAATAAATAAATAGATATAAGTACGTGATGCATATTCATGTAAGCTATGTAAGCCATGTAAGCCATGCAAGCTACATAAGCCATATAAACCATACAAATGACTTAAGGATGCTGGAGCAAGCCCTAAAGGACTAGGCGTACCTAAATGGGCCAAGTGTGCCTAATGGGCCAGGTGTGCCTAATGGGCCAAGTGTGCTTAATGGGCTAGGTGTGCCTAATGGGCCTAAATAAGTTTAAACAAATTGTCATAAATGTGTATCTAGTATCCAAAATGACTCAAAGAGGTCAAATACGTGAGTAACAATAGACTTCCAAGAACTGCTATAAAGCATTGAAATAGTACTTAATCAAGGTATGTGCCAATGGGATAAAATGGAGGGTTTATAGAGTCATTAGGAGGAAGACTTTGATTCTACGAGACTTTTGCGATTGCGATCTTCATTTTCACCATGTGGATTTGATTCGAGAACAACCAAATATGAGGTATGGTTTTTGTTAGTACTTTCTAAATCATTTTACAGTATAACAATGCTTATTTTCTTCTATGCATAGGATTTAGAAAAAACCTAAGATAGTTATGCATGTTCCTAACTTGATTCGAACTTGGGAAATGGAAAGATCTGGGTTTTTCCCTTTAGTTTCATAACCTCAAACAATAGTGAACGATTATATAATAGAGTTCGATTATCTTATACTAAAATATGATCTTGTTGTACAAGAAGACACTATAGCTTGTTATCTTAGAGGTTTAAGATCAGAAGTTGGCAACATGGTGCAACTGTAAACTTATTAGACTTGTGATGATTTGTAGACTTGCCTTTAGAGTGGAAAAACATAAAGAGCAAGAATGTAGGAAAAATTGGTGATTCTTAGTGAAAGATAATTCTTTCAACAAATGGAATGCTTCCATTCCTAAAACTAGCTTAACTGCAAAGACCATTCCTAGAACCTCATCAGAAGATAATAGTAAGGATGGTTTTAAAAAACAACCATACTTCTCCAATACTCATTTTTATTGATGTTTCAAGTATCAAGGATATAAGCATACTGCTTCTAAATGCTCCAATTGTAAAATTATCACACTAATTGAGGAAGAAAGTGATAAAGAGAGTGAAAGAGATGTCTAAGGTAACTTCAAAACCCCAACAACAAAAGAAGTCATACATGTGGAACAAAGAGAATATCTTGTAGTTCAAAGAAGTTTAAGGAGATGTTTATTTTTTCACTTAAATCTAAATAGAACTTAATTTAACTTAATTTTAAATGCATCTTAATAGTACTAAGTTATTTGTTTTTTCACAATGAGAGTAGGGTGTGAGGTTAGTGGTTAGAAGTGTGAATCAACTAATTTTTTAGATTAACAAAAAACCACATAGTTTAGCTTTTTATATTCAATTAAAAATAATGGTAAAAAAGATAAAAGTTAAAAATAAAAATAAAAATAAACAACTAGTCTGAAAGTAAATTGCATTCAACATTAAGTTAAAAAAACAAATACCACCTAAGTGTTCTCTAAGAAGAAGAAACAAATTGGCTACGAAAAAATATTTTTTTACACCAAGAGCACTTCCAAGTACAAGGTTTGTAATGTCATCATTGATAAAGGCAACTTTGAGAATGTGGTGTCTAATGAAATGGTGGAAAAACTAGGCCATAAAACGGAAATGGTCGAAAGAAAGAACCATGTTCTTTAGGAAATGACCTGTGTAATGATCCACACTCATGACACTCCTACTTACTTTTAGGCTAAGCCATTAGTATTACTTGTTATAGTGCCAATAGAGTCTTTCATATGAATTATGGTAAGGAAAGAAGCTTAATTTGAAATATTTCAGGATCTTTGGCAGTAGGTGTTATATCCTCAAGGATGGGGAAAAACTAGGAAGATTTGATTTTAAACCCGATTTAGGTATTTTCATAGGTTATTTTACCAAAAGTAAAGCCTATAAGGTATCATAATCTGAATACCAAAATTATCTAGAAATCATTTAATGTGGCTATTGATGACTTTGGGTCTATTAAGGAAAAAAACAATTCATATATATTGCCTTAAGGTTCTACTAGAAATGTCCTTGAAGTCATCCATGAGATAATGGATGAGACTAGAGATATTCCTAAGACCATCCTTGAAAGGGTGGTTGATCCCAAAAGTGACATGAAGGTAGATGAAGATATAGGAAATAGTAAAGTGGGAAATAAGAATAAACCCAAGGTACCTAAAAATCACCTTATCTCCAGTATCAGTGAAACCAAGAAATTAAGGTTCCATGGTAATAAGGAGACAATCAAGACTTAATGAGATAGGTTCCATTTGCTATACCTAATTAGAACCTAAGAATATTGAGGAAGCTCTTAGAGACGAATTTTAGACTACCATACTATAGAAAGAACTAAACTCATTTGATAGGAATGAAGTGTGGTATTTAGTGTCTAAGCCTAAAGACAAACATGTGATAGGTACCAAATGAATTTTCAAGAACAAGCAAGATAAAAATGGGATAATAGTGAGAAATAAGACTAGACTTGTGGCATAAGGATACTCCCAAATTAAGGGAATTGATTATGAGGAAACCTTTGCTCATGTAGTTAGGTTAGTGTCCATTAGAATTTTCTTAGTTATAGCATGCTCATTAAGGAGAAAGTTATAACAAATGTCTATAAAGAGTGCCTTTTTGAACTAAATCCTTAGGGAAAAGGCATACAGAGAGTAACCTAAGGGCTTTAAGGATCCCAAATTTCCCAATAATGTGCATAGACTAAAGAAAGCCCTTCATGGACTTAAGCGAGCTCCTAAAGCATAGTATAAGAGACTTACTAATTACCTCTTGAAATATGGTTTTGAGAAAGTGGAGTTTATAGGACCTTATTTGTACATAAGACTAATACTAGACTCCTAGTGGCACAATTTATGTTGATGATATTGTTTTAGAGCCACTTTAAATAAACATGCCCTTGGTTTTATTGAGAAAATAAAAAAGGAGTTTGAAATGAGCATGATAGGTGAACTCAATTTTTTCGTTGGCTTGCAAATTAGACAACTTAAGAGTGATTCTTTCTCTCTTACTCTAGCTTTGCAAGGGAGATATTGAAAAAGTTTGGTCTTGAGTTGACAAAGCACTTTAGAATACCTTTGAGCACTATCATAAAGCTTTACAATGATAAATCTGATAAATATGTTGAGCAAAAGCTTTGTAGGAGTATGATATGAAGTCTTCTATGCCATACTACAAGTCATCCTAATATTTTTTTTAGTGTGAGGATGTGTGCTAGATACCAGGTTTATCCCAAAGAGTTACATTTAAAATTAGTAAAAAGAATAATCAAATATGTGAATGACACTCTAGATTATGGCTTGTAGTATTCTTTTGACTATCCATTTGTTATCATCGGTTTTTTCGATGTTGACTGGGCTAGAAATGTAGAGGATAAGAGAAGTACTTTAAGTGATTGTTTCTCTATCAGCGACTATTTAGTTTCTTGGCTTAGCAAAAAGCAAAACTTAATATCTTTTTCTACTATGGAAGCAAAGTATATTGTCGTAGGAAGTTTTTGTACCCATCTTCTTTGGATGAAGCAAATGTTTAGTGATTATGAAATTGAGCAAGACACCATGAATGTCATGTGTGACAACTTAATTGAGTTTTATAAATATCTTTACGAATCTTATCTTTCGTTCTTGAAATTGAAATTCGACATAATTTTATTAGGGATATTATAGAAGACAAGGTAATTTCCTTAGAGTTTATACCCATTGAGGATATCTTTACAAAGCCCCTTAGATTATCTTAGGTTTGAGTTTTTGAGGATATCTTTGGGCATCTACCTCATTGATTAAAAGCTTGAGATGTGGGCTTAAGATCGTTTTTTTAGAATAATACAGTTTTTTTAGAATCCTAGGTCCATTTCTAATCAATCTTGGGTTTCATAAGTTCTTTGTTAACTTGTTTTTTTTTTTAGTTTCTACTTAAATATCTCAATATTGTGCTATGTGTTTGGTGCATGATCTATATAAGATCTAATAACTTTCCCTAGAATCTCATTAATCACTTTTTAGGCCATTAAAACAAAGTAAATAAAAACTTTGTATGTTAGAAAATCTTAAAATTTTATGTGGTAGGTGATTAATAGGCCTTCTTAAGTTTAATTGATATAGTAGATTTTAAGTTCCTAAAAGTAAGGAACACCATGTTTGTTTTTAAATTCACATATCATGTTTGACTTAGTCTAAAATTGTTTACTGAAGTGATCTTTGGCATCTTGGGTAAAATTAATTTAATATTCTTTCCTAGAAAATAATGTCATCACTTGCAAAATTTGGAAACACCCCCACGTTGAAAAAGGCAACCATGGTTGAAAGTATAATTTCCACACCATATATAATGTTTCTACTATTAAAAAAAAACCAAAAAACCAAAAAAATGAGGAAAATGATGAGATCTAATTGAGATATTATATGTAGATCAACATTTACTGTATTAAATAAAAATTCGGCAAACTATGTTCAAATTGATTAAACGTTGAATAGATTACATTTTGACATGGTTTAGTGATCTTCCGGAATTCAAAATTGAAATATGTAAGCTACATATTAAATTGATACCCTTGACAATCAATATTTTTGGTTTATTTTAGTCCTAGTATACCTTGTTTGGTATTGAAACATTTTCAAGGCGGACTTAGTCATTAATGATTTCTTTTGGACGATGTTGATTCATTCTCAAAATCTTGGATTTCAATCGTATAGTTAATTACTAGATTCATTTTCGTTTTTGCTAATATCTCAAGTTTCTTTGGTTTCTTAGAACTTTAGGTTGTAATTGTCGTCTCTCATATCTTTCCAAGTTTTTTTTTTTTAGTTTAAAGGGTTGTTTTCTTGGTCTATTTTACATCAAAAAAGATGTTTTGAATGCTTAAAGGAGTGTTGTTGTTGAGATTAGCGTTTGATGATAGAAATGGAGAGATTAAGTGCTCTTTGTGGTACTTAAGCACTTTTAAGGGCTTCTAGCACCTTTCGAGAGCTCAATGACTTAAATTGGCTTCCAAAACCCTTTTCGTGCTCAAAGTGCTCAAGCTCTAATCTAACTTGGAGTGCTCTTGTCCATGCCCGAGGCTATAAAAAGTCTTCCAATACCTTGTTGTGTTCATTTCTTCCATCCCCAATCATTTCCCACACTTTTTCTTAGTATCTACTTGTCTTCTAACAATTTTTCGGGTTGGTTTTCACTCATTCCAACTTTGTAAGAGTGTTCTTGGCTTCTTCTTGAGCATTTCTAGTAGTTCATTTTTGCCAAGTAGCTTCTAGATTTTCACGTCTCTTTATTTTTCACTCTAGGCTAAGTGTGTCTAGTAATAGGCATCCTAGAAAGTCACTTCCTGCCCCTCTATCCCTTAAGCCTACCATTGCCATCCCTTTGTAAGGTCCTTCTGACCTTGATGACCTTTCAATTGAGTATTTCTTCTTTGTGGTGTCTTGAGAGTGATACTATGCTTAATTCTTTGTTCATAAGATTGACATCAAGTGGGGTGTCGCCTTAAGCACTTTTTGTGACACTGATATTCCAACTATTTTTAGTGAGAGAGGTTAGGAACCTCTTACATCTTTTCGCGATGTTGCATACCTCTACTATATATAGATGTTTTATGTGAACATATATTTTGCTATGGTCAGGCTCATCTTACAAGTCATTATATATGACTAGATCATTTTGGTCACCCTTGGATCTATCCATCAAGCTCTTAGCCTCCCCTACCGAAGGACTTTCTTTATTTTTCTACCAAGTTTCAGGCCTTCACCCACTTCGAGCTTGCCACCATTCCCATTACACTTTTTGGTGAGCCTCGTCCATTTTTTTTGTCTACATTTCCTTTCCTAACTTCACCAAGTCATCCTAGGTCCTCGCCACTTATTTCTCCTATACTTTTTTCAAAACTCCTCTTATTAAACATGGATTTGTGGGTTAGTCGCTTGTTTCACCTATGCCATTCCTTTTGGGCAGTGATACATATTGCCCATGTTATCCTTAACATCATGGCTACATACTATGAGTCGTCTTGTCTTGGAAGCCTTCCTTTCATTCTAGTCATCTCCCATATCCTAGTTGATACTAGTTTTGAGATTGATCAGTAGCTAGGTATTCTTGGATTGCATGTTCTCATCAACAAGAGTTCATTGTCTTAGCATGTTAGCCATATGTTTGTCTCAATTGCTCTGAAGGTCGTTCAGGAGGAGGAAGAGATTTATGCAATGGAGTAGGATCCCCTTGTTGAGCCGAGTGATGAGTACCTTAAGCCCATACTTAGAAGGTGTAAGAGTCATGAGAGCAAGCTCTTCATGATCATCATTCGCCCCTTGTATCTAGAACTTTTTTTTTTTATCATATTTAGATATTGGTTTACATCTATTATCTTTTTTTTTTCCTTGTGTTTCTTGCTTTATCATTCTCTTGTCATTTTTATGACAAAAACAAGGGAGATTTTTATTGATTGGTTGGTTGGTTGATTGCTTGTTAGATATCCATTATATGCATGACTCACATTCATTTACTCTTTTACTATTATCATAATTTGATAGAATTGATGAGTTATATAATTTTTTCATACATTACTTTACCCAGATATTTTGTTTGTTGGTGTGTGCAAGTTACAAGTATTAAGGTATTGCTCACCTTTGGATGTGGTTTATCATCATTTGCATGTTAGAAAATGAAATGGTTTAGACAAGAGTTATTGAGAGATTTGTTTAACTTTATTTGAGAGTACTAGGGGGGGAGGGGGTTATGTAATCTATATTTTGTTATAAAATTACCAAAGAGAGAAATTGTTAGTATATTAACCTATGTAGTTTAATATTGGCAATTTTTTTATTCTAACATTAGAACTTTCTCTAGATTGTGTCTTACTCTCCATTTAAGACTCAAGGTTGTTGCTTGATCAACTGGGATTACATAGGTAAGTGTAGAAAGGCCCGGGAGAGGCAAATTGGTGTTTGGTAAGACACGATAGAGATCAAGTTTTTTAAAATTGAGCGAAAAGTTTTTAAAAATGTTTTGAAAATCCCTAGAAAGAGTGTTCAAGTGCTTCTAAGAGTACTTAAGTGCTTAGAGGGTACTTGAGCATTTGTGATAGAATTCTGGGGATATGTTTTTTTTTTTTTTTTTTTTTTGTATTTAAAATTTCTATTTTGAGAATTTTTGAGATTTGGTCCACTAGGTTTCTAGGCCTATGTATACCTTGCCTGAACATGTTTTTGATGGGATACTTCTCAGTTGAAAAAAAACCTAATTTGCCTTTTTATTCTTACACTGTTAAAGAAGTTTGCAGTCATTTTTGATGTATTGCGAAGGAGATTTGCATCCCTTTAAGCATTGAGGTGAGATCTTCTAAGAGCATAAGAGGTGTTGCGTGGCAGATGAAAGTGCATTGTAGGTATCAAGGAGTAAGTTTTAGGAATAGTTTTTTCTAAGTAAAATTGTGTATTATACTTTCCCACATTGGATTGTCAATTTAAGGTCTCTAACCCCATGGTTTTTACATCCACACATATGTGTGGATGGTTTTCTATGTAAAAAGGTTTGCCTCTTGTGTGTTGGTTACTTTTTAAGTATCTCTAATCTAAAAAATGATAGTTAATCATTTAAGTTTTTATTTTTGGGCATCAAACACCGATTCATCCCCTCTAGGTGTTATCCTTACTATATCATATAACTTTCAAGAGATCATAAAGTAAAATACAAGTGAGCTTGATTCTCCTATCAATACCCACATAAACTTAAGAAAATTAATAGCTACAAAATTAGCATACAAGTAACATGGTCATTTGGACCATGTAATATAGGTTGATTATCCAAGAAGAACATTCCAATCAACGAGACTCATTTAATAAATCAAGGGATCTTTATTTTGATGATTCTCATGGGATCTTTTTGAACATATTTAGCTAAAATTATAGATCATCCTTGTCTATTCATTCTATTAAATGATGTTATGAATCTTGCATCTATTATTATATCATATTTAATAATTTTTTGCAGTATCAGGTTTCACCATTGAAGCAAATTTCATAATTTTAGAAAATACTAAAATTTCACTCAAACAACCTATGTAAACTTAACAAATACCAAAAATTCCTTTATTAAATTAATTTCATAATTTACATAATGTCAATACATACAACACAAGAAGCTAAATATTAATTAATTAAAATTTCCACCAATTTGAAATACCACACACAAAAACAAACACATTTTAATAAGGATATAACAAGGAGTAGAATTAAAGGCATTGACAATTTAGTTGACGTGTAAGAATCAAAAAGAGAATGAAGAACGATAGTGCTCTCAAATGAAGGAAACATCATTAGAAATTTCTCTAATAGGAGTAACATTTGTAGTTTATCTCAAATGAAGGAAAGTATAAGGCATATCCAATGTACCTAAAAAGAATGAAGATGGTAAGAACAAAAGGGAGTAATACCATTTCAATATAAATGAAATTAAAACTTAAGAGGCAGTGTCTATAGCATATATTATGAATGAAGAAATATATTCTTACTTTTGGATGGGAAGATAGACTCTACCTTCATCATAATTTTGGACCACACACTTAAATATAAAAGACAAGAATAAACTTATTAAATCAAACACAATCATTAGGGAAGTTCCTTAGTACAAAATCATAAAGTAAAAGAAGTTGAACACAATCAATTTTCATTTTACTTACTATATAATATATCTATGTGGCTATGTTTTATTAATTATGAAATTAAATATTATTTGGATCAAGCGACCATGATCATACATTCAAAAAACATTTGAGATCCCAAAATAAAAGGATAGGTATTATCTAAGAGGAAACTAAAAACTCATTGAAGAAAATAGAAGCTCAAAGAAGAAGCACAAAAAGTCTAGCAAAACAACATTAGATATAAAGATAAAAAAAAAAAAAAAAAAGTAAGCATTACGTAAAATATTGCAGGCCCCTTTACATCATCAACTTCATTTATTACAATGGAAGTGTTTCATCCTCAAACTTCAACTACAATATTGGACCCTTGATTTCTTTCTTTGGTTTATCCCTTCGAACTTAAACTGTCTAGTTGTGGATAAAAAGTCAACATTGACGAATGACGATCAATTAGCTGTATAGAGTTTTGGTTTTATTTAGATGTCCTAGTTGCTCATAATTACCTAATTAAACATATTTTAACACTATAATAACATCGGATTTATTGAGAATCCTATCTATCTATCTATCTATATATCATTAAAGTTGATCCGATATTTCATAATTTATATAATTGCATTAGTAATCCAATTTTGAATTTACTTTTTTTTTCCATCTGCTTTAACTTCTTTGATTTTCTTGACAAGAAATAATATTAACTTTAAAAATCTAAAGATAGAAAATCAAAAAATAAAAGAAATTTGAGATTTAAAGTATAGGAATTTTTTTGAAAAACTAGTAGTTATGTGGACTGAAATATATATATGCTTTTAATAATAAATACTTTTATGCCATACCATATTCGTCACCAACTATATATATATATAATTTGTGATATAGGATAGTTGTAAGAAAAAGTTAAAAATATTACTATTTTTGTGGCTGAATCTTATCCTTATAATAAAATAAATTCTTTGATGATAAAGAATTTTATTGTAAAAAAGTAAATACTTTTATAATTTAAAATTTTTAATTTTTTGTGATGGAACATTATTGTCGTGGAATAATAATTATAAATAGTAAATATATTTTCTAAAAATAGTTGAGGAGTTGGTGATGGAAATTATTCATTGTTAAAAAAAAAAAAAAAAGACCAAATATACATATTTGTGATGAAATTATTGATCACTAAAAAATTGAAAATTAATGAAAAATAAATTCATTATAAATATGCGTATTTTTTGTAAAAAAAAAAAAAGAAAAAAAAAAATCACTTCATAGGCGAGAATGAAATTTTTGGTATAAACTCTTTAATGACAAATTTTACTAATAAAAATAGATTTATAGAGGAAAACTTATGATGAAATATTTGATAACAAAATCTTTGTTTCCAAGGGTAAGATTCATAATTAGTAACAAAGTTTTAGTTGTTAAAAAAAAAAAAAAAAATTGTCACCAAATATCATATTTATTATAGTGAAGGATGACCAGATAAATATATCTAAAGCATTCATCACCTACATTGTTTCAATATTGTTTTTTTTCCCTTTTTGTGATTGAACTTGAAACAGAGAGAAAAAGACAGAGAAAAGGGAAATCACCTTAAAACAATGAAGAGAGAAGCAACTAAGAACAAAAATCTTAGTCAAGGTGAGAGATTCCTTCGTAAAGCAAAGAACAAAACTTCAAAGGGTTTAATGTGTGTCTTCTTCGAAGGATAAGACAAACTAAGAGAAAGCAAAAAAAGATAGTTAAAAAGACATTAACACAAGCACATGAGTGTGGACCTGCATTTTTCACGTGCGCCCCCACTCAATCGGCGAGACTCACTTTTTATTCTGTGAAAAATCAATTTTTAGCAAAGTCAGAATTGCCACTTATTTTATTTTTATTTTAAAGGGAAAATAAAATAAGAAAGAAAAACCCTAAAAATGTGACTCCATAATTTTTGGAAAAAACGTGTCTTTGAAAAATCTGAGTCTTGGTCCGGGGATCAGGTTACTTATTGGGAAGGTACCTCTAAAAGGTAGCACCCCTCTAAGCCCTAAAAAGGTCTCTACTGACTAAATTGAGGGAAATATGACAATTAATTGATTAATCATAGATACCTAGGTAGGCTAGGTGATTTCAGAAAATTGCATGCTAAGTAATTAGATCAAATCGCAATAAAGGAGAGTTAGAGTGCGTACCTGAACTGCCTCTCAAGCGCTATCATAAGACATCAAAGTTAGTATAAAGGTATAGCAATCAACATGCATTTTATCCAAGCAAATCGAACATACATCTAAGCATCCAAGAATCACGTCAAATATGGATATGGTCATCAATGGCATATATTTCCATAGAGTTCTAAAAAAAATAGGTGAGAAGGAGCGTACCTAGATAGTAAGCTAAAACGCCTTTATAGGAAACAAGTTTGCTTAATAACAAGTGCGAAATAATCTCACATACCACAAAGAGGGAACACAATCAATCGAATATCAAGCAAACAACATTGATGAGAATATCATGAATGTCGGGCCCCCCACCAAAGCCCTAGTTGATTTTGCTTGAATTGATTCTATGAATTCCATTATTTGGAATCATGAAGTTAGTTTATGCTTGGGAAAATCGAGAAAAATCAAGAAAATGGTTGAAAATCAAATAAAATAGAGAAAACCTATGCTGAAAGGAAAATGATAGCAAAAAGTGTGTAAGAATCTGGATTTTATGCCTAGAAAGGATCTAAGGATGGATTTTTCAAAGCCGGGAATGTTTAGTTGAACAACAGTTCTAAAATTCAATTTAAAACAGTAAATTCCCAATCAAAGAAGCAAATAGAGGAGAAGATGCGTGTAGCAAGGTAGCCATGAAGGAATGGGGCCTAGGAATTCAGGGTAGAAGAACCCAATTCGTCATCAAAGTATTTAATGGCCAGAACCATTTCCATTTATAAGGTGACTTGATCCATAAGCTCAAATGGATTCTCTCCAATATTGGTCTAACACTGAATGTTAAAGCTCGAAATTCCTATTTTTCTGCATTGTTGTATTTCCTGCATTTTGTGTTATTTCCCACCACCGAGACTTGGTTCAGCAGTTCTGCTAGAATGCATACCCTTGTTGTTGCCATGGACCAATCAGATTTAACAATATTTAATTTAGCTACAGTATGATTTCTCAGCTCTTGAATTCATCTTGCTGAAGTAAAATTCCATTGCCTTCTCGGAAAATGATTGATACTTTTTCTGCCCTTTTCGGTATTTTCAGCCTGCTGCATGCAAACTCAAAGTTTCATGTCTGTGTTTCTTAACATATTGGCTTAAGGGACCCTATACACCTCTAAGATATGAGATGATGAGAACTGCTCTCGTATTAACTTCACAAATTTGACCAGTTGTTTTGCGATCTCGGTAACATCATTCTCAGCAAGGCTTTTAATCTTCAAACAATTGTCACGTCTTTTTGCAATGGGCTGAATCAAAATTTTCTCCAAAATGTATGAGTTGTAGAGGACGCGAGCAATCAACATCATTTTCATAGTAACTTTCCTTGTACAAAAGATTTTTAGTATTGGTTTCCAATATCTTTCCTGAACTCGCCATATTTGAATGATTTTGTCCATATGCCAATAGACTTTGCTCCACTGCTCCTTGAGTGATCATATGTCTCACTTGGATATAATCACTGTAACTAAAATACAGCACACAAGATGAACACTGACCATCTCTACCAGCGCGATTACATACCTGATGATGCCTTTCAATTGATTTTGGAAGAAACAATGGATGACAAAAGTGGACATCTGGTTTGTTGATACCCATTCCGAAAGCCACAGTTGCACAAATTGTATTAATCTCATTTTTACTTAATTACTTCTGAATAAAGGTACGTTGAGCGGGATCCATGGAACCGTGATAAAATGCTGCTTTGTGTCCACATTTCTGTAACCTTTCAGCAACTTCTTCACAATCCAGTCTTGAAAGACAATGAATAATCCCACGTTCATCAAAATGATGTCTTCGAATGAATATAGCTAGAAATGGGGCAGCTTCTTGTAATTGTTTGCTCCTTCACCCACAAGCTATTAGGTAAGTGTTTCAAGCCTTATTCAATACCAGTCCTCCCAAGCGTGTAACTCGAGAATCCTCATGTTCCTCGGGTACTTTGAAGTCTTCTTTAATGAGAGGAAATTTGTTGTCTTTCAGATGACAATCCACCCCAGATTTTTCACTCTGTCTGACTTAGAGAGTCTTTCAGCTGTATAAAGTTTGTCCCAATTTATATCTTCCTTTAGGGGTGTTTGCGATTGATAGACCTCGACTTTCTAGAATGGTTTAACTCTGACTGCACAACAACATCTTGGGCAGATATGAGAGCATCTAGCCTTGCCCTTAGCCATAATGGATGTTACTTCGTTGACTTAGACCTCTGAATTTTGGTAAGAGGTTAACTTGGCTCTGAATAGACATTCAACATTCTTGCACTTATCTGACTTGAAGAAGAGGTGGCACTAAGACATGGTTCAAGAACACCACTAACAGGAATTTCAATCTCATTATTAGGGCACAATTGTCTGCCTTTCTCAACCTTGTTGCATTGTCCCACTCTTTCATTGTCATTATCATCTACAGAGTTTGCATTAGTACTGAATCTTGCACCTATTCCAATTCCAAGTTGTCGGGTTCAATTACTTCAGCCTACAGAGTCAACTCAACTTTTTCAAATTCTGGATTAATCTATGAAGCCTTTCTGATTGTAAATCCCGAACAGCATCATTGATAATCTGCATTTCTGGAAGCTCTTAGGAACAGTTTCTTCATTGAGCCTTTGTTGTTTTTTTTTTCTCGCTGATTCTATAGTGATTCAATTCGGGCAGCCAACTTAGCATGATACATAACCACTTCTCGGAGAGGTGCTCAGCTCATTTCAATAGCAGGGATGTTTCCCAAACATTTTGGGAAATTATGAAGAGTTTTCTCATTAATCAGCTCACTATTCTCCATCAAAGTCGTCATATATGCAGCAACATGACTACCAGAGATACGCTTGTGAACATCAGCATCAATTTGTTTACCATCCTCGTTGAATTCAGCAAACTCTCGTCATAGCTTTATGAGTGCCACGGTTCCATCCTTGGAATCATCAGATTGCAAGTTCCGGATCCATGCCTGAGCTGCTCAGTTAAGTTTCTAGAAATACTCTAGTTACAGGTTTCTCTTCAATGCTTAAATCTGAATATTCACCCTCCATCAATCCTAACAACCATACTTCTCCTGGATAAATCTTATCAATTCCAGTATATATATATCCAACACGCTATTTCTCTGTTTATGATGGTTCATATAATTCAGTTTCCCTAAATTGGAAGTTCCTGAATCAGAGTCAGAATTATTGCTACTGCTATATTTTTTGTTGTCCTTAGTCAATGCTTCCAGAGTCATCAGTGTCTGATTGAAAATTTATAGCTACATTTGTGTGAGGAGTAATGCATAGACGATATGAGGAGTTAGAAATCTTTTCATATAAAGTAATGTCACTTCAAAGAGTAGAATATATTAGGAGTTCCGGCTCCTCAATCGTACCATCAAGATTCAATTCAGAAATCTGCACACACCTTGCTAAGTCTGGAACTTTCATACCGTTATTTCCTTTATTTGATAAAATATTAAACAGTTCGAAGTACCAGGACGTAAGCCATGCTTTACCATAGGATTCAGTTCCTTATCAAGGGCTTCCCTCCACAAAGTACCTTTATTGCCAGAATGTTCTTTGAAGCTGCTGTAGCTGAATATTCTCTCCAGTTTCTACAAGCTGTTTGGTAAAATCCAGCACTGAAATTGTCACCTGGCAGCAGTTGTCATTTTGCTCACAGTCAATTAAGAGCATTTTTGCAAGTTTCCCATAAAGCAACCATGATCCACTTGTTGAACCAGTAAAGAGAGTTTCAAATGTACTTGTCTTAGCAAAATCAAATATGTTTGCCTTCAGAGCCACGGCTGTAGCATGAGATGGAGAACATTTTAACATTTTTTTTTTAAATGCTAACACCCATGGCCATCATTGAAGAACTGCTCCAATTAGGGGATAAATTTCTTATCAAAGTGCAAATGATCTTCACCATATTAACCTGCATTTCCATGTGTACATTCATGCGAGTTGCTTGAACATGCAGGGAGTTTCCAATGTTCATCAAAGCAAAAGAAACAGTCATGTTAAAGGATACCAATCGACAGAGCAGATCCAGGGTAACAAGGACTTCTTCATTGCAATCTAAATACAACCTCTGGGCTAAACGCAGAAGCAACACCAACACCCCAGATTGTGTGTATTCCCACCATACTAGAGCAGTACTGCCATCAATCACTTTCAAAACATGACCATGTGTTTGACTAGGAATAATTAATCCTTCAACCCCAAGAACAAGCAATGGCACCCGTGTTTCAATAATCTGAGAAACATTATCCACCAAGGAATCACTAGTAATCTCTAACAAGGAAGATATGCCAACAGATTTATCGAGGAAATTATACACGCATCCTGCTGGCCAAGTTCCTTCACAAAGAGCTGATAAAAAGCCAACAAGTTCCAGTCCTGATTGGGAATTCACCTTCCAAGTTGCAAAAAAGACACCGAATAGGACCATCAACAAAACTCTCCCTATCCCAGGACTGGTTGTAGAGAGATTCCTCTCCTCAATAAATTTTGCAAAGAATATCCAGTATCAATTTAAGTGTATTGTCCTCTAGCTGAACATTTGTCTCATAAGATGCAATAAATGCAGAGACAAAAGTTCTCAAGACACTCCTATAACCAACAACAGGTCCATCTGAATCTTTCAATATGTCACTTTGACGAAGTTCAAGAAGATAACTCAATGATGCAGCCTCAAAGGCTTGACGAACATAACCGACATGATCAATATTCATTAGCACACTGTTTTCCTGTTTTCCAGAGAGTGATGAAATAAGGCAGAGAAACACAGCCCATGTAAGAATTAGTGGGCCTGCTTCCTTTGTTTCAAAAGCATTGAAACCTGATACTATTGCGTCTATTTCTTGGAAAGCAGCAGGATCTGCAGTACATTTACCTATTAAGAGTAAAAGAAGGCTGGCCTGGATGTCTGATGTGGCGGCAGGTAGGTTTCCTCTTCTTTTGCTTCCAACAGTAACACCCAGGGCAATATCATCAGTAGCTACACTAGCAAGTTGAATTAATGGCCAGTAAAATAAAGGAGCAGGTACACGTGCTACTAATTGCATTGGAACTACAGCCTGTCCTCATGAAAGCAATGCTGCTATAGATGCTGTCTCACAAATCCGAGAAGTACTACTATTGTAGCAAAATCTGCTATCAAATCCATCCATGAACTCATCCCACTGACAATCATATCTGTGTCTTCATTCAAAACATCTGTTTTCAATTTCTTTCTATCATTTCTTCTATGCACAGAAAAAATTTTCGGAACTTCCTTTCTTTTCAAACCCAACTCTTGAATTGTGGATTGACTACTTAGTGAAGAAAGTAGTGTCAATAGAACTTAAGGATTAGGGAGCAACATTAGAACTCCATTCTCAATTTCTTGCTTCAAAGGTGCCAGTCTATGCATCACTTGATTGCTGGAACAAGAAGTATGGTTAATAGCACTTACGAAGGAGTCCAAGAACTTCAGTTCCTCCAAGAGAAGCCTTAAAGTTCCATGCTTCACAAAAACATTAGGGTGAAGTAACCCCTTATTGACAACCAATCGGCTGAATGGACGACAACAAATGCATTTCATAATACTCTGCACATCTGAACTATCAAAGGATGGCAGATCTTGAGACTCGGAATTGATGAAATTGAAAGGAAGGCCAATACCAACTGAGGAAACCAAATCTGCAACCAGAGAAACAGCAGCAAACCAGGTAGATGATGTATGGTCTTCAAGGTTGTAAGGGAACTCATCCATGTATGCTGAACAAAAAAGGTCTCCCTTTAGCAAAAGGAAAAAGTAGATCTCTGTGATAGGCAACCTCTGTTGCTTTGAGCTTCTTCATGAGACCCAAAAATCGCTTTGGATTACCCCTTAATGGATATGGGTGTCTCTTCAAATCTGGCATTAGTCCGTTACAAAGATTGGTACAAACCATAACCAGAACCCTGTGTGCCAACTCTGAAGCAGGGCCACCATCTTCCCTTCCAGAAATGCTGACCAACTGTTCTAGAGTGACACCCCCAAATAGCACACTCCGAAGACCTGGAGGCACCAATGATTCTGGAATAAGAACCCTGTCCTTCAATGTAGACAGACCATAAACAACTGTTTCATCGTCATCACTCCCAAGCCCACGAAGAACGCTTGAATACATTTCCTTCTGCTGTAGGATCCGCCTCAATAATCCTGGCTTACCCACTTCCAAAAATGACATTGCAAAACCAATAAATGATTTTCTTGTCGAATGCTTCCTTTTCTTTTCAACTTGCTTCAGTTTATACTCCGCAAACTTTGGAAAGACTGGGAATTTGAAATTAAAACTCTTTGCAACCTCAAAAGCCAAATTCGAGCTACGTCTAACTATTGAAGCCATCAGCAGGAGAGCAGCCTTCTGGCGCTTCCCTTCTTTACTGTTCAGTTCTCTATAAATTCTTCCAACTTTTCTTCAACAATCGAGCGAGCAAACTTATCAATAATCCTACTAATAACAATCCTCCTGGTGTCATTTGGTCTATAAATTCCATCAGGATGACTCAATATAGCATAAATTAATGATAAGATATATGACATTCCAGGTTTCCCCTGCCAACGCTTCCATAATATTGTATCGAAGTTGTTCATAGTTTTTCCGTTACTCCATTTCCCTTCTGAGATTCCTCTCCATGTAGTCCAACTTCACTTGGACAAATACCTGGACAACCTTGATTGCAATTGCTCTTTTCCCGTTTCCTCTGTGCTTCTTACCAAAAAAATTTCAGAATCCTCTCCTCCTTTCTCCAACATCCTTTCTCACATATATATATCATCCCTCCAAAGCCTAAATCTGTTCCTAAAAAGGAAAATTCTCCTATTTCCTTTCTTCTTTTCTCTTTTTTTTTTTTTTTTTTTTTTTTTTTTTAAATCTTCCCATTCAAAAACAATCTTCCCAATTTCAAATTCCCCTCCAAAACCTTTTGAGAGTTCCGCTTTCCTTAAACTCCAATGGTAAGTTTCCTTGCAAAAGCATGAAATTTTTTAAAGTAAATAATTGAATGAATAACTAAATAAGTAAACAAATTAGAAAACAGTAAAACAACAATAAATAAATAAGTTAATTAAAAAAAAACTAAGAAAAATAATATAAAAAGGAAGATAACAAATAAAAATAAAACTAAAAGTTAAAATAAACAAATAAATTAAAACTGAGCCCCACAAGCCATGCAACCATGCAAGTCACGCTAAAAGAGTCTTAATGGGCCAAGTGTGCCTAAAACTATCCTAAAAGTGAATGAAAAGCCCAAGTCTAAATCAAGACTGCCAAGGATCACACAATAAGGGGTCAGATAAATCTCTCAACCAAAATCTCTGAGGTAACTCAGAAAAAGGTAAGTTGTACGAGTAGTAATGGGCCACCAAGGAATTACTGTGGAGCACTGAAAACGAATTTAAAGACATGTGCTAGAGGGACAAAATTTAGGGTCTACAAAGAGTCATGAAAAAGTTGAAGAAAATTACTAAGTATGTACCTCTTCGACTTCCTCTATATCCCACTTGCTTATGGTGGTATTAAGGTCACCTTCCTAACCCTCCTTTTTCACTTTGCTTAGCATCGGTGTGCTTAAGGATCCCTCACAAAAAAAATTCATCCTTGGGCATTTTCTCACTTCTATGGACTTTAATGATGGAAATTTGAAAGAGTAACTTGCTGAGCAGAAGCTTGTGAGGTTTGGTAAATCATATAGTTTCAAATCTTGTAATTTAGTGAAAACAATCTCATCAATCTCTTCCCTTCCTTCATTTGTAACTATTTCTTTCATCATTTGGCAGGATTTTATGCTAAGTGTTTGAAGATTGTCAAGTATCAAGCCTAAACCAGATAAATGCGGCAATATAGGGAGATCATGCAATTCTAAGTTTCTTAACCACGAGAATACCTCAAAATGAAATTCCTCACCCTTAAGCCTTGGAACTTGGATTATCTCTTCTACTATATTACATCTTTTCACAATGAGTTCCTCAAGATTATGTAATATGTGAAGCATCTTGGAAGGAATCATAACTGAAATACCATGATACGCCTTTATCTTCAAAACTCTTAGCTTGGGAATGAACTCTGGAATTTGTTCACCGCATGCACCCATTGTTGTTCGATTTGATACCAAACTCAACTCCTCCATATTAGGGAATGTATCCTGCAAAATGGAAAACCCAACAAACAACACAATAGAATTTCACCCAAGTATATGCATATACACTTGTAAAAGTTTTAGAATTAGAAAAAACAAATTCTCTTTTTCCCATGTAGATATTTTTTATTTCTATAGCTCAAATAAGTATTATGTTTATTTACTTATTGTTTAACAAGTTTTCAACAAACACCTTTCAATTAAACTATTGAAAATGTCTATCTAAAAGCACTAATTAGTTCAATTTACACAAAAAAAAACCCCTTTGATGTTGTAACCTAGCCAAAACTTATCAACCTTATCCTTAGTATATTCTACATACATTTAAAATTTTCATGTGACTAGTTTTATCTTTACTAATAGGCAAAGACTACTAATTATTGATTCCTTCATCTTATTTAATTAGTTGAAATTAGAAAGTTTGTCACTATTTTATTTTTTTGTTTGTACACTTTATTTTTGGTGTTATTGTTGTTGAGATATTATGAATGTTTTCCTTGTATCATTCTTTCCTTATATCATTCCTTCCTTGTATCATTCTTTCCTTATATCATTCATTCCTTGTATCATTCTTTCCCATTCTTAGAATGGTGATTACCCTCTATATATACTCTATACATGAATGAATAAAAGTATGAATGAGGAAAAAAAAAAAAAACCACCATTCATCAATTTGAAGATGGTATCAGAGCCATGGAACTGAAATCTTAGATATTTTGTCAGTAAGGCCATCCACTGCCCAAGATCTGGTCCGACACCTTAGCTATGGTAGTCTGACAACGATCAACCTAGAATTGGCAGGACCAATCCAAGACCAACCATCCTAAGACATGCCATAATATTGATAAGTCAACCTTCAAATGCACTCACTGCAATAAGACTGGTCATACCAAGAGTCGTTGCTTTGAAATTGTGGGATATCCAGACTAGTGGGATCATAATCGTGATCAACGAAAGAAATATTCCAAGAAAACCTCAACTATAGTTGTTGCCAAAATAAAAACAGAGGCTAATGTTACTGAGAATGCATCTGCATTGGTAACCACTACAGATTATGATGGTAAGTTTTTAAATACTTCTACACCTGTTATTAATAGTGCATGGATAATTGATTCTGGTGCTATAGATCATATGATTATTGATTCTAGACAGGTCTCACCTCTTAGACCTTCCTCACAAAAAATCATTTCCACAGCCAATGGTAACACAACCCCAATCAGTGGGGAAGGATCCTTAACTCTTATTGATACTTTGAATTTGGAATCTGTTTTAGTTGTTTCATCTTTAGATTACAATCTTTTGTCAATTTCTCAAATCACTGTAGCCTTATCTTGTATTATCATTTTTTGGCCTGAATGTTGTGTTTTTAAGGACATCCAAACAAGACAGACGATTTGTTGTGGTATTAAGCGGGGAAAACTCTATTACTTGGACTTGCAGTCAAAAGATTCCAATAATTTGCGACAAGCCTTGATGGCAGATGGATTTGAGGGGGAGAAGAAAAAGTCTGAAATTTGGTTGTGGCATCAACATTTGGGACATGCTTCCTTTGGTTATTTAAAAAAATTGTTTCCTAGTTTGTTTGCAAAAAGTGATATTTCTGGTGTCTATTGTGATATTTTTGAAATGGCTAAAAGCCATCGTGCTTCATTTCTATCAATTTTGAATAAAAGTCCACTTCCTTTTATGGTTATACATTCTAATGTTTGGGGCCCATCCAAAGTCCGAACTTTGAGTGGCTAGCGTTGGTTTGTTACTTTTATTGATGATTGTACCAGAATGACCTGGTTATGCTTGATGAAGACCAAAGATGAAGTGAACTTGTTGTTTCAAAATTTTCATAAAATGATTGAAACTCAATACATTGCAAAGGTTCGGGTTCTACGTAGCGATAATGGTGGAGCATATCATAATTTTGATCTTCAAAAGTATTTGGAAGGACATGGAATCATTCATCAAACTACTTGTTCCAATACACCCCAGCAAAATGGAGTCGCTGAACGAAAAAATCGGCACTTGTTAGAGGTTGTTCGTGCTTCCTTGATAGCAGCAAAAATGTCGATATCTTATTGGGGAGAAGCAATCACATCTGCCACCTACTTGATCAATCGGGTACCTTCCAACTCAATTGACTTCCAAACACCTCTCCAAGCTCTTACTAATGTTGTAGTTGCCCTAACCGTCCCAAATTTACCTCCTTGTGTTTTTGGTTGCGTGACATTTGTGCATCTACATAAACACCAACGCACCAAGTTAACTTCTCATGCATTGCAATGTGTGTTTGTTAGATATGCATTGCACAAAAAGGGATATCGATGTTACCATCCTCCAACTCGACGAATGTTTATTACAATGGATATGGTGTTTCATGAAGATTTGATGTATTTTTCATTTGAGTTTGAACTTCGGGGGGAGTACCATAAGGAAATTCAGACTTTTGATTATGATTATCATATCTTTGAGGAGGATGAATCTGGACAATCTGAACTAGTGAACAAGGAAGTGGGTGAACCAAGTAGTAATGACCATCTAGAAGCTAAAGAAGTGATAAAAGATGGGAAATATAGTATAATTGAACCATCTGAACAATTTGGGTCCGAAAATGTATTCACTGAAATACCAAACCAATCGTCGTCTGCTAAGGGTGTTCTTAATTTGAAACCTGATCCATTCATGAAACGGTTACCACACCGTCATAATAGAGGTATTCCTAAACCCACATATGAACCTGAATTGTCTACCAAAGTTAAATATCCCATGAGCAACTATGTGTCTAACCATCGTTTGTCCGAATCAAATAAGTCATTTGTAAATCAATTATCTATTGTAGCTATTTCTAATAGTGTGTAGGAAGCCTTAGCTGATCCAAGGTGGAAAGCAGCCATGAATGAAGAGATGAAATCATTGCAGAAGAATGAAACATGGGAACTCGTAGAATGTCCACCAGGAAAGAAGACAACTAGGTGTCGTTGGATCAATACTGTGAAGTACAAGGCAGATGGTAGTATTGAACGTTTTAAAGCAAGATTGGTAGCAAAAGGGTACACTCAAACTTATGTAATTGACTACACATAGACATTTCCACCTGTAGCTAAGATCAACACAGTTCGAGTATTACTGTCTTTAGTTGTAAACCTGGATTGGCCATTACAACAGTTCGATGTGAAAAATGCCTTTTTGCATGGCGAGTTATCTGAAGAAGTATATATAGATCTTCCACCAGGATGCATGGTGTTAGAAAAGCAATGTCAGAAGATGTGCAAATTGAAGAAATCATTGTATGGGTTTAAGCAATCCCTGAGAGCATGGTTTGGAAGGTTCACAAAATCAATGAGAGCTTTTGGCTATCATCAAAGTAATTTATATCACACTTTGTTCCTGAAAAAGCAACATGGTAAGATTACAACACTCATCGTATATGTGGATGACATGGTAGTACAGGAAATGATCCTGAAGAAAGAAAAGCTCTGTAGAATTATCTATCTAGAGAATTCGAAATGAAAGATCTAGGTCCTCTGAAATACTTTCTTAGGATTGAAGTTTCTTGTTCAAGTGAAGGAATTTTTCTATCTTAAAGAAAGTATGCCTTAAATGTTTTATAGGAGACTGGAATGTTGGGATGTCAACCTGTTGATACACCAATAGAAGAAGGTCTGAAATTGTGTGTTGAGCTTAATCAAGTATCAACCGATAAAGAAAGATACCAGAGATTTGTAGGAAGATTAATGTACTTAGTTCATACAAGACTGGATCTGGCTTATGCATTGAGTGTAGTGAGTCAATACATGCATAATCCTGGAGAACAACATATGAATGCAGTCATGCATATTTTGAGGTATTTGAAGAATGCTCTTGGGAAGGGAATTTTGTTCGCTAAAAATGTTGATCATTAGAGTATAAAAGTATATACTAATGCTGATTGGGCCGGTGCAGTGGATGATAGGCAGTCTACATTTGGTTACTTTACCTTTGTAGGTGGTAATCTTGTGACATGGAAAAGTAAGAAACAAAATGTCGTCACTCGTTCAAGTGCAAAAGCAGAATTTAGGGGTATGACTCTAGGACTTTGTGAGGTATTATGGCTAAGAATCCTCTTACAGGATTTAGGTTACCTATCTAGGCAACCAATTTGATTGTTTTGTGACAATAAAGCCGCATGTGACATTGCTCATAATCTAGTACAACAAGATCGTACAAAGCATGTCGAGGTGGACAAATTCTTCATTAAGGAGAAGTTTGATGATAAGATTGTGAAATTACCTAAGATTCGATCAGAAGATCAATTGACTGATATCCTCACCAAAGTTGTCTCAAGAAAGTGTTCTCAAAATTTTTAGACAAGTTGGGCATGTGTGACATCTATGCACCAACTTGAGGGAAAGTATTGAGATATTAAGAATGTTTTCCTTGTATCATTCTTTCCTTATATCATTCATTCCTTGTATCATTCTTTCCCATTCTTAGAATGGTGATTACCCTCTATATATACTCTTTACATGAATGAATAAAAGTATGAATGAGAAAAAAAAAAAAAAAAAACTACCATTCATCAATTTGAAGATTGTTGCATTTAGATGAAGTTATTTTAATTTTGTGTGTTTTGTGTTTGGTGATTATCTTTCCCTTCTAACTTTTGCCAAGACTAAAAGAAAAATTTAATCTTACAAGCATAAGTTCTAATTTTTTTCCCTAAGTCGTCTTTTTAGTTTTTCGACTTAACGAACCTTTTTTTTTTTTTTTACGCTTTAGTTTTTACCAAGATTGAAAGAAATATTTAATCTTCCAAGCATATGTTCTAACTTTTACCTAAGCTGCCTTTTTAGGTTTTCAACTTAGCGGACCTTTTTTTTTTTTTAGGTGTTCCATACGCAATTTATACTCATGCAAGCGAAGGGTGCAGTGTGACTCAAGCATAATAACGCTTTAAGAATTTGCCATTGATAAGGTCAATTCTTAATCTGTCTTCAACGACGATCTTATAAGCACTATTGGTGTAAACTTCTTGCACCACATAAGGTCCATTCCATTTTGATGTAAATTTGCTCCCAGCCTTATGTATGGTGATGATGGGTCTACGAATGAAAAGAATTAGATCACCGACTTGAAAAGACCGAAGATGAACTTTTTTGTTAAATGCTCTTGAAAAGAGTGCTTGATAAGACTCTAAGCGTTGCTGGGCTTTGAGTCGCTTTTCGTCTAGTGCTTCTAACTCTTGAAGACGTAACTTGGCATTATCTTCATCAGTTAGTCCTTCATGTATAGCAATCCTTAAGGAAGGGATATGATGCTCAAGGGGCAATACAACTTCTACACCATAAACGAGGGAATAAGGGGTTGCTTGTGTAGGCGTTCGATATGCCCAAAGTGTTTCTCCTACTCATTCATGCCAATCCCTCTTTAACTTATCAACAATTTTCTTCAATAAGTTACAAAAGGTCTTGTTGAATGCTTCTATGAGACCATTGGTCGGTGCATTGTACATTGATGAATTGTGTTGTTTGAAACCGAAACTCTCACAGAGATTGCTCATCAATTTTTTATAGAAGGGTTTCCAATTGTCAGTGATTATGTACCGTGGTACCCCATACTAATAGATAATATTACTTTGAATGAAGTTCACTATATTTTCTTTCTTCACTTCTATAAATGGCACAACTTCAACCCATTTAGAAAAATATTTGTTGTTGCCAATATGTAAGCATGCCTAGCAGAGGATTTAGGAGTAATGGGTCCGACCACGTCAAGTCCCCATGCATCAAATAGTCATGACGCAATCATAGGATAGAGTGGCTTAAGGGGTTAGTGTATAAAATTTGAGTGGAATTGGCATGATTGACACTTTTTTTGCATATTCCATACAATCCTTAACCATAGTTAGCCAATAGTATCCCATCCTTTTGATTCGAAAATGAAGTTTTGGCCTTGATTGGTAAGCCCCACAGATCCCAAAACGAGCTTTTTCAATTGCTTGATTTGTCTCTTCTCCTTCTAAGCATTGAAGAAGTACTCCATCGAATGAACTTTGATAAAGTGTTTCTTTGTAGTAAATGAAGCGTGGAGCTCAACATCGTATTTCTGTTTGATGCCGTAGTTCATCAGGTAACTTTTCTTGCTCTAAGTAGCCAATTAATGGTTTTTGTCAATCTTCCCTATCAATAGTGAATATTGATGTAAGTTTACTTCTTCTTGTTGTAATATTGGCAATGGTGGTAGTACCCACTTACGGAAAAGAGGGACATGTACAAGCTCATCCTTATGCAATGTCAAACTTGCAGCTAGATTAGCTAAAGCATCTGCCATTTGGTTTTCTTTTTGTGGAATATGAACTAAAGAGATTCACTTGAACTTTTCCATCAGTTGGGTAGCATATTGGAAGTAAGGAACTAAGTCATCACTTTTAACCTCATACGAGGTTAAAAGTTGATTGATTACAAACTTAGAATCCCCATATATCTCTAAGCTTGTGATTTTCATTTCAATCGCCATTTGTAGCCCGATAATTAAGGTTTGGTATTCAGTGACATTTTTAGAGCATTTCTCACTAAGAACAAATGAATATGGTAGTATCTGTCTTTGTGGTGAGACAAATACGACACCTGCACCTGTTCCATCATAGCATGCTGACCCATCAAAGAACATCATCCATAAAGGAAAAATGTCAACATAAAAGATCTCCTCATCAAGGAAGTCATTTGAAATTTCCCATATTGTAGGGATAGGATGATATGCCAGGAAGTCTGCAAGTGTTTGTCCTTTGATTGCCTTTTGAGGGATGTATATTACTTCATACTCAGTGAGTAACAACCCCCATCTTGCTAATCATCCAAAAAGAACTGGCTTTGATAGCACATACTTAATGGGATCAACGCGTGCTATTAAGTGTACTGTGTATGCCTGCATGTAATGTCTTAGTTTTTTTATTGAGAATATTAAAGCAAGACAATTTTTCTCTATTGGGAAGTAATTTAGTTCCGGTCCTGTTAGAGTTCAACTTAAGTAATACAATGCCCATTCTTTGTTCTCCTCATTTTCTTGTGCAAGTAATGCTCCAAGAAAGCATTCTTGTGCGGCGACGTAAAGTATCAATGGCTTCCCTGCCATAGGAATACCTAAGATTGGTGAATTAGCCAATTTTTTTTTTATGCTCTCAAAGGCATTATGACAAGCTTAATCCAAACAAATGGGACATCTTTCTTCATAAGTCGGTTGAAGGGTTGACATCGTCCTACAAGGTTTGAAATAAACCATTGAATGAAAGTAAGACATCCTTGAAGACTTCTAAGTTATTAAGATTCCTCAACTTTGGCTTATGTCGAATGGCTGCGATCTTAGACTGATCCGCTTCAATGCCACGATGTTGAACAATTAACCCTAGAAACTTACCAGAAGTAACACCAAAAGCACATTTAAGCGGGTTCATTTTAAGTTGGTACCTTCTTAACCTATCAAACACCATACGGAGATCTCATAGGTGGTCTTCTCTCTTCCTAGACTTTACAACTAGGTCATCAACATAGCACTCGACATTCTTATGGAGCACGTCATCAAATATTTTTTGCATAACACATTGATATGTTGCACTTACATTCTTTTGTCCAAAAGGCATCACTTTGTAATAGTAAATACCTTTTAGGGTACGAAATGCAGTAAGCTCTTCATCCCTTAGCACCATTCATATTAAATTATACCCTGATGATCCATCCATGAAGGATAAAGCTTCATGACCAGTAGTTGCATCAACCATAAGCTCGATGATTGGTAATGGGAAGTCATCTTTTGGGAAAGCATTGTTTAAATCTCTAAAATCCACACAAACATGGATCTACCCATTCTTTTTCATAATTGGAACGATGTTCACAATCCATTTCGGGTACTTTACCTCCCTAATGAAGCCAACTTCAATCAATTTGTCAATTTTCGTTTCTATTTGTGAAACAAGTTCTGGTTGAAATCATTTTTGGGCTTGCTTAATCATTCGAACACCATGCTTCACCATGAGTTGATGTACTGCAACTTTTGGATCAAGACCTAGCATTTCTTATCTTTATAATCAAGTAACAACTCAAAATAACTTTTCTCTTCAAAAGGACTTAAAAGCATACTTACATAGATTGGCCTTAGGTTTTCATTTGTTTCTAAATTGAGCTATTTTAACTCATCTGCAGTGGCTTGCCCCCGTCCTCAAATATTTGAGGGGCTTTACCTGGTTCATCTTTTGAAAATTTTGAATTAGAGTCAACTTTTACTATAACATGGTAGCTAGTGTGCGTCGAACTTTCTTCAACATCTTTAGGGCATTCCTTGTACATCCGACTGCTTGGCGATCACGATGGTACATTGTTTTACTTACAAACCATTAATACAGATTTACCAAGTTGAATGATGCTTCATCCTTGATGGGATAATACTCTTTGTCTTTGCATCATTTTTTAGTTCAATACGCTGCTTCGTATTGGGATTTCATCACCATGACTTTTAGGGTAGAGTCCTAATTCTTTGTTGTATTAACCTTTGTGGAATATGTGTTAAATTACATTCTACTTGGTTAAAATTGCCTAACCTAGTGAACACTAAAACTCATGCAATTGGAGCTTCAATCCGATCAAATACTGAAATTCAAATAGGAGAATTTGAATCACAATTCTCCTCCATGTCTTCTATAGTGATATGTTGTGTACTTGCCTTAGTCTTCTTAATCTTAATTTAAAATTTGATAGGCTTGAAAGGTACAAACCCTAAATCTGCCCTAGAAGGTTTAACTGCATACCCTTGTTGTTTCAATTTCTTTTGAGTTTTGTTAAGGCCATGCATCTTTTCACTTGTAATCTTAAGGCTAAGTTCTCCTAATTGTGACGAGGAATTGAAGTCATACCCTGCCTTGGCTAATAACTTGTAAGTCATAGGGTTGAGCCCATCATCTATTATTTTACCAGGAAAGAATTCTTACTTTGTTTGATCTCTTGAGGATTTGACAAATTTTTGTGTCTCATCCCTAAAGATAAGTTGTAAGTTTGGAAGGGGATTGGTAGCATCTTCTTTCAAGACTTGAAGGTCCCCATTTTCCAATCTTTGAGGTTGTACTTTGCTTTTGTCTTCTATGAAAGGTGGTTGACCCTCACTTCATTCAAATCTTGGGATATACCTAAAAATTGGGGAAGTAGTGACAATCATAAAGTCTAGTGTCGATTTTTTTGAGGATTTCCCTTTTTCTTATATTTGAATCAGCATTGGTTGTGAAATTTTCCTTGCTAATGTCGACTTACATTCTTAAACTTTTCCTTTAAGTTTAGCCTTCCTAGTGGAGGGAATGATTACAGGAAGGACTTCCTCCATAACATCATTTTCTATGTAAAATTTAGTGTTAACAAAATAAAACTCGACTTCTGTAAATGGCTTAGTATCAGCCTCTACTTTCTTTACCCCTCCTCTATAGAATTTGAAACAATAGTGTAGTGTCGAAGAAGTTACCCCATTCTCATGAAGCCATGGTCGCCTAAGTAATAAGTTGTAAGATGTTTTTGCATCGATTACATGAAACAATGTGTACGAACTCAACTCACCCATAACAAGCTCTAGGTGAATCATACCAATAGCTCGTTGTCCTCCTTGATTAAAGCCTTGGATCATTAGACGACTCCAAGTTAGTTCTTTCATAGCAATCCCGAGTTGTTTCATTGTTGCTTTAGGCATGATATTTACTGTAGACCCTTCATAAATTAAGATGCGAATGATATTTTATTCCCGTATGTACCCAATAAGAAATAAAGGTTGATTATGTGGTTTTGACCCTAATTCAAGGTCTTCATTGGTAAAAGTAATGGCTGCAAAACATTTGGCACAATTGTGGCTTTCATCCTCAAGTCTTTTTGCCCCTTTTATTTTGGTGGCATAGAGTATTGGATTCTTAAGTACTTGAATCAACACATTTCGCATCTCCTTAGGAAGTTGTATCATTTTGTGGCTATTAAACAGTGAGGGTAGGTTTTGTAAGCTTGCTACTACCCCCTCTTCTTCCTTAGTTTTTCTTGACTCAACACCAAGAATGCTTTCCTCATCTTCACTTAACCCCTCTTCTTTTGAAGTCTCATTACAAAAGACTATATGAGTTGATATTGCCACCCTTTTATCAAAGAACCCTAGGGGGAAGTATTCCCTTAGGGTGATAGGGGTGATGAGTTTCTAGACCAAAAGGTCATCTATTTGTACAATTGCTTGTTTTCTTTCAGGATTTTTTTTTCTTTTTTCTTTAAATCCTAACAAGAATTCCACTCATGCCATCCCCTTCTAGGAAGGTTAGGATATGAATACGACACTTGCTTCTTGCAAATTCTTCTACGTGTCACCAATGTCTAACCTTCTTCATCATATGACATTGATTTATTATTAGAGCAAAGGCAAAGAAGGCTATCCTAACATGACACTTATGTTTGCTTTGGTTTTGGTGACTTGCATTGAATAGTACTGGCATATGCCCCTAATTTCTTAAGTGAAGCATGTAATAGAACAGGATCAAATGACCCAAATGTGAATGTAGCATGATTTGACTCTACTATTTCATCCAGATTTAAATGAATTCTTCCTTGCTTTGCAAGTTTCATTATGAGATCTTTTAAAATGAAACATTTCTCCATAAGATGATTGAAAATTCGATGGTAATGACAATAGTTTAGATCATTAACACGACCCATTTCTTCTATACGCTTGCACTTAGGTAACTCAATAACTTTTTTCTAGAGCAAGTCTTCCAACATGTTAGGCACATCAGAGTCAGGAAAATGATACTTCTTCTCCTCTAATTCCTTCAAGGTGAACCGATGTCTCTCATTTTCCTAGGTTAGTCCAGCCTCTTTTACTTTCTTCTTTTTATCTGTTGCTGAGATTTTAATGGGAGCCGTATTTATCATCATTGACTCCTAGATGGGTTTCTTTGAGGTCTTGTCACTCATTTTCCCATCATGTCTCTCTCTTTGACGATCAACGGTAAAGTCCTTATTAGAACCATGGTTGGTTATGCTAAGCTCCATGACATATGCTTGGCTAGCTAATTCTTCAAAGTTGCGGGGTTGTATCCCTTGGAGAATGTATAGGAGACCCCAATGCATTCCTAATATGCACATCTCCACGACTGATACCTCAGATAATCTATCTTTGCAGTCAAGGCTTAATGAACACCAACGGTTGATATAGTCTACAACCAACTCGTCTTTCCATTGCTTAGTGTTAGTAAGTTCCATCATGTTTATAGCTCATTGAGTGTTATAAAAACGGTTGAGGAATTCATGTTCCATTTGGTCCCAACTATCGATACACTCAGGTGCAAGGTCTATGTACCAATCATAAGCATTCCCTCGGAGAGAACGAATGAATTGTTTAACTAATAAGTCACCATCTATACCTGCATTGTTACAAGTTTCAATGAAATAGGCAACATGTAGTTTTAGATTTCCCTTCCCGACAAATGATTGAAATTTTGGAGGTTGATAACCCAAAGGCATACATAGGTTATCAATCCTCTTAGTGTAAGGTTTAGAGTACATGAGTGTACTCTGTGAGGGTCCACTGTACTGTGCTCTAACGGTGTTAGTTATTATGTCCTGAAGTTGTTGGACAGATAATAACACCACTGAGGCAAATTCTGACGTTTGTCTCTCAACTTGCATTGTCCTATACGTATGTGATGCATGATCGAGAGGAGATGCAACATTCGGAAGGTGGTTGAGTCCATGACTTGACTCACCCATATTTTATAGTTGTGACTTAACCTTGTTTATGAGGGAGTCTATTTGCATATCCTTCTCCTCGACCGTTTTAGTGAGTTTGGCAAAGACACGAGCCATCTTTTCTAATTGTTCCTCTACAAATGTAGTGTTGGTTGTGATTACTACCCAAAAAGTGCTATTTTACACCTTTAATGCATTATGTTTTAAGCACTTTTGTGTAGTAGTTCTCCATCTTTAGTCCAATTGGCATGTTAAGGACCTAGCAATGTCTTCTAATCATATTTGTGGCTAGTTTTAGTGTTTTGACATCTTTTTGGATCATTAAGACAAGCCAATCAAAGGAGAAAAGCAAAGAGAAGCAAGGAGGAAAACAGAGGACAGCAGCTGCAGTCTTCGTTGGCACTTTTGGAGCACTTCCCGAAGTCCATTTTCTACATGCTATATACCATTTCAAAGCTCAGGAAGTCAAGAATCCAACGCTTCAAACCGTGTATGATTTGGAGCTGAAACGAGGAAGATATGGCTTTCGGAAGACAACTGCTCCAGGTGTGCAAAAATTTCGCACACCCCCTTAGCTGTGCGAATGGTGTGCGAAATTCGCACACCCCTTGCGTGGTGCAAATTTTGCTCTGTTTTTGCCGACTCCACTTTAGATATTTTCCTATGTATTTTTTGATGTAATTTCCTTTCTTATCCTTGTAACTAACCAATCACAAGATTTTGCTTTTGTAAAGACTATATAAGGGGTGGAAATTACCTCTTGGATATGAAATATACATATTACGTTTGACACTTAAAAATTTTTAGAGAGCTCTCTCGTTTTCCATTTTCTCTCTACTATTTTCTTTTTCTTGGAAGCCAAACAACCTCTGAGGATGTTTTCTCAGAGGATGAGAGGCTAAACTTTTGGTTTCTTGGAGTGATGGAAGCTAGGTGAAAAGTCCAGATGCAAGGTGGAAAACGCTCATGCATTAAATTCAGGTAGTTGGAATTCATAAATGGCTTTTAAATCCAAATTTTTGCTTTAAATCCCTTAGAATCACTTTGAATGACCAATACATGGTAAGCTTCAGGTCTTTATGGATGCTTATTGCTAGATCCATATTAGTCCATTAGTTATCATGTACGAGTCATTGGAAAGCGGTTCAAGGTGAAGACCTATAGTGTCTAAAGCCATTAATGGACTTTGACTACCATTTATATTGATTATTATGGATTAAATCTTCATTGTTAAACCTATACCGGTTCGGGAAATAACTATAGGTTAAATCCCCAATGCGAGGAGAAAAATCCGGAATTTTCCACTTTGCATTCTAAACTTGATCCTAGCAATCCTGAGCTCCGGGAGACTTTCCTTCTTCCATTTTTAATTAGTTTATGTTAATTTAGTTTCAAACACTTTCAAAACAAATTTTATTTTCTTTTAAACTCTAAGTTTTTTTATAAAGGAAATCATTAAATTCAATTCATAATCATGAGTATATCACTGGTAGAATGAAAACCCATCCCAGAGTTCGACCCTAGAACCACTATACTATAGTAGCTTTGCTACACTAGTATGAGGTCATAGGTTTTATAAATGTTTTTGATTAAATGACCCATTTGGAGTTACATGCGAATCAGGTTGCCATTACCGACATAGTCATCGAGAAGGGAGAAGTAAAAGAGTCGGAATGATTGGAGTAGTTTTCCTCATTTGACATTCTAGTTGGAGATCCAAAGCATGATTTAGTGCTAGAGTTGGCATCAGTAACAGAGCAAGGAGATTTATCCCCAAAGTTCTATAGTGTTGAAAAGAGTTTTCTCCTACTCTAAGGACTATGGTTCTTTGCCCCCAAAAAGACCAAGGCGATGAGTGGTTGGTGCTCATCATGTGTTTTTACCGGTTTTAGAAAGCAAGCAAACTCACTTGTTTGTTTTATTGAGAGTGAAGATGTTGATTTTGTTTTTCTATGAGTCATGGGGCCCGTAGCGGCATCATGTGTTGCTTGTGCAATGACGATCTTATCATTGCCCTTGTTGACATGCACAACTTGAGTTCTTTTGGGTGTCATCAACGTAGTAGAGATCAATTGATTACTACTCAAAAAGTGCTATTTGATAGCTTGTAATTAACTCTTTTAAACACTTTTGAGTAGTAGTTATTACCTTTTAACTCAATTAGCATGTTAAGGACCCTTGCAATCAATTCTAATCAAATTGTGTTAAGTTTTGGTGTTTTGATAGCTTTTTGATCACCAAAGCAATCCAAGATTGAGGAGAGTTCTTTGGAATCCATGGCAAAGCAATGGAAAGCTCAGAAACATGAAGAACCAAAGCTTTGAAGTCCTTTGCCATAAGAAAATCCGGAATGCAAGGAGGGGAAGCAAAGTGAAATCTGCCATGAAGCATTCTTGATGACAGTCATGTTAACCACTTTTGGAGCACTTTCTGGAGTCCAATTTATGCATTCTATATGTCGTTTTGAAGCTCAGGAAGTCAATAATCCAATGCTTCAAACGGTGTGCGATTCGGAGTTGAAATGAAGGAGTTACAGCCATTGGAAGCCGATCACTCCAAGCTGAAGGCCAATTTCGCAGGGTTGCGAAATCAGCCTTTGACTGCGAAATTTCGCAGCCATTTTGTGCGCCTGCGAAATTCTCCTGAGTGCTTCCAGATATTTGCAACCGACACTTTTGGATATTTTTCTTCATATATTTTTGTATAAATTTCCATTCTTCTCCTTGTAATCCACCAACCATAAGATTTCTTAGCTAGGAAGGTTGGAAAAACTTCTCTATATATATTCCCTTGCATCCATTGTAAAAAAAGATCGATCAATATATAGATAGATAAATATATAGAATATATAGGGCCTTGCTCTATTTTTTCCTTCTCTTTCATTTTCATTTTCTTGCTAACCAAACTCTGAGGATTTTTCCTCAGAGGATGAGAGGCTAGGCTTTTCGTCTCTTGGAGTGAAGAAAGCCGGGTAAGTTTCCGAATGCATAAATTGGAAGTTTTGTTGTTTTGTTTTTAATGAAGAGAAAGTGTGACCCGTTAATGGTTTTTATCTTTTTAGTTAACTTAAAACGCCTTGAAGTCACTTAGGCCAACACTTGGTAAGGCAAGTGATCTCCGTCCATGGAGATTCACTAGTTTATCTCTTGCGAGCCTTTGGGAGGTGACTTGAAGGTAGGATTTTCTAGAATAGCCAACACTTGGTAAGCTTTTGGACTCTAAGGAGACATCCATTAGTTATCTCTTGCGAGCTTTTGACGGGTAATCCAAGGTTAAAGATCACCTTGAATGGCAAATGCTAGGTGAGAGGCACGAGCCATTGCAAGATGCATCAGTGAGAGGGATTTAGTGTTTGAACCCATTAATGGGAAGCATCTATATAGCACCGGTTAGAGAATTAACTATATGTTAATTCTCTAATACGAGGAAAAGAAACAAGTGACCGGAACTCTCCTTTTTGTATGAGGAACCTGAGCCTAGTGATCTGAACTCCAAGAAACACTTTTCTTTGTAAGTAAAATCAGTTACTATTTTTGGTTAGTTTAAAACCAAACCTTTTTCATTCAAACATCTTTATTTTTTCTTTTAAAGCTAACCTTAACATGAAAAGGCACCAATTCAACTTTGAATTAATATCATTTGCAAAGTGAAAACCCATCCCAGTGAACGATCTTAGAGCCACTATGCTATAGTAGCTTTTTCTTTGCTACCCTAGTATATGGTGTAATAGGTTATAAATTTTGTTGATTACTCCCTCAATCAAGGAGCACCAGCTGGACACGAATCAACTGAGACACCAGTTGGGCACGAATCAAATGGCGCCGTTGCCGGGGATGGTGCCACTTTACAATGATATCACCTTTTCAGAGTACTTGTGATCTTCATCACAAGTTTGGTGACTTTTCTTTTCTCTTTACTAACTCTTTTTATTTGTTTCTTTTTCTTTGTTCATATTTTAGTATAGTTTTTATTTAGTTTTTAGTTAATCTTAATAATTTTTTTTTTGTTCTCTATAATTTTTTCTTTTGTTTTGTTTTGTTTTCTCTGTTTTTTATGCTCAAATTTCTAGTTGTGCATGCCATATTGAATAAGAGATAGCAGAGGAAGCCATGAACTTCATGAGTTATGTGGCTGAAGTCTCAAGAGGATGGGATGAACCAAATGCTCGAGATATGGGAAGAATGATGTCTCAACCTAATGCTAAGGGTGAGATGTATATTTTGAATGACAGCATAGACATGAAGGTAAAGATTACAGCTATGGCAGGGAGATTGGAAGAGCTAGAAATGAAGAAGATGCAAGAAGTGCAAGCCATCTCTCAGACACTGATGCGACTCATGGTAGCTTAGCTTTAAAGGCGTATCAACAAAATTTATACCTTAAATACTATTACTAAAGTAGCCAAGCTACTATAGCATAGTGGTTCTAGGATCGTTCACTGGGAAGGGTTTTCGCAAACACAAGTGATATTCAAATTAGGAAAATAGGTGATTTTCTTATGGATGTTAGCTTTAAAAGAAGATGTAAATATTTTAGAAAGATTTAAACTAATCTAAGCTAACATTAAAGACTAAAATGAAAGGGTGTAAAAACAAGTTTCTCAAAGATAGGATAGTTATGCTCTGGCTCTTATGCAAATTGGAAATCTCAGGATAGGCTCCTTGCGTTGGGGTTGCAACTATGGTGATGCTTGCTTCCCGAACTGGTATGGATTTAGCAAATCAAGTTTTAATCCTTTAAAATGACAAAACAGATGGTAGTGAATTTCATCAATGGTTATTCACCTTAGACTTCCTTTGAATGGCTCGTAAGAGATAACTAATGGTCTAAAGCCAAAAGCTTACCAAATATTGGCAACTCAAAGTCATTCCAGGTGATAAACTCACCTTTCAATGGCCATTTGAAATTGGTTCTAATGGATTAATACAAAACTTGGAATTGAAAACCTCACCTTCCAATAGCTCGTAGGAGATAACTAATGGATAGAAATCCAAAAGCTTATCAAGTATTGGCCGTTGGAAGTTGTCTAAAGGAAATAAAAACCAAACTTTGCATTAATGAAAAACGTCTACCTTACCTTCCGGGCGCGAGAAATTTCCATGGGATTGCATCCAAGCCATCACATAACATCCATACTTTGAGAAACTAAAAGTTTTAGCCAATCATCCTCTAAGGAAAAGCCCTTAGAGGGTGTTTGGCTACTAAGAAAATAGAAACGGGAGAACAGGAGAAGAGAGAAAAATAGAGCAAGGCTCCGTCTCTGTATATATGCGTCTATGTCTTCAAGAGGTGATTTCCACCCCTAATATAGTCTTTACAAAAGCAAAAGCTTGTGATTGGTTAGTTACAAGGATAAGAAAGGAAATTACATCACAAAATACAAAGGAAAATATCTAAAGTGGAGTCGGCAAAGGCAGAGCAAAATTCGCAACACGCATGGGTTATGCGAATGTTATGCGAATGTTATGCGAATTTCGCATAACACCTTGTGGAATGCGAAATTTTCGCATAACCTGGAGCAGTTGGCTTCCGAAGGCCATATCTTCCTCATTTCAGCTCCAAATCGTGCATGGTTTGAAGCGTTGGATTCTTCACTTCTAGAGATTTGAAATGGTATATAGTATGCAAAAAATGGACTTCGGAAAGTGCTCCAAAAGTGTGAAAGAAGACTGCAGCTGCTGTCCTCTTTGCTTCTCTTCACTTTGCTTGCTTTTCCTCTTTGCTTCTCTTTGATTGTGCTCGTGTTTCCACTTGAAATTCAAGCTTGTAAATGTCCAAAATCCTTGCTTTAACTTGTCCAAGTAGCTCCTCCATCATTTGGCATGCTTGAATCGATTCATAAGCTGATAAAAACATGTAAACTTGCCACAAAATGGTTAAAACCAATTACTAAGGACCTTAATGAATTAATTGGGTTAAATGAATATGATTACTACTCAAAGGTGCTTAAAACCATTATAATTAGGTCTACAAAATAGCACTTTTTGGTAGTAATCAGACACCATTGCAAGCTATGCCTTGTGCCATTTGTCTATCTTATGAGCACTTGGTGGAAGAGTGTCCTACCATTCCAACAGTGAGAGAAATGTTTGGTGATTGCAACACCTACAATTCCAATTGGAGGAACCATCCAAATTTGTCTTGGAAACCACAGCCACCTCAGTATCAGCAACATGTTCAAGCACTTCCGCAAGCCTCAAGCCTTGAACAAGCTATGGTGAATCTTACCAAGGTCGTGGGAGACTTTGTTGGAGCTCAGAAATCCATCAATGCTCAGCTCAGTCAGAGAATTGACAGTGTAGAGAGTTCATTGAACAAAAAGATGGATGGAATACAAAATGATCTATCTCAGAAGATAGATAATCTCCAATATTCAATCTCAAGGTTTGCCAACCTCAACAAAGTGCAAGAGAAAGAAAACTCTCCTTCTCAACCTTATCAAAATTCCATGAGTATCCATGAAATGGAGGCTAAGGAGGGAGAATCTTCACAAAAGAGGGAAGTCAAAGAAGTGATCACTCTGAGGAGTGGTAAAGAGGTTGATCTGCCCACATGCAAGCTAGAGCATAAGGTAGAGAGTGAAACAGAGAAAGAAAAAAGGGAGGAAATCAAAGGAAAGAAAAAGGGGAAAAGCATAGAGAAAGATGACTATGATGTTAATGAACAAAGAGAACCACAGAGGATAGTCATCAAGAAAGAATTGATGAAGAAACACATGCCTCCACCTTTCTCCCAAGCTTTGTATGGGAAAATCATACAAACCAAGTCTCAAGTGAGGAATGCAAACTTCATATGGGATCCGGGCAAGCTAAATTAGGATCAAATTTTTTGATGGACTTAGTCTTTTTAAAGACTAGCTAGTCCATATCTTTTTGTTTTATTTTTTACTTGTTTTAATTTTGATTTCAATGCTTTAATTCTAATTTGTTTTGATGTAATATAGGTTTTTGGATGATTAAAATCAAGAGGAATGTCAAAAGAAGTGAAAGAAGGAAGTTGGGAATCAAGAGGAGCTCAAAAGCATGAAAATTCAGTGGTCTGCGAAATTTCGCAGCCAACAATAGCCCCCTGCGAAATCGCCACTTCGCTGCGAAATGATTTCGCAGCCCCATGCCCCCCTCTGCGAAAATTTTCGCAGTTGCGAAACCACCTCTTGGCACACGAGTGCCATTTCGCAGCACAGTGACCCTCATTTCGCAGCTGCGAAATGGCTGCGAAATGGCTGCAAAATCCCCAAAGCGTGAAATCTCCAATTTTCGTAACCAAAGACCTATTTCACAGGGTGTTTCACAGCTGCGAAACCACCCTTTGGCATACAAGTGCCATTTCGCAGCCCCATACACTCATTTCGCAACTGCGAAATGGTTGCGAAATCTCCACACCTTAAAATCCTTCAGTGCACACCATGAACGGAAATGTTGCATTTTGCTACTATTGGACACATTTTTGAAGCACTTTCTGGAGCTCAAATTATGCATAATATATCTTTTTTCAAAGCTTGGGAAGTCAGGAGTCCATAGCTTCAAACGGTGCTTGATTTGGAGTTGAAACGAAAAAGTTATGGCCGTTTGAAGATGAACCGCGCAAAGCTGAGCGGGAATTTCGCAACCAAAGCCCCATTTCGCATGGTGTTTCACAGCTGCGAAACACCCCTTCGGCACACGAGTGCCATTTCGCAGCCGCCCAACCCCATTTCGCAGCTGCGAAATGGGCTGCGAAAATGGCACCCGGCTGCGAAAATCCCATTTGGCTGCGAAATGTTTTCGCAGCCCCATAGCTACCCCCTGCCAAATCCTCCATTTGCTGCGAAAATGGTTGTTTGTTGCCAAATGATTTTCAAACTTCCAAATGGCTATGAAATGATCTCCAATATACAAAATGACCTCCAGGCTATAAAAATGACTTGCAAAATGAAGAGAGGTTTGTGAAAACACCTAGCTAAGCCAAGGGAAGTTGCAAAAATGCCAACAAAGCCTCACGACCATGCATCTAATGAAGAGAGCCCTTTCACTGAGATCACACACATGAAGCCTCTTACTCCATTTCTTACCTCCTTAAACCATCAAAGCCCATAGCTCCAACTGAGAGCTCTAGCTGAGGAGACTATGCCACCTAAGGAGACTACCAAATTTTTCAGAGGCCAAAGTCCTGATCTAACCTACTCAAGAGGCCACCACAGTTGCATAAGCTCCATATGACCCTACCATTACTTGATCATCTCTTTATTTTTTTGTATTTACATATTAGTATAAATAATTCCATATTTTGATGTCTTATATTCTGGGATTGGAGGTATCCATTGATCATATCTTATATTCTACTTTCTCAGATTCATATATAGACATCATTTTTTGTTTAAACTTGGCATTTTTCTATTTTCTCTACTCACTAACTCTTTTGTTTTTTTTTGAAACATGTGGTTTCTCCTATATGACTCATACTTCATGTCACTCAGGAGGTACCACTTCCTTCCTATTTTTCAATCGCTTTTGTCACATTGAGGACAATGTTCAGCTTGGTTGGGGTGAGAGTTAAGGAAGTAAGTATTGTTAATAATGCTAAGTTATTTTGGTAATTTAGTTGCTTTTCGCTTAATTTTTAAATTTTTTAAGTTTTTTTCTCTACTCTCCATGGTTATTAAGGAAAAATTCTCAAAAATGAAAAGGGAGAAATTGAATTTTTGTTTTTCACTTGACTTAGAGTTTGTATTATGCTTACTAAAGTTGATAAATTGTTGAAACTTCTATTGAATTCAAGTTTAATTCTTCCACTTTAAGCTATTCACACACTGTGCACAATAGGTTTCGATTATAAGATGAAAAACTATTTCCCTTTTGACTTAGGAAAATTTTAGACTTGGTACCTTTGACCTTATTTAATAGTGTTGGGACACCTTGTAAAAGGCCAATGAGTCTTTGAAAAAAAAAAGAGAAGAAAGAAAGAAAAATGTTTGCTTGCCTTGAAACCCGAGCAAGGTTTGAGGGGTATATGGTGAAAATCTTTAAAACCTGGTGCCCTAAGCCTTCATTGGTTGGGACTCACCGACCTCAATGCTCGTTACAAGGGTTAATAGGTGGAGTTTAACATACTGTAGGTGCTTGGGTATTAAAATTCATTCTCAAAAGTCCGGGATAAAATCCGAGGAGTTAGTGGTTGAAAGATCCTTAAAGCTTGATGCCCTAAACCTTAATTGGTTGGGAGTCATCGATGGACCCCCGTTACATGGACAATTTAGAAAAGAATACCTTTAAGCCTTGTACTCCTACAATGAAAAAGAAATTGTGAGAAAAGAGGTGCGTTCTTAACCTATTGGAGGTTGATCAGTTTGCTAAGCTTTGAAAAAGAACTAGGTTGGGGGGAGAGATTAGTTCAACATACTATATTCGGAAACTAATAATTAACACTTAGACTTTTGTGGAAGAGTAAGGTTTGACCCTTTGGGAGTGGAAACTCTTTTAAAGCTTAAATTTGCATAATGCCTTCTCTTTAAGAATTGTGATTAGACAAGTTATTTGATAACTCTTGTTGAATTTTAAGTTTTATTTCTTTAATGTTCCATGTGAGAGTTAGATCATCATGCCACTTGAGAATTGTTTTTTGATCAGCATGATGTTGTAAATTATAGTAATGTTTATTTTTATTTTTTTCTCCTTCATTGCTAAGGGACTAGCAATATGTCAGTTGGGGGGAGTGATTACTACTCAAAAAGTGCTATTTGATAGCTTGTAATTAACTCTTTTAAACACTTTTGAGTAGTAGTTATTACCTTTTAACTCAATTGGCATGTTAAGGACCCTTGGAATCAATTCTAATCAAATTGTGTTAAGTTTTGGTGTTTTGATAGCTTTTTGATCACCAAAGCAATCCAAGATTGAGGAGAGTTCTTTGGAATCCATGGCAAAGCAATGGAAAGCTCAGAAACATGAAGAACCAAAGCTTTGAAGTCCTTTGCCATAAGCAAATCCGGAATGCAAGGAGGGGAAGCAAAGTGAAATCTGCCATGAAGCATTCTTGATGACAGTCATGTTAGCCACTTTTGGAGCACTTTCTGGAGTCCAATTTATGCATTCTATATGTCGTTTTGAAGCTCAGGAAGGCAACAATCCAATGATTCAAACGGTGTGCGATTCCGAGTTGAAATGAAGGAGTTACAGCCATTGGAAGACGATCACTCCAAGCTGAAGACCAATTTCGCAGAGTTGCGAAATCAGCCTTTGGCTGCGAAATTTCGCAGCCATTTTGTGCGCCTGCGAAATTCTCCTGAGTGCTTCCAGATATTTGCGACTGACACTTTTGGATATTTTTCTTCAGATATTTTTTTATAAATTTCCATTTTTCTCCTTGTAATCCACCAACCATAAGATTTCTTAGCTAGGAAGGTTGGAAAAACTTCTCTATATATATTCCCTTGCATCCATTGTAAAAAAAGATCGATCAATATATAGATAGATAAATATATAGAATATACAGAGCCTTGCTCTGTTTTTTCCTTCTCTTTCATTTTCATTTTCTTGCTAACCAAACTCTGAGGATTTTTCCTCAGAGGATGAGAGGCTAGGCTTTTCGTCTCTTGGAGTGAAGAAAGCCGGGTAAGTTTCCGAATGCATAAATTGGAAGTTTTGTTGTTTTAGTTTTTAATGAAGAGAAAGTGTGACCCGTTAATGGTTTTTATCTTTTCAGTTAACTTAAAACGCCTTGAAGTCACTTGGGCCAACACTTGGTAAGGCAAGTGATCTCCGTCCATGGAGATTCACTAGTTTATCTCTTGCGAGCCTTTGGGAGGTGACTTGAAGGTAGGATTTTCTAGAATAGCCAACACTTGGTAAGCTTTTGGACTCTAAGGAGACATCCATTAGTTATCTCTTGCGAGCTTTTGACGGGTAATCCAAGGTTAAAGATCACCTTGAATGGCAAATGCTAGGTGAGAGGCACGAGCCATTGCAAGATGCATCAGTGAGAGGGATTTAGTGTTTGAACCCATTAATGGGAAGCATCTATACAGCACCGGTTAGAGAATTAACTATATGTTAATTCTCTAATACGAGGAAAAGAAACAAGTGACCGGAACTCTCCTTTTTGTATGAGGAACCTGAGCCTAGTGATCTGAACTCCAAGAAACACTTTTCTTTGTAAGTAAAATCAATTACTATTTTTGGTTAGTTTAAAACCAAACCTTTTTCATTCAAACATCTTTATGTTTTCTTTTAAAGCTAACCTTAAAATGAAAAGGCACCAATTCAACTTTGAATTAATATCATTTGCAAAGTGAAAACCCATCCCAGTGAACGATCCTAGAGCCACTATGCTATAGTAGCTTTTTCTTTGCTACCCTAGTATATGGTGTAATAGGTTATAAATTTTGTTGATTACTCCCTCAATCAAGGACCACCAGCTGGACACGAATCAGCTGAGACACCAATTGGGCACGAATCATCAATCTTCTAACAAAAGATATTAGAGGCAGAGATGTCCCACCAAGCGTGCTAGAAATTTGTAAGCACCAATTTTGTAAATTGGTCCTACAAAATTAGAAAAACAAATAGGAAAATAGTGTGAACAAAATATTTATTGAAATTAAAAATGTTGTGGGTACAATCTCAAAAATAATATTCTTTCCAAAAGAATATTTTCCCTCTGATTCTTTTGCCTTGATCACACTTTGGAAGATGACGATGATGTTTTCTTGATTTTGAAGATCAATCGAGAGCCATAAGTGGCTTATCCCCGAATGAACTTGGTAAATGGCGAAGAACGTGTGTAGCAATTCTGTCGTTTATCGAACTTGCAGAAAAATTTGATGAAACTTTTTCTTTTATTGTGAAGCCCCTTGCCCATACGAAGTTACCTTTGGATTTTATCCTCAAAATTTTCCTTTTTGGAATTTTTTTTCTTTCTGATTTCTGAATTTTTTCTCCCATTTTTTATAGAAGACATCTATATTTATAAGTGAAGATATGGAATTTGAATTTCAAATTCCCGAATTTTAGTTGCTTAATTCAAGGAATTTAGTTCCTTGATTTTAACAAATTTTCTTCCCCCAAAAGGTTTTACCTACAAGATAATAATAATAATAATAATTTTCTTATTATTATTATTATCCTTTTTATAGATGGAGATTAGGGAAACTTATCCATAAGAGGATTTTTTTTTTTTAAATTTATTCATTTTGAAGACTAAATTAGTGGTAATTTAATCCACTATTTTTTTTTATGTCTACATTAACAATTAAAGAAGAAGACGTTAGAAACCTCAAAAGCCTTATTAGGAAAAGCAACTTTGAAGATTAAGGGTTGTAAGTGTGGTGGTGGACACTAGGTAGAAGAGGTGTCTATTGTTAGAATGGGGAAATAGGGTTAGAGTTGGATGTAATTACAACAATGTCATTCTTTGTGTTTTATTAAACGAAAGCTAATGGCATTAGTAAATAGTTAAAAAAAATTATTAAAAAAAAAAAGTTACAACAAAATCTACATTCAGACTTTTGTAGTATAATTAAGTATTAAAAAATGTACTACCTAATATGGTTTGTTATCCTTTTCTTTCTTTCTTTGTCTTTTGTTTTCATAATCATTAATGTATTTAGATGAATTTAGTTTAATTTTGTGTTTCCATTGTAATAACTACCCATAACAAAATATACAAGACAATTTTATTACTTACCCTTTCACACAATGGTGGGATGAAATGTTATGTTCATCAATTATATAAACTGATTTATATGTTTTGCAAGAAATGCTTAATTAATTAAACATTCATTTTAAAATTAAGAAGTCTATTTTCATTATAAAGTTAAGGAGGCTAAATTTTTAAAACTCGCATTTTCTAATTAAATTGTATGAAAACTAAAACTTGAATTTGATAACTTGTACCAATACATGAGATTTCTTAGTCACTATTTCAAATGGTTAAAAAAATTTAAAAACTATAATAAATGTATTATATTGTCATTACTACTTGAACCTAGAAATTATCGACGAATAAATAAATGAAATGAAGTTTTACATGACATCAAGGTGTTATGGCCTTAAAATTGAGAGAATTACTTCAAGTTCTATCATTTGTAAAAGACAATTAGACTCTACTACCTAATATGGGTAAAGATTAGAACCATAAATCATGTAAATATTTTAAAATAAAAAGTTTTAAAAAAATATATTTTAAATGGATTTTGATCATATGACTCTCTTGGTCATTTTTTAAATTCTTGTTAATGAATTTTCACTCATTAATTAAAACATTGTCGTAATAAATTAATAGGAATCAAATGAATAAAACTAATAAAAAAAAAGACAATTTCTTAGGTACTTGATGAGATATTAAGGATAAGTGATAAAATGAGGTTACGACTAAATCAAGCAATATATCATGTTTTATATTTTAAATATAAAGCTTGAGAAAACTTCATAATTATGCAATTTACTTTACATGCATAAGATCCAAAAAGAAGAGAGGTTGTTGAATTTTGTCATCAAGATTGTGGTTTGAATTTGCTTCTCCTAACTTTGAAAATTTAGAAAACATTATCCTTAATTCACAACAATTCCCACCTCCAATTTTTTCAATAGTGGCCATTTTATGGTATGCTTCCCTGGATAGAAGCTATTGATTTGCTTAAAAGCATCAAGCTCTAGAGAAGTTAATTTAGGGGACACAATTGTAGACACTACCTCTGCTCCATTTTCCTTTGAAGCAATTTTCCTCCACTCCATGACAACTTATTATAGTTAGCAGCTCAAGTTGCAATAGAGCTCTTACCACAAAACTTGGAAATGCACTTGACAATCTTTTACAACTCCACCTCAATTTCTTTTAGCTTGCCAAAAGAATCTTCAATACGAAGTGGCTCTGCCATATCTTTGTTATGCTTGTCACATAGAAGACTTTAAATACTCAAATCTAGGAAATGTGACCAATAAAATTGATCTACATTGTGTTAGTAATACAAGTATATATAGTTTTAAATTTGATATCTATGAATTTCATATTTTAAAGTTGTTACTGATTGCTACTCAAAAGGTTCTATTGTACAGCTTGTATTTAACTCTTTTAAACACTTTTGAGTAGTAGTTATTACCTTTTAACTCAATTGGCATGTTAAGGACCCTTGCAATCAATTCTAATCAAAATGTGTTAAGTTTTGGTGTTTTGATAGCTTTTTTATCACCAAAGCAATCCAAGATCAAGGAGAGCTCTATGGAATCCATGGCAAAGCAATTGGAAGCTCATTAACATGAAGAATCCAAGCTTTGGAGCTTTGAAGTCCCTTGCCATAAGAAAATCCGGAATGCAAGGAGGGGAAACAAAGAGAAATCTGCCATGAAGCATTCTTGATGACAGTCATGTCAGCTACTTTTGGAGCACTTCCTGGAGTCCAATTGATGCATGCCATATGTCGTTTCGGGAAGTCAGCAGTCCAACACTTCAAATGGTACATGAATCGAAGTTGAAATGGAGAAGTTAGATCCATTGGAAGCCAATCACATCAAGCTGAAAGTCAATTTCGCAGCGCTGCGAAATCAGCCTTTGGCTGCAAAATGATTTCGCAGCCATCTTGTGCGTCTGTGAAATCTCGCAGCGCTCGTGTACGCCTGCAAAATGGTCCTGAGTGCTTCCCGATATTTGCGACCGACATTTTGAGATATTTTGCTTTAGATATTTGATGTCTAAATCCCCAAACTCTCCTTGTAACCCACCAATTATAGGATTCCTTAGTTATTAAGTTTGGAAAAAGGATGAATAACCTTGTATATATTATTATTGTAATTTTCATATAAGTCTCTCTCGGGAGCCTGTTCTCAGGGGGGATGCATCTTTTGTATAGTTTTCAAAGGAAGTAAAATACAGAGCTTTGTTCTGCCTTACCTTCTCATTTTGATTGTATTTTCTTACTAGCCAAACAAGCTCTGAGGATTTTCCTTCAGAGAATGGGTGGCTAGACTTTTTGTTTCTTGGAGCTAAGGTAGCCGGGTAAAGTTTCCAAATGCAAGAATAGGAATTTTTGTTGTTTCAACTGTTAATGAAGAGAAAGTGTAAGCTGTTTATGGTTTCTATGTTTTTAGTTAACTTAAAACGCCTTGAAGTCACCTAGGCCAACACTTGGTAAGGCAAGTGATCTCCGTCCATGGAGATGCACTAGTTTACCTCTTGCGAGCCTTTGGGAGGTGACTTGAAGGTAGGATTTTCTAGAATTGCCAACACTTGGTAAGCTTTTGGACTCTAAGGAGACATCCATTAGTTATCTCTTGCGAGCTTGAGAATGGAAGTCCAAGGTTAAGAATCACCTTAAATGGCAAATGCTTAGTGAGAGGCACGAGCCATTGCAAGATGATTCAGTGAGAGGGAATTAATGCTGAAATTCATAAACGGGTTGCATCTGTACAACACCGGTTAGAGAATTAACTATATGTTAATTCTCTAATGCGAGGAAAAGAAGCAAAGTGATCTGAACTCTGTTTAGGCATGAGGAGCCTGATCCCGGTGATCCTAAAACTCCAAGAAACGTTTTTCTTCATAAGTAATTCCCATTACTTCCTTTGCCGTTAGCTTAAACCTAAACCTTTTTCAACCAAAGTTTATGTTTTCTCTTAAAGCTAACCTTGAAATGAAAAAGCACCAATTCACTTTGAATTGGTATCATTTATGAATTGAAAATCCTTCCCAGTGAACGATCCTAGAGCCACTATGCTATAGTAGCTTTGTCTTTGCTACCCTAGTTCATGGTGTAATAGGTTATAAATTTTGTTGATTACTCCCATCAGAGAACATGAATCAACTGATACACCAAGTGGGAATGAATCAAATGGCGCCGTCGTCGGAGAAGGTGTCAATTTCACAGTGATACTATTTTAGAGTACTTGTGATTTTCATCACAAGTTTGGTAACTTTTCTTTCATTTTACTAATTCTAATTTTTTTATTGTATCTTTACTTGTTCATAATCTAATATATCTTTTAAATTCAGTTTAGTTCATTTTAGTTTTTTTTTTTTTTGTTATTTTTTTTTTGTTTTGGTAGCCCTGTTTTCTTTTGTTTTCTTTTATTTTCATTTTATTTACAGTTGATACTAGTTGTGTATGCCAAATTGGTTACGAGACAGTGGAGGAAGGCTTGTCAAACGTGATACACCTCATAACAAGGAATTGGAATTGAGCTTGAATATTATGGAAGCTACACCTGAAGATCAGCATAGTCACCATGGTCACCAGGACAATCCCAATGCTTTCAGATCAATGAGGGACCGAATGCATCCACCTCGTATGAGTGCACCATCATGTATAGTGCCCCCTATAGAGCAGCTAGTGATCAAACCGCATATTGTTCCACTTCTACCAACTTTCCATGGGATGGAAAGTGAGAATCCCTATGCACATATCAAGGAATTTGAAGATGTTTGTAATACATTCCAAGAGGGAGGAGCTTCAATTGACTTGATGAGGCTTAAGTTATTTCCTTTTACTTTAAAGGATAAGGCCAAGATTTGGCTTAATTCTTTAAGGCCAAGGAGTATCCGTACTTGGATTGACTTACAAGCTGAATTCCCCAAGAAATTTTTTCCTACTCATAGAACAAATGGTTTGAAAAGGAAAATTTCAAACTTCTTAGCTAAAGAGAATGAGAAATTCTATGAGTGTTGGGAAAGATACATGGAAGCCATCAATGCTTGTCCGCACCATGGCTTTGATACGTGGCTATTGGTGAGTTATTTTTATGATGGGATATCTTCCTCAATGAAGCAACTCCTCGAGACAATGTGTGGAGGAGATTTCATGAGCAAAAATCCGGAGGAAGCTATGGATTTCTTGAGTTATGTGGCTGAAGTTTCAAGGGGATGGGATGAACCAAACAAAGGAGAAGTGGGAAAGATGAAGTCTCAACCGAGTGCTTTCAATGCTAAGGCTGGGATGTATACCTTGAATGAAGATGATGATATGAAAGCAAAGTTTACGGCTATGACAAGAAGATTGGAGGAGCTAGAACTGAAAAAGATGCATGAAGTGCAAGTTGTTGCTGAAACACCAGTGCAAGTAAAGTTGTGTCCTATTTGTCAATCTTATGAACACTTGGTGGAGGAGTGCCCTACAATTCCAGCTGCAAAGGAAATGTTTGGAGATCAAGCAAATGTTGTTGGACAATTCAAGCCCAATAACAATGCATCGTATGGAAATACTTATAACTCAAGTTGGAGGAATCATCCAAATTTCTCATGGAAGGCTAGAGCACCTCAGTACCAACAGCCGGCTTAACCATCTTAACAATCTTCAAGTCTTGAACAAGCAATAGTGAATCTCAGCAAGGTTGTGGGAGATTTTGTTGGAGACCAAAAAGCCATTAATGCTCAACTCAGTTAAAGAATTGACGGTGTGGAGAGTACTTTGAATAAAAGGATGGATGGAATGCAAAATGATCTATCTCAAAAGATAGATAATCTCCAATACTCAATCTCAAGGCTCACTAATTTGAACATAGTGCAAGAGAAGGGTAGATTTCCTTCTCAACCTCACCAAAACCCCAAGGGTATCCATGAAGTGGAAATCCATGAGAGAGAATCGTCACAGGTGAAAGATGTTAAAGCCTTGATCACTCTAAGGAGTGGTAAAAAAGTTGAGAAGCCAACACCCAAGCCACATGTTGAAGAAAAAGAAGAGACAAAGAAGGGGGAGGAAATGAAAGGAAAGAAGAAAGATATCAGTGAAAGGAAGGAGGACCATGATTCAACAGTGAATACAAATTCGGAGAAGATACTTCTTAAGGAAGAAATGCTGAAGAAACCAACTTCTCCACCTTTTCCTCAAGCTTTGCATGGGAAAAAGGGGATTAGAAATGCTTCTGAAATTCTTGAAGTATTGAGACAAGTGAAACTCAATATCCCACTACTGGATATGATTAAACAAGTTCCAACGTATACAAAATTCCTAAAGGACTTATGTACTATCAAAAGAGGGTTGAATGTGAACAAGAAAGCCTTCTTGACTGAGCAAGTAAGTGCAATCATACAATGCAAGTCTCCTTTGAAGTACAAAGATCCGGGATGTCCTACCATTTCAGTCATGATTGAAGGAAGGTAGTGGAGAAAGCTTTGTTAGACTTGGGAGCAAGTGTGAATTTGCTACCATACTCTGTCTACAAGTAATTGGGACTTGGTGAGTTGAAGCCAACATCAATCACTCTATCTCTAGCAGATAGATCAATAAAAATTCCAAGGGGGGTTAATTGAGGATGTCTTAGTTCAAGTTGATAATTTCTACTATCCAGTAGATTTTGTTGTTCTTGATACGGATCCTACTGTAAAGGAAGCTAATTCAGTTCCTATCATCCTTGGAAGGTCATTCCTTGCTACCTCAAATGCAATCATCAATTGTAGGAATGGACTCATGCAACTCACTTTTGGCAACATGACACTTGAGCTCAATATTTTTTATATGTCTAAAAAGCAAATCACTCCGGAAGAAGCAGAAGGTCTAGAAGAGGTATGCATTATCGACACTCTAGTGGAGGAGCACTGTAATCAGAATATGCAAGACAAGCTGAATGAAAGTCTTGGGGATCTTGAAAAAGGGTTGTCTGAACCCCCTGATGTGCTTGCTACTCTACAAGGTTGGAGGAGGAGAGAAGGGATTCTACCTTTGTTCAATAAAGAGGAAGGAGAAGCTACTGAAGAAGAGACCCCAAAGCTCAATTTGAAGCCTCTGCCCGTGGAGCTGAAATATACATACCTTGAAGAAAATAATCAATGTCCTGTTGTTATATCTTCATCTCTTACTAGTCATCAGGAGAAGTGTTTACTTGAAGTTCTCAAAAGGTGTAAGAAAGCAATAGGATGGAAAATATCCGACTTGAAAGGCATTAGTCCTTTGGTTTGTACACATCATATATACATGGAGGAAGAAACTAAACCAATTCGTCAACCTCAAAGAAGATTGAATCCTCATTTGCAAGAGGTGGTGCAAGCTGAAGTGTTGAAGCTACTTCAAGCAAGTATTATCTACCCTATATCTGACAGCCCTTGGGTGAGCCCTACTCAAGTGGTACCAAAGAAGTCAGGGATTACTGTGGTTCAAAATGAAAAAGGAGAAGAAATTACTACACGCCTCACTTCAGGTTGGAGGGTGTGTATTGATTATAGAAAGTTGAATGTTGTGACAAGGAAAAATCATTTTCCATTGCCATTTATTGATCAAGTGTTGGAGAGAGTTGATTCGACTCATGGTAGCTTAGCTTTAAAGGCGTATCAACAAAATTTATACCTTGAATACTATTACTAAAGTAGCCAAGCTACTATAGCATAGTGGTTCTAGGATCGTTCACTGGGAAGGGTTTTCGCAAACACAAGTGATATTCAAATTAGGAAAATAGGTGATTTTCTTATGGATGTTAGCTTTAAAAGAAGATGTAAATGTTTTAGAAAGATTTAAACTAATCTAAGCTAACATTAAAGACTAAAATGAAATGGTGTAAAAACAAGTTTCTCAAAGATAGGATAGCTATGCTCTGACTCTTATGCAAATTGGAAATCTCAGGATAGGCTCCTCGCGTTGGGGTTGCAACTATGGTGATGCTTGCTTCCCGAACCGGTATGGATTTAGCAAATCAAGTTTTAATCCTTTAAAATGGCAAAACAGATGGTAGTGAATTTCATCAATGGTTATTCACCTTAGACTTCCTTTGAATGGCTCGTAAGAGATAACTAATGGTCTAAAGCCAAAAGCTTACCAAATATTGGCAATTCAAAGTCATTCTAGGTGATAAACTCACCTTTCAATGGCCATTGAAATTGGTTCTAAAGGATTAATGCAAAACTTGGAATTGAAAACCTCACCTTCCAATAGCTCGTAGGAGATAACTAATGGATAGAAATCCAAAAGCTTATCAAGTATTGGCCGTTGGAAGTTTTCCAAAGGAAATAAAAACCAAACTTTGCATTAATGAACCTTTAATGAAAAACGACTACCTTACCTTCCGGGTGCGAGAAATTTCCATGGGATTGCATCCAAGTCATCACATAACATCCATACTTTGAGAAACTAAAAGTTTTAGCCAATCATCCTTTGAGGAAAAACCCTCAAAGGTTGTTTGGCTACTAAGAAAATAGAAACGGGAGAGCTCTGTAAATATTCTAAGTTTATATATCAATACATCAATCTCTATATATTTGTTACAACGGATGCAAGGGGATATAAATAGAGAAGTTTTTCCAACTTTCCTAGCTAAGAAATCTTATGATTGATGGATTACAAGGAGAAGAATGGAAATTTATACAAAAATATCCAAAAGAAAAGATCTCGTGTGGAGTCGGCAGAAACAGGGGAAGATTCGCACGTTGGAGTTCCAATTTCGCACTTTGATTTGAGGTGTGCGAAAATTTCGCACAGTGGACTGAGGAATTCGCACCTTGCACAGTGGTGTGCGAAATTGTCCCTCAGCTTGATGCAGTTGTCTTCCGAAGGCCATATCTTTCTCATTTTAGCTCCAAATCGTACACGGTTTGAAGCGTTGGATTCCTGACTTCCTGATCTTTGAAACGGTATATAGCATGTAAAAAATGGACTTCGGGAAGTACTCCAAAAGTTCCAAAGAAGACTGCAGCTGCTGTCCTCTGTTTTCCTCCTTGCTTCTCTTTACTTTGCTTTCCTCTTCTCCATTGTTCTTTCCTTGCATACTTTGAACTAATTTGGCAAAGGGCTATGGAGCTCCAAAGCTTGGTTCTTCATGAATTTGAGCTTCCAAAAGCTTTGCCATAACTTGTCCAAGTAGCTCCTCTATCATTTGGCATGCTTGAATTGATTCACAAGCTGATATAAACATGTAAACTTGCCACAAAATGGTTAAAACCAATTACTAAGGACCTTAATGAATTAATTGGGTTAAATGAATATGATTACTACTCAAAGGTGCTTAAAACCATTATAATTAGGTCTACAAAATAGCACTTTTTGATAGTAATCAAGAGTCTCTGGCCATCCTTTCTATTGTTTCTTGGACGGGTACTCCGGATATTTTCAAATTGAAATTGATGTGGAAGATCAAGAGAAGACCACTTTCACATGTCCATTTGGAACATATGCTTACAGAAGAATGCCTTTTGGTTTATGTAATGCACCTGCAACATTCTAAAGATGTATGTTGAGTATCTTCAGTGATATGGTGGAGCGAATTATGGAGGTTTTCATGGATGACATCACCGTATATGGAGGTACATTTGAGGAATGCTTAGTCAATTTGGAAGCGGTTCTTAACAGATGCATTGAGAAGGACTTGGTGCTCAACTGGGAGAAATGCCATTTTATGGTACGTCAAGGAATTGTCCTTGGCCATATCATCTCCGAGAAAGGCATTGAAGTTGATAAAGCAAAGGTGGAGCTTATTGTCAAATTGTCATCCCCAACAACTGTAAAAGGAGTAAGGCAGTTCTTTGGCCACGCAAGGTTCTATAGGAGATTTATAAAAGATTTCTCTAATCTTTCAAAACCTCTTTGTGAGCTTTTGGCTAAGGATGCTAAGTTTATATGGGATGAAAGATGTCAAAATAGCTTTGATCAACTGAAGAAATTCTTAACAACTACTCCAACAATGAGGGCTCCTAACTGGCAACTACCCTTTGAAGTGATGTGTGATGCCAGTGACTTTGCTATAGGAGTGGTGCTTGGCCAAAGAGAAGATGGGAAGCCCTATGTGATCTACTATGCAAGCAAGACATTGAACGAAGCTCAAAGGAACTACACAACTACAGAGAAAGAATTGTTAGCTGTGGTGTTTGCCTTAGACAAGTTTCGTGCTTATCTAGTAGGATCTTTCATCATTGTTTTCACTGACCATTCAGCTTTGAAGTATTTATTGACAAAGCAAGATGCTAAAGCAAGGTTGATTAGATGGATTCTTTTACTACAAGAGTTCGATCTCCAAATCCGAGATAAGAAATGAGTGGAGAATGTGGTAGCTGACCACCTTTCAAGGTTGGCTATAGCACACAATTCCCATGTCTTACCTATTAATGATGACTTTCCTGAGGAATCACTTATGTTGCTAGTAAAAACTCCTTTGTATGCTCATATTGCTAACTATCTAGTTACTAGTGAAGTTCCAAGTGAGTGGAATGCATAAGATAAGAAGCACTTCTTTGCAAAAATTCATGCTTATTATTGGGAGGAGTCTTTCCTTTTCAAGTATTGTGCAGATCAAATAATACGGAAGTGTGTCCCTGAAGAAGAGCAACAAGGAATCCTCAACCATTGCCATGAAAATGCATGTGAAGGCCACTTTGCCTCTCAGAAAACAGCCACGAAGGTGTTGCAATCAGGGTTTACTTGGCCATCTCTTTTCAAAGATGCCCACATCATGTGTAGGAGCTGTGATAGATGCCAAAGGCTTGGGAAGCTAACAAAAAGAAATCAAATGCCTATGAACCCCATTCTAATAGTTGATCTATTCGATGTTTGGGGCATTGACTTCATGGGACCTTTCCCAATGTCTTTTGGTAATTCTTATATCTTGGTGAGGGTGGACTATGTTTCTAAATGGGTTGAGGCAATCCCCTGTAAACATAATGATCACGGGGTGGTTCTTAAGTTTCTCAAAGAGAACATCTTCTCAAGATTTGAGGTGCCCAAAGCCATAATCAGTGATGAAGGCACTCATTTTTGCAATAGACCTTTTGAAACCCTATTAGCCAAGTATGGAGTGAAGCATAAGGTAGCTACACCTTATCATCCTCAGACTTCCGGGCAAGTTGAGCTAGTAAACAGGGAAATCAAGAATATATTGATGAAGGTGGTGATCACAAGCAGAAAAGATTGGTCTATTAAGCTTCATGATTCACTATGGGCATACAGAATAGCTTACAAGACTATTCTTGGTATGTCTCCTTATCGCCTGGTCTGTGGCAAAGCATGTCATCTCCCTGTGGAAGTTGAATATAAAGCTTGGTGAGCAATCAAGAAGTTAAACATGGACTTGATCAGAGCTGGGGCAAAGAAGTGCTTAGACCTTAATGAGATGGAGGAATTAAGAAATGATGCTTACATCAATTCCAAAGTTGCAAAACAGAGGATGAAGAGGTGGCATGATCAATTAATCTCCAACAAAGAATTCCATAAAGGACAAAGAGTCTTGCTTTATGATTCAAGACTCCATGTCTTTCCAGGAAAGCTCAAGTCAAGGTGGATAGACCCTTTCACTATTCACCAAGTGCATCCCAATGGAGTGGTGGAATTACTGAATTCCAACAATACTGACATTTTCAAGGTCAATGGTCATCGTCTCAAGCCATTCATTGAGCCATTCAAACCAGAAAATGAGGAAATCAATCTCCTTGAGCCATAGAAAGCCTAATCAAATAAGGGTTAGATGGACTTAGTTTCACCAAAGTCCATAATTTTTTTGTTAATTTTATTAATTTCAAAGCTTTATCAATTCTTTTGATTTTAATTTTTGGTCTTAAGTTGTGTATTTATATGTAACTTAGTCTTTTTGAATGATCTCATGTAGGAGGAATTGCAAAGAAATTGAAGAAAGGTCGTTTGGAGCAAGAAAAAATGTAAAAACAGGGGAAAAATAGTGGTCTGCGAGATTTTGCAACCTAAAAAAAGCCTCTGCGAAATCGGCACTTTGCTGCGAAACCATTTCGCAGCCCCAACAAGTTCGCTACGAAATCGCCACTTCGTTGCGAAATCGCTACTTTGCTGCGAAATCATTTCGTAGCCTCAAGCCCCTCTCTGCGAAAATTTTCGCAGCTGCGAAGCACCCTCTTGACACACAAGTGCCATTTCGTAGCACAGTAACCTCATTTCGCAGCTGCGAAACAGCTACGAAATCCCAAAGCGTAAAAACTCCCAATTTCGCAACCAAAGCCCCATTTCGCAGGGTATTTCGCAGCTGCGAAGCACCCCTTTGGCACATGAGTGCCATTTTGCAGCACAGTTCCCCCCATTTCGCAGCTGCGAAATAGGCTGCGAAAATGGCCTTTTGTTGCGAAAATGACATTTTGCTGCGAAATTGGCCATCCTCTGTGAAAATCAAAACGACCCTTGATATTCCTTTATTTTTTATAAAAACCGGTCATTTGAGTTGCGAAAAGGTTTCAAAAAGGAAGAACACCAGAGAACTATCCGTTTGCTCTCTCACCTGAGCCCAAAGCCGCGCGAGCCACCGGCCATCACTTCCAGCCATTTTCTTCAGTCCGCCATGGCGCGAACCAGAGGAGCAAAGTCATCATTTCCGTTCGGCAGCAAGAGAGTAGCGGGAGAGGCCCCTATTCAAGGCTCCACATCTGAGCCTCCACGACAAGTAGCCGCCCCACCTCCGGCTGAACCCGCGCCGTTGAATCCTCTGGCGAGGCATTATCAGACTAGGTCAGGTGGCCATCCCCTGCAAAAGAAAGCCAGGGTAGAAGACTTAGAGCCAATTGACTTAACGGAGCAGTCTCCGGACCCCTCTCTAGAGCCCTCTCCAGAGCCGTCTCCAGAGCCGTCTCCGGCGCCGTCTTCAGAACCTTCGGCGGAGCCTCAACCGTCGTAGCCGCCACCTGTAGAGTCTCAAATTCCCTCAGGGATAGCTCCTGAGGTGCTGATCAAGCGTCCGATGGTCGCTCAGCCGCCCATTGAGGGGAATTTGGATTGTTGGGCTCGACCATTTCACTCTGAGCTGTGTTTTGACATAGCCACCTTCAGGCTTCAGTCGGAGCTCGTAGACTCATTCCATCTACTGCACAGATATCGCATGGAGCATTTGCTGACCCCCAGGGATTTTTTCTATCCCCGAGTAGCAATGGACTTATATCAGTCCATGACTACTAATCAGGTCAGAGATCCTACTCTTATCCACTTCACCATTGACGGACGTCATGGTATTTTAGAAGCTCGCCACATAGCAGAGGCTCTGCATATTCCATATGAGCCAGCCCGTCTAAAGGACTACCGAGTGTGGACTCATCTTGCCCAGCTTGAAATGGCTCATATTTTGTCCAGAGGAACATCCACAAATCCATATCTTTTGAGGAAGGAGCTCCCTCCGAGCATGTTCTTCATTGATGCACTCCTGCGCCACAACATTTATCCACTTCAGCATTGGGTGCAGAAGAGAGGAGTTCTGCTAGAAGCCCTGTTCAAGATATCAGAGGGATATTTTTTTGGCCCTCACCATCTAATTATGGCTGCCCTTCTCTACTTTGAAGAGAAGGTGCATAGGAAGAAGCTGCTACGAGCAGATGCTATTCCACTTCTTTTCCCGAGATTGCTTTGTCAGATTTTGGAGCATCTGGGGTATCCATCAGACCCTCAGCTGGAGCGCAGACGTATCTGCCAAGAGGTATTCACTCTCGACAAGTGGACCAATATGACAGCATATAGAGTAGAGCATCCAGAGCTTCCACAGCCACAGCAGCCAGAGGACCCACAGCCAGCTGAGATACCAGCTGCCAGGAGAGCATCTACAGAGCCCATACCTGAGGGTATACCCACTGCTTTTCCTGCCACCCACAGCACCCCTCTAGTTATTCCAGCTGCATCAAAGCCCTCTACTTCAACCGAGCCTGAGATGGCCATACCCCTTTCAGAATATAGAGATCTGTGCCACATATTGCAGACACTGACCATGACTCAGAGCAGCCTTGCTTAGGAGATGTCAACTATTCGTGCTCACCAGGAGCAGATTTTAGCCACCCAGACTCAGCACACTGCCATTTTGAGGCAGTTTCAGCACCATTTGGGTCTTCCATCAGCTACTGAGCACCTCACCCCTACCACTGCAGTGCCCCACTCAGAGGCCATAGAGCCACATGCCCCTCCTGAGCCGGCTACTGAAGATGCAGAGACATCTACCTGAGCCATTAGCTTACCAGCATCATCCTCCCCATTTCTGATCATTTACATACTTTACTTTTTGTATTTCCTTTATGAAATCCCGTCTTTTTGGTATTATATAGCGGGATTGGTTGTATTGCTTGTTTTTTATATAAAATTGTACTGCCATCAAGTAATACAAATCTCTATCATTTTTTAGTACACTTAGCATTATATTATTTTAATTCTTCTACTCATATCTTTTATTGTTTTTTGAAACATGTGGGTTCTCCTATTCTACTCGAACTTCATACCACTCAAGAGGCACCACTTCCTCCCTATTGTTGAATCGCTGTTGTCACATTGAGGACAATGTTCAGCTTGGTTGGGGGGAGAGTTGAGGAAGGAAGTTTTGTTATTAATGCTAAGTTATTTTTGATAATCAAGTTTTTCTTCTACTCTCCATGGTTATTAAGGAAAAATTCTCAAAATAAAGTGGGAGAAATTGAATTTTTGTTTTTCACTTGACTTAGAGTTTGTATTATGCTTACTAAAGTTGATGAATTGTTGAAACTTCTATTGAAGTCAACCTTAGTTCTTCCACTTTAAGCTATTCACACACTATGCACAATAGGTTCCGATTATAAGATGAAAAACTATTTCCCTCTTGACTTAGGAAAATTTTAGACTTGGTACCTTTGACCTCATTTAATAGTGTTGGGACACCTTATAAAAGGCCAATGGGCCTTTGAAAAAGAAAGAAAGAAAAATGTTTGCTTGCCTTGAAACCCGAGCAAGGTCTGAGGGGTATATGGTGAAAATCTTTAAAACCTGGTGCCCTAAGCCTTAATTGGTTGGGAGTCACCGACCTCAATGCTCGTTACAAGGGTAGATAGGTGGAGTTTAACATACTATAGGTGCTTGGGTATTAAAATTCATTCTCAAAGTCCGGGGTAAAATCTGAGGAGTTAGTGGTTGAAAGATCCTTAAAACTTGATGCCCTAAACCTTAATTGGTTGGGAGTCATTGATGGACCCCCGTTACATGGACAATTTAGAAAAGAATACCTTTAAGCCTTGTACTCCTACAATGAAAAATTTTTGAACCAAGAGGTGCGTTCTTAGCCTATTGGAGGTTGATCAGCTTGCTAAGCTTTGAAAAAGAACTAGGTTGGGGGGAGAGATTAGTTCAACATACTATATTCGGAAACTAATAAATAACACTTAGATTTTAGTGGAAAAGTAAGGTTTGGTGCTTTGGAAGTGGAAATGATTTTAAAGCCTCAATTTGCATAATGTCTTCTCTTGATGAATGGTGATTAGACAAGTTATTTGATAACTCTTGCTGAAAGTTGAGTTTTATTTCTTTAATGTCCCATGTGAGAGCTTGATCATCATGCCACTTAAAAAATTTTGAAGTGATCAGCATGATTTTGTAAAGTATATTATTCGTTAGGTTTTTTCTCTCCTTCATTGCTAAGGGACTAGCAATATGTCGGTTGGGGGGAGTGATTGCTACTCAAAAGGTGCTATTGTACAGCTTGTATTTAACTCTTTTAAACACTTTTGAGTAGTAGTTATTACCTTTTAACTCAATTGGCATGTTAAGGACCCTTGCAATCAATTCTAATCAAATTGTGTTAAGTTTTGGTGTTTTGATAGCTTTTTGATCACCAAAGCAATCCAAGATTAAGGAGAGCTCTATGGAATCCATGGAAAAGAAATTGGAAGCTCATTAACATGAAGAATCCAAGCTTTGGAGCTTTGAAGTCCTTTGCCATAAGCAAATCCGGAATGCAAGGAGGGGAAGCAAAGAGAAATCTGTCATGAAGCATTCTTGATGATAGTCATGTCAGCTACTTTTGGAGCACTTCCTGGAGTCCAATTGATGCATGCCATATGTCGTTTCGGGAAGTCAGCAGTCCAACACTTCAAATGGTACATGAATCGAAGTTGAAATGGAGAAGTTAGATCCATTGGAAGCCAATCACATCAAGCTGAAAGTCAATTTCGCAGCGCTGCGAAATCAGCCTTTGGCTGCAAAATGATTTCGCAGCCATCTTGTGCGTCTGTGAAATCTTGCAGCGCTCGTGTACGCCTGCAAAATGGTCCTGAGTGCTTCCCGATATTTGCGACCGACATTTTGAGATATTTTGCTTTAGATATTTGATGTCTAAATCCCCAAACTCTCCTTGTAACCCACCAATTATAGGATTCCTTAGTTATTAAGTTTGGAAAAAGGATGAATAACCTTGTATATATTATTATTGTAATTTTCATATAAGTCTCTCTCGGGAGCCTGTTCTCAGGGGGGACGCATCTTTTGTATAGTTTTCAAAGGAAGTAAAATACAGAGCTTTGCTTTGTCTTACCTTCTCATTTTGATTGTATTTTCTTACTAGCCAAACAAGCTCTGAGGATTTTCCCTCAGAGAATGGGTGGCTAGACTTTTTGTTTCTTGGAGCTAAGATAGCCGGGTAAAGTTTCCAAATGCAAGAATAGGAAGTTTTGTTGTTTCAACTGTTAATGAAGAGAAAGTGTAAGCCGTTTGTGGTTTCTATGTTTTTAGTTAACTTAAAATGCCTTGAAGTCACCTGGGCCAACACTTGGTAAGGCAAGTGATCTCCGTCCATGGAGATGCACTAGTTTACCTCTTGCGAGCCTCTGGGAGGTGACTTGAAGGTAGGATTTTCTAGAATTGCCAACACTTGGTAAGCTTTTGGACTCTAAGGAGACATCCATTAGTTATCTCTTGCGAGCTTGAGAAGGGAAGTCCAAGGTTAAGAATCACCTTAAATGGAAAATGCTTAGTGAGAGGCACGAGCCATTGCAAGATGATTCAGTGAGAGGGAATTAATGCTGAAATTCATAAACGGGTTGCATTTGTACAACACCGGTTAGAGAATTAACTATATGTTAATTCTCTAATGCGAGGAGAAGAAGCAAAGTGATCTGAACTCTGTTTAGGCATGAGGAGCCTGATCCCGATGATCCTAAAACTCCAAGAAACGTTTTTCTTCATAAGTAACTCCCATTACTTCCTTTGCCGTTAGCTTAAACCTAAACCTTTTTCAACCAAAGTTTATGTTTTCTCTTAAAGCTAACCTTGAAATGAAAAAGCACCAATTCACTTTGAATTGGTATCATTTATGAATTGAAAATCCTTCCCAGTGAACGATCCTAGAGCCACTACGCTATAGTAACTTTGTCTTTGCTACCCTAGTTCATGGTGTAATAGGTTATAAATTTTGTTGATTACTCCCATTAGAGAACATGAATCAGCTGATACACCAAGTGGGAACGAATCAGTTACCAGCCACTTTGAACACATATGGGGTTAGTTTATCTAGTGTTTTTTATCTTAAATAATTTACATTTTCAATTGCAGACTTGCAAAAAATATTTATATATCACTTTTTTTTCTATGATAAAAATAAAGAGAATTAGTTATTAGGGAAAGAATAAATGTCTCCTTTTGACAAATTCTATTATAATAAATAAAGTCAAGGTTTATTTTTGTTTTTCAATTTCCATAAAAAAAATAATAATAATCCAACTTTTCTAATTAATCATTTTCAATTTTCTTCTAAAACTTTTGAAATACTTGTAATCAATATTGTGATTCTTCTTTCGTATAAATTTTTATTATAATTAAAGCACTAAAAGAAAACTAAAAAATAACGATGAAAACTAACCTCTCCATTAAATAGCACTAAATCAACACACTCACTTTTTATCTCACAAGATGCAACTTCTAAGCTTCCAAGGTTCTAAAAATCCATGAGCCAGTTATCATTCTTGTTCTTATTACATATAATGTGTCTCAATTTAGGTAGAAGCCTTCAGATTAGAATTTCTATGTTTGGAAGAATTCCAATATTGTCATGAAGCCCTTGAAAATCAAATACATGTTTTGACTTTGCAATCATATAAATGGAAGCTCTATGTCAAATGGGATGAGACAAGATTGAGTAGGTTTGGACAATTCTCCACTCTTATGATTTGCAAATTGCAAAAGGATCTATATCCTTTAACATGATAAGACTACATAGTTCCAACTTCTCCAAGTTGGGGAATGTAACATAGAGCAGAGATCCAATACAATATATGACATCATCCATTGCAAAATTGAGATAAAAATATAAGCGTATTTCCTAAATATAAATCAACTCCCAAATATTCACATCTTCATTTATATTTAAAAACAAATCTGGCATTTTAGGGAAACTTTTGTAAATTAGATTAAAAGGAATCATGTGAAAGTCATCCACAATAGTCATAGAATTTATCATCATTCTCTGGCTTGATAAACCATTTTGCGATAGAAGGGAGGTGGGTACGAAGAGGAGAGAGGAGCAAGGCCTTCAAAAAAAGTGGGGTTAATTATGCTATGTTACTATAGAAGAAAGAAAAAATTGAATGGAAAATATATCACATTGTATTAATGTTCAATAGTTTAAAATAAAAATATATTGCATTATAGCATTTGTTTTTAAAGATATGAAATCTTTCTCACGTTTTTGTGTTATCTAAAAATCTTTTGGTTTTGTTTGGTTCCCAGAAAGTATTAAAAAAAAGAAAAAAAAATACCAAGAAAAATGATTTTATCATATTTGGTTGTCTTATAGAAAATAAATAAATATATATATATATATATATATATATATATATATATATATAATTAAGATTAATTAAAAATTTATATATTTTAAAATTATTTAATCTTTATATTGGAAAGTGAAAATAAGTTAAATGATTTTGAAGTAACATGTAAAAATAGTTTATTGATTTTAAATCTATTTTTATTTTCTCTCGTTTTTTCTTTCCTTCCATTTTTCCTTTTTATTTTCTTTCACTCCCATTTTCCCTTACATTTTCTGGGAACCAAACATAGCCTTCAATAATTAATAATTTATTATTTGTTTGCTAATAATATTCATGATTAAAATATTTAAAATTTATAAATTAAAATAATATACTATTTTCTTAAATATATAAGCATTTTTGTATATATTAAATATTATATTACGAATGTAGTGAAGAACAAAAACTATTTTTGAAAGGTTGAATTTTGCACCACACCTTGCTGATTGTTTTCTAAAAAAATAAAATAAAAACAATACATACTTTCTTTACACAAAAATGGAATCTTATATGGAACAAAAAAATATTTCCTTCTAGCCTTGATTTTCTAAATTACAAATATGGAGAGTAGTTTTCCTTCCTAGCATATTGCATTATCAACTTCTCACGTAGAGATTCTGCTTTGGCATGGATTGTATGCTGGCTAAGTTGGAGTTTCCTTTATCAGTGCCCCGCAAGTTAGTGAGTGGTAACTTGTGCACTCCTAGCTTGAATCGAAAGACTTGAAATGAAGTCTTAGGGAGCGCCTTTGTGAATATATCAACTACTTGTAAGGACGATGGAAGGAAACGAGTAATCAAAACTCCACTTGTAACTTTTTCCCGAACAAAATGATAGTCCAACTCAATATGCTTGGAACATGGAAGACGGGATTTACTGTTATGTGAAGGGCATTGAGGTTATCGCATAGCAATTGAGGAGGTTCACATAGTTGAATGCTAATATCACGGAGAAGGCAAGTAAGCCAAGTTATTTCTACGGCATTAGACGCAAGGGATCGATATTTAGCCTTGGTGCTTGATCTAGAAATTGTAGGTTGTCACTTTGAGGACCATGGGATACGATTAGCTCCTAGAAAAATACAATGCCCAGATGTGCTTCTTCTTGTGTTTGTGCATCCCGCCCAATCAGCATCACAAAAACCAGTGAGACGAAGTGAACTTTGCTTGAAAAACCTAATTCCATGCTCCATTGTTCCTTTCAATATCTAAGGATGTGTTTGACAGCTCGCAAGTCAGCTTTAGTGGGTGCTTGGAAATGTTGGCAAGCCTTGTTTACTTCATGCACAATATCAAGCCTTATGAAGGTTAAATATTGGAGGAATCCAACAAGTTGCCTATATTGTGTAAGATCAATAGGTTGTTCATCAGAAGGTGTGATGATGGACTTAAGAGCCATGGGTGTGTTGATATGAGTACACTCTAGCATTTTTGTGTGCTCTAGGAGATCTCTAGTGTACTTTGTTTGAGAAACAAGCAACCCATTAGGAAGATATTTAACCTCTAATCCCAAAAAATAATGCAAAGATCTTAAGTCCTTCAAAGAAAATTCACTACTCAGGGTGTTGATAAGGTCACTAATGATGTTGTTATCATTGCCTGTGACTATAATATCATCAACATAGATAAGTGGCAAAACAATAGACTAATCTTTGCGAAGAATAAATAGAGACAAGTTTGCTTTAACACAGTAAAACCCCATATGAAGAAGACATTGGAATAGTCTATCAAAACCAGGCCCTTAGAGCTTGTTAAGGCCATAAAGAGAGCGATTCAATTTGTAGACATGATTTAGAAGGTCCTCGTTTATAAATCCTAAAGGTTGTTCCATGAATAATTTTTCCTTTAGAAACCCATGTAGGAAGGCATTCTTAACATCCAATTGCCTTATTGTCCACCCCAAGGTTGCTGTTAGTGAAATGATCAATCTGATTGTAGTATGCTTTATAACCGGGCTAAAGGTCTCTCCAAAGTCCAAACCTGGTATTTGAGAAAAACCTCGAGCAACTAATTGTGCTTCGTATCTATCTACGGTTCCATCTTCCTTCAACTTTGTTTTAAACACCCCTTTAGAACCCACAATATTTTCAATTGTAGGCCTAGGAACCAAATCCCATGTTTGATTTTGGATTAAAGCCTTGATCTTCTCTTGCATTGCTTTGAACCAATGGGGAATTTTCAATGTTTTACAATATGTTTTTGGCTCACTAATATTACTTCTTGTGGCAACAAAAGTAGCCATTTGAGACTTTAAATTGGGATCATTCTTAAGTTTACTTCTGGTGATCATATAAGTTCCTTTGTTATCTGTGTTTGGCCTTGAGAAAAAGAAATGTCAACAACAATTTGCTTGCTAATATCAGGAACTTCATCATCAACACTATGACTGGTTGATTTGTTTTACGGAGATGGACCAACATGCTCATTTTTTCCCATTTTTAAGGAAAAGAGAGATCAACTACTAGGTGCTTATTGATATCAAGAAAACTACTAACATTGGCAGGCTTGTAGCTACTAGTAGACTCAATCTAGGAGAGTGTTCCAAAAGTAGTAGTAGTGTTGGAATTGTGGCCACTAGAACCAAGAGCAACATCAGTGGGAGTTTCAGTAGTAATGACGATATTGTGGTCATTTGTACTAGCAATAACAGTGGAAATTTCAACAGCAACAACAGTGAGAGTTCCAATCAGATGAACACATGATGCTTTTGTATTTTGGTTAGTATTACAACTAACTTAAATTCTTCCTTCAACACTAAACTGGTTTCTTTGCTCAGTAGTACATGGGTAGTGGTTGCACTTCTTGGAGTTGCTGGATTGGTTAGTAGTGTTCTCCTTCCAAGACTTAGTTTGGTGATTTGTTTTTGAAGTCTCATTAGAAGCATTTGAAGTTGAGAATGATACCATTTCTATAGGAATCTGTAAATGATTTTTCTTAACAAGAGAGTTAGCATAAGGAAAGCAATTTTCATTGAAGATGACATGATGAGATATGTAAACTCTTTTAGTTGAATGATGCAAGCATCTATAACCTTTGTGTAAAGAGCTATATCCAATAAAAACACATGGATATGTCTTAGGTGAGAATTTATTCTTCCCGTAGTCTTTAAGGTATAGAAAACACTGACAACCAAAAATTCTTAAGCTCCTATATTCTGGATATTGTTTGAAGAGAATAAAGAATGGACTCTCCATTTTCAACAACACGGAAGGTAGCCGATTAATGAGGTATACGATAGTAAGGAATGCGTCTACCTATAGACTCAATGGTAGTTTGGCATGGAAAAGCATTGTTAGACCCATTTCAATAATGTGTCTATGCTTTCTCTCTGCAACCCCATTTTGTTCTGGAGTTCCTGGGCATAAGACTTGTTGCAAAATTCCACACTTGCTTAGGTGATTTTGAAATGTAATTGATTGAAACTCACCTTCATTATCACTTTGGAAGATTTTTATCCGTCTTTCAAGTTGATTCTCAACCAGATTTTGAAACTTCCAAAAATATTCAAAGAAATCCGATTTTCTTCTCAAGAGATAAAGCCATTTATAGCGAGTATGATCATCAATAAAGACAACATAATACTTGTATCCTTGAGTTGAATTATTTGGTGCAGGTCCCCACATGTCACAATGAATTTTGTCAAGAGGATTGCTGGAAATTTTATTTCTTAAGCCAAAAGGAAGTTTACAACTTTTTCCTAATTAACAACTAACACATATTGTTGCTGATTTCATCCAACTAAATACTTTAATGAAATTCTTATCTTGCAAATGCTTTATAGATTTTGTTTGCGGATGCCCCATGCATTGATCTTCTAATGATGCCTTGCTAGACCTAGTAACTGTCATGGCTTGAATCACATTTTTCTCCAATGTATAGAGACCTCCCTTCTTAGTTCCTCTGGCTAGCACTTGCGGAAGTTGATCCTTAATGACAAAATCAATTTATGAGAATTCTATGGAGCATGGGTAATTAGAGGTAAGTTGTCCAATGGATAACAAATTTTTCTTACTTTCTAGAACAACCAATAATTTTTTAAGCTTTAGATCTCTATGGCTAGTTTTTAGTCTAGCTTCACCAATATGTAAGAGTCTTAAAGCTTCTCCATTTCCAACAAAAATTGCATCATGCCCTTTATATGGAATTACTTGGGATATCTTACCTGGGTCATTTGTTATATGGGTTGTTGCTCTCGAGTCCACATAAAAATTAGGATCCTTTTCTTCTTCATTTAAAGCCATAGCAGCCAAAGCTTAAAGAATCTCTTTTGATTGATACAAATAGTCAAATTTGTTCCAGCAATCCAAAGCTAAATGGTTAGCTTTATTACAAATTTGGCAAATAAGAGTACTTTCATATTTTTGGAGTTTCTGTTGTGGTGGAAGCTGGTTGTTGAAGTTATTTCTTGGATTTCTGGTGCTGGAATGAACATTCTGCCTTTGGTCATTGGTAGCATTATGATTAAATCATCCTGCTGGAGTGAAGCCACGACCTCTAAAAAGAAATCTTCCTCCTCGATTTCTTCATCTTCCTCGTTGGGTAAGATAGGCTTGTTCATGGTTTATTAACTCTTTGTTCTCTTCATTTTCTGTCATAATCATTTGTTCATGCCCTTGTAGAGCCAGAACAAATTTATTGAAAGAGGAATATGATGGCTTTGATAACATGGCCACCCGAAAATCCATGTATTTAGTACCGAGACCTTAAGCTAGTTGAAAAACTTTATCTAAGTCACTTACTGGTTTTCTAATTGCAGTTAATGCATCACAAATGCCTTTGAACACCCTTAGATATTCATTAAGGGATCTTGTGCCTTTCTTCAGTCCTCGGAGTCTATTGGTCAATTTCATCTCCTTCTCTTTGGTCATTGAAAAGAGCTTCTCTTCTAGAGAGTTCCAAACATCATAGGCAATCTCTATTCCATCCAACAGAAGTATCACTTTTTCTGTCATGAGTCTAAGAAGCCAGAAGGCAAGTAGGCCATCATTGTGAGACCATGTCTCTATTGACTGATCATGGGTCTCCTTTGTTTCAGTATCCATTATTTCCTCTGATGCATGTCTATTTTCAGAGAGATGATGGACTAATCCAAGGCTTCACACAAGAGGAAGAACTTGTGAGCACCACAAAAGGAGATTGGACATCTTCAGTTTGATGGAGACGAGGCTTAAGCATTGATGAAAAGCCTGAATGCTAAGAACATTTTTTAGGGTTGCCATGGAAGCTTTGGATTGTTTTAAGTTAATTGGCTCTAATACCATGAAGAACATAAACTATTTTTGAAAGGTTGAATTTTGCACCACACCTTGCTAATTGTTTTCTAAAAAAAAAATAAATAAAAACGATACATACTTTCTTTACACAGTAAAGGGAATATTATACAGAACAGGTAAGTGAAGATTTCCTTCTAGCCTTGATTTTCCACATTACAAATATGAAGAGTAGTTTTCCTTCCTGACAGATTGCATTATCAACTTCTCACGTAGAGATTCTTGTTTTGGCATGAATTGTATGTTGGCTAAGTTGGAGTTTCCTTATCATGTAGCACTATATATTAGTACCATCTTAAATTATATTATATATTTCATTTTTGGCTCCAAAGTCAAGAATATTTTTTTTTATCAATTCATTTTTTCAAATTCAGTAATATAAAAAAAATTAAAAATAAATAAAATAGATAAAGAAATAAGTTTATGATTGATAATATATTTATATTACATATTTCAATTTAGGATTATTATATCCCATATAGAGGTCATATAAAATAAAAGTTGAATAAGTTATCTCACTACTTATATTGTTTCTTGTTTCATTAAATATGAGTTATATATTAAGTAATGACATAACATATCTCATTATTAATCAAACATGAGATAATATATATTATTTTATCTTTTATCCTATCTAATGTTATATTCAATCAACCAAAGATAGTCTAAGGGTACAATACTATTTTGAATTTTAAAAAAAAAAAAAATGATTTTTCTTATCTTATTATTTTAAGTTAATTTTATCTTTGAAACAATATTATAAAGTTATTTTAAAAAATATATTTAACATGCTTGATAATTTAAATCAAATTATTAAGGTGTAGCTTGACTATATTTCTTGTTTCTATTTTGAAAAACAAAAAATGATAGTAACTTCTATGTAAGAAAACATATTATGCTTTGCAGAGAATTAATTATTCCTTAATGCTAAATGCACTGATAATTAATTTGAGTGCTACACCACTCCCCTTAGCCTCATTAGTTTTCTTTGCCTCGGAAGTTATTAGTTTAAAAAAAAAAAACTCTCTAGTTTTAAGTCTCTTTGGATAATGACATATCGCAGCTACATTACCATAATCCATTAACATACATATTAACCAACCATAAAGAGAAATGAATAATGCATTGCCAAACATTTATGTCAAGAAAGTACAATGAATCTCTCCATAGGGGCAAGGCTATGAGGTACTTTTGTGGGACATTTTATGGTGTTATGAATCCCATAAAATGATGTTATGAATCCTTGCACTACTAGTGGATCATATCCAATTAATGAATTTTTTCCATATCAGATTTCACCCTAAAAGCATTTCAAGATTTTAGAAAGAATTTAAAATTTGCTTAAATAATATATACAACCATGATGGAATATGAAGTGTCCTTTACTTTATGGATTTAATAATTTAAGTAATCTCAATACACAAAGGAAGTTGAACATTGATAAATGAAACTTACTCCAAAGTTCAATAGCAAACACAAAAGACAAAAATACATTAAATTCTAAGAAAATAAATTGTTTTATGGGCGCAAAGGAGCATCCAAGCTTAAGGATACAATAATGAGTAGGACAAATTGCATACAAAAAATGGAAGATAATGAAAAAAAAAACAATCCTTGTAGATTTGATCTCAAATGAAGGAAAGATCATTGCTCATGTCTATTGTTAGATATGTTTAAACAACTCATCTTCAATGCTTACTTTAAGCATATACATCATTTTTCCTTCTTTTAACTCTTCATTTCCTAAATGCCTGCTTCAGCATTTTTGGGCTTAGTGGTAGGATACCATGTTCGCTAACTACATCCCATAAACATTAACCCTCAATATGTAAGATTCCATTCTTATGCTTGATCAATTTTTATAGTTATAGTATCTTAATGATTATAATTACAATCACTCAATTTTGTAATTAAACATGCTTATGCCTGAATTGGTCATCCTGACTCTTCTCCACTAACAATATTTGTCCAAACTAGCCAATCGACATGCTCAAATTATTCTCCACAATCTTTATAGCTCCTTGATTTATGAGTCTTGATTATCTTTGGCCATAGTCTTTGACCATACAGCACCTCTAATAATTGAGCTATTATTGTCTAGCTCTGATGCCAAATTATATATTGGAAAATATCTATAGACTAATAAATAATTATAAAGAATAATTTTAAACTAATTATAGCATAAAAGTACATTAAATATTGTAAGTAAATATCAAACCAAAATATTCAACTTATAACAAGCTTACATCATACTAAATATCAATATTTGTGGAATGATCAGCTCATCAAATTAGTTGAATGACCAATAGTTCATAATTGGTCTAACCAGTCATATGTCTGGTTCAATTCATTGTTGAACTATTCTTTACTTGGAAGTGACATTTAACTAAGGATTAATCAATATGAAGAATAGGTGGATTGAACATGTACAAATTGATATTTTTTTCAGTCAAATAGTAGTAAGCTCCCTTTTCTTTTTTTTTTTCCTCGAAGTTCTCAAATTTCAACAATGCTAAGATGGGTTGTTTTTTTTTCTCCCAAAACAGTGGTAGGTCCACTTTTTTCCCCTTAAAACAATGTTGATACTATTCATTCAATTAGTATTAAATTTATCAAGTTTATTACATTTTTATGTTAAGGTTGAGATTGGCAAGCTGTTATAGACATTGATAATGAGGTTGTCATTGGTAACGGAGTAAATATTAGGCCCTAGAAACTGTCTATTAATAAAAATTCCTTGCAAAACAAACACCGCCCATTAAGGAAAAAACAGAGAATCTCACAATCCATCCCAAGGAAAATGTTTCTTGAAAACATAAGAGAAGGCATAATATATGATGACCGAAAGAAATTGTTATAAAATTTTTAGGATTTTCCTACAACTCATTTATGACACCAATGGGTTTGGTCCTCCAAATCAAAGCAAAAGTAAGATAATTGAAATATAATGCATATAGATCACAGTTTGCACCCATCTTGATTAGACAACAAGGTGTTCTTGAAGATTTTTAAGGCATGTTCACATAATTTTCTATATTGAATTTGAACGCGTAGTTCTTTATATTTTTGTTAATGAAGTTCAACAAGTCAATTCTAAAGATGGAAGATTATTTCAATCATTTATTAGTGATCACAAAAAAAAAAAAAAAAAAAAAAAACCTCATTCTATAAAGACATCTTACAGTTTACTTGTCACACCCCAAAACCCACTCGAAGGGCATGACGGTCATTTCACACCTCAAGTCCAAAGGCTCAAAGTGGAAACGATACAAACATTCGTATTGTAATTGAAAATTTACCAATTACCAAATTCCTGTTCAGAGTAGTAGGACAAAATTCTAAAATCTCCAAGTATCAACTTTAAAAAAACTAACACATCAACCAGAGTGTTATTGTCCAAATAACTCTAAATTCAAATAATTTAAACGAAAAATAAATCTTAACATCTAAACAATGTCCAAAATAAAGTTTGAACCAAAATCCTAACAAAGAAAAATTCTCAAGCCTAGCCATCACTCCTCGCCCGAACTGAAAGTACCTGAAAAATTATCAACAAAGGGGTATGAGCTTAAAGCTCAATAAGGAACATCAATGCAGTTTCATGGATCAAACATTTTCAATCATGCTTGCAAATAGGAGATATAACATATACTTATTTTCATAAAAACTTTTGAGTTTGAAATACTAATACATTCAAACTTTTCAACAAACTTTCTCATATCTATTTCAAAACAATTTCTCATCAAAATTAAATCAAATGCATTCAAAATATTTTACTCTGATTATCAAAGAACAAATGGTGCCCAATTAGGTGGGACTTCAAAAATGAGTAACTAACTTTTGAGTTCGAAATACTAATACATTCAAACTTTCTCATATCTATTTCAAAACAATTTCTCATCAAATATAAATCAAATGCATTCAAAATATCTTACTCTGATTATCAAATAACAAATGGTGCCCAATTAGGTGGGACTTAAAAAATGAGTAACTAGTTTCAAATTTGTTCCATTTAAGGTGAATAAAACCAAAAGTCAACAATTATAACCCGTTGACTAAGGGTCATAGAAATGTCAACAATTATAACCCGTTGACTAGGGTCATAGGAACCAGAGTCAAACACTTTATTTCATTAATTCAAACTTACAAAACAAAATATCATATCTCCAAAATTTTTCACTTTTCATAAATAAATAAAGAAGATTCTCAAATATACTTTCCATACAAAACACATATTGGATCCATGCAAAAAGATAAAAATAATATTTTTACACTTTTCAAAATACAATATAAAAAGAAAATTATTTTCTTCTGTAAAAATCTGCATTAATTTCCCTTACCTTGAAGAAGTACTCAAAATCTTGAAGTATTTAACTCTGAATAATTTTTCCTCACCTAACATAATATTATACACAATATTGATTATTGATTATTTATCTAAATATACAAATTTGACAATTTTAAAAATATTTTATTTAGTATTAGGGATCCTAATTAATTTCCTATATTAATATTATTACCATCTAATATTATTTTTAACTTCCTAAACAATAATTTATTTCCTTTTTTCTAACTTATCTAAATTAAATCTTTTAAGAATATTTATTTGCGTTAAACTATTATTACTATTATTTAAATCTCCTACCGAAATTTAACAAATTCCCCATGCAATTCTTTTTTTTTTTTTTTTCAACATGCCAAATCCTTCCTAGCATCTTTCATCAATTTTTTTTTCATCTCTAAAGTCAAAAATTTTAACCTCCATACTCACAATTTTATGTAATTTTCACATCCAAAACTATATAATTTTTAAATTTTTTTTTATCTAAATCTATTCATTTGAGTAATCAAAATTTATTGATCTCCATTAATAAATCAAATTATGTTCATAAATTTTTAATCTTTTTTACTTAGAAATTAATTAAACGAACTCTAATCAAAATTGAGATATTTCAAAGAATATCTAAAGTGTTTAAAACTAATTAACAGATATAAAATATTAATTTAAAGATTAAAAATCTTACCTGAAAAAAAATTAATCTTCAAACCCTAAACCTTCAAACCTTCAACCCTATGCTCTCTGATCTTTCTGATCTCTATGTAAAAGGGTTTTCTAAATAAAGAATAGAGGAAAGATATAATTTATATATAAGGGTTTTCAATACGAAAAGACATTTTTATCCTTATTAAATTACTTTAATTAATTAATAATTTCTAAATTACGATTTTACCCCTAAATTGGGTTTGGGCAATTGCATTACTAATGCAATCTGATTCGAGTTTCTTATAGTTTTTCTTTTCTTGAGCATTAACTCATTGTGAATTAAATTGGTTTTCTCTTTATAATTTTGGAAAGCGCAAAGCATTATTAAGTTGAATTTACCTTTATCAACACAAGATAAAATTCCTACAACTAATACTTTTGATTTATAATGCCAATATATTCTTGGTAAACTAAATTATGACTTTGATTGATCATTTCTCACAAAAGACTTACTGGTTATCGTTATAGTTCCTGTGTTATGCAGTAAAGTACTGATATATTATTTCATTAAACAAAGGTCTTTAAATAGCCATTACACATACAAAAAAATGGCAAGAGACTCTTGACCACTAGCTTAGCTTTAACATGTAAAGCTTACTCTTATAGCTAGGCAAATACAACCTACGTACTGTAACAACTCAAAGAAATGCTTAAGGACTAAGACAACACAATAGACTTCAAAAAAATGTACTGATTACTCAATTTATTCAACATCCTGATTTAGATTCTAATGCTTCTTAGTTACATATCAGTGGGTACAATACGTATGTATTTAGTAATCTTGTCATGCACCGGTTTTCCATCTATTTTGCTCACATCTAGAGTCATGTAATCCTCACATGCAAAATTACAAGTGCATACAAAATTAATGTTGCTGGTACTCTTTAAGTACATATATCCTCTAAAATTTCCTACATTTTGGAGGAAGAAAAACCCCAAAGTTCATTATAAAATGTCAAGGCTGCCTCAGTTTTGTCAAAGCACATCTTGGTGATAAGATTATCGGTAGGCTAATGGAGTTTTGTATTTATAAAGTATAAATTTTTCTACTTTTTTGTTATACTTAATTAAAACAAGGTTTAACTAAAGATGATTAGCCATTTGATGAGTTTTGTTTCATAGTCTCGTTTAAAGACAACTTACTTTATTTTGATTGTAATTTCAAAACTTTACTGGAATGCTGAATGATTGATGCCATTTTGTTCTACAGCTTTGTACGTCTAATATTGTTTTTAAGAAACTTCAATGATGTTTAGCAATAATTTGGGATGTATTTAACCTTCATTAGTAGTGTTAATGAATGTTTGCTTTATATTCATTACAATAAATTTCACATTTTGCTATCATAATTTTAGTCATAAATAAATTTTTATGAAAAAAAGAAGAATTTTACAACAAATTTTATTTTTATGGTAAAAAATATTTTTTTTAGGTGAAATTTATATTCATAGTAAAATATCATATTTAACCACATGGTAAATAATTTTCCATAAGATTTTAATATAAATTTTGTATTTATGACCAAAAGTCAAATTTAATTGCAATGTTATTTATCAATTTGAGTAGATATTAGAAAAATTTTGAAGGTAACAAATACATTTTTTTGTCTTTCAAATTGACCCATGTCATGATGGAGAGGGTCGATCCTAAAGGCCGGATTTTTTGTAAATGTACAATTTTTTTTTTAAATAAAAATTTTAAAATATGGTAGATTGGAAAGTATTTCCAAATCTATTGCAATTTGGACCACATCAGCTGCTGATGTGGAGAAGAAACTGGCATATTCTTAAAAAAAGCTTTTTTTCTTTCTTTCTTTTTCTCATATCTTCCAAACCAAAAAAGCCTTCTTCTTTCCTTTTCTCATTTTCCCCCAACCAAAAATGCTCTAGTCGTTCCCTTTTTCCCCCCTTACCCATTTCCTTCATTTGATTTTCTTCTTCCCCTAGAAAAAAATGAAACTCCGGACAAACATTTACCCATAACTCTAAAAGCATCCATCATTCGGCTGTCCCCTAGGCACAATAGCCATTCAAATACAGTAAAAAAAAATGTTGTACAAACTGTGATTAGAGATTCAGAGACGTAGGAAAGGCCATCAAGAGTGAGTTTTTATTGTGTGTTTTATTTATTTATTTCTTTGTTCTTTTTTTTTTCTTTCTATTTACTTTTGTGACTTTGTTTGGTTGTTGAGAAAGTTGCAGTTTTTATTTTAAGGGGAAGAAGAGAAAAAGGATAATAAGATGGTGGTGGTGGATTAGTGGAGTTGAAAGTGGTAATGCATAGTTTCTATTGTTTATTTTTTATTTATAAATTTGTAAAGTTTAGATTAGGATTAGGAATTTGGAGAAAAAGAGGATGAGAGGGCTACTTTTGTAACACCCAAAATAAACTTTAGGGGCAAAATAATAAATTAAAAATTAATTAATTAAAATCATTAAAGGTAAAAGAGTCATTTTACAATTAAAAATCCTATGTATAAATTAGATTTTCCTCTTATCTTCTTTATTCAGAAAACTCTATTAACAAAAAATCAGAGAATTTGAGAACATAGGGCTAAAGGTTTGGAGGTCTAGAGTTTGAAGTTTAGATTTTTCCAGGTAAGATTCTAACCCTAGTTAATATATTATATTTGTTAGTTAGTTTTGAACACATTAGATATTCTTTAGAAAATTTTAATTTAGATTAGGGTTAGTTTAGTTAATTTATTTTAAGATCAAAAGATTGAAATTATGAATATAGGTTGTTTCATTGATGAAAATAGCGAAATTCGAATTTTTTTTAGATGAATAGATCTAAACAATGAAATTTTAAAAATTAAATGAGTAAATAAATCTATGATTATATGTGGCTTAAGGGATTGGAAAATAATAAGAAAAAGAATTGCATGTTTCTAGATTTTGAATTTAAGGCACTAAAGAAAGAAAAAAAAAATTAATATGTAATCGTGAGAGGCAAAGAGTGGTAGTGGAATAAATTAAAATAATAATAATGAGTAGAATTGGTGGGGTTGTTGGAGTTGTTAAAAGTACATGGGGTATTTTGTTAAGTAAGGGGGGACATTGGGATTAATAAGAATAATGATAATAATGATATTAATAATAATAATAATAATAATAATAATAGTAAGAATTGTGTGATTTGGATGCTTGTGAGAAACTTACAATAGGGTTGTATGGATGTTGCGGGGTACCAAAAAAAAATATAGTAATAATAATAGCAATTTTTTTTAATAAAAGTTTTAATTTAGTTTAAGTATACAAAAGAAATAAATGGTTGAATAAGATTTTGAAGAAATATGAGTTTATAAAAAAATTGAAAATTCATTAAATTATATTATTATTGTTTAAGAAGTTGAAAATAATATTGGGTAGTAATAATATTAGCATGAAAAATTAATTAGGATCCCTAATACTAAATAAAATATTTTTAGGATTGTCAAATTTTTACCTTTAGATAATTGTGTATAATATTATGTTAGGTGAGGAGTAAATTCGTCAAGCTAAATACTTCAAGTTTTTGAGCACTTATTCAAGGTAAGGGAAATTAATGCAGATTTTTATAAAATAAAATAATTTTCTTTTTATATTGTATTTTGAAATGTGTAAAAATATTATTTTTATCTTTTGGCATGGATCAAATATGTGTTTTGTATGGAAAGTATATTTGAGAATTTTCTTTGTTTATGAAAAGTGAAAAATTGAGGAGATATGATATTTTGTTTTGTAAGTTGAATTAATGAAATAAAGTGTTCGACTCTGGATTATAAGGCCCTAGTCAACGGGTTATAATTGTTGACATTTTTTGCCTTAATCAACGGGTTATAATAGTTGATATTATATGGCCCTAGTCAACGGGTTATAATAGTTGACCTTATGACCCTAGTCAATGGGTTATAATTGTTGACATTTGGTTTTGTTCACCTTAACTAGAACAAATTTGAAACTAGTCACTCATTTGTGAAGTCCCACCTAATTAGGCACCATTTGTTAATTGACAACCAAAGTAAAGATATTTTGAATGCACTTGATTTGGTTTTGATGATAAATTGTTTTGAAATGGATATGAGAAAGTTTTGTTGAAAAGTTTGAATGTATTAGTATTTTGAACTCAAAAGTTTTTATGAAAATAAGTATATATTATATCTCCTATTTACAAGCATGATTTAAAATGTTTGATCCATGAAACTGTATTGATATTCCTTATTGAGCTTTAAGTTCATGCCCCTTCGTTGATATTTTTTCAAGTACTCTCAGTTCGGGCGAGGAGTGATGGTTAGGCTGGGGAATTTTTCTTTGTTAGGATTTTGATTCAAACTTTATTTTAGACATTATTTGAATTTGGAGTTATTTGGATAATAACACTCTAGTTAATGTGTTAGTTTTTTTTTAAGTTGATACTTGGAGATTTTAGAATTTTGTCCTACTACTCTAAACAGGAATTTGGTAATTGGTAAATTTTCAGTTACAATATGAATGTTTGTGTCGTTTCCACTTTGAGCTTTTGGGCTTGAGGTGTGAAATGACCGTCATGCCCTTGGAGTGGGTTTTGGGGCGTGACAACTTTTATAGAAATTGCTTATTTAGCTATAAATTTGAATGAATTGCTTCCAGTTTATATGTATTAAAAAAAAAAATCATAACAACAAACAAAAAAAATTGAATAGTTCAGATTGCCTGAAGTTAACTAAAATTTGATTAGATTGGATACAATTTTTATGAAACCTAAAAATGCTCAATCCAAACTTAACCCATTCCCACATTTTTAGTTACAAAATAAGTTTAGATTAGGTTTAGATTGATTAGATTGGACACTAGTTGGATGATTGATTAGGTTTAGATTGATTAGATTGGACGCTAGTTGGATGATTGATTAGGTTTACTATAAAGGGGTCTAGCTAATCTACTAAGGTTTTGATATATGGTCTAGCATGGTTTAATAATCCTAAAAAACTTTGAAGGGTTTTTAAATCTTCTAGTTTATTAGGAAAATTGTTTATTTTTTGAACTATATGGTTTTGCAATTTTATTTGTCCACTTTCTTATTCTAATCCTAAGAATTCAATTTGGGTTTTAAATAATTTTAATTTCTTTTTACTAACTATTAATCCATGGCTAATTAACTCTTCAAAAATAAATTCTAAATACTTTATATGTTCCTAAAAAGTATATGAAAATATTAGAATATCATCAATATATACAAGAACAAAATAGTATGTACTAAAAATATTATCCATCATTCATTGAAATATTTGTGTAGCATTTTTTAGTCTAAATGACATTACATTCCTTATTGAAAGATTCTTAAGGAGATCGACCATTGTTATGATTTTTTTTTTTAAAAAAATTATATCTTCTAAGGTTAGTTTGTATCTAATGACATCATAATAATAAATATTTAAATAGTAATTAAATAGTAAATTGACAATATTAACAACAATTAGAGCTACAAGCCTCTAACTTGGGTTTGTTTGTTTGATTGGATTTGGAGCTAACTTAAATTAATAAACAATCAACCAATATTGTAGCTTAACTCAACCTCTAACCAAAATGCTCAATCCAAACTTAACCCATTCCTACATTTTTAGTCACAACTTAAGTTTGGATTAAGTTCGGATTGATTAGATTGGACACAAGTTAGATGAAACCTATTTGATTAGATTGGACACAAGTTTGATGAAACCTAAAAATGCTCAATATAAACTTAACCCATTCTCACATTTTTAGTTACAAATTAAGTTTAGATTAGGTATAGATTGATTAGATTGGACACTAGTTGGATGATTGATTAGGTTTACTATAAAGGGGTCTAGCTAATCTACTAAGGTATTTTATTATGGTTTAGCATAGTTTAATAATCCTAAAAAACTTTGAAGGGTTTTTTAATCTTCTAGTTTATCAGGAAAATTGTTTATTTTTTGAACTATATGGTTTTGTAGGTTTATTTGTCCATTTTCTAATTCTAATCCTAAGAATTCAATTTGGGTTTTAAATAATTTAAGTTTCTTTTCACTTACTATTAATCCATGATTAATTAATTCTTCAAAAATAAATTCTAAATGCTTTATATGTTCCTAAAATGTATGTGAAAAAATTAGAATGTCATCAATATATACAAGAACAAAAGAACATTGACTAAAAATATCATCCTTCATTCGTTGAAATATTTGTGGAACATTTTTTAGTCCAAATGACATTACATTCCATTCATATAACCCACAAGGACATAAAAATGTTGCTCATGTTTTACTCTCTTCATCTAATCTAATTTGCCAAAATCCACTTTTACAATCTAATTGAGAAAGGTATTTATAGCCTTGAATTAAATTGATTAAAGAATTTTTGTTCAGTATCTTATAGACATCATCATATGTATTGTCATTTAATATTTTATAATTAATAATCATCCTACCTTTACCTCTTTTTTCGTCATTATGATTTCTAACTAACAAAACTAATGATCTATGAGGACTAAAGCTTGGTTTAATAAGGTTATTTTGCAATAGTGAACAATTTGATAAAATATGATGAGTTGGAGGACAAGTTGTGTCATGTTATGTTGATTGATCGCACTCATACCATGTTATCCATGATATTTCGGTATTCAATTCTTATGCCAATTGGAAATGGGAACATTAACTATATACAATTACCAATTAAAGATTATGATAATGTAAGGTTAATGTTTCATGTTGTAGCACAAATCCCACCATCAAATACTATTGAAATGTACTTTCAAACATGTCAAAGAGATCATTCATCTGGGCTAAGTCCATCATTTGATCAAGAAATTATGGGTCATGATGTGAAAGTACCAACAAAGGGAAATTTGGCAATGCATATTGATGATATAGAGGGGAGTTTGACACGCAATAACAAAATGGGGTGGGGGGGACTTTGACACACAATGACAAAATGGGGGGAAATTTGGCAATAGTGACTCAGTTGGTTATGATAGCAACAAACAACTATGTTGACATCTCATTTACAAATGAAAATGATGATGTGGAATTTTATGATGAGGACGAGATTAATGAGAAGAATTATGATGATGAACCTCCAACAAATAAGGCTTCTTTAAATGATGGTCAACATATTATGCCTTCCCCAATGTAAGCATGACTATTAAGCATCTCACATCATGTACCGGATTGTGGAATGAATGCAATGAGTTGTTTAAAGGATTGAGATTTGAGAGTAAAGAAGACTTGCAATATGCCATAAAACATTATTCAATATATTGGAATCAACATTTGGTTGTTTGTGAATCATAACCACAATTGTGAGCAGTAAGATGTAAGAAGTGGCAGGAAGGACGTAATTGGAAGCTTTGTGCATGTCATCGTAAAAGCCATGGAATGTTTGAGATAACCAAGTACACAGATCCTCACACTTATGTTTATTCTAAATTATCACACAACCACTCTCAACTGGACTCTACATTGATTGCAAGAGAGAACCAAAATGTAGTTTAAAGGGATCACACCACCTTTATTGCTACATTGCATGAGATAGTGAAGAATAAATTTGGATATGATGTCCATTATAAGAGAATTTGGGAAGCTAAGAGAAAGGCAATGCTTAGAGTATTTGGTGATTGGGATGGATCTTATCAATTATTTTCAAAGTAAATGAACATCCTTAAGCTAACTAATCCTAGAACAAAGATTGTTTAGAACACAATACCTTTATGAGGGATTTCTAGGAATGTGTGTTTTATGCGTGTTTTTTAGACATGTGGGTCAAGTGTTGAAGGGTTCAAGCATTGTGATTACTACTCAAAAAGTGCTATTTCATAGCTTGTAATTAACTCTTTTAAACACTTTTGAGTAGTAGTTATTACCTTTTAACCCAATTAACATATTAAGGACCCTTGCAATCAATTCTAATCAAATTGTGTTAAGTTTTGGTGTTTTGATAGCTTTTTGATCACCAAAGCAATCCAAGATTGAGGAGAGTTCTTTGGAATCCATGGCAAGGCAATGGAAAGCTCAGAAACATAAAGAACCGAAGTTTTGAAGTCCTTTGCCATAAGCACATCCGGAATTCTGTCCGGACACACCATCGGAGGGCGGCGGAACGTGGGCTGTGGCATAGCTCATTCCACCCGGATGTCTCACATCCGGAATCTGCCCGGCCAACGTTCTACCTTATCCAGATGTATCATAGCCGCCATTCTGCCCGACCAACATTCTACCACCCGGATGTCTCACATCCGGAATTCTGCTCCGCCGACATTCCACCCGGATGTATCACATCCGGAATTCTTCTCTGCTGACATTCCATCCGGATATTTCGCATGCGGTGCCTGACGCAAGATGGGAGAGGAGGGCGTTTCAACTTCCCCGGTTGGACATATCCGGATCCTCTTATAGCCCCTACCCGGAGAGTTTCGCAGCCATTTTGCACAGTGCCGCGGTGTTCTCTTGAAGCTTCCCGATATGTGCGACCGACATTTTGAGATATTTTGCTTTAGATATTTTGATGTCTAAATCCCCAAACTCTCCTTGTAACCCACCTATCATAGGATTCCTTAGTCATTAAGTTTGAAAAAAGGGTGAATAACTTCTTATATATAGTTTGTAATATCGATCATATAATCGATCATAATATAGAATCTCTCAGGAGCTTGTTCTCAGAGATCAATCCTTTGTACAGTTTTGGGAAGGAAGTAAAATACAAAGCACTTGCTCTGCTTTTCATATATATTTTTTTGTTTTCTCGTTCTTTTTATTTCTAGCCAATCAAACTCTGAGGATTTTTCCTCAGAGGATGAGAGGCTAGGCTCTTCGTCTCTTGGAGTGAGGAAAGCTGAGTAAGTTTCCACATGCATAAATTGGAAGTTTTGTTGTTTTAGTTTTTAATGAAGAGAAAGTGTGACCCGTTAATGGTTTTTATCTTTTTAGTTAACTTAAAACGCCTTTAAATCACCTGGGCCAACACTTGGTAAGGCAAGTGATCTCCATCCATTGAGATACACTAGTTTATCTCTTGCGAGCCTTTGGGAGGTGGTTTGAAGGTAGGATTTTCTAGAATAGCCAACACTTGGTAAGCTTTTGGACTCCAAGGAGACATCCATTAGTTATCTCTTGCGAGCTTTTGACGGGAAATCCAAGGTTAAAGATCACCTTGAATGGCAAGTGCTAGGTGAGAGGTATGAGCCATTGCAAGGTGCGTCAGTAAGAGGGATTTAGTGTTTGAACCCATTAATGGGAAGCATCTGTACAACACCGGTTCGGGAAATAACTATATGTTAAATCCCCAATGCGAGGAAAAGAAACAAGTGACCGGAACTTTCCTTTTTGTATGAGGAATTTGAGCCTAGTGATCTGAAACTCCAAGAAACACTTTTCTTTGTAAGTAAAATCAGTTACTATTTTTGATTAGTTTAAAACCAAACCTTTCAAACATCTTTATGTTTTCTTTTAAAGCTAACCTTGAAATGAAAAGGCACCAATTTAGCTTTGAATTAATATCAATTGTGAAGTGAAAACCCATCCCAGTGAACGATCCTAGAGCCACTATGTTATAGTAGCTTTGTCTCTGCTACCCTAGTTCATGGTGTAATAGGTTATAAATTTTGTTGATTATTCCCTGAGGACCAAAATCAAGGGACACCAGTTGGACATGTATCAAATGGCACCACTGTTAGGGACCATTGAGAGGACATGAATCAGCTGAGACACCAATTGGGAACGAATCACATTGCAGACCATTTATACAAATTGATGGTATGTTCTTATATGGAAAATACATGGGGAAGCTTTTAATTGCTACTTCAATTGATGCAAATGGTCATATATTCCATTTTGTGTTTGCAATTTTCTGAGGAGGAATCACAGGATAGTTGGTCATGATTTCTTATTGTATTAAGATGTCACGTCACTCAAAGAGAAGGAATATGCCTAATTTTAGATCACCATGCAGGAATAAATGTTGTTGTTAGAAATCCATTAATTGGATGGAGATCCTTCATGCATAACATTGATATTGTCTTAGGCATGTAGTGAGCAATTTTAATAACAAATTTAAGAATAAGGTCTTAAAAGAGTTGGCATATATAGTTGGATCTGAACATCAACCTCGGAAGTATGAGAGATGCATGGAGGAGTAAAAACGACTAAATGAAAAAAGTGTGGGTTGGTTTTCAAAGTTAGACATTAAAAAATGAACTCAAACATATGATCTAGGATATCAATATGGGTGGATGACCACAAATATTGTTGAATGCACAAATGGGGTGCTTAAAGGAGCGCAAATGTTACCTACCACTGCACTTGTTTAATTAACTTTTTATCGATGTGTGTCATACTTTGAGACTCGTAGAGCATAGTTACATGCTAGAATGGCAGCTGGAGATGTATATACCATGTATGCGGTTGATAAATTTAAAAGAGTTGAAGTCGAAGCTAATGAACATACTATGACTATATTCCATCGAATTAATCAAACATTTGAAGTAATTACTGCTCTCCATGGGTTTCATATAGATAAAGGACGTAAAAAAAAAAAAAATTGTTAAGTTGAATGAAAGTACATTTAGTTGTAATAAGTGGCAATCATTTGGCATTCCATGCTCACATGTGTTACCTGTTTATGCTCATATGAGGATTGATAGTTAGGAATTTGTTGAAAAATACTACAAGATGAATGCCTATGCCAGTAGTTATGCTCTTGAATTTAATCTCATTTTGTATGAATCTTATTGGTTGTATCTTGATTTTCCTATTCTCCACCCTGACCTAACTTTGATGAGGGTTAAGGGGAGTTCTAAATCATCAAGGATAAGGAATAAAATGGATTTGAAGGAACCAAGCATTAGGGTTCGATGTGGCTTATGTAAAATAGAGGGGCATAATTGTCATAACTGTCTCACAAAAGATGGTAGGCGATCCTCTAACCCCCTTTCTCATGAAAATTAAAGTATAAAAGATTATCCATTTTGATAATATGATTTTTATGTAAAGTCTTTGAATTTATATTCATATAATGTTAACAAGAATTAATGGTTATTTACTATATGCAGGTATCACTGCACGATGGAGCTGGGACCATTGAATCCTACAGTTCTACATGGATAGGGCACACACAAGTCATCTCTAGCATGGACAGGTGTTGACTCTAAGGAGCTTCATTGTCGACATTGCGAGACAACTTTCCATCACACCAACGGACTCAATGGGCGTATTATTCCATTGTTGTAGCAAGCAGACTCTATGGTGTTGCACGCTTAAGATTCATTTCCTTAGATTGGCACCTTATTACTAAATTTGTCGAGAAATAGTGACCTAAGACTCATACCTTCCATTTAACTTAGGGGGACTGCACGATTACACTACAAGGCATTGCCATTCTTCTTGGACTACTAGTAGATGGAGTTGTACGTTACTGGTAGCACATGTTTAGATTGAAAACATGTATGTTATTCTGTATTAGGACTCACTCCTAGAGATATAGACATAGATGGGTAGTGTCTTCATCTTATATGGTTGGGTTAGAGCTTCCTTATTTTAACACCAGATGCTGATGAAGAGTCTACTCGACGTTATACTAGGGCTTATATCTTATAACTTATTTGAGGTTTTCTATTTTCAAGAAAGTCTATAAATAATGTGCATCTTGTGTTTTTATCCTTTTTAAAGAATTTTGAGGTTGTTGGTAGGGATGGTTGGGATAGTACCTGTTTAGCCTGGCTTTATCAACAATTGTGTCGAGCCTCTTAGATTGATACACATGATATATCTAACCCACCAATTTTGCTCAAGTTATGGGTATGGGAGAGGTTCCCATGTATTCCACCTAATCTTTTATATATAGCTCCACATGATGACCAGCTGCCTCTACCTCCATTAGTTATTCGGTATATATTATAATATTGCCACAAATTTTAATATTACGAGGATACATGTAAAAACTTAAATTATAACATTTATTTATTTATTTATGCTTTGTTATTTTGTTTTTGTAGTTGGAGAGATGAGTTTCGTACTACTTCGATTAGCATGCCCGTCTTAGCTTAGTATAGGCACCATCTTGATCGATTTACAGTAGATCAGGTGATGGAAGTGTGATTCATTTCTTATACTTGTTTCTCTAAACAAATTCCAGACCACTGATTATATCCAACCTTTCTTGAGTACAAACTTTATGGCAACCTTATGTTGATGACATGAATGTTGGTCTTCATGACTATTGTACTGTTGGGAAAGATATATGGTGTACTATCTCACCTTTGATAAGTTTCCACATAGTTGAATGGCATAGACCTAATCGAGTATTGCGGCAGTTTGGATTTCGTCAAGGGATTCCTCAACCATGTGATAATGAGTTAATCTTACATAAATGTGATTTAAGAGGTAGACATGATGTTGATTGGACTACTCGACATGGAGACTACATTCGATGTTGGAGCTCTAGGTGTGAGCATATTGCTAGAGGCGAGATGGTTATAGGTCCATTGAGGTATCATGATCCATACATGGTGTGGTATCACTCCATTACTATTCAGTTTCTTACTTAGACCAGGTCCTTCCATGAACTACTGGTAATTTTCATGTCTTATATTTTTATTAAATTTTATTTTATTTTTATAAGAATTTAATTTATCTCTTCTTAGACTTACAGACTACCAGCATACATTAGATATATGATATTGCGCCTCCAAATGATTTGCACATTCGTAGACTGTACTACTATATTAGAGGCCATACATGAGATAGATCGCTTAGATGCTTCATTTAGCGTTGATGCTATTACACAGCTCCAGCCTCGATTAGGAGATGTACGACCTACAGGACAAGGGCCTTATATAAAGGAGATTAGGCATACACCAGTTGTTGCCCAAGCACAACCATCGATTGAAATTAGTCCACCACCTCATCAATAGCTTATGTCATCCATTGCAACACCTTTGCAGGATCAGACTTTATTTAGTGTTGTTGTTGCTACACAACTCTAGCCTCGATCAAGAAGTGTACAAAGAGAGGAGGAAGGGCTCATAGGAAAAGGACTAAGCATACATCTGTTCTTAGAGATGCCCCATCGACTGACATCAACCCACCAACTATTGAGAAGACTCCTATTACACTTGTGGAGGAGCCTTCCACCTCACTTGTAGTACCATTTGTTGCATCATCACCACAACCAATAGAGGCTACATTGGTTGATGAGGAGTTAGTTCATATAGTAAATAATGATCAACAAGGACAAAAGAATGATCGTGGCAGAGAACATGGTCGAGGACGTGGTAGGGGACATGGTTTTCAAGCTCATGGTGAGGTACATGTCAGCTCCATAGAGCCAATAATGGAACATGCACATCATGGACATCCATAATGGAAGAGGAAGGCTCCTTCATGCGGTACACATTGAGGATGTTACTACATATGACTTGTATTTTGGATACTATTAGTATTTTGCATATCATTATTTTGGACAAATACTCATGATGTATATTTATACTTGTTATATTTTGGATTGACTAACTTTTTATTGACATAAGTTCTATAGTATTCTACCTATTTTGGACTTATTTTACACAAAATAGTATTGTTTCTATTTTGGAAAGGTGTCAATTTGATTAGCTTTGGATTGAAATGTCAAAATATTGATTATAATGTATGTCACGTCCTAAAACTCACTCCAAGGGCATGACAGTCATTTCACACCTCAAGCCTGAAGGCTCAAAGTGGAAGCGACATTCATCTTGTAACTAGAAATTTCCAATTACCAAATTAGTGTTCAGAGTAGTAAAATAAATAAATTCTAAAATCTTCAGATATCAATTTTAAAAAAAACTAACACATCAACTTAAGTGTTATTGTCCAAATAACACCGAACTTAAATAATTCAAATGAGAAATAAATTTTAACATCTAAACAATGTCCAAACTAAAGAGAGTTTTAACAAATATCCTAACAAGCCAATTTCCCCTCCTAACCGTCACTCCTCGCCCGAACTGAGGATACCTAGAAAATTATCAACAAAGAGGGATGAACTCAAAGCCCAATAAGCAACATTAACACAATTCCATGGATCAAATATTTTCAGTTATACTTACTAATAGGAGATATAACATATACTCTATGTATAAAACTTTTGAATTAAACATGCTAATACATTTAAAGTGTTCAACCAAATATATATATATATATATATCAAAATTATTTCATATTCATTTCAAATCAAATAAATTTCAATTGTTTTCACTCTGGTTATCAAATAACAAATAGTGTCCAGTTAAGTGGGACTTTACAAATGGGTGGCTAGCCTCAATTGCTCTTTTTAAGATAGATGGAACCAAACACTACTAGTACTAGTAACCTCTAACCAAACCTCTAGAGGCTAGGGTCCACATCAATTACATTCTCCACCACAATGTAAAGGTCAACTATTATATCTCGTTAACAAGGGTTGAACAAACCAAAGTCAAATTCTTTGTTTTATTTATTCAAACTTACAAAAGCAGAGTATCATATCTCCACAATTTTCATTTTTCATAAACAAAGAAATTGCTCAAATATATTTTCCATGCAAAACATATATTTTATCCATGCATTAAAAAAAATCAAAAAAAAATTTTTACACATTTCAAACTACAATATAAAAAGAAAATTATTTTTTTTTTTACAAAATTCGCATTAATTTCCCTTACCTCAAAGGAAGTTCTCATAAACCTTGAAGAAAAAAATAACTCTAGAAAATCTAGTCTTCACCTAACATAACATAAAAGAAATAACTATTATTACTAGTATCTTATTTATTAACTTAAAACTAAATATCATTATTTTATTTGTTATCAATTTTAATATCCAACCAACCCATTACTCACTTGTCTCCAGCACACACTAAAACCTATAAAAAGAAACAATATATATATATATATATATTTGTTTTGTCCAATGCCTTCCTCTAGTGCACACACATCTTTTTTCTTTTTCTTTTTTTCTACCCTAACACACCTGTGTTGAGGCCTCGCGTCCCTGATGATCCACGTAGTTGCCAAATGGATGGATGCACGATCTCAACCAATATAGGTTATTGATTCAGTCGTTCCACCTGCAAAAAGCATCCGGACAGGGTGTCTGGACGCACCCTCCGATGGTTTTGTCAGCCATGGTCAAAGAGAGAGAGATGAATATATATATATATATATATATTTGTTTTGTCCAATGCCTTCCTCTAGTGCACACACATCTTTTTTCTTTTTCTTTTTTTCTACCCTAACACACCTGTGTTGAGGCCTCGCGTCCCTGATGATCCACGTAGTTGCCAAATGGATGGATGCACGATCTCAACCAATATAGGTTATTGATTCAGTCGTTCCACCTGCAAAAAGCATCCGGACAGGGTGTCCGGACGCACCCTCCGATGGTTTTGTCAGCCATGGTCAAAGAGAGAGAGATGAATCAGTTGGCCTTTTTCTAGGTATTCGAAGCTTACCTTCCTCTTTGTGTGAAGGCTTATATATATATCGTTCCAGAAGCACTGTTTCCCTCTTTAATGGCAGGGAGATATTTTGTGTTGTCATCATGACACTAGGTGGTGTCAGGGTCATCATCACCCTATGGGCAGCTGACAGAGATCGTGGTAGGTGATGCGGCTGTCAGAGATCGTGGTAGGTGATCATGTGAAATGATCGTGGGAAGTGACTTGTTGTCACTTCATCTTGTCCCTTCACTCTGCAGGTGGCGGAACGTGGGTCATGGCAGGCTGTTGTGATAACGTGTAAGACTTGCTTACCTCAATCAATGATCAGGGCAATCATATCCGGATGGACTATGTTGGTCATTCGGATGCTTTGTGGAAGACGTCCGGATGTTTATGCTTTATGAGTGTCGTTTGGTCTTCCTTGAGGTAGTCCGGATAGGAGAAGCACGTCGTTCGGATGCTTTGTGGAAATCGTCCGGATGTTCATGCTTCATGAGTGTCGTTTGGTCTTCCTTGAGGTAGTCCGGATAGGAGAAGCGCGTCTATGTGTACTTTTAGGGAAATCCGGATGAGGGCGATCCGGATGATAACGCGTGCTACGTGTCACTGTGAGATACGTGCCACGTGTTCTTGGAGGGAGGGGTCCCTACAACCTGCAGCACAACCTGCATATTCATCATTTTTTTTTCATTACCTCTGATTGTCACTTTCTCTACACTTTCAAAACACATAAACCCTATATTTCCTAATCATCCTTGTACACACAAGAACTACAAAACCTATTACTATTATTATTATTATTTTACACTTCCAGAAATCACCTAACACAATAAAATCATGTAATCTTCTCATTATTTTTCAATCCCCTAAGCCACACATAACGATATATTCATTTACTTTTTCTTTTTGTAATTCCATTTCTTAGATCTATTCATCTAAAAAGAATTTTGAATTTCTCTATTTTCATCAATAAAACAACCTATATTTATAATTTCAATATTTTGAACTAATTTTTTTTAGATAAACTAACCCTAACCTAAATCGAAATCTTCCAAAGATGTTTTTTTTCTTTTTTTCTTTCTTTTTTATTCATCTAAAAACTTAAGATTTCCCAATTCCCTAAATTTCCCAATTTCCAATAATAAAACGACTCATATTCTTGAATTTCCAATATTTTGATCTAAAAAAAATTAAATAAACTAACCCTAATTTAAATTGAAATTTTCTAAAGAATATCTAATGTGTTCAAACCTAACTAATGAATATAATATATTAATTTAGGATTATAATCTTACTTGGAAAAATCTAAACTTCAAACTCTAGACCTCCAAACCTTGAGCCCTACGCTCTCCAATTCTTTGATTTTTTTTTTTTTTTTAATAGGGTTTTCTGAATAGAGAAGATAAGAAGAAAATCTAATTTATACCTAGGACTATTAATTGAAAAAAGACCCTTTTACCCTTAATGAGTTTAATTAATTAATTAATTTATAATTTACTATTTTACCCCTAGAATTAATTTGGGGTGTTACAATATATACAGGTGATAAACTTTAAACATCTAGTTGTATATACGGTAATACTAATTAAGAGATGTAATTTTTTTTTTCTTTTGTGGAATGTGTCTCTTCAAGATGAAAAACTTACGATTATCTTAAAAACTTGGCTCATGCATGTATATCTTAAAAAATTGAACTTTATTTATTTTTAAACTCATTTAAAATAAAATAGTACTAGCGATTATTAATTTTAAATTATTATTATTTATTTTTAAAAAATAAATAAACTATGCTTTTATGAGGATGTTAATACTTATGTTTTTATCATATTTATAAATATAATATTATTATTTATATTTTATTATAAACTATTTATTTTTAATTATAAAATAATTTTTATTTATAGTAATATTTGAATTAAATTTAGTTTTTATTATATAAATTGAATTTTCAATTTTCTTTACAAAATCAAACAAGTTTTTAGTTTTTTATTTTTTGAAAAGTGCTTTTAAAAATAACTAGTATCAAATGAATCAAAATAAGAGATCAATTGAAATCCCACTTATAAGTGGGATCTTATTTCCATTGGAATCATTTTTTATTACATTCTCATTGTCATATGAGTAATTTAAATATGAGAATGAAAGAGAAGAGGAATGAGATGTTCATTTTCACTCTCCATTCCTACATATCAAACACGGCCTAAGTTTTTTTTTTTTTGGTAATTCTCTTTGGAATAGCTTGGAGCTGGTAAGGAATGAATAAAAGAAAGTGAGATAGGAAAAGATTAAATATGCATTGGCATTTAGTAATTTTTGGAAGCAATAGAGATGCCAAAGAAGACTGAATTCCCCTCATAGAAATGTGTCTTTGGAACCTCATATAGAGTTGGGAAGACACTGATGTGCCTATTTTATTATTTGTTTCTCAGAGGGAGCCCCATGTTACCTTGCATTGGCATAAGCATACAACATAGACTAGTGGTTGCTTGGATACTTCTCGGGTTTGATTCTTACCACCATAAATCCTTGTTTATGTTGGGTTTGTTTTATAAGTTTATTTTGAGCAATTTTCAGGGCTAAAAATGATTTTCCAAATTGATTTTTGACATTAAGGATTATATTTCTTAATAAAATATCTCCTTTTTTAAATCTATTTTCATTATAAAATTGAATAAATAAAACAAAAAATAATTAAAAATATGATAAAAATTTAAAATATAAAATTAAATATTTATTTCTCGTATCAATTTATCAAATTGTTTTAAATATTTACCTTTTTTTTAAATTCTTATGCATCTCTTTTACATCTAATTGAATTCTTAAGATGATTAAAGAAATGTGAAATATAGCTGAAGGTAAAAACTTCATCATTCTTAATACAAGCTCATTTTTATTCAAAAAATAAAAACTTAAAAATAAGATTATTTTATAGTTTCTAGATTAAATATAACATGTCTATATACTCCTCTTCTTTCTAATATTTTCAAATTTTGTTTCATAATCTATTACCTTAATTTTATTTCTCTGCTTAATCTTTAAGGCTTAACTTCTTTTTTTATTTTTTATTTTATTTTTTTATATTAATGTTTTTATTAATTTTCTTTCAATGTTAACCAATTTAAAAAGTTTTACTTTATGAAATAGTGATAATGAGTTATATAAATTATTCGAGTTGAAGATTTAAATTACAATCTTACTAAATTTTAATTTGTTTGTAATAAAAAAAAATCTAAATAGAAAAACAGATGTCGAAGAAGGAAAAGATAAACAAAAGATATGAATTAATAAAGTGATGATTTTTTATATTTTATTTTATATTTTTAGGTGGTCTTATTTTTAATTTTTATTTTACATTAACTAAAAAAATTAATTTAATTTTATAATGGAAGGAGATTAGAAGATGTATTTTCATAAGAAACATTAGATGGTTAAAGCATTTAAGTATCAAATTATTATGTGTTATTCCAAGATTAGGGACATTAAATTTTCATTCTTTTTGGTTGAAGACTTAAGTTTCATAATAATGTTGTTTAGAACTTGAGTTTTAGAATTGCAAACACGAAAGATGGTTCATGAATTTTTCATTTAATGCATGCAAATTATGGGTTACACTTAGGACTACATATGGTGTCCCTCTAATATAATGTCAGGACTAAATCATCCCTAAATTCAAGAACATGATTTACAATGCTAAAACATGATAATAATTATGATGTCATCTAAAGCCTAAATCGCTGGATGATCAAATTGATAGGTTGTTAGTTGTATTTATTTATTTATTTTTCAAGTAGACTTTTCATAACCCTTGAAAGACTTGGAGGTTGCTTTAGAATGTTGCCACTCTTGTTGCATAATTAGAGATCATAATTGAGTAATTGCAAGTGAACTTGATTTTCCTAGCAATCAATAACCAACCAAACATAAGTAGATTGATTGTTTCACAATGAGCATACAAGTGACAAAGTCATTTTGATCATGTTATCTAAGATTGATTATCCAAGAAGAACATTCTAACCGATTAGACTTCATTTAATAAATCAAGAGGTCTCTACTCTAATGATTGTCCTCATAAGGCATTCTTGAATATATTTGACTAAAATCATATGTCAAGCCAAACTCTGAACATCCTATCAAATGATGTTATGAATCCTTTATCTACTATTAGATCATATTTAATGAATTTTCATAATATCATATTTCACCTTTGAAGGCAATATTACATGGATTTAAGACATGATTAAAAATTTACTCAAACAATATACATAAATACTCAAACAATATACATAAATTTAGCAAATAACAAAGATTCTTCTATCATATCTATTTCATAATTTATGAAATATCAACACAGGCAATACAAGAAGTTGAATATTGATAAATTGAAACTTTCATCACTGTGCAAGAACACACACTTAACAAACACATTTTATTAGGAATATAACAATGAGTCGAAAAAAATGCATATGAAAATCTAGCATGTGTTTGAAGAAATAAACTCTCTCAAATGAAGGGAATGATTGAAGGAAACATCATTGACAATTTGTCAAACATCATTAACAATTTCTCTTACAAAGGTTGCATATGCGCTTCATCTCAAATAGAGCAAAACATAAAGTAAATCCAGTGTACCTAAGAAAATGAAAATGACAAGAACAAATAAGAATGATACCATTTCAAAATAAATAAGGTAAAACTTAGTAATAGTGTTTATAGAATATATTACGAAGATAATATATATATATATATATTCTTGCTTCTGGATAAAAAGGTGGATTCTACCTCCATCCTACAATATCTCTTACAAAGGTTGCATCTGCACTTCATCTCAGTAGAACAAAACATAAAGTAAATCCAGTGTACCTAAAAAAATGAAAATGATAAGAACAAACAAGAATGATACCTTTTCAATATAAATAAAGGAAAATATAAAACAAATCTAGTAAACCTAAAAAAATGAAAATGACAAGAACAAAAAAAAAATGATACCATTTCAAAATAAATATGGTAAAACTTAGTAATAGTGTTTGTAGAATATATTACGAAGATAAAAAGGTGGATTATACCTCCATCCTATTAATATTTAATGTTTTCAAAAATTAAAATTTCTTTAATCTTGTTTTTCAATTCCTTTATATTTTATTTAATATTCACTTTTTATATTATTTAAAATAAATTTTTAATTAATGAAATTTATTATTACATGTTAATAGTAAAATACAAAATATTATTTTGTTTTTAGCATTCATCTTGAAAGTTACACTTATCATAAACTTATATTATAGCATTCACATACTATACTAATTTGAATTACCAAAGGTTCTTTCATTGTAAAATGGTGTATTATTTAGTTAAATTTAATGAAAATAAAGGAAGTTAATTATTATGTATGTAAAAAGATAGAATATTAACAATTTTTTTAATCTATTAAAAATAAATTCTATAAATTTTTTTAAATAAGTGTGATTTGACTGTATTTCAAAAGAATGATAAGTAATGTCTTATATGAAACATATTTTAAATTATATTTTAAATTAATTTAGTAATTTACTATTAAACATTAATATAATCTTCATACTTTTTTATTTTTATAGAATATTTATATCAATAATTCAAAAAAATAGTATAAGGAGAAATAAAAAGTATGGGAGAGAAATAAAAAGTATGAGAGAAAACTAACCTTCTCATAAAAGAATACTATGTCTTCCGCAAGTCTTCCATTCTACAGTTAGAGATATGTAGTTCTTTGAGGTTTTGAATATTCATGAGTGTTAGAAGAGAGCAAACATATTTCATGCTATCATTGCCATCTTTGATATATCTCAACCTAGGTAAGGATACCAACTTCAAGGTTTCTAACTTTGAGAGGATCTCGACATTTCCATCAATTCCTTGAAGAATAATCACATGTTCTAGGAGTTTACAATCTTGCACATCTATCTCTTTTAAATTCTGGAAGTTGCGTATCAAATGAGATGGGACAAGATTGAGTAGACATGGACAATTGTACACCCTTAAGATCTGTAGATTGCAGAAGGATCCAAATGGAAGTTGATGAGGCCATATATCCTTCACTTTGGGTACATATACGAGTGCAACCACCTCTAAGTTGGGGAATGAAACCTATAATATAATCCATGACATCATCAATTGGAAAGTTATAATAAACATAAACATATTCTTTAAATATAATTCATCAACTTAGGATTATTAACACATTTACTTTAGTTATATTTATAAAAAAAAATGAAACGATAAGGGATTCTCATGCCACAAATTATTTTTATTCATATAAATAATTTATTATTTTAAATCATACACACTCTTTTATTTTCTCCCATTAATAAATTCTTGTGAATGCCTTTTTAAAATTTCCTTTTTCTTTAAAAGATTTTGATGATTTCACTTTTAAAATTATTCTGTATTTATTCCTATTAGCCTAACTTTTTTCTTATTTGAAGTAAAATAATACTTATAGTTTTTCCTTATTTTATACTCATTCCTATTAATATTTAATGTGTTTAAAATTAAAATTTCTTTTAACCTTATTAGTTTTTCAACTCCATATTTTATATATTATTCATTATTTTTATATTATGTAAAATGAAGTGTTCAAATAATTTTAACATGGTGGAGTTTGGAAAGTGTATGTGGACCCACCCTAGTTTTTCATTTGACTTACATCAATATAAAATGGCATAAAATATAAAAAAAAATTTAAAAAAAAAAAAAAACTTAAAACCAACGAAATTGGCTAATAAGCTTTAACATACCTTATGACTGAAAAATGAGTCTTTCGACCTTGCATTTCTACTCAGAGATGTGGAAGATGTTGTTTCTAACTTAGAACTGAAGTTGATGAGTTGCGGTAGAGAACAAAGCTTCAAGGATCTCAATTTTGGGAATAATTGCAAGTTGGTCCCAGCATGTCCATCTTCTTTTATTTCTGACTCCCTTTCATAGACGATTATTTGTTGCATGGCATCGCAATTTACTATCGTCATTTCTTCAAGTTGGGAAAGGCCTCTAGCCGTGGAAAGAAAAAGGAGAAATTTCAATTTAGGACATGAATGCACATCTAGGGTTCTTAAGTTACCAAAACACCCTATTGGAATTGGATCATGCCATACTTCTCTCAAGTTATCCAGCCTCTCAAGAGCCAATGCCTCCAATAGAGGAAAGGCACCATGTTGCATAAACCGGTGATCCTTTGAATCAATGATATATCGAATATTGGGACTGTCACTTACTTGGAGATGCTTCAATTCAAGAAAACTCTCCCTATCTGATAGGTAAAAAACATATCTAGTACCACTTAATTCCACGAACTCTAGTTCTTCACTTCTCTCCAACAACTTGCTAATTCCATCCCCTAAATGTAAGCTTCTATTGACACTCTGGAGCTTCAATGTTCTTTTGGTTCTAAATTCCTGCCGATCATCATCACCTATCAATATCACATAGCTTGTCAAGTTCTCAAATAGAATGTCTTTTGGTAGCAACTTAGCATCAGGTATTTCTATAGATAAATTTGTCAAATAAGACAAATGATTTAGCTCTGATAAACAAGCATTGCTTTCACCTTCAACCACCCATTTAGTAAAGCTAGATATCATGCTCAAACATTCTAATCGAGACAAACTTGATAAGATATTTCGTGGAATTACTTCAAGCTCCTCGCAATCATCCAAATCCAACAGTCTTAGATTGGTCAGTTGCACCATTTCATTAGGCAATTGTTGGACTGTAGAACCGGCCAAGCTAAGAACTTCTAGTTTTGTTAGCTTTCCAATTAGAGCAATGTCTTCCAACTCGCACCCATCTAGACGCAATGTTCGGAGATTTGCAAGGGAATCAAGTGATGAAGGTAGTGTTGTAAAATGCATATTTGACAAATCCAAAACTTTGAGTTTTTTCATCCCTTCGAAAAATGTGTTCGGAATATTCAAGGAAGGATTGTTTCTGTGCAATAGAAAAGATTGAAGGTCCGGACATACCAACCCTTGAGGAAGCTCATGCACAATTTTGCAACGCAAAGAGATGAAAGTACAGCTTTTGGATTCATCAGTCTCTGACCATTTTTCCAATCCAACATCGTCTCTGACTACAAATGGATGAGGATCCTTGGATGCAATTTCTCTGGCAACATCATAAACAACATCGGGCATCCTCACAAAATTGTGTCTATCTTCATGACTGTCAAGTAACAAGCCTGAGGCTTTGAGGATTTCCACCAATGCAAGTAGTTTATCTCTTGCTTGCTCCAATGAGTCGATGCAGTCAAACAAGTCTAAACCCATACCATATTGTAATAAGTCATCCATTGAAATATCATAACAGCTCAACGAACCACAAAGTAAGAACAATGACTTGACTTCATCACCTTTCAAATGGTTGTAGCTCCACTCCAGACAGAAGTACACCGTTTCATCCACTCCTATGATGTTTGTTGGAGCACAACTCCTGAGTTGTTCCAAGGAATTCTTCCATACAGCCACGGTCTCATCTTTTAATGCCTTGGCAATTGTTACGATTGCAATTGGTAAACCCTTACATTCTTCCACTACTTCTATGGCCATGGGTCGCAGTTGAAGATTCTCCTCCACGGAATCACTGTTGTCTTCTTAAAAAAACTCCAAGCTTCTTCTAGTGGTAAATGTTCCACTGGAAAACATATTTGTGCGCCCATGTCTTTGCATAATATGTCTCCATCCCTAGAAGCCAACACTATTTTGCATTCTTTCTCATCATCTTTACAAGGAATTCCAACTTTCTCCAAATCAATCTCCTTCCAAATGTCATCTAAGATTATAAGGATCTTCTCTTTCGTCAGTCTTTGCTTCAGTTCAACTGCTCTTGTGGATTCATCCAACCCCTTAAATTCCCAGTCTAACTTTTCTGCAATATTTTGTTGAATATATGAAATTACTTCTTGTTGAAGTGTACAAGAGCCTCGAGTCCAGGATACATCTATATAGAGTTGTGCAGTGAACAAGTGCTGTTGCTTAGTTTGTTGAGCTACTTGTTTCACCAGTGTGGTTTTGCCCACGCCGCCCATCCCCACTACTCCAAACAAGTTGATCTCGTCATCTCTTAAAGCATCCATAATTTTGTTGAAAGTGGAGGCTCTTGATTCAAAAGCTTCATAAGATACTCCATCAAGGAATGAAACCTGTTGCACAGACACAATATATGCCATCAATTGGAAAGTTGTGATAGGCATAAACGTATTCCTTAAATATAATTCAACTCCGAAATAATCGCATGTTCACTTCAGTTATGTTATAAAATTTTCATTAGTGAAAGAAAAAGTAATTTTCATTCTAAACAATTTTCCAAAAAATCAAATAATTATTATAATACTAATATCTTTCAAGAAATATAATTTAAATGGGGCATAAAGTATTAATAATTAAAATATTAATCAAAACATACAAAATAAAATATAAAATTACAAAACTTACATCATTGATTCAAAGAAAAAGTTCATAATTTTGTTTTTTGAAAAGTACTTGGTTTATTTTGATGTTAACAACAAAATAACACAATTTAAAAATTAAAAAAGAAAAAAAAGACCAAGAGTAAAAGAGAAATGAGGTCCAAATTAAAAATGATGTGTATATATATAATTTCTATGTAATAAATAATAGGGAAAAGTGATAAATATTTATAAATTAGTTTTATATTTATTTATTTAACAATATTTTAAAATACATGCACATTTCCATAAGATGTTTATTTTCTGAAATACTCATTTACTTGACAATATTAAATAAAATTATCAAAAAGTTAATTTATCATTTTAATTTGATAAAAAATATCTTACAAATAAATATATTATAATTTTTTTATTATATAATATTAGATACAAATCATTTTGAAAAAATTCTCCAGGATCTTCAAGTGATAAATAAAATATTTCTAATTCTCTAATTAATAATGATTTTAAATACTGTATTATATAAATATACTCATCTTCTCATTTTTCTTAATAAAATTGAAAAAAAAATTATTAGTTGACATTAATAATAAAATAAGAAATTTTAAAAATTAAAAATATACTTAAAAATGAAATACAATTAAAAAATATAAATTAAATACAATTAGAACCAAAAAAACTTAAAAAATTTTAAAAATAAAATATTGACTTTCATTGATTTCCAATTCTTTCTCAATATCTATACTTCTACTAGTATCATTTAACAAAGTGAAAGTTAATATTTTATTTTTATATTTTTAGCTTTAAAGTTTTTTTTTAATTTTAATTATATTTTGAATTTCTTATTTTAATCAGTTAAAAAAAATCCAATTGGCGTTATTATTTTGACAAGTAAAATGTCATTTTAGAAAATAAATATGTAACTTATGAAATAGTGCATGTATTTTAAAATATTTTTAGATAGATGAAGATAAAACTAATTTATAAAAGTTGAGATTCTTTTTTTTTTTATGTATTTTTTAATTAGTGAATCAAAACTCACTTTTACCTAAATAATATCTAGGATTGTAATTTTTTTTAAAATGTTAAAATAAGGATAATAAAAGTAATTTAACCTTTATTTTCCTTTGTTAATATTTTAAGAAAGTAATATAAGGAAAAACAAAAAATATGGGAGAAAACTAACCTGTTCATTGGAGAGCTCTACATCATTAGTAGGAGTATACACATCTCTCTTGTCTTCAATCCCACAATCAATGGTATGTAGCTCTTCGAGATTGAGAAAAGTCTTGAACATGGAAGGAGACAAAAGACATCTTTCACTGCCATTCTTATCCTCGTTGCATATAATACATCTTAACCTAGGTAGTTTCTCTAACCGTAGGATTTTTAACTTTGAAAGGATCCTAACATCTATCTCCTTCAACTTGGGGAGACTTTTTATAACCAACACCTCCAAATTAGAAGGGAATGAAACCTACATGAGAAACACAATATTTAATACATGCACCATCAATTGTAAAAGTGTGATAAATGTAAAAATATTCTATCAATATAATTCACTAACTCCCAAATCATATACAAACTTTAACAATCTCCTTTTAAATTTATTTTTCCTATTAAAAATTTCAATAATTTCACTTTTAAATTCATTGCTATATTTATTTCTTTTTTATTTATTATTTATTTACTCAATGTTTACTTTTTTTTTATGTTTTTACATTAATATTTAATTTTTTAAAATTAAAAATTCACTTTTAACTTTATCCTTGTTTTCAACTCCTTTATTTTATATTTATGAACCACTAGCTCTTTTTATAGTTTTTGAAACTAAATAATAAAATTATTAACTTTGATGATTATTTCAAAATCAAGATTAATTAGTATCCTTATATGAAATAAAATATGTTGTAATTACTTTCCTCATATGAAATAAAACATATTTTAGTCTTTTTTATTTTCAAAAGTAAAAAGTTAGTAATAAATTTTTAAATATTTCAATCATCTAACATCTTACCCCAAATTTTCCAAATGTTATTAATTTTAATTATTTTAAAATTTAAATAAAATATTATAATTTGAATTAAATTTTCGCTAATTCTCCATTCCAATTCATAATGATATTTCTTTCAATTAGGAACTAATTTTTTTTTCCTTTGTAAATTAAAATAATGATTGCCATTTTTTTCTTAATTATTTTAATATTATTTCTATTAACATTTATCTTTTTTAAAATTAATTTTTCACTTTAAATTTTTCTTTTTTTCAACTCATTTGTAATTTTACTTATTATTCACAATTTGTTATCATTTAAGATTAAATTTTAAATTAATTTAATAAAATTATTATTAAAAATTAATGTATTCTTCTCATACTTGTTTTTTAAAATTATTTTTATAGTATCTCTCCCTAAATATTCCAAGTACTATAAAGAAAAACAAAAAATATAGGAGAAAACTAACCTTTTCATCGAAGAGTATCCCACATTTAATGATATGTAGCTCTTTGAGGTGGTGAAAATCCTTGAACTTGGAAGGAGATAAAAGATATCTCATGTTGTCATTGTTGTCCTCGTTGTCCTCGTTGCATATAATGAGCCTTAGTCTAGGTAGTTTTTCTAACTTTAGAATTTCTATTTTTGGGAGGATTCCAACATCTCGATTAAGTCCTCGATGATCGAACACACGTTCTAGGACTTTACAATCACACACATCTACCTCTTTCAAATTTTGGAAGCTTTGAATCAAATGAGATGGTACAAGATTGACTAGACGTGGACAATTACACACACTTAAGATCCGTAACTTGCAAAAGAATTCAAGTGAAAGTTGGTGATGCCATATCATCTTCAATTTGGGAAGATCATCGAGTTTTAACTCCTCCAAGTTAGGGAATGAAACCTAAAACAAAGATACAATATAATACATAACATCATCAATCATAAAGTTATGATAAATATAAAAATATTCCTTACATAATTCATTAACTCTCAAATATTCACCTGTTCACTTTTGCTATGTATAAAAAATATGATGTTATAAGAAACTTCAATAAATCAAATTACAAGGAATCATATCTCATGGTTGGTGATCAAGAGTTTTTCTTAGCAAACAATCATTCATTTGTTTCATCTATCATAGATATGTTCCATATGCAAACATTTATTATTTCATATTTAACCATATACGCACTTTAACAATTTTATTTTTAAGTTTATTTTTCCTATTAAAAATTTCAATAAGTTCACTTTTAAATTCATTACCATATTTGTTCATATTAAGACTTAACTTCTTTTTTTTAATGTTTTTAAAATTAAAAATTTATTTTTGATTTCATTACTTTTTTCAACTCCTTCATATTTTATTTATGATCCACTGGCTTTTTTCTTATTGTTTTTATTTTAAAAAATAATTAATTAAATTATTATTAATGATTATTTTATAATTATTAACTCTCATCATTATTTTAAAATCAAGATTAATTAGTTTTCTTACATAAAATAAAATATGTTCTACTCTTTTTTATTTTCAAAAGTAAAAAATTAATCATAAATATTAAAATATTTTAATCATCTAACATCTTACCCCAATTTTCCCAAATATAATTCATTATAAATATTCTAATATTTAAATAAAACATTATTATTTGAATAAATTTTCACTAATTCTCTCCAATTCATTGCAGCATTTATTCCAATTACACCTAATTTTTTCCTTTCTAAATTTAAATAATACCGACCATTTTTTCCTCATTCTTATATTATTTACATCAACATTTATTGTTAAAATTAAATTTTCTCTTAATTTTTTTTCTCCTGCTCCTTTATAATTCACTTATTATTCACCATTTTTTAATTAAAATTAAATTTTAAATTAATTTAATAAATTTATTATTAAAATTAATTTAATGATAAATTAATATTAATTTAATTTAATTATAATTTTATGATAAAAATATAAAAAATTAGTCATTGAAGGAAATAGATAGAATAAATTTCTCCTTTTCTCATTCCATTATTATAAATAAAGAAAAAATATTAAAAAATGAAGATCCATTTTTTAATTTTTATTTTCATTATTTTTCCTCCAAAATATTATTTTCAATTTCCTTATAAAGCTTTTAAAACATATAAATTTTTTAGTCTTTTATTCAACAACTTGGATTATTTCAATAATTTTATATATAATTTGGTTTATTTTTCTCAATAGTAATTTACATTGATATTAATACATTACCGAGAAACAAATATATCCTTTAGGTCCTTACAAAGTGGAATTTGGAATGTGTCATAGAACCATTATTTCTTTTTTATTTATGATTTGAAGGAAAAGGTTTTGTAAAAGAAAAAAATATAACTATAGAATTAGGTACAAAGCTTAACTTATCTTGTACTTTTTTCGCTATTTTTTTTCACTAAAAGAATAGAGGAATGACTATGAGTGAGGCCAAATACACTAATAATAGAAGGTAAATAGGGTAGAGAATGATGAGTGTTTGGACTTGAAGCTGATAGATTTTATTCTAATATCGTAAATTATTTTTTTTCATATAAACCATTTATTATTTTAAATCATATGTACTCTTTTATTATTTTTTTCCTATTATGAAATTCTTATTATTTCATTTCTTAAATTTCATTTTTCTTTTAAAATATTTCAATGATTTCATTCGTAAATTTATTCCTATTAATCCTTATTTAAATTAAAATAATACTTAAAGTTTTTCTTTATTTTAATACTCGTTCAGATTTATATTCAATGTTTTTTACAATTAAAATTTTGTTTTTAACCTTATTCATTTATCAACTTCTCTATAGTTTATTTTTTACTAATTATTTTTATATTATTTAAAATTAAATTTTCAAATAATTTAAGAAATTTGTTATTAAAAATTACTACTGACTATACAAAATATGGAATTATACCTATCACAACTTTTGTTATGTCATTCACAAATCATACTAATTTGATTATACATATCTGTATTACTCATAAACAACACTAATTTAATCATGACATTAATTCACGCAAACATAATATTGTCATATATAACTTAGACATTAATTCAAACAAACATAATAGTATCATATATAACTTAGACATTAATTCAAGCAAACATAACATTAAATCCAATTTCATTGAGACTAATTTTTTCTATTAATCCTTTCCAAATTTTAAGGTCTTTTTATTATTTAACTTAGACATTTTTCAAATATCAAACAGTATCCATAAAAAAATAATTAATATGAAAAATTCTTTTCATCTTTATGTTATCTCCATTCAACACACTTACAAGGAGGAATTTAGAAAGTGAATGTGGAACCAACCTAGTTTTTCCATTACAACTTAAGAGAAATAAGATAGGAATGGGGTAAAGAAGACAATGATTGGAAAGAAATGTAAATAGGGCAAAGGGTGATGAGCGGTAGGAGATGGGGGATTGAGGTGGGATGAGGGCCTTGAGATTACAAGGCGGGCATGCTCTTTGCTTTCTGAAAGAGCACTAAATAACAGAGGAGTTAATCTTCATTTTTGTTTCATCTTCCAACACACATATTCCATTTGTTAGAAAATAAAAATAAAAATAAAAATTATAAGGTGTTTCCACTAAAAATCTCTCATATTAATTTACAACAATAATTTTGTCAAAATTATTTTTTTGACAAAATAATTTTGATGAGTGTCATAGAAATTAGCTACAAAGCTTGACTTATCTTGTACTTTTTTCGCTATTTTTTTTCACTAAAAGAATAGAGGAATGACTATGAGTGAGGCCAAATACACTAATAATAGAAGGTAAATAGGGTAGAGAATGATGAGTGTTTGGACTTGAAGCTGATAGATTTTATTCTAATATCGTAAATTATTTTTATTCATATAAACCATTTATTATTTTAAATCATATGTACTCTTTTATTATTTTTTTCCTATTATGAAATTCTTATGATTTCATTTCTTAAATTTCATTTTTCTTTTAAAATATTTCAATGATTTCATTCTTAAATTTATTCCTATTAATCCTTATTTAAATTAAAATAATACTTAAAGTTTTTCTTTATTTTAATACTTGTTCAGATTTATATTTTATGTTTTTTACAATTAAAATTTTGTTTTTAACTTTATTCATTTATCAACTTCTCTATAGTTTATTTATTACTAATTATTTTTATATTATTTAAAATTAAATTTTCACATATTTAAGAAATTTGTTATTAAAAATTCATACTGACTATACAAAATATGGAATTATACTTATCACAACTTTTGTTATGTCATTCACAAATCATACTAATTTGATTATACATATATGTATTACTCATAAACAACACTAATTTAATCATGACATTAATTCACGCAAACATAATATTGTCATATATAACTTAGACATTAATTCAAGCAAACATAACATTAAATCCAATTTCACTTAGACTAATTTTTTCTATTAATCCTTTCCAAATTTTAAGGTCTTTTTATTATTTAACTTAGACATTTTTCAAATATCAAACAGTATCCATAAAAAAAATAATTAATATGCTAAATTCTCTTTTCATCTTTATGTTATCTCCATTCAACACACTTACAAGGAGGAATTTAGAAAGTGAATGTGGAACCAACCTAGTTTTTCCATTACAACTTAAGAGAAATAAGATAGGAATGGGGTAAAGAAGACAATGATTGGAAAGAAATGTAAATAGGGCAAAGGGTGATGAGCGGTAGGAGATGGGGGATTGAGGTGGGATGAGGGCCTTGAGATTACAAGGTGGGCATGCTCTTTGCTTTCTGAAAGAGCACTAAATAACAGAGGAGTTAATCTTCATTTTTGTTTCATCTTCCAACAGACATATTCCATTTGTTAGAAAATAAAAATTATAAGGTGTTTCCACTAAAAATCTCTCATATTAATTTACAACAATAATTTTGTCAAAATTATTTTCAAAAATTCAAGATTAAAATATTCCAAATGATGTGATTAATTTTTTTTATTAAATTTAAAAATATTAAAATTTATTTTATTCTACATAAAAAAATTGTCATTAAAACTTATATTTATGATATTTTATTTCATAATATTTTTTATTTTATAAAAATTAAAATACCACATGATAAAAAAAAAATTGTTTTATAAAATTAAAATACATTTAAGAAAATAGATTGTCAATAATTAATTGGCCTACGGATATTATTTATAATCCTTTATATAACAAATTAATATAAAAATATTGACTTAAACATACTATAGGATGATGAAATTTAATAAAAATATATAAATAAATAAATAAACATATATCTATATATATATATATATATAATCGTTTGATTCTAAAAACTTCTAAAAAGATAGAAAATGTATTTAAAATAAAATAAAATTTTATTTTAGATAACACAACTATTGTAAAATAAATACCTATAAATATAGAATTACAAAATGTATATCATGAAGAAAAAGTTCTTAGATTTGGTTTTTAAAATTAGATAAATTATGTCAGATTTGGCTTTTAAAATTAGATAAATTATGTTAATTTTGCTCTTAACAAAAAAAACACATAAATTCAAAAAACATAAAGAAGAAAAGACGTCTAAATAAAAAAAGAAAAACAAAAGCACTAACACTCATAGATAACAATATATGCTATTGTTTTAATTTTCATTTTTATAAAATTAATTTTAATTCCTTTTTAAATTTTACTTTTTCAATTAAAAAATTCCTCTAATTCCCTTTGCAATTCATTTCTATATTTATTCCAAATAGCACCCATATTTTTCCTTTTAAATTAAATAATACTTACCATTTTCCTCTATTTTGATATTATTTCCATTAATATTTATTGTTTTTAAAACTAAAATTTTCTTTAAATTTATTTATTTTTCAACTCCTCTATAATTTAACTATTATTCACCATTTTTTATTATGCAAAATTAAATTCCAAATTTGTTTAATAAATTTACTATGAGAAATTAATATAATCTTATCATAATATTTTTTTATTATTTTAATGGAATATTTTTACCAATATTTTCCAAAATAGTATAAGAAAAAAAATGGGAGAAAACTAACCTTCTCATTGAAGAGCACTACATCTTTGATAGGAATACTGATATGTCCCTCGTCATCATCTTCCTTCGCACACCTTTTGATAGATAGGCATTTGAGGTGTTGAAAATCCACGAGTGTGGGAGAAGAGAAAAGATATTTCATGCTTTCATTCTTGTCCCCATTGCATATAATATTCCTCAACCTGGGTAGTCCTTCTAACTCCAAGGTTTCTAACTTTGGGAGGATCCTAACATTTCTATCAAGTCCTTGAATATCAAACACATGTTCTAGGACTTCCAACTCATAGGCTTTTATCCTTTTTAAATTGTTGAACTTTTGTATCAAATGAGATGGGATAAGATTGAGAAGACCTGAACAATTGCACACTTCTAGGATTTGCAAATTGTAGAATGACCTGGGTGAAGGTTGGTGATGCCATATCTTTTTCAACTTGAGAAGATTAATGAGGCTCAACGTCTCCAAATTGGGGAATGAAACCTGTAATAAAACACATGATATCATCTATTAGAAAATTGTGATAAGCATAAATATATTCCCTTCCTTAAATATTCATCAATTCCCAAATATTAGCATCTTCACTTTAATTACGTTATAAAAATATAAAAGAATTATGTGAAAATCTTCAAAAATTTCCCCCATAAAAGTTGACAAATTATCAATAGAGAGTTTATTAGTTTCAGCAAGCTCTTGCATAATATTAGCTATTTAATGGCAATTCTTTAGTTATATTTCTGTTAAAAGAACATAGGAATGACTATGGTGGTGTGAGAAAACAGTGGAAATTTGGGGAAGATGATGACTGCTAGGACTTGGATGTTGATAAGAGGCATCAGTGTTATGGTTAAAGCACTCTTTTATTTTTTATCCTATTAATAAATTCTAATGATTTCCTTTTTAATATTTGCCTTTAAAAAAAATGTTTATGATTTCACTTTCAAATTTATCCCTGTATTTTTTTTATTAGTCCCTACTTTTCCCTCATTTAGCTAAAAATTTTCTCTTAGTTTTATACTACTTCCTATTGGTATTTTATTAATATTTTTTAAAATTAAAATTTGTTTTTAACCTTACTCGTTTTTCAACTTCTTTATATTTTTATCAGGACAATTATGTTTAAGAGAGCATTGGAAGTTTATTAAATGACAATGATAATAATAATAATTATTATAATACTTTTACAAACTTACCAAAATAAGATTCTCTCTTAATATTTTATAAAAGAGACTTTTTTTTAAATACCAAAATTACCTTTAATAAAAATATCTTATGGCTGAAATTTTCCGTTAAATATATATATATATATATATATATATTAAAATAAAAAATAAAAATTGTAAAATTAAAAAAAATGTTATTTAAAAAAAATCATAAAAGACCCAAGTAAATTTATCCTTCCACTAAAGAAAAAAAAATATAAAAGTAATTTAAAATATCATTAAAAATATTATAAATTAAAAAACAAAACAAAACAAGTTGGGTAAGAGGTCAAAAGCCTAGTCTTTCCCCATTTTCCTTCTTATTTTGATCTTCAATTATAATAAACTCACCACACCCCAACAAACAAAAATCAAAATTTCACAATTTTTTTCATACTCGTTTCTCCAACCAAGATAATCAACCAAAATATCTCCCAACAATGTATTCAAAAATTATAATTAGTGTTCAAAATTTATAACATTCTCTTCAATGGAGATTGTCTTATTATTATAGAGGTTAGAACTTACTTCCTTTTCTTCATTGTAAAAGAACTTATGATAGTTTTAAACATATGAAATTTCATTCTAGAAAATATTTTTATTAAGGGTAATTATAATATTTAAAAAAAACACCTAGGAGAGTCTTTTTTTTTTTAATTAATTTAGAGATAATCTTATTTTGATAAGTTTATAAGAGTAAATTTTTTCTTAAAAAATCCTTCCATGCTCTTCTAGACATAATTTTCCATTATATTGGGGATATCATTCATTATTTTTATATTATTTAAAATTAAATTTTAAAATAATTTAATAAATTTATTATTAAATGTTAATACTAAATATACAAAATATAATTCTTTTTTTGGTATTCATCTTGAAAGTTATACTTATCATAAACTTATGTCATATCACTTATAAACCATACTAATTTCATCATATATATCATTCATAAGCCACTCTAATTTAATTATAACATTAATTCAATCATATATATCTTTATATATTATTTTTTATTTTATCGTTTTTTAAAGTTTTGTAAATAATTTTCATATTTTTCTTCTTTTTTTTACCGATGTTTTCATAAATATGGATTTTTTTCATCAATATTCCTATACAATAGAAACTCCAAAGTTTTTTTCTTTATTAAAAAGGTGTACTATTTAGTTCAATTAAGTAAAATAATAAAGAAAGTCAATTATTAGGGGAAAGAGGTATAATATTTTTTATTTTGTCACAATAAATCATTATAAAAAATAAAACTACATAAATAAACAAAATCAAGATTCATTTTTGTCTCCATTTTCCATCTAAAAATTATTAAATCCAATTTCACTCAACTAATTTTTTTTGTTAATCCTTTTCAAATTTTAAGTCTTTTTTTTATTGAACTTAGACATTTTTTAAATATCAAACAATATGTATAAAAATAATAATAACACACTAAATTATCTTCTCATCTTTATGTTATCTCCATTTAACGCACTTACAAGGAGGAATTTAGAAAGTGAAAGTAGAATCAACCTAGTTTTTTCATCACATACAACTTAAGAGAAATAAGATAGGGATGGGGCAGGCAAAAGCTTCCATTAAAATTAACTTAAGAGAATTAACATAAAGATGAGGTAGGGAGAAACAAAGGAGACTGATGGAAAAGAAATGTAAATAGGGCAAAGGTTGATGAGGGTAGGACATGAGGGATTGAGCTGGGATGAGGGCCTTGATATTACAAGGTGGGCATGCTCTCTACTTTCCCAAAGAGCATCGAATTGAAGAGAGGGTGATTTTCATTTTTGTTTCATCTTCCAACACACATATTCCATATGTTACAAAAAAAAAAAAAATTAAAAAAAAAAATAAAAAATTACAAGGTGTTTCCACTAAAAATCTCTCATACTAATTTATACCAAAAAAAATTTCAAAAATATTTTTAAAAAATCGAGATTAAAATATTCCAAAAGATGTGATTAAGTTTTATTATTATATTTAAAAATATTAAAATTTACTTTATTCTTCGTAAAAGAATTATCTTCAAAACTTATATTTATGATCTTTTATTTCATAATAATTTATTATTTTATAAAAATTAAAATACCATATAATAAAAAAAACTTATGTTTTGTAAAATTAAAATACGTTTAAGTAAATAGATTATTAATAATTAATTGAGCTAAGGATATTATTATAATCCTTTATATAACAAATTAATGTAAAAATATTGACTTAAACATATTAGAGGATGGTGAAATTTAATAAAAAAAATAAAAATATATATATATCAAATCCTTTTATTCTGAAAACTTCTTAGAAGGTAGAAAATGTACTTAAAATAAAATAAAATTTTAAATTTTAGAGAAAACAACTATAAAATAAAGTTCTCAGATCTGGTTTTTAAAACTAGATAAATTATGGTAATTTTGCTCTTAACAAAAAATAAATAACACATAAATTTTTTTTAAAAAAAAAAGTATAGAAGAAAAGACATCTAAATATAAAATAAATAAAAAAAGCACATAGATAACAATATATACTATTTTTTTTTATTTTTTTGTTTTTATAAAATTAATTTTAATTCCTTTTTAAAATTTATTTTTCAATTAAAAGATTCTTCTAATTCCTTTTCAATTCATTGCAATATTTATGCCAATTAGCACTTATATTTTTCCTTTTAAATTAAATAATACTTACCAGTTTCCCTCGTTTTATATTATTTTTGTTAATATTTATTGTTTTTAAAACTAAAGTATTGCTTTCAATTTATTCTTTTTTTCAACTCCTCTATAATTTAATTATTATTCACCATTTTTTATAAAATTAAATTTTTAATTAATTTAATAAATTTATTATTAGAGATTAATATAATCTTCTCATAATGTTTTTGTATTATTTTAATGAAATATTTTTATCAATATTTCAAAAAATAGTATGAGAAAATATATATATGGGAGAAAACTAACCTTTTCACCGAAGAACATTGTATCTTCTATAGGAGTATTGACATGTCCCTCTTCTTCGTCTTCCACCATACAATCTTGGATGGATAGATGTTTGAGGTTTTGAAAATCCATGAGCGTAGGATGAGAGAAAAGACATCTCATGCTATCATTCTCATCGCATATAATATACCTCAGTCTAGGTAGTTCTCCCAACCTCAAGGTTTCTAACTTTGGGAGGATCCCAACATTTCTATCTAGTCCTTGAAGATCAAACACAAACACATGTTCTAGGACTTCACAATCATTTATGTCTATCTCTTTCAAATTCTCCAACCTTTGGATCAAATGAGATGGGATAAGATTGAGTAGGCATGGACAATCGTATACTTGTAGGATCTGCAAATTGTTGAAGGACCCAAATGGAAGTTGGTGATGCCATATCTCCTTCAATTTGGGAAGATTGTCCAGTTCCAACTCCTCCAAATTAGGGAATGAAGCCTGTAATGTAATACATGACATCATTAATTGGAAAGTAGTGATAAATATAAGTATATTCTCTTCCTTAAATATTCATCAATTCTCATATATTCACATCTTCACTTTAGTTATGTTTTAAAAATCTAAAAAGATGATTAAAAAGAATCATGTGAAAATCTTTGGAAAAATCTTCAAAAATTTCCCTATAAAAATTGACAAGTTATCAATAGAGAATTTATTGGTTTTGGCAAGTTCCTGCATAATATTAGCTATTTAAAGGTGATTCTTTAGCTATATTTTTGTTAAAAGAACATAGGAATGACTACAGTGGTGTGAGAAAACATTGAAAAATCGTGGAGGATGATGAGTGCTAGGACTTAGATGTTGATAAGAGGCATTAGTGTTATGGTTAAAGCACTCCTTTATTTTTTATCCTATTAATAAATTCTAATGATTTCCTTTTTAAAATTTGTCTCTTTTAAAGATGTCAATGATTTGACTTTCAAATTTATCCCTATATTATTTTCTATTAACCCCTACTTTTACCTTAATTAACTAAAAATTTTCCCTTAGTTTTATACACCTTCCTATTTGTATTTAATTAATATCTTTTAATTTTCGACTCCTTTATATTTTTAATAGGACAATTATGTTTAGGAGAGCATTGAAAGTTTATTTATTAATAATGATAATAATAATAGTACTTACTTTTACAAACTTATCAAAATAAGATGCTTTCTTAATACATTAGAAAAAGACACTTTTTTTTAAATACCATAATTACCTTTAATGAAAATATCTTATGGATGAAATTTACATTTAAATTAAAAATTTTGAAAATTATAGTTTTAAAAATAAAAATAGTGAAATTTTAAAAATAAAATTATGTTTTAAAAATAAAATCATAAAATACCCAAGTAATTTATCCTCACACTAAAGAAAAAAAATTATAGAAGTAATTTAAAATATCATTAAAAATATTATAAATTAAAAAACAAAACAAAACAAAACAAGTTGGGTAAGAGGTTAAAAGCCTAGTCTTTCCCCATTTTCCTTCTTATTTTGATCTTCAATTATAACAAACTCACCACACCCTAACAAACAAAAATCAAACTTTCACAATTTTTTTCATACTCATTTCTCCAGCCAAGATAATCAACTAAAATATCTCCCAACAATGTATTCAAAAATTATAATTAGTGTTCAAAATTTATAACATTCTCTTCAATGGAGATCGTCTTGTTATTATAGAGGTTATAACTTACTTCCTTTTCTTCATTGTAAAAGAACTTATGATAGTTTTAAAAGTATGAAATTTTATTCTAGAAAATATTTTTATTAAGGGTAATTTTGATATTTAAAAAAAAAAAAAAAACTAGGAGAGTCTTTTTTTTTAATTAATTTAGAGATAATCTTATTTTAATAAGTTTATAAAAGTAAAATTTTTTCTTAGAAATAATCCTTCAATGCTCTTCTAGACATAATTTTTCATTGTATTGAGAATATCATTCATTATTTTTATATTATTTAAAATTAAATTTTAAAATAATTTAATAAATTTATTATTAAATGTAATACTAAATATACAAAATATAATTCTTTTTTTAGTATTCATTTTGAAAGTTATACTTATCATAAACTTATGTCATATCACTTACAAAGCATACTAATATGATCATATATATCTATATCATTCATAAGCCACATTAATTTAACCATAACATTAATTCAATCATATATATTTGTATATATTATTTATTATTTTATCTTTCTTTTTTTTAAGTTTTATAAATAATTTTCATATTTTTGTTTATTTTTACCAATGTTTTCATAAATATGGATATCTTCATCAATATTCCAATAAAATGGAATCGCCAAATTTTTTTCTTTATTAAAAAGGCGTATTATTTAGTTTAATTAGGTAAAATAATAAAGAAAGTCAATTATTACGGGAAAGAGATATAATATTTTTTACTATTTTACAATAAATAATTATATAAAACAAAAATATAAATTTACAAAATAGAGATTCAGTTTTGTCTTCATTTTCCAATTAAAAATGATAATGGTTTGCACCCAACCGTGTAGATATTATCCGAACCAAAGGGGTCCTCATGGCTTTAAAACGCGTCTACATGGTTAAGAGAAATCTCTAAATATATAATGCTAAGAACTCCCCCCCCCCCCCCCCCTATCCAATATGGGATGTCACAAACACCTCCTCATCCAGACATAATGTCCTCGTTGTGTTCCACGGGATTACAAAACCAAACAGACAAACATCCCCTATAAGGCCAAACAAACCCTCATACCAGGGTTAGGGATCAACTCTGATATCATTTGTAACAGCATGCATCCAACTGTATAGATATTGTCCGCTCTAGACCCAAAGGGGTCCTTAAGACTTTAAAAATGGTCTACATAATTAAAAGGAGTCCAAACCTATGTAGCGTCGAAAACTTTCTCTCCTATAGAATATAAAATGTCACAAATACCCTCCTATGCAGACACAACATCTTCGTTGTGTCCCATAGGGGGGGCAAACAAACCCCAATTTGAGGTCCATGATCAACTCTGATACCATTTGTAATAACTCGTACTCAACCGTGTAAATATTGTCCACTCTAAACCTAAAAGGGTTCTTGCGGCTTTAAAACGCATCTACATAGTTAGGAAGAGTCCATACCTATGTAGTACCAAAAACTTTCTCCTTTATCCAATATGGGATATCACAAAAATTATTAAATCCAATTTCACTGGACTAATTATTTTTTTATTATCCTTTACAAATTTTGAAGTTTTCTTCTTATCCTTATGTTATTTAACACAATTACAAGGAGGAATTTAGAAAGTGAATGTAGAACCAACCTAGTTTTTCCATTAAAACTTAAAAGAAATAAGATAGGGATGGGGTAGGGAAAAGCAAAGGAGACAATGGTGGGAAGAGTAGAGGGTGATGAGCGGTAAGACATGGAGATAGGGAAGAGTAGAACACCCAATTGTGGGGGGGGGGGGGGTGTTAAAAAATAAATAAATAAAAATTACAAATAATTTATAACAAAAATTTTGTCAAAAATATTTTCAGACAATTAGGATTAAAATATTCCAAAAGATGTGCTTAATTTTTTATTTAGTAAATTTAAAAAGGTTAAAATTTATTTTATTCTACGTAAAAAGAATTATCATTGAAACTTATATTTATGATCTTTTATTTCATAACATTTTTTATTTTATAAAAATTAAAATATATTTAAGTAAATAGATTATCAATAATTAGTTGACCTAAGGATATTATTTATAATCTTTTATATAAAAAATTAATATAAAAATATTGACTTAAACATACTAGAGGATGATGAAATTTATTAAAAATATATAAAAAAAATATATCAAATCTTTTTATTCTAAAAACTTCTTAAAAGGTGGAAAATGTACTTAAAATAAAATAAAATTTTAAATTTTAGAGAAAAAAACTATTAAAATAAATACCTATAAATATAAAATTACAAAATGTATATCATGAAGAAAAACTTCTCAAATTTGGTTTTTAAAATTAGATAAATTACGTTAATTTTGCTCTTAACAAAAAATAAATAATACATAAATTCAAAAAGAGTAAAGAATAAAAGACGTCTAAATAAATAAAAAGGAAAAAAAACACTAACATGCATAGATAACAACTATTGTTTTATTTTTCATTTTTATAAAATTAATTTTAATTCCTTTTTATTATTTTTTTTCAATTAAAACATTCATCTAATTCCCTTTGCAAGTCATTGCCATATTTATTCCAATTAGCACTTGTATTTTTCCTTTTAAATTATATCATACTTATACCCTCATTTTATATTATCTCTGTTAATATTTATTGTTTTTAAAACTAAAGTTTTGCTTTAAATTTATTCCTTTTTTTCAACTCCTCTATAATTTAATTATTATTCACCATTTTTTATTATGTAAAATTAAATTTTAAATTACTTTAATAAATTTATTATTAGAGATTAATATAATCTTCTCATAATATTTTTGTATTATTTTAATGGAATATTTTTATCATTATTTCACAAAATAGTATAAGAAAAAAATTAAATATATATATATATATATATGAGAGAGAAAACTAACCTTTTCACCGAAGAGCATTATATCTTCTGTAGGAGTGTTGACATGTCCCTCATCTTCGTCTTCCTCCATACAATCTTGGATGGATAGATGTTTGAGGTTTTGAAAATCCATGAGCGTAGGATGAGAGAAAAGACATCTCATGCTATCATTCTTGTCCTCATTGCATATGATATACCTCAGTCTAGATAGTTCTCCTAACTTCAAGGTTTCTAACTTTGGGAGGATCCCAACATTTCTATCTAGTCCTTGAAGATCAAACACAAACACATGTTCTAGGACATCACAATCATTTACGTCTATCTCTTTCAAATTCTCCAACCTTTGGATCAAATGAGATGGGATAAGATTGAGTAGACATGGACAATCGTACACTTGTAGGATCTGCAAATTGTTGAAGGACCCAAATGGAAGTTGGTGATGCCATATCTCCTTCAATTTGGGAAGATTGTCCAGTTCCAACTCCTCCAAATTAGGGAATGAAGCCTGTAATGTAATACATGACATCATCAATTGGAAAGCAGTGATAAATATAAGTATATTCTCTTCCTTAAATATTCATATCTCCACTTTAGTTATGTTTTAAAAATCTAAAAATATGATTAAAAAGAATCATGTGAAGACCTTCAAAAAATCTTCAAAAATTTCCCCCATAAAAATTGACAAGTTCTTAATAGAGAATTTATTGGTTTTGGCAAGTTCTTGCATAAAAATATCAAAGAGTATTTACAAATAAAATATTTTACTAAATTCTCTTCTCATCTTTATATTTTCTCGTTTTATTAACACACTTACAAGGTGGAATTTAGAAACTACATCTATACTCAACCTGGTTTTTCCTTTGATATATTTATTATAAAAAAGTGATGTGAAAAAAAAAATAATAAAACCAAGAAATTAGCTACTAATTAAGCTTTAACATACCTGACAACTGAAAAATGGGATATGGATATCAAGATTGCCTTGGGAACACATTCCTTGCGATGTTGTTTCCAACTCAGAGCCGAAGTAGCCGAAGTTCATAAGCTCTGGTAGATTCTCAAGTTCCAAGAATCGTAATTTAGGGAATGGTTGCAAGTTGGTTCCCATATGGTCATTTTCTTTTATTTATGACTCCCTTTCATATGTGATTATTTGTTGCATGACTTTGCAATTTTTTATTCTCATATATTCAAGTTGGGAAAGGCCTCTAGCGGTTGAAAGTAAGAAGATAAATTTCAATCCATCACATTCCTCCACATTCAGAGTTTTTAAGTTATCAAAAAACCTTATTGGAATCGGACCACGACATACTTCTTCCAACTTTTGGTAGCAACTTGGCATCCGGTACATATATATTTATTAAAGAAATTTATTTAATACTAAATATACAAAATATAATTCATTTTTTGGTATTCATCTTGAAAGTTATACTTATCATAAACTTATGTCATATTCCTTATAAATCATACTAATTTGATCATATATATATCTATTTTATTCATAAGCCACACTAATTTTATCATAACATTAATTCAATCATATATATCTTTATATATTATTTATTATTTTATCGTTTTTTTAAAGTTTTATAAATAATTTTAATAACATTATTTAAAATAATTTAAGAAATTTATTATTAAATGTTAATACTAAATATACAAAACATAATTCTTTTTTTTAGTATTCATCTTGAAAGTTATACTTATCATAAACTTATGCTATATCACTTACAAATCATACTAATTTATATCATTCATTAACCACACTAATTTAATCATAACATTAATTCAATCATATGTATCTTTATTATTTTTTATCATTTTTTTAAGTTTTATAAATAAAAAATTCATATATATTTTTGTTTATTTTTACTTGTCTTTTCATAAATATGAATATTTTCATCAACATTCCAATAAAATGGAATCATCAAAGCTTTTTTTTATCTTTATAAAAGGATGCATTATTTAGTTCACTTAGATAAAAACTAAAAAGTTAATTATTAAGGGGAAGAAAATATTTCTTATTATATTGTAATAAATAATTGTAAAAAACAAATAAACAAACGAATTGGAGATTCATTTTTGTCTTTATTTTCCATCTAAAAATTATTAAATCCAATTTCACTTGACTATTTTTTTTATTAATCCTTTTCAATTTATTTCTAAAACATTACTAATATTTTAAGGTTTTTTAATGAACTTGGATTTTTTTCCAAATATCAAAGAGTATTTATAAATAAAATATTTTCCAAAATTCTCTTCTCATCTTTATATTTTCTCGTTTTATTAACACACTTACAAGGTGGAATTTAGAAACTACATCTACACCCAACCTAGTTTTTCCTTTGATACATTTATTATAAAAAAGTGATGTGAAAAAAATAATAAAACCAAGAAATTAGTTACTAATTAAGCTTTAACATACCTGACAACTGAAAAATGGGATATGGATATCAAGATTGCCTTGGGAACACATTCCTTGCGATGTTGTTTCCAACTCAGAGCCGAAGTAGCTGAAGTTCATAAGCTCTGGTAGATGCTCAAGTTCCAAGAATTGTAATTTAGGGAATGGTTGCAAGTTGGTTCCCGCATGGTCATTTTCTTTTATTTCTGACTCCCTTTCATATGTGATTATTTGTTGCATGACATTGCAATTTACTATTCTCATATATTCAAGTTGGGAAAGGCCTCTAGCGGTTGAAAGTAAGAAGATAAATTTCAATCCATCACATTCCTCCACATTCAGAGTTTTTAAGTTATCAAAAAACCTTATTGGAATCGGACCACGACATACTTCTTCCAAGTTAATCAGCCCATCAAGAATCAACGACTCTAATAAAGGAAAGGCACCAGGTTGTTGAACTTGTTGATCCTTTAAATCAATGACATATTGAATCTCTAGACTTGCACTAACGTGGAGATGCTTCAACTTACAAAAACCCTCCTTGTCCAATTCATAAAGAATACTCTTAGTACCACTCAATTCCCTTAACTCTAGTTCTTCAGTCTTCTTTAATAACTTGCCAATTCCATCTCCCAAATATAAGCTTCTGTCAACCTCATTGAGCTTTAATGTTCTTGATGTTTTACAATATGTGGGGAACATCCCATCACCCATAAATATTGAATATCTTGTTAGGTTCCCAAGGAACATGTCTTCTTTTGGTAGCAACTTGGCATCCGGTATATATATATATCTAAAGTTGTCAAATGAGACAAATGATTTAGCTCGGATAAACAAGCATTGTTTTCACCTTCAACCGCCCATTGAGTAAAGCTAGATTTCATGTACAAACATTCTAATCGAGACAAACTTGATAAGAGATTTTGTGGAATAACTTCAAGTTGCCCGCAATGGTTCAAGTCTAACAGCCTTAGATTGGTCAATCGCACCATTTCATTAGGCAATTGTTGGATTGTAGAACCCACCAAGCTAAGAACTTGTAGTTTCGTTAGCTTTCCAATTAGAGCAATGTCTACCAACTTGCACCCATCTAGACGCAATGTTCGGAGATTTGCAAGGGAATCAAGTGATGAAGGTAGTGTTGTAAAACTCATTTTGGATAAATCTAAAACTTTGAGTTTTTTCATCCCTTCGAAAAATGTGTTCGGGATATTCAAGGAACTGAAGGAAGGATTGTTGATGTACAGTAGAAAAAGTTTAAGTTCAGGACATACCAAGCCTTCAGGAAGCTCATGGGCAGCTCTGCAATTCAAAGAGAGGAAGGTGCACCTTTTGGATTCATCGGTCTTTGACCATTCTTCAAATCGATCATCTTCCATTACTACAAATCGATGAGGATCCTTGGATGCAATTGCTCTGGCGACTTGACGAACCACGTCATGCATTCTGACATAAGCATCATCATTGCTTTTTAGCAATAAACTTGAGGCTTTGAGGTTGTTGATCAACGTATGCAGTCTATCGCTGGCTTCTTCCAATGCATTGATGTTTTGAAACAAATCGAGGCCCACACCATATTTCAACAAGTTATCAATTGGAGTATCCCCATAATCCAACAAACCGCAAAGCAAGAACAATGACTTAACCTCATCACCATATAAATGATTGTAGCTTAACTCTAGAGTGAGGAAGATTTTTGCTTCAATTCCTTCAACAGTGGTCTCAATAGATCGTGTAAGTTGCCGTAAGGCATCCCTCCATGTAATGGAATCCTTACCTTTTAATGCCTTTGCAACTGTAACAATTGCAATAGGCAAACCCCCGCATTTTTTAAGCACCTCCTCTGCTGTAGGTTGCAAATCTGGTTTCTCAATTGACTCGCCTGCCTCTTTTTTAAACAAACTCCATGCTTCTTCTTCCGACAATTGTTCAACTGCAAAATTCTTTTCGGTGTCCATCTCATTAAATAAAACGCTAAGTCTTCTAGAAGTCAGCACCATTTTCAACCCTTTATGATCCGAAGGGATCCCGACGTCCTTCAAATTAAGGCCCACCCAAAGATCATCTAAAATTATGAGAAGCTTCTTCTCTTGTGTCAACCTCTGACTAAGCCGCCCTGCTCGTCCCGATTCGCTCTCCTCCACAAATTCCAAACCTATCACATCTGCAATCTGTTGTTGGATTTTCTTCAAGTCCACCGTCTGGGATACATATGCTGTCGGCACTTTGTCAAATAACTTCTGTTGCTTAGCTTGCGCAGCTACTTGTTCTACCAGCGTGGTTTTGCCCACGCCGCCCATCCCCCATACACCAATCATACTGATCTTATCATCTCTCAATGCATCCATTATTTCATTCAAAATTGATGCCCTTGATTCAAAAGGGTCATAATTTTTAGAAGTCACGTTCGGGGCAGGGACACGATGTGATACGCCATCAGGGAAATTGCGGGCTTTTTGGATTTCAACAATAACCTGTGCCTTCTGTTCTGCTTCTCTGCCTAGCTGGTAACGTGACTTGAGATTAGGACACCACCCTTTGAAACAGCTCTTGTTTTCATCTGTCATCAATTCCTCTGCCTCCCCTGTAATCACATCTGCCCGAGTCAGCCAGTCTTGAACAATAGGTCTGATTTCATCCCCTCTTCTAATGGCCTCATCAACAGTTATCTGAAGGTCATCCTTTGCATGCCCCAACTCCTGAACCTTGTTGCTGAGATCATCCATGTAGCCGCGGTAGCCGCGGTAGCAAAACAGATAACTTAGCTGGCGTCGAATTGGATCAACCGAGTATTCTGCAATTTTGCCAGCAATGGTCTTAACGATGTCAATGACGCTCTCTTCCATTTCGTCTCAGTTGGAATTTTTTTTTTTTTTTTTTAGCTTTTTTTAGGAAAACAAATGGGAAGCGAGAAAAGGAAGAAACAAATGAAAGCAGCAATAAGAAGAAACTAAAAGAAAAGAGCGCAAGAAATGAAAGGAGAAGAGTATTTGTTCCAAGCAGAGGGATGGTGAGTAGGAAAATGGAAAGGAGAAACACTGGTGAAACTGAAAATGAGTAAAAGTTAGGAATGGATGATAAGATGGCAAAGGTGTAGAGAGCGAAGATACGGAGAAAGCTCAAGGAATACTTGTAATTTGATTCAGTGTAACAAAACGACAACAAGGAAAGCTGGTGTTTTTTAGAGTGGATTACCAAACTAAAACAAATGGGATTTTTTTTTTTTTCTTTTTTTTTTTGGGATTTTGTTGGAAAACAGGTGGGAAGTGAGAAAATAAGAGGAAACTAAGAAGAGGGTGGAGCAAATGAAAAGAAACAAGGAAACGAAAAAAAGCAGAGTTTCGGTTCCAAACAGAGAGACGGTGAAGGAATCAGAGGTGAATGAGAGCCAAGTTAGGAATGGATGATAAAATGAGAAAGAGGTAGTGACTCAAGAGATGAGGAAAGCCAAAGGAGTTCATGTAATTTGATTCAAGGAAAGAAATCTCTGCTGTAAGGCCAAAAGGGCTTGAAAGAATCATTGTTGTGGGACCTTATCTACCTTAAAGGGCATCACATTCTCAACTTAATTTAGTGATGCTTTGGAGCTGTCTCCAAACAAAGAATAAACAAAAGTAACCCTGCCATCTACTTTCGGTGCTTTTGATGCTTCTCAAGGGATATTTTCAAGATTACTTTAAGTGGTGTAGTCTCTTTTAATTTGTTCTTTTTAAAAAAAAAATGTTAATAATTTTATATATAACAAGGAAAAAGATTTTAATTAATTGGTGAGAGTTATGTGATGATATAAGTAGGGGTCTCGAGCAAATGAATTTTACTTGTTGGAATCTTTTGATAACTAAGCAAATTTGATTGTGGAAATTGGTGGAAAAGATTTATAAATTCATATTTTCACTAATCTTGCCTTATATTTCTCATAACATATATGTGTAGGAATTATACTTTGTTCACAATCATATATTTCTTCATTCAATAAAATAAATTTGATTCTAAAGTTACATATATAGAAGTTATATTTGGTTTACATCACAAAAAACTTGACTTAAATAGGGACGGTAGAGGAACAAGTTTTTTCAGGTACCTGCTCTAATGGGTTTGGTAGAAGTATAAATGGGTAAGGGCAAGTTTGGTATTTTATTTTATTTTAAAGCTTGGGGTAAATTAAGGTATGATCTTGTCTTGCCCCGTTTAATTATATATAGTTAAATTAACTTTTATTTTTCTCATTTTCTTTTTTTTTCTAACCCATGTAAAATTTTAAAAACAAATACTTCTCATAAAAATGAATTATAAAAATAAAATATTGATTTATTTATAAATTATATTTATTTTTTATCCAATTAAATTTTTCTAAAAAACTAAAAGAATAATTAAAAATTACATTGGGCGGGTAGGGGAAGTTATGCTACCTACCCTAACCGACCCATTCCATTAAATTTCTTATATATATTGAAATGGGGTTGAGATAGTGGTGACCCATATATTAGAATGAGGTTGAGATAATTAAAAGGAATGGGGTTGAGATAGGAATGACCCATCCCGTTGTTATACTTCCCATATATTATTTAAAACTTGCATGTCTACATGTTTTGTTTAAATCATACAAAACTTTATTCAATGAAATGCTTTATTCCAACTGCAATATATAAAATTAAAGTAGGTTTGCAATTTCAAGAACTAGATTCCAAAAAAAAAAAAGTTCCTTTATATTATTCCAAACTTACGTGTCTAAAAGAACTTTATTGGAAACTTAAATGTGTAAAATGTATTATTAGTTTAAATGACAAAGAAGTTGATTGAAAGAAAAAGAGAAAAAGAAGATGTCTCCAACTTGACCATTTCTGAAGATGCCATGTAAAAGAATAACTTCCATGGGGATGACTTCAACTCAAGGATAATGGAAAAGAAAAGATATAGCTTGCATGTTAGGGATAACTTTACCTTGATGTGCTTTGCTTTGGAATTTGGATAATCTTTTGCCTATGTTTGTTTCCTCAAAAAATTGAGGAAAAATGCAAGAGAAAGAGAATAGAGAGGGAAAATAGAATAAAAGAAAATTAAAAAAATATATTTAAAGTCAATAAATTATTTTTATACGCTAGTTTAATCTCATTTAACTTATTTTAATTCTTCAATATAAAGATTAAATAATTTAAAAATCCATAATTTTTAACTGATTTTAATTATATTTGAATTTCTTTAACATTTTCCATACAATAAACGAAGATGAAAAAAATCATTTTTCTTAACATTTTATCTATCTTTTGTTTTTGTTTTTATTTTTGTTGATGTGATATTTTCGTGGTAATAGACAAAGAAGTAGAAGAGAATTTAGCATTTTTTAAAAACTAATAGAATAGATGGATAAAACTATCAATTATATTTAATCATGTTAATGCACTTATGGAGTGAGCAAGGGCAAAACTAAAATAAAAAATAAAAAAAAATTGTTTTAGGGGAGGTAATGTGTCTTTAAGATGCAACTCTTAAGTCTTTTTTACCTTTAAATTCGGCTTAGTGGAAATTTTGTTTTTCGGGGGGGGACTTTAGTGGCTTAATGAACTTGTATTTTTTTTCTAACCCATATAAAATTTTAAAAACAATTACTTATCATTAAAATAAATTATAAAAAATAGAATATTGACTCATTTATAAATTGTATTTATTTTTAATCCAATTAATTTTTTTCTAAAAAATAAAAGAATAATTAAAAATTATATTGGGCTAGTAAGGGAACTTCTCCTACCTACCCTAACCCACCTATTCCATTAAATTTCTTATATATTTTGGAATAGGGTTGAGACAAGGATGACCCATCCATTATTATCCGTAGAGTCAGACAAAAGAAAAGAAACTTCTCATATATTATTCAAAACTTGCATGTCTACATCTTTTATTCAAATGATATAAAACTTTATTCAATAAAATGTTTTATTCCAACTGCAATATATAAAAATTAAATTCCAAGAACTTGATTCCAAAAAAAAATTCCTTTATACTATTCCAAACTTGCATGTCTAAAAGAACTTTATTGGAAACTTAAGTTTATAAAATGTATTATTAGTTTACGTGACAAAGAAGTTGATTGAAAGAAAAAGAAAAAGAGAAAAAGAAAATCAAAGTATTTCTCTAACTTGTGTTGTTTGTGAAGATGCATTGTCAAAGAATAACTTTCATGGAGATGACTTCAGCTCAAGGATAATGGAAAAGAAAAGATAAAGCTTGCATGTCAGGGATGACTTTACCTTGTTGTGCTTTGCTTTGGAATTTGGATAATCTTTTGTTTCCTCGAAAATTTGAGGAAAAATGCAAGGAAAAAAGAATAGAGAGGGAAAATAGAAGGAAAAAAAATAACAAAAAGATTTAAACTCAATAAATTATTTTTATATGTTACTTCAAACCCATTTCACTTTTTTTAACTCTTCAATATAAAGATTAAATAATTTGAAATTCCATAAGTTTTTAACTAGTTTTAATTATATTTGATTTTCTTTAACATTTTTCATGGGATAAGGGAACATAAAAAAAAAATTAAAAATCATTTTCTTAACATTTTTTTTCTTTTCTTAATACTTTTCATGAACCAAACATAACCTTTATTGAGTCTAACAATGCTAAATAAAAATGGTACTAAGTAATGAAATCAATCAAGTGTAATGAGGTTTAAACCTTTTACACATAAAATCGATCTACCTTTTGTCTTTGTTTTTGTTTTTGTTGATGTGATATTTTTGTGTCAATAGTTAAAGAAGTAGAAGAGAATTTAGCATTTAAAAAAACTAATAGAATAGATGGTTAAAACTATCAATTATATTTAATCATGTTAATGGCATTGGTGGAGTCAGAAATGTCGGACAGAGGGGCAAAATTGAAAAAAAATTGTTTCGGGGGAGGGGGGAGGGGGGAGGGGGGAGAGGGCAATGTGTCTTTGATCAAGATGCAAAATTGATTCCATGGTTAAGCCTTTTTTACCTTTAAATTAACCACTAGCTCTACTAGTGGTTCATGGTAATAAAAATTAACAAATATTAAAAGATATAGTTCACTTGATAACTACAATTGGTTGCTTGGCCGCATAGTAATCCACTAATTGTAAGAAGGTAAACAAAATTAGTTGATGAATGTGCCTACTCCTTAGGATTTTATATTGATAGAACCTTTATTTTTCTACCATGCCTTAATATAGCACTCCTTCATACTCCTTAGTGGACCCCTCGAAGCTCTTATTGAAGTTTTTTTAGAGTTTCCAACTTTTGTTGTAGTTGAAAGATACTTTCAAGAAGGATTAAAGATTTGATCCAAACATGCTATGTAAGAACATAAAGATAAAACCAATCACACACAAAAGCATACAAGGTTTGAACGTTACCAACTATTCCTAAATCCATAGATGAGAGAGATTACTCTACTATACTATAGAGAATATTATAGAAAATAGATCAACTATTGGGTCTCAAAATAGCCCATACTCCCCACTTCTTGTGTCTACACCATGAATTATAAGCTCTCACTCCTGCATTCTACCTCACATCTCTATCTACCACGTATAGTTTCCATAAGTTTATCTCCATCGCCTTACTTTTTCCCCTCATGACCTATAATATTCATAGAGATTTAATAACTTTCCTTATTCTATAAGGAAATTTAACATTACAATCATGAATGGATATAGGAAATATTCTATGAAAATATTTTTACAAAAAGGAACATATACTTGATAGAAATGAGACACTTTCCAACAATATTTTCCACCTTAGATCAAATTTCATCAAGTCAATCTTTCATCTCTCCATAATATATGCTATTGTGCATCATGCTCTCCTAATATGCCATTGTAGACCCTCAATTTTGTCCCTTTAGCACATGTCTTTAAAATTCGTTTTCAATGCTCCACAATAGTTCCTTGGTGGCCTATAGCTACTCATACCACTTACCTTTTTTTGAGTCACCTCGTAGACTTTGGTTGAGGGATTATTTGATCCCTTATTGTGACCCTTGGCAGTTTTGATTTAGATTTAAGCTTTTTCTTGCTTTTTTTTTTAGGATAGCTTTTAAATACACTTGGCCCATTAGGCACCACCTTAGGCCCACTTAGTCTCATCATAGGCCGTTTAGGCACACTTGGTCTATTAAGATTTTTTTTTAGCGTGACTTATATGACTTGCGTGTTTGCATGGCTCGTAGGGCCCATTTTTTGTTAATTTGTTTATTTTTATTTTATTTTATTTTATTTTCCTCTTTATATTATTTTCCTTAACTTATTTATTTATTTATTATTTTTTACCATTTTCTAATTTATTTACTTATTTATCTATTCATGCAATTATTTAACTTCTAAAATTTCATGTTTTTGCAAGGAAACTTACCATTGGAGTTTAAGGAAAGTGGGACTCTCCTTGGAAGGTTTTGGAGGAGAATTTGAAGTTGGGAAGATTGCTTTTGAATTGGAAGATTTAAAAAAAGGATAAGGAGAAAAGAAGAGGGAAAATAGGAGATTTGGCCTTTTTTTTAGGGAGATTTAGGTTTTAGGGAAAGGCGTATATATACGTGAGAGAGGAAGGAGAAAAAGGGAAGCCTTTTTTATTAAGGAAGGAGAAAAATGAGCTTTTTTTTTTTTAAGGGAGGAGATTCTTTTTGGAGCAGCAGGCATTGGAGGAAAATTGGTCGAGGAAAAGAACAGAGGAAACGAAAAGAGCAATTGCAACCAAGGCTGTCCAGGTATGCACCTCGTTGCTTTTGGAATTCTGACCTATATTTGATTTTTTTTCCACGTGAATATTTAATGGTATTGTTGATTTTGTGTGGACGAAAGGGGCCACAATTTGTTTTGTTGAGATTGGTTGCTTGCTTGTTTACCTTGTTTTGGTTTTGGATGTCATTGATGTCTTCGGAAGCATATAACTCCATGCCTGAATGTGATCATATTTTGTTCTTCATTTAAATCATATTCTGCATTTGTCCCTCTGTTTTTAGCCCATGGATTAATATTTGAAGTGGGGGCTATCCATGTTTACTGATCAACACCTTCTGCCATTTCCTTCTCCAAGTTTTACTTCAATTTTTTTTATCTTTTATCTATATTCTTTTCTTCGCATGGTGTTCGAGCCTTGCCCTTGTATTTGGGTTACATTGGAATATGACGGAAGAGTCAATATAAGGGATGAGTTTAATGGTGCCGAGTCTTCCGACGAATTTGGGAATGATAGTAAATATGGTGGATGAGTTTTGCACCCGTTTATCACAGAATCATGAGGACCTCTGCTTACTATCTCCGAGTGAATCAGGGGTTAAATTTGAGAAGAAAAACAGAGGAGGATGATTGGAGGCAGGGACCAGTGGCGAACGATGTATCCAGCTTCGTATTGTCCGTGTGAAGGTTTCAATTCGTCTGTACATGGTGCTGTTCTGAAATACGGGTTCGAGCATGACCCACATGGTCAAAGTGGCTTGATTTATACATACGCAGGATTGGGTGGTTTGGGCTGCTTGCCATTGGATGTTTTCATCAATTGGTAAGCCAGATTCGGTGTATCAAACTGCAATGATCAGTGCATGTGCCAAGACGGGAGATTTTGCTTTTGCTCGGAGCCAGACCCTGTTGTGTGGAATGCAATGATTTCGAGATATGCGTATTGTGGGCGGTCAAGAAAGGTATCGAGTTATATTCAGCTCCTGCAAGGAGATGGTGTCAAAAGGATACTTGATTTCATTAAAGAAATGCCCAAACCTGAAATTCCACTCAAGCCGGATTCGTCTTCTCTTCTTGGTACACTCTTCTTTATGCAGGTCATTTTGCAAATGTTTCTTATCTTCGTGGCTGATGAAAATCTGGGTAGTTAAAAATTCAATGGAAAATCTAAAAGAATTCAGTGGCTATTTAAGACGACTTTTATGGATGAATTTAGTAGAGGATTAAAAGGAGTTCAAGTGGTTGCATACGTGGGTAGGATTCAATGGTATTAATGGATACTCTTGATGGCAAAAATTTAAAGGGAATGGCGATGCGAGTCAGAATGGGGAGCAGGTCAGCCAGATTACTTCATTGCAGCAGTTCATCCCGCATGATCTTGATGTTGGTGATCATGTTACTTCTAGTTTCACAGTTTCTGCTGCACATAGGATTGGGACTTTAGAAATTCATATTTCAAAGCACAGAAGCCTATCTTCACAACTTTTAGAGCAGCTGCCCACAAGATGAGAATGTCTCAAGGATTGTTGTGCTTCCAATGACATCATTCAAGGATTCGATATGAGACTCAATTGGAGATGAACTTTGGCCTATCATTGCTAAATCACTCACGCTTGTCGCCTTGCTCGCCAAGGTCGAACTGTACCATCTAGGGCAAAGGACAGTACTTTTGAGATTCTTATGGGGAGCAGCAAAACTAAAGACTGCTGAGGAACAGCGAGTTCAGTGGAGACATCAAATCGATCTCATACTATCGAATATCAGCTTCCTGGTAAGGATAACATATTGGTCTGTCAACGTGTAGAAGGAATCTGAAATTTGGCATCAGAAATGAAGCAGCACGCTTGGATAAACCCGACACCGGCAGTGGCTACATGCAGAAATTCAGGCTTTATGAGTGATCACTACTCAAAACATGCTATTTTGTAGCTTGTAATAAGTTCTTTTAAACACCCTTTAGTAGTAATTATTACCTTTTAACCCAATTAACATGTTAGGGACCCTTGCAATCGTTTCTAACAATTGTGTTAAGTTTTGGTGCTTTTTGATAGCTTTATGCTCACCAAAGCAATTTAAGAATGAGGGAGAGCTATTTATAGTTCATGGCAAAGCTTTTGAAAGCTTAAATTTATGAAGAAATCAAGCTATGGAGCCTCATAACCCTTTGCCTTATTCGTTCAAAGTATACAAGGAAGAAACAATGGAGAAGAGGAAAACAGGGGATGAAAATAGGGGACACAGCTGCAGTCTTTCATCGCACTTTTGGAGCACTTCCCAAAGTCCATTTTTTACATTCTATATACCATTTCAAAGCTCAGAAAGTCAAGAATCCAACGGTTCAAACCATGTACGATTTCGAGCTGAAATGAGAAAGATATGGCCTTCAGAAGACAACTGCATCAAGCTGAGGGACAATTTCGCACACCACTGTGAAAGGTGCGAATTCCTCAGTCCACTGTGCGAGAATTTCGCACACCTCAAATCAAGGTGCGAAATTGGAACTCCAGCGTGCGAAAATTGGATATTTTTGCCGACTCTATTTCTTTTGATATTTTTGTGTCTAAATTTCCATTTTCTCCTTGTATTCAACCACTCATGTAATTCCTTAGCTAGGAAGTATCCAAGGAAGGGTAAAATTACCTTCCTATATAAATTCTCTTGTAATCACTGAAAATCATCTTTCGGGGAGCTTTCTCTAAGAGACCAACTTATATAAATTTGTTACTTAGTGAAATACAGAGATCTCTTTTGTTTTCTTTTTCTCTCTTCTATTTTCTATTTTCTTGCAAGCCAAACACCCTCTGAGGATGTTTTCCCAGAGGATGAGAGGCTAAACATTTAGTTTCTTGGAGTAAAGGAAGCTAGGTGAAAAGTCCAGATTAAAACATGGAAAGTTTCCGTGCATTAAATTCAGGTAGTTGGAGTCCATAAATGGTTTTTAAAGCCAAGGTTTTGCCCTAAATCCCTTCGAATCACTTTGACTGGCCAATACATGGTAAGCTTAAGGTCTCTGTGGATGCTTATTGCTAGATCCATATCAGTCCATTAGTTATCATGTACGAGCCATTGGAAAGTGATTCAAGGTGATAGCCCATAGTGTCTTAAGCCATTAATGGACCTTGACTACCATCTCTAGTGACTTTTTATGGATTAAAACTTCATTGTCAAACCTATACCAGTTCGGGAAATAACTATAGGTTAAATCCCCAATGCGAGGAGAAAAATCCGGAATTTTCCACTTTGCATCTGGAACTTGAACCTAGCAACCTTTAGCTCCGGGAGACTTTCTTTCTTCCACTTTTTACTTAGTTCTATGTGAGTTTAGTTTAAATCACCACTTTTAAAACAATTTTATTTTCTTTTTCAAGTTTGTGCTAAAGGAAATCATCAGAATCAATTTCTAATTTAGAGTCTGTCACTGATAGAGTGAAAACCCATCCCTGAGTTCGACCCTAGAACTGCTATACTATAGTAGCTTTGCTACGCCAGTATAAGGTCATAGGTTTTATAAATGTTTTTGATTAAAAGACCCGGCTGGGCATCGAATCAAATGGCGTCGTTGCCGGGGATGGTGCCACAATACAGTGATGCAACCTTTTAGAGGATACTTGTGATTTCCATCACAAGTTTGGTGAATTCCTTTTTCACTAACTTCATTTCCTTTCATTTTATTTCTGTTAGGTTTATTTTCATTTTCTTTCTAACCTTAACTTTTTTCTAGGTTTCTTTTGTTTTTGTTGTTTTTGTTTTATTTCAGGTAAGTAGTAACTTGTGCATGCCCTTTTGGATTCGGGACCAAGAGGGAAGATTAGTAAGGATTGAGAATCCTCAAGACACAGAGTTGGATATTTGTGTTAACATCATGGACCCTCCACCAGAGGATCAGAATTCTCAACAAGGTCAAGGGGGTAATCCTAATGCATACCTATCCATGAGGGATAGAATGCATCCACCAAGGATGAGTGCACCCTCATGCATCCTGCCTCCTCTTGAGCAGTTGGTTATAAGGCCCCATATTGTGCCCCTTCTACCAAATTTCCATGGAATGGAGAGTGAGAATCCATATGCCCACATCAAGGAGTTTGAAGAGGTTTGCAATACCTTTAGAGAGGGAGGAGCTTCAATAGACTTGATGAGACTCAAGCTATTCTCTTTCACTTTGAAGGACAAGGCAAAAATATGGCTTAATTCTTTAAGGCCAAGAAACATAAGGAATTGGGTTGATCTTCAAGCTGAGTTTTTGAAAAAAAATTTCCCCACTCATAGGACCAATGGGTTGAAGAGACAAATCTCAAATTTTTCTACAAAAGAAAATGAGAAGTTCCATGAATGTTGGGAAAGGTATATGGAGGCCATCAATGCTTGTCCTCATCATGGTTTTGATACATGGCTCTTAGTGAGCTATTTTTATGATGGAATGTCTTCTTCCATGAAGCAAATTCTTGAAACCATGTGTGGGGGAGATTTTATGAGTAAGAATCCTGAAGAAGCCATGGACTTTTTAAGTTACGTGGCTGAGGTGTCAAGAGGATGGGATGAGCCCAACTCAAGAGAGAAAGGAAAGTTTCCCTCTCAACAAACCCAAAATCCAAAGGCTGGAATGTACATGTTAAGTGAAGACGTGGACATAAAAGCTAAAGTGGCAACATTAGCTAGGAGGTTGGAAGAACTTGAGTTGAAAAAAATACATGAAGTCCAAGCCATTTCCGATACCCAAGTCCATGCCATGCCATGCACCATTTGCCAATCATGTGATCATGTGGTAGATGAGTGCCCAACCATGCCAGCTGTGAGAGAGATGTTAGGTGATCAAGTAAATGTTGTGGGGCAATTTAGGCCCAACAACAGTGCATCTTATGGAAACACCTATAATTCAAGCTGGAGAAACCACCCAAATTTTTCTTGGAAACCAAGGCCACCTCCATACCAACCACAAGGCCAAACCCAAGTACCTCAACAACCATCTTCAGTGGAGCAAGCCATTGTAAACCTGAGTAAAGTCATGGGTGACTTTGTGGGTGAACAAAAGGCAATTAACTCCCAATTGCATCAAAAGATTGAAAATGTTGAGACTTCTCAAATAAAGAGAATGGAGGGGATGCAAAATGATCTATCTCAGAAGATAGATAATATTCATTACTCCATCTCTAGGCTTACCAACCTAAACACGGTGATTGAGAAGGGAAAGTTCCCCTCTCAACCAAGCCAAAATCCCAAGGGTGTTCATGAAGTTGAAACCCAAGATGGTGAGTCTTCAAATTTGAGAGAGGTCAAAGTTGTGATCACTTTGAGAAGTGGGAAGGAGGTTAATCAACCCTTGCCTAACGTGGAGCCTGATGAAGAACTCAGGTCAAAGAGACCCTTGATTAAAGAGAGCAAGAGCCAAGAAGAGAAGAGTGGGAAGAAAAGTGCATCCAAATCAAGCATTGAAGAACAACCAAGAATAGTGATAAAGGAGGATATGATGAAAAAGCATATGCCTCCCCCTTTTCCTCAAGCTTTACATGGAAAGAAAGAAATCAAGAATTCATCAAAAATTCTTGAGGTTCTGAGACAAGTGAAAGTGAATATACCCTTACTTGATATGATCAAGCAAGTCCCCACATATGCAAAGTTTCTAAAGGACTTGTGCACAGTCAAGAGAGGGTTACATGTGACAAAGAATGCATTCCTCACAGAGCAAGTGAGTGCTATCATTCAGAGTAAGTCCCCAGTTAAGTATAAAGATCCGAGATGTCCCACCATATCAGTTAACATTGGAGGGACACATGTGGAGAAAGCTTTACTAGACTTGGGGGCAAGTGTGAATTTGCTCCCATACTCTGTGTATAAGCAACTGGGGCTTGGAGGATTGAAGCCCACAACCATGACCCTCTCCTTAGCTGATAGGTCAGTAAAAATCCCAAGGGGAGTGATAGAGGATGTTCTAGTTCAAGTGGACAAATTCTACTATCCTGTGGATTTTGTGGTACTTGATACTGATTCCTCTGTCAAGGAAGAAAATTATGTGCTAATCATCCTAGGGAGGCCTTTCCTAGCTACCTCCAATGCTATCATTAATTGCAGGAATGGGGTGATGCAGCTCACATTTGGAAACATGACCTTGGAATTAAACATATTCCACCTATGCAAGAGGCATCTTCACCTAGAAGAAGAAGAAGGATTGGAGGAAGTGTGCTTGATCAACACCTTGGTTGAAGAGCATTGTGACAAGAATTTACAAGAGAGCTTGAATGAAAGCCTTGAAATGTTTGAAGAAGGGTTCCCTGAACCCTTTGATGTGCTAGCCATAATGTCTCCTTGGAGGAGACGGGAAGAGATCTTACCACTGTTCAACCAGGAAGACTCACAAGGAGCAACTGTGGAGGACCCTCCAAAGCTAGCTTTGAAGCCACTTCCTGTTGATTTAAATGCAAACTTCATATGGGATTCGGGCAAGCTAAATCCGGATCCAATTTTTTTTATGGACTTAGTCTTTCTAAAGACTAGCTAGTCCATATCTTTTTGTTTTATTTTTAAACTTGTTTTAATTTTGATTTCTTGCTTTAATTTTATTTTGGTTTGATTTAACTTAGTTTTTTTTTATGATCTTGCTATGGGGGCTGTTTTGGGACAAAGAGTCTTGCTTTATGATTCTAAACTTCATCTTTTTCCAGGAAAATTGAAATCCAGGTGGACGGGTCCTTTCATAATTCATGAAGTGCATCCCAATGGAGTGGTGGAAGTATTAAATCCCACAGGCAATCAAACCTTCAAAGTTAATGGCCATCGTCTCAAGCCATTCATAGAGCCTTACAGTACAGACAAGGAGGAGATCAACCTCCTTGAACCACCACAACTCTGAGTGAAAGCAGGGTATCATGGGCTAAATAAGTCCATGAATTTTTTGTTATAATTTTATAGTTATATCATTATTTTTATTTCTTTTTATTATAATTTTTCCTCAATCTTAGTTTATTTTGTCTTAATTCAAGTCAATTTTGATGATAAATTTCAGAAAAAAATCATGAAAGATGGGGAGAACTCTTCAAAAGCAAGAAAGGGGAGTAAAACCAAGGAAACAGAGCACCTGATTTCAAGGTGCGAAATTTTCGCACACCTCAAGCCACTTTTCGCACCGTGCGAAACAAGGTGCGAAAATTTCGCACACCTGATTTCAAGGTGCGAAAATTTAGCACACCTCATTTTAAGGTGCGAAATCCTCAGTTAAAAGGGTGCCATTTTCGCACACCTAATTTCAAGGTGCGAAATTTGCAAACCAAGATGCGAAAATTTCACACGGTAAAATTTTAAGTTCCAAAAATTTTAAACTGACTTTTAAATTAAAATTTTACCCCCGAAATTGTGCCTAACGTCCAAAAACGACTTTTCGGTTGCCTTGGAAAATTTTTAAACATCAAAACCCCCTAAACCTCATTCCTATATAATCCCTTGAAGTCCAGAAGCTCAAAGGACTCCCCACAATCCAGTTGAGAAGCCTCTGGAATCCCGAACAGCCACCTCCCTTCATTTCGGCCATGCCAAAGACCAGAGGAGGCCTTTCCGGCTCCCCATCCTCACCGACACCTCGACCACATCGAGCCGCCATGGGAGCCGCAGCTTCGTCACCTGTTCAGGCCCCGACCATTCCCCCGTCTGAGGGGGAAGCCCCTTCTCAGCGCCGATACCCCACCAGGAGACTACCCACGGACCCTGTGCCACCAGCCGATCAAGCCACGAGCTCTGTTTCTCGGCCACCAGCGAAGAGAACCAAGTTCTCGGGTCCTGGAGAACCATCCCACGCACCTCCGGCAGAGCCACCCATAGAGGAACCTCGGATTCCTGTAGAGATTAACCCCGAGACCCTTATCAGGCGTCCCATGATAGCCGGACCACCGATAGAGGGCAACTTGGATTGCAGAGATCGATCCTTCCATTCCGAGACCTACTTTGATATAGAGACCCTCAGACAGCAGCTAGAGCTCAGAGATTCATTCCGACTACTACAGAGGTATCACATGGAGGATCTTCTCACTCCTAGGCAATTCTACTATCCCAGAGTAGTTATAGATTTTTATCAATCTATGACTACTCGAGGCCTCCGTAATCCTACCCTCATCCAATTTACCATAGATGGACGCCAGGGTGCCATTGGAGCTCGTCACATTGCTGAGGCCCTCCGTATACCTTATGAGCCTGTGATTCAGGCAGACTTCAGGGAGTGGTCCTCATTCTCTCAGAGTGACATGGTCCGCATTTTGACCAGGGGGACTTCTACAGCCTCAGTGTTGACTAGGAGAGAGCTTCCATCTGGGATGCTCCTTATTGATGTCCTCCTGCGTGCCAACATCTTCCCACTTCAGCACAAGGTTCAGAGGAGAGGAGCTATTCTTGAGGCGTTATTTAGGATTTCTGAGGGCTATTTCTTTGGCCCTCATCATTTGATTATGACTTCTCTTCTTCATTTTGAAGAAAAATTCCATCAGAAGAAGCTTCAGAGGGCAGATGGCATCCCATTACTATTTCCGAGACTCCTCTGCCAGATTTTAGAGCACCTGGGCTATCCTGAAGAGCCCCGTCTTGAGAGGCGCCGCCATTGCAGAGAGGATTTCTCTCTCGGCAAATGGCATCACTTGGTAGCCTACTTTGCGCCTCAGGCAGCCCCAGCTGTGCCTGCACCTCCAGAGCTACCCCGAGATGAGCAGCTACCTCAGGCCCAGCAGGATGAGATTCTCACAGACACCACACCTCCTACCCCTGCAGCACACACCTCTGTGCATATGCCTGAGGCTATACATCCTTCTTCTCCTCTCACTCAGGCTGCTCCACCAGTCATGCCAGCTACCCCAGTACCTCCTCCTTCATCTGAGCCTACTGTCACCGTTTCTCTTACGAAATTCAGAGGCCTAGTGCGTTCATTGCAGACACTGAGCACTGCTCAGGATTCTATTATCCACCAGATGGCCACTATTCGTGCACACCAGGATCAGATCATTGCTACTCAGGCCCAGCATACCACGATCCTGCATCAGATCCAGCAGCATCTGAGTATGCAGACACCTCTTGGGCATGATAGGTCTGCACCATCCGAGCCTTTAGTGCCAGATGAGGAGACCATACCAGCTGAGCAGCCCATATCAGCTGAGGAGATCAGAGCAGAGCCATCACATGACCCCACTCATATCTGATCTTTTTATGTTTTTTCTTGTTTTTTATGTTAGACTTGTAAATCCCATCTTTTGCATGTTTTATAAACTGGGATTGGAAGTATTACTTGAAATCATACATTGTATATTTCTTTTCCAAGTAATATATATATATATCCTTTTTGATTATATTCCCTTTTCTCATTACTCTTTTCTCTTTGGAACATGTGGTTTAAGGTACTCCATACCTCCTTTACACTCAGACTTTGTCTCACTCAGGAGGTACCACTTCCTCCCTTTATTTTTAATCGCTCTTGAAACATTGAGGACAATGTTCAACTTGGTTGGGGGGAGAGTTGAGAAAGGAAGTTTTGTTGTTAATACTAAGTTATTTTGTTTTTTTTAGTTGATTTTTGCTTAAAATTTAAAATTTTTAAAAGTTTTTTGAATCATTCTCTATGGTTGTCAAAGATAATTTCTCAAAAATAAAATAGGATAAGTTGAGTTTTAACTTAATTATTTAAGTCTTAAAGTTTGTTTTATGCTTTCAAAGTTGATAATCTATTGAAGCCTCTTTGATTTCGAACTTTCTTCTTCCAATTCAAGCTTTACACACACTGTGCACATTAGATCTCGGATATATGATGAAAAACTTTCTCACCTTCTAAGCTTAGGAAAATTTTGACTTGGTTCATTACTTAACCTCTCTTTAATAGTGTTGGGACACCTCATAAAGACCAATGAGTCTTTGAAAAAAAAAAGAAAGAAGAATAAGCTTTTATTCTTTCCTTGAAACCTAAGCATGATCCGAAGGGGTGGCGAAATCCTTTAAAACCCGATGCCCTAAACCTTGATTGGTTGGGAGTCATCGATCCTCTGCTTGCTACATAGGTGAATTGGTTAAGATTAGTGAGTAAAAAGAATTGTGAATAAGAAGGTGCGCTCCTAACCTATTAAGAGTTGATTAATTTTGCCAATGTTCGAGAAAAGCTTAGGTTGGAGGGTGAGGATAGTTGTATATACTATATCCGGAAGCTAATCTCATTAACACTTAGCTTATTATGGAAGAGTTTGATTTGGAACCTTGAGAGTAGAGATTCTTTTGATACTTAATTGCATAATCTCCACTCTTTGTACTTTTTGTTTAAGTTTTAAGCTTTGATAACTCCTATTGCATTTTGAATCTTCATATCTTTAGTTACCCAGGTGAGATGAGTTTGGATATCAGTCATGCCTCTCAATTATTTTTTTTTTTTTTTTTTCGAAATGATTTGCATGACTTCTTTTATGTATATTATTACGTTTGCTTAGTTTTTCTCTCCTTAATTGCTAAGGGACTAGCAATATGTCGGTTGGGGGGAGTGATCACTACTCAAAACATGCTATTTTGTAGCTTGTAATTAGTTATTTTAAACACCCTTGAGTAGTAATTATTACCTTTTAACCCAATTAACATGTTAGGGACCCTTGCAATCGTTTCTAACAATTGTGTTAAGTTTTGGTGCTTTTTGATAGCTTTATGCTCACCAAAGCAATTTAAGAATGAGGGAGAGCTATTTATAGTTCATGGCAAAGCTTTTGAAAGCTTAAATTTATGAAGAAATCAAGCTATGGAGACTCATAACCCTTTGCCTTATTCGTTCAAAGTATACAAGGAAGAAACAATGGAGAAGAGGAAAACAGGGGATGAAAATAGGGGACACAGCTGCAGTCTTTCATCGCACTTTTGGAGCACTTCCCAAAGTCCATTTTTTACATTCTATATACCATTTCAAAGCTCAGAAAGTCAAGAATCCAACGGTTCAAACAATGTACGATTTGGAGCTGAAATGAGAAAGATATGGCCTTCGGAAGACAACTGCATCAAGCTAAGGGACAATTTCGCACACCACTGTGCAAGGTGCGAATTCCTCAGTCCACTGTGTGAGAATTTCGCACACCTCAAATCAAGGTGCGAAATTGGAACTCCAGCGTGCGAAAATTGGATATTTTTGCCGACTCTTTTTCTTCTGATATTTTTGTGTCTAAATTTCCATTTTCTCCTTGTATTCAACCACTCATGTAATTCCTTAGCTAGGAAGTATCCAAGGAAGGGTAAAATTACCTTCCTATATAAATTCTCTTGTAATCACTGAAAATCATCTTTCGGGGAGCTTTCTCTAAGAGACCAACTTATATAAATTTGTTACTTAGTGAAATACAGAGATCTCTTTTGTTTTCTTTTTCTCTCTTCTATTTTCTATTTTCTTGCAAGCCAAACACCCTCTGAGGATGTTTTCCCAGAGGATGAGAGGCTAAACATTTAGTTTCTTGGAGTAAAGGAAGCTAGGTGAAAAGTCCAGATTAAAACATGGAAAGTTTCCGTGCATTAAATTCAGGTAGTTGGAGTCCATAAATGGTTTTTAAAGCTAAGGTTTTGCCCTAAATCCCTTCGAATCACTTTGACTGGCCAATACATGGTAAGCTTAAGGTCTCTGTGGATGCTTATTGCTAGATCCATATCAGTCCATTAGTTATCATGTACGAGCCATTGGAAAGTGATTCAAGGTGATAGCCCATAGTGTCTTAAGCCATTAATGGACCTTGACTACCATCTCTAGTGACTTTTTATGGATTAAAACTTCATTGTCAAACCTATACCGGTTCGGGAAATAACTATAGGTTAAATCCCCAATGCGAGGAGAAAAATCCAGAATTTTCCACTTTGCATCTGGAACTTGAACCTAGCAACCTTTAGCTCCGGGAGACTTTCTTTCTTCCACTTTTTACTTAGTTCTATGTGAGTTTAGTTTAAATCACCACTTTCAAAACAATTTTATTTTCTTTTTCAAGTTTGTGCTAAAGGAAATCATCAGAATCAATTTCTAATTTAGAGTCTGTCACTGATAGAGTGAAAACCCATCCCTGAGTTCGACCCTAGAACTGCTATACTATAGTAGCTTTGCTACGCCAGTATAAGGTCATAGGTTTTATAAATGTTTTTGATTAAAAGACCCAGCTGGGCATCGAATCAATGAGACTTGCTCAAACTTCTGTATAATAGAAAAAGACATGGTTTAATCGGGGACCAAGAGATACCTGGTTGTCAAAATGGCTTGGTCCAAATTCTGCAGCTGTCGGTAGAGACATTCTGACCAGAATTATGCATTCCAAACATTTGGGCACGCGGATATGGCCTTCGGAAAATGAGAAGCACAGTTTTAAATGGAATGAGAGACTTTAGACTGTCTAAATTGGAATGTCAAGATGCAGTGTTGATGTCTTAACTGAGGTTTGCTGGGTCCAGTTATGTGGTAGAGTGCCTATCAGTTTATGGATGCAGATCGTGATACTCGGATGTCAGTGTGAAGTTGTGATTAAGGTGAAAGTGTTGAAATCAGAGCTTAGAAGAAGGTCATCGACTGTTAGGACTGATATAGAAAACAATGGGAACACGCATTATCCTTTCATTTTAGGCCACTCTATTGCAAATATTCACTCCCTCTTGGAGGCGGGTGCATTTTCTGGTTTCAAAGCTGAAGAGATTGATATTGAGATACTTTTCAACGCACAAAAGCAGGATTTGGATGGGATGAGGTTTGGAATATGACATCAAGGATATTTTCAGTTTGCTCTTGATGAATAAATGAGAATCACGTACAGACTTTGCCCGTTTGTCCAGCTAGGAAACTAATTGATGCAGAATTCTGGAACTAAAGGGAAATGCTACACAACTCTGCTTTGCTTTACTTAAAATTCCAAAATTCGAGCTTTGCTGATGGCCTCTGAATGCATAGAACCCCTTATTATCGTTGATACAATCTGATATCAGCATAGTTGTAGAACTTGGCGTTTTTCTTTTATTTAAGAGATTGTTGAATGATGAATAATTAGCAGAAGCTGATCTCAGCTTTTCATCTAGACTTTGGTGACTGTCAAGTCACAATATGGAATGATAAATGATGGTGCTCGTTTCCATGTCATATCACACTTGATTTGAGAAGTAGTCAACAGCAGAAAGAAGGAAACTGATGTAGCTTCTGTGGATAAGTAAGTCTCAAATACTTCGATTGGGAGAGCCTTCTCTATATAGTAATCAATCAGATGAGGTATCTTGCATAGAACATCTTGATCTTGCTTCTTTTGTTGCATATGTCAATTCTGGTCAACCATGGAATTTAAAATCCTCATTGCTGTTGTCTAGAAGATAGACTATGGCAATTAGAGAAGACAATAAAATTAAAGGATCACGGGTAGTGCCAGAAGCTGGGAGTCAGAATACTGTTTCAGTAGAAGCTAGCAATCAACTATAATTCGTCATGATTGCGTCTAAAGCTGAAATTAACTTCTATGCTTAATCGATTTTATTGAAGAATCTCTCGAGATGCTCCATTAGAAGACAAGCAATCCTATGACAGTAACCTTCTGTCAACTCCATTACCATGAGGACTCTTCGAATTAAAATTCTACGCTAAAGCAAAATTGAAGACTTACATCCCGTGAGCCGATTTGCCATCCAGATCGCGAAGGTCCAGAATTCTAGTTTTTTTTTGGGGCTGAAGCTAAGAGACAGTCCACTTTACGTTACAGCAAGGGCATGCGAAGCTACCAGTGTCTCTGAATATACTAATGATGAGATTCAACCCCTTGCCACCCTATTCACCTTCGCAGTTGCACCTGAAGCCTTTTACATCTCTGTTAAGCTTGGGGTGTATGTTGTTGAAGAAGGAGTTCTTGATCACAGAGTTGGCATGAAAGCAAAGCTCTCATGAGCCACTTTACATTCTCTTCTTCATCCGAATAGAATTGCTTATCAATACAATGAGTACGCCTGGTCTAGTGATTTGCTGATTGCAGAAACTAATGAGGAAAGGAATGCCAGTATATGGTCAACTATAAGTAACCCGCCTACGAACGTCATTGCTAAGATGAAATCAAAATCTGAAGTTGAAAAAGAAAAATGTCTGTTGGAAGCAACAAAGACGCCATATCTGAAGCCAAGGTTCTGAATGACTCTGTTTTTTTTTTTAATAGTGGAAGTGTGACAAGCAGTGTTGTACATGCTAGATGTTAAAATTGAAGGAGGTCAAATCAGCACCGAGGACATTGAACAGTTTGCTTCTGGAGGGTATTTCTTTTCATGAAAGTTCTGGAGATTTTTTTTTTTTTATCTAATCATTCTAGATTGAAAGGCGAAATTGGTGAGTTTTCATTACAAGAGAGTTTGTCATCTTCAGTATAGAATTTGGTGTCTCAAAAATTCATTAATTCTTGCTGTGGACCGGTTTGGTAAGTTTGTGGAGATTCAATTTGATCAGAGGAGAAGGATTTCAAGAGCAACTATCAGGACTTATTTTCCGGAAAGATCCTGTGTTTGTCAAGTGCCTAATCCTGAGAAATTATCATCGCTTCTACATGCTTTGTGATGCATCAACGGAGAATGTTCAAAGGTCCAGATTGGGAAAAGCAGGAAGTTTCCATTATCTGAATCAATCCAATCGCTATGAGCTAGAAGGTTGACAGCAACTAAAGACCTTTGCCATCTCATTTTTCCCTCACTAAAATCTGAACCTAAGGCATACATGCATGTGTGGACCTGCATTTTTCACATGTGCCCCCACTCGATCGGCGAGACTCGCTTTTTATTTGTGAAAAATTGATTTTTGAAAAAAAGTTGGAGTCGCCACCTATTTTATTTTTATTTTGAAGGGAAAATAAAACAAGAAAGAAAAACCCTAAAAAGTGACTCCATAGTTTTGGAAAAAGCATGTCTTTGAGAAACCCGAGTCTAAGTCCGGGGATCAGGTTACTTATTGGGAAGGTACCTCTAGAAGGTAGCACCCCTCTAAGCCCTAAAAAGGTCTCTACTGACTAAGTTAAGGGAAGCGTGGCAATTAAATGGTTGATCATGGATACCTAAGTAGACTAGGTGATTTCAAATATTGCATGCCTAATAAGAAAACAAACCATGAGAGGGAATCGAAGTGCATACCTGAACGAATTTTCAAGCGCTATCACAAGACATCAAAGTTAGTATAGAGATATAGCACTCAACATGCATTTTATCCAAGCAAGTCAAACATACATCTAAGCACCCAAGGATTAAATCAAAGCATGGATATAGCTCATGATAGCATGCATTTTCATAGAATTTTGGAATTAGAGGGTAGAGAACGTACCTGGATAGCAACTTGAGCACTTTATTGGGAAGCAAGGTTGACTCAACAATGAATATGAAACAAATTCAAGCATATCTCCAAGAGGAATCAAATTCAATTAAATACCAAACAATCATCTTTAAAATCAATATTAGTGAAGATATCAAGAATGTAGGACCCCCCACCAAAGCCCTAATTAATTTCGCACGAGTGGATTCCATAAATTCCATGACTTGGAATTATGGAGTTTGTTCATGCTTGTTGAAAATCAAGAAAAATCAAGAAAATAGTTAAAAATCAAAGAAAACAGTGAAAGTGCATACCCGAAATAAAGTGGCAGCAAATTGCATGTTAAAATCTGGATTTTGTACCTAAATGCTTCTAAGGAACCTTAGAGAAAACCAAATTCATTTTTGATAGAAAAAGGTTTTGAAATCCAGCTTTAAGACGTATAAGATCATAAAAAAGAAAAAGAAACAATAGGAGGAGTACAATGTGAGGCAAGGCGGCCAAGCTGGATTAGTGTCTAGGCTGCTTTTGAGACTGAGTTACTTAGGTTGCCTGATGGAGTGGAGTTCGGGATAGAAAGACCCAATTCGTTGCCAAAGTATTCAGTGATCAGAAGCATTTCCATTTATAAGATAACTTGGTTCATAAGCTCAGATGGATTCTCCCCAACGCTGGTCAAACACTGAACATAAAGCTCAAAATTCTTACTTTTCTGTATTGCTATATTTCCTGCATTCTGTGCTATTTTCTCATCATCAAGGCTTGATTCATCAGCTCCTCTAGAATACATACCCTTGCTGTTGCCTTTTTCTGTCTTTTCAATATTTTCAGCTTGCTGCATCCTTATGAATTCTCCTTATTTCTGGAATCTCCATATCTGACTTCTCAGGGCCATTTTCTTGAACATATAAGCTCCTCGTTGCTCATTGTTGTTAATGCTCTTGTCTTCACTGGTGAAGTTAGCAAGCAATGAAATTCTGGGTTTTGCATCATTTTCCTTAGTTCAGGGTTGGAATAAAGGGGGAGGAGTATTGAAGCATTTTTAGCATGGTTGACGCTACCAAAATAACCACCATTTTGCCAACTGATTTTAATATTGGAGAGAGTAGAAGCTGAAGCTTTTTGGTCTTCTGTGGTCAGAAGAAGGATGCTTGCATTTCAGGAATACAACTTTAAACAATTCCTAATGAGACATTCTTGTACCAGCCACTGTTTCATTTTTTTTAATATCTTCTTTCCCCATATTTCTGAATTTAAATTCTGGGATCCCATGCAAAGTTTCATTGGATACGAATATTTCTGACAGGTAGCCTAACTCCGACATGTAATAACTTTGATGAATTCTGGGTTCGCATCTGGTGTGGAAATGTATAGAAGAAAGAATCTCTTATATTAACATCTAGATTCTGTTTCTATTGTCAACTTGCTCGTAGTTAAATTTCTTCAACTGAATACTCGCATCCTGATTGATATTCTGATGTTCGATTTCCCGAGTAACTTTTCATTCTTCAAGCATATCAATTTGCCTATGGTCAGAAATTAACCTTCAGCCAATGGGTTTCAATAACTTATTCGCATGGATGAAGGTAAATGAGCAGTAAGTTAGAGACTTTCTGATATATCCCGCATTTCTGGACTTTCAAGAGTGGCTGTCAAGAAGATACCAAGCTCCACCATCCTCTTACTTCTCTTGTGGTTTCTTCTTTGCTATTTAGATCTGCTCAGACATTTTTTTTTTGTTCTCCCTGATTTTGCGAATTTAACTTTTTGAGCATTTGGAGCATGAATCGTGACCTTCAAAACCCTTATCATGACAAAGATCACCATCCCCTCTGTTACCTCTTTCATTGCATGTCTCGTTTAATAATTGATGTCGACATCCTCCCTAAACTGGATATAGATTCGGTCTGAAACCTGGAAGCAGCTTCCTCTTTAGACGAGCTGTATGAAGGATGATTGCCAGCTTGAGAAGAAGACTTCCAATTGGGTTGGTTAAGGACGTGAACCCATGAACTGATTGTATGACATAGCTTTTATATTGATTCCCGGAAGTTGAGCATCTTTTTACATGACTCCGCATTCTCGTCATCAATATTCAATCTAAGGAGTAATTAAATGGAGCCATATTTTGAGGGAGCTTTGGAATTCTGTTCGATCTTCATACCATCAGGTAAAGAAAGCCACGAGTACGAACCTGGTGTCAAGGCCTTGTAGGCAGCCGCACCAATCATTGGCACTATGACAAGACCCTCCTCAATGATGAGAATTCTATTTTATTCATCCTTAGCAAGTTCCAGCAATGCGTTTCTACATCAATTCTTAAAAGCTTTGCCAATTTTGGAATGACACCTGCTTCAACCATGATGCTGTGAAGAGATTTGCCTAATGCCAAATTTACCAAAACTCCTTCACAACTACCTCCAACCAAATTTTCTGGCACTTCACTGCCAATATCAGCAGCATCACTGCTGATCCCTACACCAATCGATCTAACTGAACCATGCTGATCATCATCCCTGCAATTATCATCCAACCTTGGCCTCCCACAATCATTCATAACTTTCCCATTCTTTAACATCATAAGTTCATTCGTCTGAATGACAAACCTCTGCCATACAAATTCTACGCGCATCAAATTCAGTTCCTCTTCAGTAGTGTCATAAGAGTGACTTCATGAGAAGTTTCTTGCTGTATCAGAATCAGCAGCATTAGGAACTGCTTCATCTCTTTTGCAGGCAGACATTCATCTTTAGGAACCAAACAGCTAGGGAGCATCATCATAAACTAACTCATTGACAAGAAGTGGACTTCCTGACACATCAGGTAAGTAGATCTTAGATTTATATTCATGAAACTGAACTTCAGCCGGATGTTGCACCTAAAAAAAAGCAAGGTCCGTTGTCAAAAGCTCCACCATCAGAACATCCATCTCCATTAGAATACGCAGAAACAACTGGAAACTGTCCACGTTTAAGCTCCATCTTGCATGCACTCTTTAGATAAAGCAATTATGGTTTGGCGGATCTTATTCTATACAATCCATTAGGGTTATCAACCCAGCAACTGCACCTGAATTTGCAATTATAAGATTTATTCCCCGACTTCCATTACAAACAAGACTAATCAGCCTGGGCAACAAAGGATCTGTCAATCACTTCATCAGATTTCATTAAAAGTGCAAGTGAAGGTATGATGCGCACGGTCTTCAAGATTACAAGGAACCTAACGACAATAGAAATTGCTCTAACAATCTTTTCAAACCCGTCAATTCGATCCAATGTATTCCCTGCCTAACTTTGAACTCAATGAGTGTTCTTGGACCCAACTAGAAGGTCATGATCATCCATGTGAGTAGATTGCAGGGTGTGTGCTACGTCAACAAATACCAGAAAGCTCCTCTGATAATTAACGATATTTTAAACTAGCCACTTGATGTATTATGATGCATGCCACGGAAGGCTTTGGATGTAGAAATCATGTGAGAAAAGGATGACGCCTGTAACTTGTCTACGAGTCATGGAAAGCCACTTGGATTTTAAGTGGATAATGATTAAGTGAAGAGCTTCTAGTCCCAAGATAGTGGACTTGAAGTAAATTTGGCTCTACTATTCTCAGATGGATAAACTGAAGATAGCATTAATCCAGAAACTGACTGGCTGCGATTAATATAATCAAAGTTCATAATCCTCGAATCTATGTCTTCCTCAACATCCGTCATCTGAGTAATTCCAAAAACATATTTGATTTGATCGAATATTGTGACCAGAGATCTTGCCAACAGTTGGACTGTGTAATCATAAGTCCTTTTCCATAGAGGAAATTCCTGAAGATCCCTCTCTCTTTGCTGTTTCCATGCAACCCTTCTTCTGTTATTCAACCAAATTCACACGATATGAATCTCCATCACTACCCTTCATTCCTCACAGTCCACCAGGAATACACTGAGTACACCGCGTTTGCTACGCACTTTATCTTTCATATCACCACTTCTATCGGTCCCGAATACACACCCAAATATGCAAACAAGGACTGGAAGATAGTATGAATAAGGGAACAGAGGACATGGATAAACACATAGGAATAAGCAAAGGATGCCAATTAACGTAGCCCCATTTCAAGTGTTAATCCAGGGGCTTAGGTTGGTGGGAGGAGTAAAAGAGAAACAAGGCAACCAATGTCATCAAATAATATGCCATGAAACAGAGTCTCACCGAGTTCAAATGATAAAATTAAATAAATGAATATAGTAGTAGGGAATGAAACAATATCTGTAAGCATATACAAAGACTAGAAATCAGCAAAGTTCACATAGAGTTTCCACCATCCTCAACCCAACAAGCAAGCAGTGTTCCAGATCATAAAAGGAGAGAATGAAGAATATAGATTGGGAAGGTGAGCCAGAAAAATAAACAGAAAGCTTACCTTAGAACTTTTCTAAAGAAGTAAAGTCCGCTTCTCTTTTCCAATTCCCCTCTCCCGGATGAATCTCTTTCCCCATGTTTTCCCTATGTGTGCTGAAAAGTCCCCTCTGAAAAAAACCCCTTTCTTTCCTATCTCTCCCTCCGGTGTATCCTTCTCATGCGTGCTGCCAGTCCCACTTTTCCAAAAGAAACCATCTTGCTGAAAAGGAAAATCCTACTTCCTTTTCTCCTTTCTTTCCTTTCTTTCTTTTCTTTCCTTCTTCCTTTTCTTTCCTTCTTGTAGCCGATCCCCACATGGAAGAAGTATATGTGTTGTCCCTCTAAAAATCAAAATCTCCTCTTTTCAAAATTCCGTTGATTTTCCTTCCAAATAAATGGCGGTCCGTTTCCTCATGCCCAAAAAATAAATAAATAAAGATACAAATAGAAATAAGAATAAAATAAAGACAAAATAGAATAAAGATTAAAATCAATAAATATCATGAAATTGAAAATCAAAAGAAATTTAAATCACACATCTAAAAAATAAAATAAATAAATAAAAATAAAAAAATAAAAAATAAAAAATAAAAAATAAATTAAAAACGAAAATAAAAAAAATCAACCACATGCAAGTCATACGAGCTATGTAACCACCAAAAGAATATGAGTTATGCAACCATGCAAACCATGCAAAAACATCTAAAGGTGACCTAGGGTGTGTCCTAGTGCGCTAGGGCAAACGAAATGGACTAAGTGTGCTTAAAAGCTATCCTAAAAAAAAAAGAAAAGCCTACGACTAAGTTAGGGCTGCCAAGGGTCACAATAAGGGATCAAATAATCCCTCAACCAAAATCTCCGAGGTGACTCAGAAAAAGGTAAGTGGTATGAGTAGCCATGGGCCACCAAGGAACTATGGGGCACTGAAAACGAATTTAAAGACATGTGCTAAAGGGACAAAATTGAGGGTCTACAGCATGCTGTCACCATGGCTCCCGGTCACTCACATCTAGAAGATAAGAACATAAGGAAAATTCTTGTGCCAAATGAGACATCAAATGTGCATGATGGTACAAAAATCAATGATAGAATTGGCACTTCCAGTGGACAGGTGGAAAGAATGCCAGAATTGGTCACTTTGTCTACAGACTTGCATAGTGATTGGCAATGCCTAGGCAGTCTTGAAATACTTGCAAATCTGTACAGCTCACCATTTGAGCCTAGGAATTTTGATGTATCTTCGGGAATGGATGATGAATCCAATAATTGTGAGATGGTGAATTCTGGTTTAGAAATCCCCAACGCAGGTGATGGTGATACTCTTCATGCTAGCGCTCTAGTTTTCTTGCCACTGAGATCCACAAATTGTCAGAAAGACCTGTCCCCAAATCCGTCCAATAAGAGTTGATTAAGTTGAAACTCGAATCATCATATTTCTCTCCTCTATTATGGCTCCCGAGAAGTCTTATTTGACACCGGAAACGATCCTGTTTTCTAAATTTGTAGTTAAGCCTTTTGTTGTGAGAGAAGTGATTTCTCTTGGTTCGATTACATATCGATAAAGTTGGCGTTTCGGCTGGAAATGCTAATTCCTGAGCTGCCAAGTGTGAAAGTTGAGTTTACAAGAAGCTGGAGGCGCTTACCTAATAGCTAGTGAAAAGAACAAGTAATTATAAGAATCTGAACCCCTTTGGAGGAGTTTCTCGAGACCAGAAGCTGCCCCACTTCCAGCTATACTCATTGATGAAAGTCTTGAATTACCCAATTGCCTATGGATAGGTATCATAGCTTACAGGTATCCCGAACATGGTGTATAGTTGTACTGATAATCCATCATCTGACAAGCCTTGGAGGTGTTCTCTGCTGCTATTGCATTCAGGAAGCTTGCTGAAAGTATCTCAAACATACTACAGCAAAACAATCTGGCAAAACCTGACAGCTTAAACTTGGAGTGAAGCCTTTGATGGTCTTGGAATTTCTCTTCTTCTGACCATGAACCCCTGCAATTAAGTATACAGTATTTGATCAGCCGAAGCAAAGATGCCTGAAGAGGAATCAAAACGTAACAGAGAAGGGCTCATCCCCAGAAACCCTTTCTGCCCTCTCGATTTTCATGTTAGGTGTGATGTCAAAGAGTATCGTCAACAATCTGGTGTAAGGTCATGATTCAAGCAGCAGACTCAAATGATGATGAAGCCAACAAAGCTCCATAGAAATCCCATAAAGCAGGACATAGTGTTCTTTACGCTATTTAGAATAGAAAAAGGGTGTCAGGGTTCTTTAAGGGATTGTAAGCTGAGGTCCTGAAAATTGTACTAAGCTCAATATTGTTTTTGATGATCCCGAAAAAAATTGCAGCAGGCACTTGAGTATTAATACTTGCAGTCAGAAAGTATATGTTGCTCACAGAGAGTAGACTGAAGAAGGCTCAGAAACCATAACATCAATGATGGAGCCTGGTGTCTTCTTGGTGGCCACTCTCGAAAATCCAGAAATGCAGAATCCATCAGAAAGTCCTTAGCCTACTACTCATTTACCTTCACACGCGCAAAGAAGTTGCTGAATCTTATTGACTGAAGGTTAATTTCTGACCATAGGCAATTTGATATGCTCGAAGAATGAAAATTTATTCGGGAAACCGAACATCAGAATATCAATCAGGACGCAAGTACTCAATTGAAGAAAACTGTCTGTGAGCAAGTTGACAACGGAAACAGAACTCAGATATTAATATAGGAGAAATAGCTCATGCATGTTTCCAGATCAGATGATAAGCTGAAATTGCTTTTCCGCCAGCATTTCCTCTTTTCCGCCATCTTTAAGATGATGATAATGGTTCTACTTTCTCCAATGTGGTGAATCCAAATGACTTCTTGTCATTCTCTGAACCTGAATTAGAAGAAATATTGGAAGACATCAGCTGGAGTGCACCAACCTGGTTTGGGTTGTCATGCCAGTGGACAGGAACTTTAGGAAGAGATGGCAGTGAAATTTCTTTCTCCACAGTTGTTTTGAGTGAATTGAGTTTGCAGACAGCGACCACTGATGTAAGAACGCAGAATTCCATTTCAGCAATCTACAGAAACATCCTCAGGCAACTCAAGTAATTCAGTCTCAAAAGTAGCTTAGACACTAATCCAGCTTGGCCACCTCACCACACATCATACTCCTTCTATTGTTTCTTTTTCTTCTTTTGTGATTTTATACATCTTAAATCTAGATTTCAAAACCATTCTACGTCAAAATAACTCCAATTTTCTTTAAACTTCTTTAGAAGCTCCTAGGTACAAAATCCAGATTTTAACATGCAATTTGCTGCCACTTTACTTCGGGTATGCACTTTCACTGTTTTCTTTGATTTTAACTTTTTTCGTGTTTTTCTTGATTTTCCTAAGCATGAATAAACTTCATAATTCCAAATCATGGAATTTATGGAATCAACTCATGCAAAATTAATTAGGGCTTTGGTGGGGGCCCGACATTCATGATACCTTCTTCAATATTGTTTGCTTGATATGTTGATTTTTTATTCTTCTTGATGATATACATGAATGTGTTTCGTATTTATTGTTGAGATGCTCTTAATCCCCATAGAGGAGTACTAGCTTGCTATTCAGGTACGCTCTCTTCTCATCTATTTTTTTTAGAACTCTATAGACTTGTATGCCATTGATAACCATATCCATATTTGACGTGATTCTTGGATGACTTGATATATGCCTGACTTGCTTGAATAAAACAAATGTTGTGTGCTACATTCCTACACTAACTTTTATGTTTTATGATAGTGCTTGAAGAGCGGTTCAGGTACGCACCCTAACTCTCCTTTATTATGATTTGATCTTGTTTAACATGCAATTTTTTTGAAATCACCTAGCCTACTTAGGTATCCATAATTAACCGATTAATTGTCATATTCCCCTTAACTTAGTTAGTAGAGACCTTTATAGGGCTTAGAGGGGTGCTACCTTTCAAAGGTACCTTCCCAATAGGTAACCTGATCCCCGGACTTAGATTCGGGTTTTTCAAAGACACGCTTTTTCCAAAAATTATGGAGTCATTTTTTAGGGTTTTATTTCTTGTTTTATTTTCCCCTTTAAAAAAAAAAATAAAATAAGTGGCGACTCCAACTTTTTTTCCAAAAAATCAATTTTTCACAAAATAATAAAAAGCGAGTCTCGCCGATCGAGTGGGGACGCACGTGAAAAATGCGGGTCCACAGCTATGCTCTTCTCGTGTGCCATAGTTCCCTTCATGTGCTATGGTCTTATCATGTGCTATGATCTTCATGTTTCTTTACTACATTCCAATGAGAGAATAATTTGTTCCACCTTTAACTAAAATTCATTTTTACTTATCTTGTGTGCTTTGTTATCTTTGATTCTTTCAAAAATATTCAACCAAAACTCTAATACCACTTATTATACTAGTAGATGTTAGAAATTCATATGATACATTCAATTCAAAATTAACACTTGCAAGATGAACTGAATCTGTAAAAGACTAGGCATAGTCTACTTACCTCCAGCCATTGATTCAAGTTGTTGTAATCGGTTTCCAAACTCTGATGATCTCCTATGGATGGTGTATTACTAAAGAAAGAAAAATGGTAGATCACGAGTTTGGGACCATATGTGAAATATATATGCGTGGCTTCCCATCATACCACGTCTCTGCAGATTTGCCACACCCTCCTTTAACGCAGCGGAAAAAGTGCGATCATGGTGGAGGACGTGGGTGTGACCACTTCAAAATCACCCCTTCATGGTGGTGAACGTGGAGACGACGTGGGGTGATAACATTCTCCCACTTGGTCCACACCTTTAACTTAATGTCCTATCTTAATCCATCAATTATCCATATTAAGTAACAAATACATGAATCATGGCGATAAGTCCTCTATATAACGAGTGTTATCTTCCATGTATTACAGTGCATTCATTTCTTAACATTTTACTTTATGTGGCAATATTAATATTACTTAATGAATAAACCCTATGTTCATTCTTGGTCCAATGAAGTTGAATTTTCTCAAAATTAAATAAAGGTGCACATCAATATGAGAAAACATCATAATAAGAGTTTGTACAATAAAAACTACATAAGGGAACTAAGTCCCATATTCATTACATGATCCTTGAATTTCAATGGTGGCATGCCTTTAGTCAAAGGATCAGCGATCATCAATTCAGTGCTAATGTGCTCAATAACCACTTTCTTTTCTTTAACAAGTTCTCTTATGGCTAGATACTTAATGTCGATGTGTTTACTTCGACTTCCACTTTTATTGTTCTTCGCCATAAAGACTGCAGCTGAATTGTCGCAATATATACTCAATGGCCTAGATATTGAATCGATAACTCTAAGCCCGGAAATGAAACTCTTAAGCCATACACCATGTGAAATAGCCTCAAAACAAGATATGAACTCAGCTTCCATAGTAGAAGTAGCAGTCATGGTTTGCTTAACACTCCTCCAAGATATAGCTCCACCGGCCAATATAAAAATGTATCCAGATGTTAATTTACGTGAATCAAAACAGCCAGCAAAGTCTGAATCTGAGTAGCCAACTACCTCTAAATTGCTTGTTCGTCTGTACATAAGCTTGTAATCTTTGGTTCCTTGAAAGTATCTCATCACTTTCTTTGCAGCTTTCCAGTGGTTTATACCTGTGTTACTCTGATATCATCCTAACATTCCAACAGCAAATGCAATGTCAGGCCTTGTGCAGACTTGAGCATACATCAAACTTCCGACTGCAGAAGCATATGGAATGTTCTTCATTTGTTCCCTCTCAAGATCGTTTTTCGGGCATTGCTTCAGATTGAACCTATCACCCTTCACTATAGGAGAAACACTAGGTGAACAATTCTTCATCTGAAATCTCTCTAAAACTTTATTGATATAGGTTTCTTGAGACAGACCTAAGATACCTTGAAATCTGTCTCTATGGATCTTAATGCCAATGACATAAGATGCCTCACCCATATCCTTCATGTCAAAATTTTTAGAGAGGAATTGTTTCGCCTCATGAAGTAAACCCTTATCATTGGTTGCAAGTAAGATGTCATCCACGTATAAAACAAGAAAACAAACTTTACTCCCACTGACCTTAAGGTATATGCATTGATCCATAACATTTTCAACAAAACCAAATGAAGAAATTATGTTATGGAATTTTAAATACCATTGGCGGGATGCTTGCTTCAAACCGTATATGGATTTCTTAAGCTTACAAACCAATTGCTCACCATCACTAGAGGGGAATCCTTCAGGTTGTTTCATGTAAACCTTCTCCTCTAGCTCTCCATTAAGAAATGTTGTTTTCACATCCATTTGTTGCAATTCCAAATCAAAGTGGGCTACTAATGCCAATATAATGCGTAAGGAATCTTTCTTAGATACAGGAGAAAAGGTTTCCGTGTAATCGATTCCTTCTTTCTGAGTGAACCCCTTTGCAACAAGTCTAGCCTTGTATCTCTCAATGTTGCCTGATGAGTCTTTCTTTGTCTTAAAAACCCATTTACAACCAATGGCTTTTGCACCATTAGGCAACTCAACAAGGTCCCAAACATCGTTGCACTTCATGGAACTCATCTCATCCTTCATGGAATTGTACCACAATTTTGATTCTTTACAACTCATGGCTTGTGAAAATGATTCGGGATCATTTTCGGCTCCTATATTATAGTCAGATTCTTGTAGATACACTACATAATTACTAGGAATTGCTGACCTCTTAGTTCGAGCAGACCTTCTTAAGGTTGCACTAATATCTTCCGAGGAAGTATGAGGTTCAACTTGTTGTTCAGAAGTGTTAGGCAACTCCTGATCAACTTGGTCTACTGGAATGTTGTCAACAACTTGTGGAACTTCAATGACTGGTTGAACTTCATCGATTGTTCGTTCAACACCCGTTTGTACTTGAGGGGTGTTTTGAACAATAAACAATCTATCGCTTGAAGTGGAAGGTTGAGACTTTGTATGATCAATATCAGAAACTATGTTTCTAAATTGATCGCTCCCACTGACCAAGTCATATTCAAGAAATTTAGCATTTCTTGATTCCACAATCCTAGTGCTGTGAGATGGACAGTAAAACCTATACCCCTTAGACTTTTCAGCATATCCAATGAAATACCCACTAATAGTCCTTAGGTCCAGTTTCTTCTCTTGTGGATTATAAATTCTCACTTCAGACGAGCATCCCCAAACGCGCATATGTCGCAAACTCGGTTTCCAACCTTTCAATAACTCAAATGGCGTTTTTAGGACAGCCTTGGTTGGAACTCGGTTTAATATATACACTGCTGTCTTAAGTGCTTCAGTCCACAAGAATTTAGGAAGTTTTGAGCTGCTAAGCATACTCCTCACCATGTCCAATAAAGTTCGGTTTCTTCTTTCTGCTACACCATTTTGGTCTGGAGAACCAGGCATGGTGTATTGGGCAACAATCCCATGTTCTTGAAGAAACTTCGCAAATGGCCCAGGTGATTGTCCATCTTCCAAGTATCTACCATAATATTCTCCACCTCTATCTGATCTCACAATCTTAATTTGTTTACCATATTGTTTCTCTACTTCTGCCTTGAAGACTTTAAAGGCATCTAAAGCTTCATGTTTATCTAAGGCTCTGATACCAAATGTATAAATTCTTACATTTGGTATCAGAGCCTTGCAATCTTGCCTCTGCCTTGGTGTTAGTAGCTTAGATAATGGTTTCCTTTCTGGAAATAAATTCAAATAGAACCAGAAATTAGGTGAAATGATTCAGCTTTTGTGGTTTACTTCCACCTACAGCCATGTAACCCATTCAACTACAGCGTCTTTTGATCTAGATTGTTTCTTCACCATAAAAACCCATCTCTTTCTCTATCTACATATATATATATTCACTGCATGCACAATTTCGAGCCCCATTTAGAGCGCCATTAAGCACCACTGCAGGTGCTATTCAAAGCGTCGCTGCAGGCACCATTTAAGGCTTTCCAAAAGAGCCATTTTCGGTGTTTTTTGAGGCTGCAATTTCAGCAGCTGTAGGAGTCATATTCAGGGGCTGTTCATAGCGGCTGCTGGTGCTGGTTTCAAGCACTACAGGCGCCCGTTACGAGCGTCATTCAGGCGCTTTCCAAGCGCCGCTGCAAGTGTAATATCCATACTCTGTTGATGCGTCTTTCACCTGCGAATGAGGGAGTCGGGCTGCACTCCGATGGATGCAACCCGTCCCAATTGTGGCGGCGATCACATTACTATCGGAAAAGAGGCAGCCTGTCCCATTGGCCGCGGCGTGCATGGCGATGTTGGGGATGAAGCAGTCCACGGGTGGCTGAAAATTAGGAAGATGGGTTTGTGACATTATTAAAAAAAAAAAAAACTAGAGAGAGATTGGTTCTACTAAGTTTTTTGAGCCTTAGTATAAGTGACTTTTGGGCCTATTAAGCTTATTGCATGGCAGTGACCCATTTTATTAAATTAAAGGGCTTTAAGTGTTGGGCCATGGATTAATTGTTAAAATTGGGTCAATTTAGACACTTATGGCCTAGTTTAAATTATTTTTTATTGGGCTTGTAATTGATTGTAAAATTTGGGCCAATTTAGGCGAATATGACCCGTTTGAAATAATTTTATTGGGTTTAGGCACCCATTCATAATTTGAAACCTTTTAAATTATTCTAAATTATATGTGATTTTTATACATGCAAATTAAATTATTTATTTTAATTTATATGTTTGTATGTGTAAAAATATAGCCTAAATTTAGTTAGATATATTAAAATTATATCATATAGTATGTATGCAATTGTTGCCTAAAATTTAGTTAGATATATTAAAATTATATCATATAGTATGCATGCAGTTGTTGCCTAAAATTTAGTTAGATATATTAAAATTATATCATATAGTTTTAATGTCTAGTGAATCCATATGATTTTTTAAATAATTAAGGAATAGCCACAACATCCTTAATTATATAAAAAAAAATTATATATTAATAAGGATCACATTATGGACATTAACTGTAATTAACTATATAAATATGATGATTTTACCCCACAGGGTTTTCATTATGTTTATATAATTAATTAGGATAAAATATTAAAATTAATTTTTCCTAATTTTCCCACAAGAGTTAGGAAGAATTAATTTAATAAGTTTATCATAAAGATTATAGACAAAAAATATCAAACTATATTCATAATAAATTTCATAATTTAATAAAATAGTTTGTTAAAGTCTATCATAAAGATAATTAATCTGATTGAATTAAAGATTTAGCCCACAAGCAATTTTTAATAAAATTAGATTCAATTTTAAGCATGTTCTACATTGGTAAAGCATGAATTTATATTAAAGCCTCAAATTTTTAATAAGCTTGTAATCCTTTTGTGCAGTTTTACCTAGCATATCTGATATTCGTTGTGAGGTTCCCGAACTTAGAGGAGATAACTTTAAGATATGGAATGAGAGAATTCTTCTTCAATTGGAGTGCATGGACATAGACTATGCCATAAGGAAAGATGAACCACATAAGATCACTGATACCAGCACACCTGAAGAAATATTATTGTACGAACGCTAGGAGAAATCTAATCGCCTTAGCGTGATGTACATTAAGACAAAAATCAGTGCTGGTATACATGGTTCAATCGAGCAACATGAGAATGTCCGCGAATTGCTCAAGGCTATTGACGAGCAATTCGTCACTTCAGACAAAGCCTTGGCAAGCACCCTGATTATGAAGTTCACATCCCTGAAGCTCACCGGTATAAGAGGTGTGCGCGAACACATCATGGAGATGAGGGACATAGTGGCTCAATTGAAAAAGCTCGAGGTAGAAATGTCTGAATCCTTCTTGGTGCACTTTATCCTTAACACTCTTCCACCTCAGTATGGACCTTTCAAAATCTCTTACAACACACATAAGGATAAGTGGTCTATCAATGAATTAATGACCATGTGTGTTCAAGAGGAAGGAAGGTTATTGATGGAACAGGGAGAAAGTGCCATGCTAGTGACGCAAAGGAAAGGAAAGAAAGGAAAATCTCAAGCCAGTCAAAAAGGGAAACAACAAATTCCTCCTAAATCTGACATTAAGAAAGACGAAAAGTGTTTTTTCTATAAAAAGAAAGGACACGTGAAGAAGAAATGTCTGAAATTTCAGAATTGGCTTGAGAAAAAAGGTAACCCTACCTCATTTGTTTGTTATGAATCTAATATGGTTAATGTAAATACCAACACATGGTGGATTGATTCTGGATCTACAATCCACATTTCAAATTCACCATGTTAAGGATAATGTGGATTGTAGATCCAAAATCAATCCACCATGTTAAGGATAAAGTGCACCAAGAAGGATTCAGACATTTCTACCTCGAGTTTCTTCAATTGAGCCACAATGTCCCTCATCTCCATGATATGCTCACGCACACCTCTTGTAGCGGTGAGCTTCAAGGATGTGAACTTCATAATTAGGGTGTTTGCCAAGGCTTTATCTGAAGTGACGAATTGCTCGTCAATAGCCTTTAGCAATTCACGAACATTTTCATGTTGCTCGATTGAACCACGTATACCAGCACTGATTTTTGTCTTAATGTACATCACGCTAAGGCGATTAGATTTCTCCCAGCGTTCATACAATAAAATTTGTTCAGGTGTGCTAGTATCAGTGATCTTATGCGGTTCATCTTTCCTTATAGCATAATCTATGTCCATGCACCCTAATTGAAGAAGAATTCTCTTCTTCCATATCTTAAAGTTATCTCCCCTAAGTTCGGGAACCTCACAACGAATATCAGATATGCTAGGTAAAACTGCACAAAAGGATTACAAGCTTATTAAAAAATTTTGAGGCTTTAATATAAATTCATGCTTTACCAATGTAGAACATGCTTAAAATTTAATCTAATTTTATTAAAAATTTCCTATGGGCTAAATCTTTAATTCAATCAAATTAATTATCTTTATGATAGACTTTATCAAACTATTTTATTGAATTATGAAATTTATTATGAATATAGTTTGATATTTTCTGTCTATAATCTTTATGATAAACCTATTAAATTAATTCTTCCTAACTCCTGTGGGTAAATTAGGAAAAATTAATTTTAATATTTTATCCTAATTAATTATATAAACATAATGAAAACCCTGTGGGGCAAAATCATCATATTTATATAATTAATTACAATTAATGTCCATAATGTGATCCAGATTTACTTAATATATAATTTTTATATAATTAAGGTTGCTGTGGCTATTCCTTAATTATTAAAAAATCATATGGTTCACTAGACATTAAGATTATATGATATATATATTTTAATATATCTTATACAATTCAGATAAAATTTGCATGCATCAATAGCTACAACATTTAATATATCTAACACAAGATTAAGCTACATTTTATACATACAAACATTAAAATTAATGATTTAATATGCATGTATAAAGGATCACATATAATTCAGAATTAATTTTAAAGGATTTCAGATTATGAAAGGGTGCCTAAATCCATATAAAACTTAATCAATTCAAAACCCAATAAAAAATAATTCATGACCGGGCCATTAGAACCTAAATAGACCCAAATTTCTTATTTAATTCATGGCCCAATACACAAAGCCCTTGATTTTGTAAAATGGGCCACTGCCCATGCATTTAACTAATGAGCCCAATTACCATTTTTTAATACACAAAGCCCTTGATTTTGTAAAATGGGCCACTGCCCATTCATTTAACTAATGAGCCCAATTACATTTTTTTTTTTTAATCCCTATGGCCCAATTTCTTTAGTGGGCTTCATTGGAAACCCAATCTCTCTCTAGATTCTCCATCAACTTAATATCACAAACCCATCTTCCTAATTTTCAGCCACCCGTGGACTGCTTCATCCCCAACAGCGCCATGCATGCCGCAGCCAACGGGACAGGCTGCACCCTCATTGGTAGCGATGTGATCGCCGCAACAAATGGGATGGGCTGCATCCACCGGAGTGCAGCCCGATTCCCTCATTCACAGGCTTGGAATGGGGTTGAATGGTGCTCTGAATGTTGCTGAATGGTGCTCGGAATGGGCGCCTAAAGCGCTTAAAACCAGCACTAGCAACCACTATGAACAGCGCCTGAATATGGCACCTGCAGCTGCTGAAACTACAGCCTCAAAAAGCACCAGCAGCGGCGTTTAAATAGCGCCTGAATGGCTCTTGAAATGGGCTGAAAATAGCACCTTAATGGGCGCCTGCAACCCTTGAAACTAGCACCAACAGCAGTGCTTTAATGGCGCCTAAATATGGTGCCCGCAGTGGCTGAAAATACAGCCCAAAACAACACCAAAAATGCGCTTTCGAAACGCCTTAAAATGGCGCCTAAATGGCGGCAATGATCAGCGCCATGAAGGCCTGTGATATGTGGTGGCAAGGCTGAAGCTATTTGCTCCTTTTAAAGCATGATCAAGTTATAGATAGTATCTTACAGAGAAGAGAAACCATTAAAAAACAATTCTCTAGCAAAATAGATACCAAGGCAGAGGCAAGATTTTCCAGCTCTGATACCAAATGTTAGAAATTCATATGATACATTCAATTCAAAATTAACACTTGCAAGATGAACTGAATTTGTAAAAGACTAGGCATAGTCTACTTACCTCCAGCCATTGATTCAAGTTGTTGTAATCGGTTTCCAAACTCTGATGATCTCCTATGGATGGTGTATTACTGAAGAAAGAAAAACGGTAGATCACGAGTTCGGGACCATATGTGAAATATATATGCGTGGCTTCCCATCATACCACGTCTCTGCAGATTTGCCACACCCTCCTTTAACGCAACGGAAAAAGTGCGATCATGGTGGAGAACGTGGGTGTGACCACTTCAGAATCACCCCTTCATGGTGGTGAACGTGGAGACGACGTGGGGTGATAACAGTAGAAGCTCTATTGGAAACATATTAATGGAAGAACACGAAGATCAAATAACACACACAAACGCACATGAGATTATAATGTAGTTTGGTCAATCATGCCTATATCCACAAAGATCAAACATATTGATTGGAAAATATTTAAAAACTTATATTTTTACTAACCATGCCTTAAATTTCTCAAAACATACATGTAGTATACTTTGTTCACAATGATAAAACAATTCATGAAAAAAAAAAAGATTCTAAATTCACATATATGAAGTTCTATTTGGCTTACATCACAAAGAACATGACTCAAATGGGGATGACAATTGGGTACCTTTTTTATTTTTTGGGATACCCACTCTTAGTATATAGATTTGATAGACATATAAATGGAATAAGGGCGGGTTTCGTATTTTATTTTAAAACTTAGGAAGGATTCAGGTATTGTTTTGTCTCACCCATTTGATTATATATAACTAAATAAAATAATCTAACTTTTTTCCTGTTTTCTAACCCATATAAAAATTTTAAAATAAAGTATAAAAATAATATATTATATTTTATAAATTATATTTATTTTTATTGTAATTAAAAATTTTCTTAAAAAATAAAAATACATAAAAATTAGATTGGGCTGGTAGGGGAATTTCCCCTACTTGCCCTAACCCATCTGTTTCGTTTAATTTTTCTTTTTTGGGAATGAATATGATAGAGATAGGGTTAGATATATGTAATTGGAATGGGATTGCGATAGGGTTGACTCCGTCTTGTTGCTATCCCTAGACTTATATAAAAGAAAAGAACTTACCCATATATTATTCAAAACTTGCATGTCTACATGCTTTGATTCAAATGATATAAAACTTGATTCAAAGTAATACTTTATTTGAAATTGACATGTATAAAAATTAATTAAAGTAAGTTCATAATGCAAAGAACTTGATTTGATTAAAAAAAAAATCCTTTATATCATTCCAAACTTACATATCTAAAAAAACTTTATTGGAAACTTAAATGTATAATTAGTTCACGTGACAAAGAAGTTGATTAAAAGAAAAACAAAAGATTTCTCCAACTTGAGTCATTTTTTGAGATGCCAGGTCAAAGAATAACTTTCATGGCAATGACTTAAGCTCAAAGATAACGGAAAAGAAAAGATATAGCTTGCATGTTAGGGATGACTTTACCTTGAAGAGCTTTGCTATTTGGAGAACCTTTTATATATTGAGTTTAACAGTACTAAATAAAAATGGTACCAAGTAATGAAATCAATGAAGTGTAATGAGGTTTAAACCTTTTATATATCAAATCGATCTACCTTTTGTTTTTGGCGATGCCATATTTTCATGTTAATAGTTAAAAGAGTAGAAGATAATTTAGCATTTAAAAAAAATAGAATTGATGGTTAAAACTATCAACTATATTTAATCATATTAATGGTAATTAAATAATAATAATATTAAAAGATATAGTTCACTTGACAACCATAATTGATTTTTCGACTGCAAAATAATTCATTGATTTTGAAAAAAAAAAAAGTAAGCAGAATTACCTAACTAAATGTGCTAACTCTCTAAGGTCTTATATCAATAGAACCTAACTAAATGTGTTAACTCCCTAAGGTCTTATATTAATAGAACCTTCACTCTTCTTCCATGTCCCTAATGCAATACTCCCTCCCTCATACTGTTTAACGAATCCCTCAAAGCTCTTATCAAAAAATTTTGTCGCGTGAGTCTCCAACTTTTATTCTAGTTAAAAGGTCATTTCAAGAAAGATCTTGAAAGCTTTAATGCAAACATGTCATGTAAGAACATAAAGATAATACCAACCACACACAAAAGTGTATATGGTTTTAACGTTATTTGACCAATTGTGTCTAGATCCATAAATGAAGAGATTATTCCACTATATTATAGAGAATATTATAGAAAACAAATAACATATCAACTATTGGGTCCCAAAACACTTCATGTTTCCTTACTCATTATATCTATACCATGAACCATGAGTTCACTCGCTTAACTAAGTGTCTCTCATTCATCTCCACATGTTCATCCATCACGTATAATTTTCATAAGCTCATCTTTATCTCATCACTTTTTTCCCTCATAATATATGATATTTATAGAGATTTAATAACTAATTTCCTTATTCTAAAGAAAATTAATATTACCATTACATATGAACATAGGAAATATTCTATATAATATTCTTTACAAAAACATATACTTGATAGAAATAAGACACTTTCCAACCATCTCCACCTTAGATCTAATATCATCAAGTCAATCTTTCATCTCTCCATGATACACTCTATTGTGCGCCATGCTCTCCTCATGTGTCAGGCTCTCTCCTTGTGAGCCATAGTTCTCTTCATGCACCATGGTCTTCTCATGCACTTTGATCATCTTGCTTCTTATATTACATTCCAATGAGAGAATAATTTTCTCCACCTTTAATTAAAATTCTTTTTATAATCATCTTGTATGCTTTGTTATCTTTGGTTCTTCCAAAAATATTCAACCAAAGCTTTGATACTACTTGTTATGCTAATAGAAACTTTATTGCAAATATGTCAGTAGAAGAACAAGAAGATCAGACAATACACACACAAAAGTACATGAGGTTTGAATATAACTACTTCGATCAACTATGCTTATATCCAAAAATGAGAAAGATCATTCCACTATATCCGTTCCACCAATTGTCTCCTATTCTTCCTAACATCTCTATTCATCACATATGATTTTTACAAACTCATCCTTATCTCATTACTTTTTTAACTTTATGACCTAGAATATTTATATTGATATTAATAACTTTCCTTATTCTATAAAAAAAAAAAATTAATATTAGATTTGCATAGAGATATAGGAAATATTTTATATAATATTCTTTATAAAAAGGAATGCACATTTATTAAGGATTTGAGATATTTTCTAAAATTTTAAAGTATTTTCTTTAAAAAGAAGTAAGGAAATTTTGGGAAAGTATTAACAATTTTATTTTTCTCAAATTTTTTATGAATAATTAGTTAAAAGAAGTTTTATTCACCAATTTATTTTCTTCCATTTTTTTTCTAATTTGTTTTCTTTAAACTTTTTAACTATTAGAATATAACCCTTAAAAGTATGACATGATGTAACAATATGAGTTTTTTTATTAGACTTTAGTATCATGTTTATGTATTATGATTTATTTTAGTATTCAAGTCTACATTATTTACACTATACATGACTTAGGTATATTAGAAGTTGTACAAAAGACCTAAGTCATAGGTTTCTCACAAGATGATGAGTTGTTTACAATTGGTTTATAAACTTAGGTAATCCATATGAGGTTGTAGTGCATTAACTCCTAATTGACAAAATAATTTATCTTGGTCATCGAGATGGGTTTCCCATTATGAGTGCACTAGTGTATATGGTTACACATTGGACAGAGCCTATAGTTCATCATGAGATTAACTATCAAGTAATGTATATGGTTACATGAGCTCTCAACCTTGAGAGAATATTAAACTACTGTTGATGTCTTGAATGACTTTGATATATAAGTAAAATCGTAAAGTAGTCATATAATCTCTATGGATTGAGTCATTGTTGATCAAGGCAAGTGGCAACAGGTATTTTTGAAATAAGCATCATGATATCTTATGGGATTGAGACAATATATATATCTCCTTAGATGATCCTAAGAACTTGTTATCATGAAACTTGTAGCATTGCAGTAATTCTTTTAGTGGAATTTGACATATGCTCTTAGTGAGCTAATGTATGTTAGTTAGTCACATAATAAAAGGATATTAATTAAACTCAAAGATGTTAGAGGTAATCTTGAGAAGTTGATAATTTCCATCTTATTAGATTATGGGCATTAATTCATGGGGAGCTTACATATAGCAATTAGTAGGTCATAGACCCAAGAAATTGATTAAATTATATTTAATCAACTTATTTCTTAATTTAATTTCATAGGATATTCGAATACAATTGACTCTCTATAATGGGATGTTGAACCAACTTCAAAATTGCATTCTAAGGGAGCTAGTATTTTCCTATAGGTCTTAGTGGTCTCTACTTGAGCTTATATTCCTTGATAGTATGTTATTTTGAGGGATATTTGAGATTTTATTTGTATGTATGCATAAGAGTGTTTTCATAAAAGTACAAAATTGCACAAGAATTTATAGATTGTATTTTTGGATTTAATTAATTAGAGCTCGATTAGGTAAATTAATTCATTAGGACCTAGTGGACAAGATAAAGTAACTCAAGTCCGAGATGGATTCAACTTACTTAAGCCCACAAGGTCTATAAGAACCCTCTTAGGGTTTAGAACTAGAGATTCTAATTTATTATTGTCTTCCAAAGAGAGAGAAAACTCTAACCTCCATCCCTTTAGAGAGAATTTTTCTCTTCTCCATTGACAAGATCTATGAAAGAGCTATTGGATAGAAGATCTCTAAGCCTTTGAGATTGATTCTTCATCGATTGAAAAAAGAATTTGGGAATATCCAAATTTGAGGTATCATCATCTACTTGATTCTCACCCTTGAATAAAGTTTTTAAATGCATATTAGTTTTTGTTGCACCTAGAATCTTAGATGCATGCACCATTTATCCACCCATCTAATTTATTATTGTCTTCTAGAGAAAGAAAGAAAACTCTAACCTCCATCCCTTTAGAGAGAAGTTTTCCTTTCTCCATTGCCAAGATCTATGGAAGAGCTACCGGATAGAAGATCTCTAGGCCTTCGAGATTGTACTTTATCAATTGGAAAAAGAATTTGGGAATATCCAAATTTGAGGTATCATCGTCTACTTGTTTCTCACCCTTGAATAAATTTTTTAAAAGCATATTAGTTTTTTTTGTGTCTAGAATCTTAGATACATGCACCATTTATCCACCTATCTAATTTATTATTGTCTTCTAGAGAAAGAGAAAGAAATAAAACTCTAACCTTCATCCCTTTAAAGAGAAGTTTTCCCTTCTCTATTGCCAAGATCCATGGAAAAGCTATTGGATAGAAGATCTCTAGGCCTTCGAGATTCTTTTTCATCGACCAGAAACAGAATTTGGGAATATCTAAATTTGAGGTATCATTGTCTACTTTGTTCTTACCCTTGAATAAAGTTTTAAAAAGCATATTAGTTTTTGTTGTGCCTAAAATCTTAGATGCATGAACCATTTAGAGAGATCCAAAGCTTGGATGGATTTTTCCAAGCATCCAACACTAACAACCAAAATAGTATTAGTAATATATAAGAAGAAAATTAATGAAAATTAATTATAGAATAAAATATTGCAATAGGAAATGAAAAAAAATCTTATATACCATTCATAATAAATACTAATAATATATTACCTAATTTCACCATCAATTTTTTATCAAAATCATTTAAAGAAATAAAATCATAATTTTTAGTTTTGAGTAACCATTTAATGAAAAATTATATATAATTATATAAATGGAATAGAGTTGATTTATTAAATTAGTTGTTATGAATGAATAAAGTAGAGTTTATTTGGAATTCTAATTTTATTATATTAAATAAACTAAAAAAAATGACTTTATTTTAAAATAAATTCAATTTCTACATAAATCAATTAAAAATAGATTTTTATTTAATATAATTTTCATAGATCAATTAAAGTAGTTTTTTATTTAGAATTTTAATTTTATTATATGTGAAGGAAATAAAAATTTTGATTTGAAAGAAAACAAACTATACAATAAAATTATTTAATAATAAAATCTTTATTTGATAAAAAAGACAAATATGAAATAAAACATTTATAAAAAATTTAGAATAGAGTCATAAAAATGAATCCTATAAATCAATTAAAATGTATATTATTTATAATTTTTTATTATATCAATTTATTAATAATAAAATATTTTAACTTAAAGAAGTGTTTTAATTAAAAAAAAATCAATGTTACTATAAAAATTCAGAATAAAAAATATTTATTTAAAAAAATGATAAAAATGGAATTAAAATTTATTAAAATTTATATATTATTGACTGTGTTTTACATAAATGGTTAATCAAGGCTCTATTGCTAAATGAATTTAGTGATTTTTTAAGTAGATTTAATTTTAAATGATTTAAAATTTGAGTTATGAAAGGAATTTAAAACTTTGAACCCGCCAATTTTATCCCATTTTTTAGTAATTGGTTTTTTTATCAAACAAGACCTAAATGAGAATGGTTGAATGCATAAATAAACAAATATATATTAAAGATTAATGAGGCAAGATGAGGCATAGTTTAGTTGTGTGAGGAACTAAATGAGTAATAGAGGGACTTTTGGTCATGAATTTTGGGCTTTTTTATTTTTATTTTTTATTTTTATTTAATATAATCAAATTGGGCAAATCAAATCAAATCAAAGGAATCATGAAAGGTGGATAGAATTTGTGGTTGAATCAATGGATTTAAATTAGTGCACACTGAATTTGGAAAAAGGAGTGTCAAATATTTTTCACTACTTTGATGGGGAGAGTGTTGAAAATGTCGGTTTCTTGTGAAATTGAAAGTCTTGATTAATTGGTGATTGGTAACCATATATATATATATATATATATATATATATATATATATATATATATATATCGAGTCAAGGTATAGTTTCAAGTAGATAGTTTCTATGAGGCATAGGCCTCCCAAAAGGTAACGGAGGCGTACAAGGGTTTCCTCAAGTCGGACGGATTGACCCTTACATACAAAGGCATAAGGGAGCTTGATTACAAGACCCACCCGTCAAGTAGGGGCGAAAGTCGGCTTTAGTGATTCGACGGTGCTGAGTGGAAGGGTCATCACTCAATAGATAAAAGTTACTCTAGGGATAACAGGTTGATCTTCCCCAAAAGCTTACATCGATAGGAAGGTTTGGCACCTTGATGTCAGCTCTTCGCCACGTGGGATTGTAGTATGTTTCAAGGGTTGGGTTGTTTGCCCATTAAACCGGTACTTATATATCTATATATATATATATATATAGGTTTAATTTCACTGATACCCTTGGGATTTAGTATAAATAAACCTAATTTATCTTTGGTTTCAAATTCTATTAGCTATTACCCTTCTAAATTTATTTTATTTATAAAATTTAATTTTTAGAGAGATTTTAGATTAAAAAAATGGTAGATATATTTAACAATTCCTTAAAAAAGAAATTTTATTTTCTAAAAACAAATTTTATATATGAAATATATTTATAGGAATGTTAAATGATGAAATTTGAAATCAATAATGATTTAGTGTGTGATAGTTAGGGATGTAAATAAAATTAATCATATATTTTTCTAATAATCAACAAATGCTTTTAACTTGTATGGTTCTTTTCTATAATTTTCTTTAAAATATTTCTTGTCATTTTTTAGTATTTTTTAGACAAATACTTTAATTCTTATTAATTTTTTTTAATCATACTCGTTTTTATTAATGAAATGATCTTGTGGATACAAAAGGAATAAGGATAATATTTTGGTTATAATATGCAACTAAAATGACTCAAGTTGTACCAGATAACAAAGTGTATTTGTACAAGGTCCCGAAACATTACATACATGAAAATAAAAATTAATTGAATCATGACATGAGGAAGTTTCCCTTAGATGGCAATTGTGCTCTACTGAAAATGCCTTTGTGATAAATATTGTTCTATTTGTTTTCTTCACTAATCTCACTCCTATCAAATTTATGAAAATCTCAATTAACCCAAATATCTCTTTTACAACTTTGGTAATTTAGTCGCACAAAGGGAACCAACTTTTGTATAGACAATGCAAGTTACAAATAGTTTATCCCTTCTTATTGACACTTGTAAAGAAATTTTATAACTTGGAAAGTCACAATGCTATAAATGTAATGCCCCAAACCCAATTTCAAGGGTAAAATTATAATTAAAAATAAAATAAATAAATAAATTAAAAGGGTAGAAATGTCTTTTCATATTTAAAAACCCTATATATAAATTAGATTTTTTTACTTTCAAAAATAGAAACCCTTTTATACAAATATTAAAGAACATGGAGCAATATAGGACCGAAGATTTAGAAACTTAGGGTTTGAAAATCAATTTTTCCCGATAAGATTTTAACCCTTATATTAGTATTTTATATTTGTTATTAGTTTTGAATACTTTAGAAGATCTCAATCTAGATTGAAAACTTGTTATTATCCAAATGAATGGATCTAGATAAATAAATAAATAGAAGAAAAAAAATTAGGTATTGGACTTGAAAATTAATAAAAATAATAATATTTAGTTTTAAGTTAATAAATAAAATAATAGCAATAATGGTTTAATGCAATAAATAGAAGGAACATATTTTTGAGAGATTTAGTTTAAAATAATAATAATAATATATTGATAAATTCTTAGGAATAGGTTTTTAGAAAGGATACTTGTGGACTCGCATTTTTTACGTGCATCCCACTGACAATACTCGCTTTTTGCAGGTGAAAATTTACTTTTTTGAAAAAGTTGGAGTCGCATTTATTTTATTTTATTATTAAAAGTAAAAACAAAATAAAAAATAACTTTATATGACTCTTTATTTGAAAAAGATATGTCTGTTAAAACTGAGTCTAGATTTAGGGGTCATATTACTTATTAAAGAGGTACAATGATAAACCTAGCATCTCTCTAGGCCCATATAGATATAGTATCTGCTAAACGAATGAAGGAAGTAGTGACAATTAATTAATTAATCATGAATATTAATAATAAAATAATATGAATAAATATGTACAAATCATGATAAAATCAAATAAATAAATAATTAAAAAGAGAAATACATAAATCAATTTATTAAGTTAATTAAAAAATTATTATTTCAAATGTCACAACGCAATTTTAAGAAATTTTGAAATAAATTAATATGCATTTGAAAAACATTTTTGAGTTGATCATTTCAATTTATTTACCTAAAAAATGTTTCAATTTACTTTCAATAATTTATTTGACTCAATTTTATTTGTATTCATTTTATTAAAAGAATTTATTACAAAATTTCAATTTGGGAATAAAAATGGTTTTTACTTGTTTGACGGGAATGAATTTTTACAACTTTATTTGCAAAAGTGCTCCAATCCCTTTTTTATTTACCAAAAATGATTTATTATTTGATTTTATTAAAAAAAATCTACTAAAAAAAATATATATATTTGTTCTATTTAAGGAAAAGTTTTGCAATTTTATTAGAACTTAAAAAAAAAATATCCTTCATTTATAAAAGGAGATTTCAAATTTATTACTTATCTTTAAAGAATTGGAATTTATAAAAAATAAAAATAAAAATAAATAAATAAAACTATATCCAATTTTATTTTATTTAAAAAAAAAAAAGATTTTTCCTATTTTATTCACAAAAAGTGGTTCAATCTTATCTTTAATTTTGATTTTATTTATTTATTTGGATAAATCGTTTTTTTTAAAATAGGATGTTATATTATATATTTGTTATTTAAAATAACAAGTTACATATATGTTATTTAAAATAAAAATATATTTGTTTCACCATATATACATACCGATAAATAAAATACATGAACAAAAAGGTTGTTATATTAAATATATATATATATTCCGTTCTTCTTGTCTTCTATGAAACCATACTAGTAAGAACTTTAGTTTTTTTTTTAATAAAAGAGTATTCTTATAAACCAATCAAATCATGTTTACTTAGAATTTTAATTTTAATTTTCTTATATTAAGGAATTAAAAAAATAAATAAAAATAATTATCACAATATATATAAGAATAAAAATTTTGAAAATAAATAAATAGCATAAAAAAGTTCTTATATTCTACTTTTATTTTTATGCCCACCTCTAATTAAGCTCATAGATTATTTCATGCCTACATTTAATTATAACCCCTATACATGGTTACAAGCCCACTATATGAGAAGATGCATGTAAGAAATTTCTACTACAAGTTCAAGCTCTCATTCCTTTCTTTGTGTTCTTAAAAGCTACCCACACACCTTGAGGCTTAAAAAAGAATAGAGAGAATGGCTTGAAAGAACTTTTTAAGATTTTTACTGTAAACATTCAAATTTTTAGAGCTAAAATGGGATGAGGATTGCATGTGCAAAGCTTGTACAAATGAGTAGGGAGTAGGTGTGTTGGAAAACCAATTAAAATAAATGGAAATTTTTGTAAATTGTATGGATAAAATATGCTATATTTAAAACCAATAAATCCAAAATGAATACATATTGATCAATGCTCTAAATGAAAATGAATCTCACCTATGAATAACATTTCGGGGGTGAATAAGTGTTAAATCTCCCCTAATTTTTTCAATTATATTTGATTTTATTTTTCTCAATCTGTAAACAAGCAAACAAGCAAACAAAGCACAAACAATAATGGGAACTACCTCGCAAGGAATCGACTTTTACTGGTTGAAACTCCTACTCATTCGTAGAACAATGAGAATGTCAGCTTAAAATTCATTTCTACATAAATTAGATAGGTTGCACCAACACTCTTCTAACAAGATAATAAATGCAATTGAAATGTAAATGAGTTAATACTCGAATCTTCAAATCCTTTTATTGTCCAAAATCCAAGATTAAAATAAACATTTGATTCCAATATGTTTTGCTACAACATTAAGGTCGTATTTGAATATGTTGATTTTAAGTTAAATTATACTTAAATTATTTACTTAAAACTTATCATTTAATTCTTATTTGAAGTATTAAAATTATTTGATAAAATTAACTCAAAGCATATTTTAAATCATTAAATTGACATCTTTACCCTCATAAATTATAATTAGGGTCAAAGAGATTGAGTAACATTGAAAGTTATGAATAACAAAAGAGATAGTGAAAGTAATTAGGGCAAACGAAATAAAAAATGTAAAATAAAGATTTAAACTTAATAATAAATTAATTATTTTTACTTATCACTTAAAATTATTTTTTTACTTTAAGTCATACCATTAATTTATCAAATATATTTAATTTATTTAATTAATTAAATTAAATTATTAAGTTACTTTAAGTTATTAAGTCAAACACTGGTGGTGTTTGTTTTTTTACTTAATTCTAAATAGAACCTTAATACTTAATAGTATTAAATACTAGGTTGTTTGTTTTTGTAGTATTTTATTTCTATTAAGTATTAAAAAGTAAAAAAAATAATTGTGTTATTTTTTCTATTTAGAAAAAGCCACATATTTTGGCTTTTTCTATTTGGTAAAAAGTTTATAATAAGTCATGAAAAAGTAAAAAAACAAACAACTTAAATTCTAAAACTAAATGGTTTTCAGTAAAAAGCCAAAAAAACAAAGACCATCCGGTGTTTGTTTTTTTACTTAATTCTAAATAGAACCTTAATACTTAATAGTGTTAAATATTAAGTTGTTTATTTTTGTATTATTTTATTTCTATTAAGTATTAAAAAATAAAAAAAAACCAATATGTTATTTTTTATATTAAGAAAAAGTTACATATTTTAGTTTTTTCTATTTAGTAAAATTTTTTTAATAAATCATGAAAAAGTAGAAAAACAAATAATTTAAATTCTAGAAACAAATTGTTTTAAGTAAAAAGCCAAAAACACAAGCACCCTCAACTAGTTTATGATTTCCAAAACAAGTGAGGTTTGTAATTTTCTAAAAAAGTGATTAAAAAGAAAAAAAAACTAGGTATCACAGTTTGCCACTGATTCATGGTGCTATTCTGGTTTTGGTGTCAATTTTGGAAGTGATACAAAAAGATAGAAAAACTTTCTTATTTTAAAAGTATTAAAAAGTAATAGAAAAACATTAGGAAAAATCTTTAAATTTAGAAAGCCAAAATTGAATCAACGTTGCAAAATTTAAAGCATTTTCTTGTAGATTTCTTATTACATGTTCGTCCCTCAAGTTTCCAGAAATAACAAAATTACCCATTTCTTCCCTTATCTTATTCTTCCCAACAGTTCCATCAGGAGGTTGAAGAAAGGCCTGTAAGGGGATGTGGAGTTGAGAGCTTAGAAGAAGAGAAACGAAGATAGAGAGATGTTGTTCCAAGTGGGAGGGCAAGGGGCTCGTCCCACCTTCTTCGAGATGTCCGCCGCTCAGCAGCTTCCCGCTAGTCTCAGAGCCGCCCTCACCTACTCTATCGGTGTAATCTTTTCATACATACCCAATTTCTTCTCTTTCATTTCCTTTCATTTCAGTCATCTTTACCATTTAATTGTATGATTCAGAAAAAGTTCAACTTCTGGGATGATTTCCCAATTCCGTTTCACAGAATATGAAATGGGTATACTTGTTTTGTACAGGGGTTTTTCAAATTTTTTTTGGGGGATTTAATTGAATTTTTTATATTTTGTTTTGGTGATTCTGTTGCATTTCCAATTTTTGGATTGAATGCTATTTGATGTGTGATACAGTTTCAGAGCTTCGTTGTTTTTAATCCTGAACGTTAGGGTTTATGTTATGTGTACGCTCGCAGGTGTTGGCATTAAGAAGACCGTTTCTCCATAGGGTGTTAGACTATGAAGACGAGTTCTTTGCCTTATTGATGCTGGTTCTTGAGTCTCATAGTTTAAGAACTACAGGTTTTCTTCCTTCTATGCCGATTTTGAGTTTCATGCTGCTGGTTTTTATTGACAAATGCAAGGAACTATGTTTTGTTCTTTTTTCTGATGATGCATCTGAATCTACCATGTGAAACTGAGGTTCTATAATTTTAGAAAAAAATGTACTATATATTGTATGGCATTTATCTCTGATGCATGTATATTTGAATGTGAGTGAAGCACTCATGTCAGATATGATATGTTACTGTTACACTTAGTTTTAGCATACAGAAGCAAAAAGACCGGGCTCTTAGATAATTCAGTTATGCCCCTGTGTCCAAAGATTGGGGAATTTGATGGATCTGACACATAGATACATGCCAGAATCCAACACATGTACTCAAGTCAATTTTACACAGCTGTAATAAGAAACCCTAAAGAGTGCTTATTTTCTTGTTTGTATTGGCCTCTAACTGTTGTTTGTTTGACTAGTTTTTATTTGTTATGGACAACTTCTTGCTTTGACAAGTTCTTGAGTTTATCTGAAATCACTTATCCTCTACATGTTACTTTTAAACATCATGTGATTTATGAATGTTAAAATACTAGTAAAAGTTCATCTATGACATTTTATATCTGCTGTGTATTGGATGTCTCAGAAAGGCATCTTCTAAATGGTATTACAGCAATAGAACTTCAGTCTAGTTGATGCAGTTCACCTGCTTGCTAAGCTAGCTCTTTGTTTTTTTTTGTGATCTAGGTGCACAAATTTGATATCCGTATCTGCATTCACTTTTTGCCTGTTCATGCCATGCAAAAGAGTGTGTTCTTCAATATGGTGTATAAAGAAGTTGTAATCAACAATGTAAAAATAATAAAGTAATATATAGTATCAAAGCCACAGAGTTGGACAGTACACTATGTAAAATGTCAGCCTTCCAGAAAATATTTATTGCATAAGTTAAGCATAGAGAGAAGCATTGATATAATGAGTTTAAAAAAGAGGTAATTTATTGGAGATCAATGGGCTCTACAGAAAAGAAAGCAGAAGTCACCAATGTCTAATGAGGAGCATTAAGATGGAGAGCTCTAAATGGTAACAATTGTTGAGGATATTTGGTGGAAACAGAAAACTGGATGTCTTTGGCTTAAGGTTGCATCTCTCTCTCTCCCTCTCTCTCTCTCTCTCTCTCTCTCTCTCTCCCCCTCTTATAGAGGTAGTAAGTCACCAATGTCTGTTGAGGGGCGTCATCAATATGAAGAACTCCAGCTGGTGACATTGCTAGAGGTGATTAGATTGAGATGTCCTCGCTGTCTGTCTCTCTCTCTCTCACACACACACACACAAAGAGGTACATAAGCCACAAATGCCTGTTGAGGAGCATCAAAATGAAGAGCTCCCAAAGGCGACATTGCTAGAGGAGATTAGCTGGAGATAGAAAACTCCTCTCTCCCTCGAAGAGTTAATTAAAGTCACCAGTGTTTGTTGAGGAACATCAAGATGAAGAGCTCTAGGAGGTGACAATGCTAGAGGAGATTAGATGGACATGGAAAATGGGATTTCTTTGGCTTTAGGCATCTCTCTCTCTCACTCTCTTCCCCCAACAGGTGAGAATGCTAAAGGAGATTAGACGGGGATAGAAAAGGGGATGTGTGTGCTTAACCCTCCCTCTCACCTCCTTAATATGGCAGGATGGTAGAGGATGATGGTCACTAGGAATTGTGAAGTCATACATATGATTGTGTAAACAACTCTGAATTTCTTGATTCCACACATATTTGTCTTATGCCAATTGCCCTCTGTGGGGAGATGTAAAGGAATGATCTCGTTGGGATGGAATGGATATATGAGAGATACATCTCATGGAAGTAATGGATGATAGGTGCTCTATGGTGGTTGAAATGTGATATGAGCAAACTACATGAAGTTGAAGGATGGGTTCCCTGGTATATCCATGTTCCACAGCAGTGCTAGTGGTATTTATTGAGCTGATTCAAATAAAAACAGAGCAGTGACTCGTGATGACTGACCATTGACTTACCTCCCTTTTTTGTCAAGTTAGTCATTCAGCAGCATTTATGTCCTTGATATGGCACATCGATTGTATGGAATCATTTCTTTGCCAGGTATCCCATGGTATATTTTCTCCATTTCAATAGAGATCTGGAGACTTCTGGTCTTTTCTTATGCATTTACTCCTTTGTTGGTAGTTGGGCATTTTTCTATTGTTTCATCAGCAAAAGAAAGCTCAAATATGGTTTCTAAAATTTCCTGCTATTCTGTTGAGCCTTCTCATGCAAAAAAATGAATGAAAGGGAAAAAAACGTAAGAAAGGAATGGTGATGGCAATCCCTCTTACATATATGATTGTTAAAACAAAGACTTGTTGGAAGTGAACATTTTCACTGACAAACTGCAAATTGGGTCTCAAGTCTGATCCAGATATAAGCAGCCACCTTTCCACCCTTTTACGCTTTCTCGTTCTCAGCTAAAATGCTTCTCCCATTACTACTGTGTATCTATTGTACTGAGTTATGGATTTGGATCTTTTCAATTGGATGTATCATGGTTCAAATTCGTTTCAAATATGACTATTTTCTTACCTCTTCTTCTTCTTCTTCCTTTTTATTTTTTGTTTTCTTTTTGCTCTTGATTTTCTTCAGATGCTTCTTTTTCTGAGTCTCTATATGGCTTGCGGAGGAGAGCTGTAAGGATAAGAGTGAAGAAGGATAATACTCTTTCAGACTCCAGCGATGTGATTCATCACTCTGGATTAGAAAAGTATCAAAAACGCCTCTCGGTTTTATTTCTGGTACAATCTACCTTCATTTTTTACCCATAAAAGAAAAAAAAATACTACTTTGATGTAAAAGGTTGAAATTTCTGTTATTGATTAATTACTGGATTCTACCTGGTTACCAAGGAGAAGCTTAGATCTATTCTGCTCTTTGTATGGGAAACATTTTTTTTTTTTCTCAAAAACAAGAGATGTATATATTTATATTAATGAAAACATGAGAAGGATGAGGAGTCCTCCCCATGATTACAAAAAAAAAAAAAAAAAAAACAAAATCCTGATCATAATTGCATGGGAAACTTCCTCACCTATAAATTAAAAGAGGAGACTCATATGAGAATTGTTTTATATGTGCAGCTTCTGTTCACCTATGTTGCTTGGACACTTAAAATATGTATGAATACCTGTGTTGATCTTGACTGGACAAGGGTTTGAATATGGGTATATGTCTGAAAATGCCTGTCAATCAGATATGCAAACAATAGGTGTATCCAATAAAGAAGAAGAATGAATCCCTAGCTCATTGTTTGATCTTAAGCTCAAACTGGACATTTTGTTTCAGTTATATTTTTCATGTTGGACTATGGTATAAGTGAGAAAAAAACTTAAGTAATTGAGCCTATCCCTGTGTCCTAAGATCTGAGGATCAAACAAATCCAATGCTGGGCAAACACCAACACCGTGCGCTTCTACCCGAGTCATATAAGAGAGCCGATACTTGAGTTGAGCTGAGCAGACCCATACTTGAGTTGCTGAAAGTTTGATCCCATCCAAGAAAGAACAGACAGAGAATTGACAATTCTTAAAACACTTCCATTGAATACAACTATTCTCTTTCCCTGTTAACTTCTATCCTAATAAAGTTGTTTTGTGAATAACTCAATTATCTTTAGCTCTCTATCTTTAGCTCCCTGGTAACCTGAATGACTAGAGAAAATCATGTTTTAAAAGTCAATATCCATGCCACTTAACTGAAAAGGAAATGAATTTCTCTCAAATTTTAATCTTGATTGAATTGACTTGTGGTATAGCATGTTGCAATGATGCATTTTTAAAATTGATGAAGAACCCAATATCTAGTGTAATGGGCATGGGTATTGGTATGGGATACAATATGTCCCCAACAGGCAGCTGTCAGGCATATACCTAGTTGATGTGTGCAAGAACATGAGTGAAGTGCCTATCTCAAATTCTCTGTCATAGACGCCCCATTTTGTCAAAGGATAATGAAGAAAAAACACTTGGAAACTTTGCCAAGTCAGTTGCATCCTTGTGTTATGATATTTAGATATCAGAGAATCTGACATGAGAATACACATCAGACTGGGCACACATTGGATCATGTTTTATTTTCTGCAAATTACCTAGAGATAAGTTATCCTTATCCGTAAATGTAGTAAAATGATGATATGTTATATACAAAATAAATGAAAATTCTCAATGATAAGCATGATTTCTTATGAGAAATTTGGTAAAATTAATTATTATCTTGTTTTTTCTATTGTTTGTTTTCATTTGGTACTTGTTTAGGTATATTGGCTGATAATATGGAAAAGTTTTGTACCTTATATCTGCCTATAGTTTTATATTTACAAGATGGCTATTTGGCTTGATTCATTTAAACAGTGAACTATGTATATCAATAGTTTTAAATATCATTGAATGGTAAATTAATTTCTTCCCCTTTAAATCCCTGGTGAGATAAAGAGCTGATCTTTTGGGAATTGGTTGCATTGATTTAGGTTGTTTTGCCATATTTTAAATCAAAATTGCATTCAGTCTACAACAAGGAAAGAGAAGCAACACTTCAAGCTAGTTTATGGGGTCATGGTGATGAAAGATTTGATGATGCTGATTATTTTTCTGAAGAAAGGGGTTCTCTCATTCCAACAAGAGCTTCAGATGTTGAAGTTTCAGTCAGAGCACGATTGACAAAGAGATTCCAAAAATTTATAGGCATTTTCTACCCATGGCTTCATGCTGGCAATGAAGGTTTGTGCAGATAAGGTTTAGGTTTGTCATTCATTTAAAGAACCAATATTGTCTATTTGAACTGTGACCAAAATTGGAACTTAATTGGGAAGAAGAATGACTTGATCCATGCTCTTGTTGTTTTATGAATAAATATTTAGCTATGGTATTTAAGTTTCCTTCTTCCCTGGTGCAATATAAAAAGGTCGATTATGTGGTTACTTGATGAAAGCATGAATACCATAAGTTGAAAATTTTTTATTGGAGTCAGCTAATACCATTTACAACTGCGATGTGCTTCAAAGGAAAAGAAAATTTATGGGTCACTTTCTTTAATGTTTGCCTAATATATGAATCAGCACTGCTAACATTGGTCCCATAGGCATTTCCCCTCAAATTATTGTTATTTTTCCAATCTTTGTTTTGCTCCCAGAAACGTAAGGATCCTTTGTAGTCTGACTTATGTTTGCTGGATAACCTCCATACTTCTGTTCCTTTATTGTTGCAGAGGCCATTTTTTCTTTGTTCTCCATGTGAGGGTATCTCCACCTTGTGTGCTATTCCTTTTTCTTCTTCAGTAATAGTCACCTTTATGGCAGTTATTTTGCCATTAAATCTATAATTCTGGTGTATGTACAGGGAAGTCCAAGTGTTTGGCTTAGCTTAGCATTTTGTTTGAACTTTTTATTTTGTTATTTTCATTTTTAAGCTAATTTTTAGGATATAAGGTAACAGGTAGAGAAATGCATATGTGCTATTAAGGACTGAATTATGTAATTGGAAAAACCATTGATCTTTTTCACTCTCCTTCTAGATAGTTAAGGTACTCCACCTTTTAGTACTAATAAATATTAAAGGAAATGAAACCATGGTTAGGTGTTCAAGAATCTTTTCTCTTCTAGCTATTTAGAGTTCCACTTATGGGGTATAATTGGAATTTCTGCTTTTTGGAGCTGTTTATTACATCTCCACTTGAAGAAATGTGCTCGGTAGTTTTCCTTATAATGTTTGCTAGGAAATGTTAGCTTGGTCTTGTGTCTGTCTTCACATGTTTGTTATGTGAATCTCCATTTTGTTTCCCCAATCTGAGCTAGATTTTTGCTGTGCAGGATTATCATTTGCCTATCAGCTGTTATATTTGTTGGATGCTACTGGATTCTATTCTCTAGGACTACATGCTCTTGGGATTCATGTGTGTCGAGCTACAGGACAAGAGCTGGTATATATTTTCCATGAGTTTTCCTTTTTTTAGATAGGATTAGTTTTTTGTTGGTTAAATAATTTCAAGGATTTGTTTCAGTTTATTTATGTATTTTTCTCACTTATCAAAAAAAAAAAAAAAGTATTTTTCTGGACTACTTAGTTGCATACTTGCTACATATAGATAAGCTATTACTAAAATTTTCTATATCGGTGTTGTCTATTATATTATACCACTTTATTTTGAAATACTAGAAGTTGATTAATTTGAAGTCGAATACCTTTGTGGTTAAGTGTCTTGGTACCGATCAAATCTCTTGTAGCATTTCTAAAAAGTTATCATGTACACGCAAATATTTAATTATTTATGCTCTTGAGTGTTAGATTGTTACTAAAATAGAAATGAAGACAAATAAGTAAATGCAAATGAAAGAAAAGGGAAAAAAACAAGAAGGGAAAGAAATCTGCATTATTGTAGATGGGAGATCCTTTGCTTCTCATTTACTATGATTAGTTGCAGCACTCATTTTCTCCCATATATATATATATATATATATATATATATATATATATATGTATTTAAGGAAAAACACATTCCTTTGCATCTAACCTAATAATAAGATAAGGTGGATTTATAAATAATGATTTGGGTTTTTGTGTATACAATTACATTCATTTTTTAATTTAGAAGTTAAAGGGACTTGTGAAAAAGAGATCCTTTGTGTCTGTTACTTCTCATTATTGTTATGGAAGCTTTGAGTGGACTCATCAATAGTGCTATTGGTGGAGGTCCCTTCTAGATTTTTGAGGTGAATGGAGGAGTCAAGGTAGTAATCAGTGCACTTATAAATATGGCAATGAAAATGTTTTTTTTTTTGGCAGCATGGTGAATGGCTACTTTTGTTTTTGACACTCCTCTCACATTGTTTTGATTTGGTTATGTTTTGGCTGTTAACTTCAACTAAGAGGAGCTGATTCTCATGGATGAGAAGGGTATGTGTATTGGTTTATAACAAATCTTTGGTGTTGTATCTATAGCATTTCTTCAAGCTATCTTTAACCTATGTAAATCCACCTTTTAGCCTTATTGCATCTCATGATATCAGAGTAGGACTATGATGAATGCTATGACAATAGTCAGAATTCTGCACCACCTGCATGATTCATTTATCCTTCTCCTTGTAAATTGAAACTCTTAGCTTAGACAAAGTGTTAAGGAGCTTTGCTTTCAAACTTGTGACACATAAGATGGCATCTAGTCTCAGGATTTTGGATATTTCAAATGCTACCAAGTACCATCTTAAAAGTAACAGCTTCATCAGGTAAATCCTCTCAATAAAAAACCATGCCGTTTCTTTGCCTTTGCTTTCTTTTGGACTTTTTATCAGGACAGTAACTAGCAGTATGACAATAACTTTGATGCTTATAGAACTAAGCACCATTAGCTTTTGTTTCCTCCCTTTTCACTTTTCTCCTTTTTATTGCTCCTAGATTGTGGTTTGGCTCTCTTTTTAGAAGACTCCTTTAAGTTTTTACCTCTTTTGTCATATCAAATTTTCTGACTCCTAGAAAAGAGATCCAAAATTGTCATGACCAGGAGTGATCATCTTCACACTCATCGTTGCCCTCTCGGGAAGTTTTTATGTCTAATGCCCTAACTATTTCTTAGTTTGTTTGGACAAAAATTCAAATGTCTAAATTTTTTTTTTTTGATTGGATGTGTCTAAATTCAATCTTGAGAATATCAACGTTATGTTTATTCTGTACCATAGCAGTGGCTTTAGATTGGAATCTTTTGGGTTGAGATTTTAAATCCTTTTCCTGATATTTTAGCTTCAGGAAATTTGTCATTAAGGGTTGGACAAGAATTCATGGTCACTAAGTTTGTTATAAAATGCACTAAATGCTATCTTTCATTTTAGTGGTCAGCTTTTGATGGTTGGGAGATCTTCACATTGTTGGTTTGCTCATGGTTGATTTCAAGAATATCCCACGGTTTCGTTAGTTATCTCACATGTAGAAATTCAATAATGTTTATTAGCTGTGACAACACCAAAGATGGTATTTTGGGCATTAGGGTTCCAGTGACAGTGACAGTGACATTCACTTTCTCTTCATTGTGATTAGGCCTTTTTCAGCAGCTGTACCAATCATGCCCACGATCAAATGAAGTGAAATTTCACCTTGGTTCATGATAAATGGTTTTTTCCCAAATTGGGTAATGGTATGCGGTATCTCACAGACAGATTTAAGGGAAGCCCTTGTCTTACCTCTGTAAGAGGTATAGTTATTTTCATCTGATAATCAAGGATAAGAAAAATGGAATTGCCCACTTGTTGAGCATTCATAACTATTTAGTTGAATAGAATCACTCTCACATTATTGTATCATATGAGTGAACCTTGCTCAGATAGCAATTAAAAATCTGGTAGCATAGTCCAGATAAAATTACCTGATCAGGAAAATTACCTGTCTTCAATCTGGAACAAATCTATTATATCGATAATGAATCACCTAGTCCAATGAAAATTGATGAAATATATTGAATAAACTACATTGAGCTAGAAGAACCAAATTAGATAAAACATATTGAAGGCCAGTCTTCAATCTAATCCTAATTCCTAAGAATCTTCATTCACACAATCAATAGACCTGAGGGATTTTTTGACATGAAATTTCTAGAGGAAAAACCACAGTGAACCTAATTCAGAGACAATGCACATTGTCTAAAATAAGGTAAAAAAGAGATCCAACTTACTCAAAGCTTTAATGTTGATTAATCTGATCCCACTTTTGTAGAAGACGCTGTAACCAGTTCATAATGGATCATTTCTATGATCTAATAATGAACCAAACCCTTGATCCATTACATGGAACTATTCAAAGAGTTTCTACCCACCAAATTTGTTACACCAAATCCATCCTTATGCATGAGCACAATAAGCATAAACAATGATGATAATGGTTGTTTTTCTCAGAACACAAAATTTCTTTGAGATATTCCTTTTTCTTTCAAAATTTGATATTGAGAGGTTAAAACTCTGATTCCACACTCAAATTGAATATGATGTTTTGTTGAAGGAGTGCATCTCAAATATGATGAGCAATAAACTTGATCACATTTCACTTTAAGGAATTAATCCTTTGAGTGAATGAATAAAACTGGCTTCAATCAATGGACGACAAAGCTCAATCAATTGGTCAAATAATACTCTATTCCTTCTTGCTTTTTTTTTTTTTGTGTGTGTGTGTGGGTGGGTGGGGGGGTGGGGGTTGGGTTTGGGGGTCTTAAGCTATGTCACATGGGTTTGGGTTCAGGTACATGTTTGGTGTTGGATCCTTTGCATCCCAAAATATGATGACATTGGATTTGGATGAGAAGGTTTTCAACTATAGATGTAGGTAATTGGATACAACATTAATTAAAAATAAAGTGACACTAAATATAAGTATAGTAAGATAAGTCATTGACTCATTTACAATGCTATATGGTTAATTATAATTCAAGAATATGTTTGTTTTATATATATATATATATATATATATATATATATATATATATATTATTTTGGTAAGATGCTAAGCTTATTTTACTTTGATGTTACTACTAATTATACATGAAGAACATGTTTATTACATGTTTTTATTTTATTTTAATAGGATGTTGGGAAAAATATTTAAGATGATTATACTAGTAAACTTTGATTAGTTTAAATTTTAAAAAAAATCATATTGATTTTGTGATAAAATTTTTCTAATAGGTTAGATATTGATAAAATATAACTCATTTAATTTCTTATCATATGAAAGTTTTGAATTTGTTTTTTGTTATTATATTTTATATAATTTAAAAAAATTAAGAAATATTTAAGTTTTTATTACAAGAGTTAAAAATTAATTTAATTTTTTTTATATTTTTCATGATAGTTTATTTTATATTATCGAGTATAATTTTTAAAAATTAAGAAAGGGATAAAGATAGAAATAAATATATCTAAAGCAACATAAGCATTATTTTAGAAAAAATAAAAGAAATAGATAATGCAAATAAGTAGGATGCTGGTAAGAGCAAGGGAGAGAGGCTTAGTAGAGGGTTTCCTTGTGAGCAGGAGTAAGGCTAGAGTGTCACCTTTGCAATTTACAAGTGATACCAATTTTTCTTTGGAGCTTCTATGGTAGATTTGCAAAACCTCAAACTAATCTTGTTGGTTTTTGGGCGCATCCCACAACCAAAAATCACTTAGAAAATAGCACTTTTTGTGGCATTAACATGAGTTAGGATCAAAGCTTTAGTTTGGCTTCGATGTTAGATTGTAAAATCTCAAACTAGCCTTTAAATTATTTGGGTCTTCCATTAGGAGGAAACTTGAAGGCAAACACATTTTATGATCCAGTTATTTATAGAATTTTGAGGAGATTGGATGAGTAGAAAAAAGCGTACTTGTCTTTAAGTAGTAGAATAACACCAATCCAATCCTGTTTGTCCCACATTCCTTGCTATTTCCTATCCCTTTTCAAGATTCCAACATTAGTGGCATCAAGGCTTTGAGAAATTGCAAAGAGACTTCTTGTGGTTAGGGGTTGGATAAGAGATCACCTCATTAGTTGGGACCTAGCATGTAAGCCTAAGGAGTATAGAGGTTTAGGGTTAGGGAAGGTTTCTTCGAGGAATCATGATCTCTTAGGGAAAAGGCTTGGGAGGTTTCCAGGGGAAAGGTTTGACTTTTGGCCTCAAGTCATTTTGAGCATCTATAAGACATATCCTAATGAATGGAATACGAACATTCTAGTTAGATGGTCACATCGGTGCCCCTTGAAGACCCTTGCATAGGTTTTTTAATATATATTTTTTTTTTTCCAAAACTCACTTTGTTGTGAGTGAGAATTTATTTTTGGGAAGATTTATGGTGAGGGGATCAACCTTTGTGTTGTCAATTTCCAAGATTTTTCAGAGTAATCATAAAGAAAAACCTTTCCATCTCAGTTATCCTTGACAACTTCTCCTTTTCTTCTTGGAACCTTAATTTTTATTGTAACCTTGCTAATTTGGAGATTAAGGACCTTGAAAGACTTGTGTCTTCCCTCAATCATGTGCATTTGTCTTCATCCTTTGCAGATGCGAGAGGTTGGTCTTTACCCTCCTTGGGTTTGTTCTTAGTAATTTTTTTTTTATTGTTTGTTTGTGGCCTTGTCCAATCTATCAAATTTATGCCCCTTTTCTCTAGCCAAACTTGTATGGAAATCCAAAGCCCTAACTAAGGTCAAGGCCTGTGTTTGGCTTGTGGTACATAAAAGGTAAATATCAATGACATACTACATTTGACAAGACCTTACAATGCCCTTAGCCCTAACTGGTGCATAATATGTTCAAGGAGTTGAGAATAGTTGATCATATTTTTTTACATTGTTTGGTTACTATGAAACTATGACAACTATCTATTTAGACAATCTAGGCTGGAATTGGTTCAGCTTAGGAGCATATATGACATGATGACCATCTCATTTAAGGGTTTCAGAAGTTCCCTAAGAGGCAAGATCTTATGGCGAATCACTTGTCTCACGCTGATGTGGTTTGTGTGGCGGAGAGAAATGCTAAGTGGAGAGCTACAGAGACACTTTGGGGGGGATATAATCCACTTTGATTCATTCATCTTTTTTGGCCTCTTGTACATTTACTTTTAAAGACATTCCTCTCAATATTGTTCAGCTTGATTGGTTCTCAACGTGTAGAACAAAAGAGTCTGAATAGCAACGAGAGGAGTTTTGTGTGGGCTAGTGGAGAGGCTTTTGTATTTCTTTTTAGTCTAAACTGGTTGGCTAGGTCTCCTCGTATTGTGGTAGAGTTTGGCCATTTTAATCAGCTTTTTGTAACTATGGGGAGGACTCCTTATCCTTCTCATGTACTTCTATGCATAATAATATTAATAATACCGCACTTGTGTGGTATCATGTTGAGATGGGTATTTTAGTTGAAATTAAATTGTCTATGTATCATAGGTCTGAAGTAAGACATGTCAACCAGGAGCTAATAGGCTCAATAGGGGAAGATTAATGGCTAGAACTAAATCACCTAACGTTATGGTCTGTAAGTGTGCATGTTGGTAATGCCAGAAATCTTGAATGGCTCACTTGCAAGGCTTTGTCCTCAGAACTTGATGTGAACTAGCTTGGGCTAAAATTGACTTAAGCCTGCATACTTTCTATGTCCAGAAGTTCCCCCAAAAAAGAAACGCTGAAATGGGTCATCCCTAATTGGTGGGTCATGGCATCTAGTGTAAGGAGAACATGACATTGGTTTATCATCTCTTCTTTTGCTGTTGGGTGGCATCTGATCTTTGAGCTTCTATTTTGTCCTTTTGATATTATTTGGCTAATGCTGTTGGTGTTATTATATTTTCTCTTGGGTTAGAGTATTATTAGTGACAACAAGAGCAATGAGGGTAGCACTCCATATGTATGTTTTGTTCCATTTGGAAGGAAATATTATGTTGGGCCAAAAAGGGAGGCTGTGTATGAATTAAAGAAAATGTCAGGTACCTAAAATTTCATCTTCAAAGCACACAAAAATGCATCAAGAAGTTAAGAGGTTGTGTATGAAATATTCTTAAGGCCAATCAAACACAGGACACTGATGAAGAGGGAAAAACCACACTACAAATCTAATTGCTCATCTGCTAAATCAGAAATAAAGAATTACTAAGTTCTCTCAAGTTTCTTCTACCTAGAACTTGAGGTATTACAATTTCTTGGAAAAAAAAAAATACAACTGGTACCTCATGAGATTCCTACTAGTAACTTTTTGGAGAAACCATATTCTGCAGATAAATCTGAAATGACGGTGATAATACCACAAACAACTCTCCAAATCCCATAGATCTTGAGAACCAAATCAGACCTTAGAGAAGACCATATTTTGATATTGTATCTTCACTGGTTGGTTTCTTTTCTTTGTCTCTGATGGTCACAGCACAGACAACTGCCACGCAGAAAAAGAAAAAAAGGGGAAAACTACCTTTTTTCCTGTTCTTTGTTTAGTTTTAAATAAAAGCCTTGTGCAGCTGGACCCATAAATTAATATACATATCATGTTATATGAATTTTTGAAGGTAAAAAGCTTCCTTAGGCAAAGTTGATAGTTTTTTCTGAGTGCTTTTACCTTTGGGTTAGGGTGAATGATTATTGGTTTGGATTTCCATCTTTTAACTTGTTTGATTCTGTTATTTGAGAACAATTTTCTTATATTAGAAAACAGAAAAACAGTATATAAGTTTAATATGCTATTTGGTTAAGCATTATCAATGAAGAGGAAAATATGAACCATTTTCAACGAATTTTCGTTTAAGCATGTTTGAATAACTGTTCTTTTGAAACAGGGTGTGCTCAGAGAGCACAAAAAGATGCCCTCGAAAACTGTTTGAATACTGTTCTTGGAGATGAGATGTGTTGCATTCTTTGAATTTATAATTTTTCTTTTCCTGCTTTTTCAGTTCCAGTATCACCTAATGGGTTCATGGGCTTTGGGCCTTCTTCTAAGCAATACAAGTTTATTTTAAAAAGATGATGCGTTATTTGTGTCATTTGTTTAGGAATTGGAAAATTTAGTGTTGTGTGCTTAAATGGGATTGCATAGATCTGTTGCATTGCGTGAAGCAACTACAAAGATTATACATTGATATATAAAACAGAGTAATTGCATCTTAAGTGATATATTCTTTTCCCAATACAAACAATATTGAAGTTTCTTCTATTCTCATACTGAAGTTTCTTCTATTCTCATAATTGTAAGTTCCCTAGGTTCACTTCCATATGTTGTTACAGTATGCTAGATAGACAATGAAATTTTCCTTTTCATTTGATTTTTGTTTCTCATAGTTTTGAACTTTACCATTTTTTGATGTCAAGGTAGATGGATACTTCTTCTAGGATTTCAAAGATAAGGAGTCGTGAACGTGATAGGCTTCGTGGCCCTCCATGGTTGAAGGTACATCATCTTATTTGCTTAAATTTGACTTTAATTCTCTTTTGTATTCACTGGTATAAAATAAGACTAATTCAATTGTGCAACTCCATCTCGGATGACATTTATAAACCACTTCTGCTGTTCATAAATTGTATTTGGTCACCTGTTCTCAATTCTGTTCTTAATGTTCAACACAGGGAATGGTAGGATGATAACATCCTTCCAGAAGGCATTCTTCCTGATTTGATTAAACTAGATGTTTTGGTTATAGGATCACTACAATCATTTTGCAACCTGTCTTAATTATTCTTATTTCCCATTGCATGCCACCATCAGTGGGACAAAAAGAAGAGAGATGTAGCAAATAAGTACATAGTTCTGAAAGGCGCGCCTAAGGCGCGCCTAGGCTCGGGGCGGCGCGACGCCACCCTCCGGCGCCTCGCCTGAAGAGAGGCGACGCCCCTTCACGAAGGCGCCGCTTAGGCGCGCAAGGCGCGCGCCTCCAGCAAGGCGCGAGGCGGTCGCCCGAGTCGCCTCCGACGCCCGACCAGGTACGCCCCTCCTTCTCCTTCTTCTTCTTCTTCTTCTTCTTCTTCTTCTTCTTCTTCTTCTTCTTCAGTCGGGTTGCAGAGACAGCAGCAGCCCTAGGGTTTTTTTAGTTTTTTTTTTTTATTTTAACGGCCCAAAACGACGCCGTTTGAGCACTGTGCACTTAAGTGAACAGTGACCAAAACGACGTCGTTTTGGTCACTGTGCACTTAAGTGCACAGTGCTCAAAACGGCGTCGTTTTGGAGCCTGTTCATTTAAGTGAACAGGGACCAAAACGACGTCGTTTTGGACCCTGTTCTTTAACAAATAAAATCTCCTTCCATCCAGCCCCCTTTTCTGCTCTTTTTCAACCCGAGACTACTGCCATTTTTTGCCCTAGCCTCTTCCGTGCTGGAGAAGTGAAGAAGAAGAAGAAAAAGAAGAAGAAAAATAGGGGGAAAATAGGAGAAAAATAAAGGGGAAATAGTAACGTACCTTCCGGACCTCGGTATTTTTCTTTTTTCTTCACTTTTCTGCAATTTTTTCCATTCTTACCTCATAACTCTCATTGGTAATTTTTTTTTTTTAAATATAAATATTATATTTTGAGTTTTTGACATGAAAATTTAACAAAATAAAAATAAATAAATAAAAAGCACTCATGCATATTTGTTGTTAATGTGACATTTGATAATGTGATATGCATTTTTTTTTCAATTTTTTTTCTTAATTTAATTATAATTATTTTATTGTGGAATTAGATAATTTGTTTGCAAGATGGATAATGAGAGTGAGACTCAAGTGGACTCTAGTGCAAGTGGAAGAAGAGATCCGGGGTGGAAATATGGTCGTTTGGTTAATGAAAAAGATTTGAACACCATCATATGCATTTTTTGTGATAAAGTAACCAAAGGAGGCATCTATAGACACAAACAACATCTTGTTGGTGGATATAGAAATGCTAAAAAGTGTAGAAAATGTCCGGAACATGTTAAAGAAGAAATGGAAGAGTATATGACTTCCAAGAAAAATCAAAAAGAGCAAATGAATATGGGGAGCGAATATGTTAATGAAGATTTGTTTGGTTTGGAAGATGAAGATATTGGTGAGGAGATTAATAGTAGAACGAATATCACCAACATTTCTAGTGGAGGTAGTAACCGAGGAGGAAGTGGTGGTAGGACGTTTTCTTCAAAAAAACCAAGACAAAAAGGTCCTATGGATCATTTTTTCACTCCTAATGCAGAGATGGTTGTTCAAAATCAAAGGAGTGGAAAGATGAATCAAACTACCATCAATGATGCCTACAAAAAGGAAGCAAGAGAAAGAGCTTGCACGCTTATCACAAGATGGATGTATGAGGCCGCTATTCCATTTAATGCAGTCACATATCCGAGTTTCCAACCAATGATTGAGGCTATTGGCCAATATGGTGTGGGTATGAAGGGACCAACTTTTCATGAGGTAAGAGTTACTAACCTTAAGAAAGAATTGGCTCTCACAAAAGATTTGATGAAAGATCATATGGTGGAATGGGGGAAAAATGGATGTTCACTTATGTCGGATGGATGGACCGATAGGAAAGAGAGAACTTTGGTGAACTTTTTGGTTAATTGTTCAAAGGGAACCATGTTCATGCAATCCATTGATGCTTCTTCAATGATTAAGACGGGAGAAAAGATGTTTGAGTTACTTGACAAATGGGTAGAGCAAGTTGGTGAAGAGAATGTTATTCAAGTTATAACAGATAATCACTCAAGTTATGTGATGGCAGGTAATAAATACTATTTCTTGAATTTTTATTTTCTTTTAAAATTTGAATTATCTATGATCTATCTTGAGAACTTATGTAAATTTATTATCTACAATTTCATATAGGGAGGTTGTTAGAATTAAAGCGTCCACATTTGTATTGGACACCATGTGCTGCACATTGCCTTGACTTGATGTTGGAAGATATTGGAAAGCTACCAAACATCAAGAGGACATTGGAGAGGGCTATATCACTAAATGGGTATATTTATAATCGCTCAGGGCTACTCAACATGATGAGGCGGTTTACTGGACAAAGGGAATTGCTTAGACCTGCTAAGACTCGGTTTGCAACTGCTTTCATCACATTATCGCGATTGCATGAACAAAAAAACAATTTGAGGAAGATGTTTACAAGTTCAGATTGGTCAGATAGTAAATGGGCAAAAGAGCAGAAGGGGAAAACTATAGCCAACATAGTTCTAATGCCTTCATTTTGGAACACTATTGTGTTTTGCTTAAAGGTTTCGGGTCCCCTAGTTCGTGTGCTTCGTTTGGTTGATGGTGAAAAAAAAGCTCCTATGGGATACATCTATGAGGCCATGAATAGAGCTAAGGATGCAATTGTGAGAAGTTTTAATGGAAATGAAGAGAAGTACAAAGAAATCTTCAACATCATTGATAAGAGGTGGGAGATTCAGCTTCATCGGCCTTTGCATGCAGCAGGGTACTTTTTGAACCCGGAATTCTTCTATGATAAGCCAGAAATAGAGCATGATGCCGAGATTATGAGTGATTTGTATAAATGCATCTTAAGGCTAACAAGAGACCCTGCTAAGCAAGAAAAAGTTGTGGCCGAAGTGAGTTTGTTCACAAATGCCCAAGGACTATTCGGGAATGAGTTAGCTGTTAGGACAAGAAAGACTAGAGCACCAGGTTAGTTATTTAAATGATTAGATTGTATTTTTGCTAAAATAGGTGAATTGTTTCACTAAATTGTTAATATCTATACTACAGCTGAATGGTGGGCTGCATATGGAGCTTCAGCTCCAAATTTGCAAAAGTTTGCAATGAAAGTCCTCAACTTAACATGCAGTGCATCAGGTTGTGAACGGAATTGGAGCATCTTTGAGAATGTGAGTGACCAAATCCAAAATAATTACAAGTAATAGTCTAATAGAGTCTTGAATGTAACTTAAAAGTTAAAATTTTAAAATATATTTATGAGCTTATGAATTTTTGCAGATTCATAGCAAGAGGAGAAATAGGTTAGATCATCAACGCTTGAATGATTTGGTGTACATCAAGTATAATCGAGCCTTGAAGAGAAGATACAATGAACGTAACACCATTGACCCAATTTCCTTGAAAGATATAGATGATAGCAATGAATGGTTGATAGGGAGAATGGAAGATGAGGATTCTCATGGAGGTGCACAAGATGATTTTGTATTTGATGATGACAATTTGACATGGGGTGATGTTGCTAGAGCTGCTGGAGCTGAGGAGGCCAGGTTTGATACTAGAGCTAGAGCTAGAGCAAGCTCAAGCATAATACCACCAACAAGGGGGATAGCTTCAAGTTCTAGAACTTTGCCTTCTTATTCACTAATAGATGAAGATGAAGATGGAGACATGGTTGATTCAGCAGATGAAGAAGATGGGGAAGGCTACAAATGTGGTGATGGAAATGATGATGATGATGATTTTGTTGATTTAGAGGAGGAGTGATGATTGCTTGTTGTGGACAAATTTGTGATTTAAGTGTTTTTTAATGATGTTTTTGAATTGTGGACAAATTTCATGTTTTGGACCTTTAGGTTTGGAAACTTTGGATTTGGATATGTATTAGGCAATTAGCAATATGGATTTGGATTTGTTTTTATGCTTGGAGTTCTTTATTTTTATGTTTTTTGTTTATTAAATTGAAGTTTTGGATGATATTTGATGATTTATGTGTTTAGGACAAATAAATGATTGTTAAATTTGATTATATTATATAAAAATATATATGTAAATTAGGGTGCGCCTCACTTCACTAAAGCCCGCGCCTTAGATGCGCCTTGCGCCTCAGGCTCCAGGACTAGTTTGCGCCTTGGTGCGCCTTGAGCCTTTTAAAACTATGAATAAGTAGCAGTAGCAACCAACAACGGTTATATCATTCTGAGAGTTTAGAACACTGTTTATATAGAATGGTGGTACTGGTCTACAGTTCCTTTCCTAGGGTAAGTTGTCTTCCAGATACAGGCACTGGCAGACTATCAAAATTTGTGTACGTGGTCTATAGTATACCATCTGCTATTGCTCATGAACTTTGAGTTGCATCAAGTTTATGAATCACTTATATCTGTAGAACTTATTATCAATATTATTGGTGTTGTGTTGGTTTTTTGATCTTTTCTTTTCCAGTTACTCAGTCCTATTACTAACAGTGAATGTGGTGATGTCATCAACATTGCTTGTAGTGATCAGCTTTGTGGCTAGCTTTTGTAAGGTTATTCAAATTCAGGACCTGGACAGATTGTCCAAACAGAATTGAGGTTTAATTTTGGTGGAAAATATTTGTCAGCAGAGGCTATTGAGGTTTAATTCTGGCATAAATTTTTGCTAATTTTGGTTGAAAGTATTTATTTGCTAATTTAGAATATTGAATGTTTTCTTTCTTTGGAAGATTTTGGGTACTGATTAGGAATAAAAAAAAGTTGATGGCCATTCATTGGTTTGCTTCTACTTAAAAGTCAAAAAGTGTATCCCATAATTATTAATGGTTAGTAGTGGTCTTTTCCCTTGCCTTTGGGCATATTATTCTGATGAATTTAACTTGAAATAAGAATTTCGAGGATAGTTTCATATTTCTTGGTGCTGATTTATTGACTGCCATGGGTACTCTACTGTGTACTCAGAATTTCACCAATATAGCCAATCATTTTTAGGGGTTTGAGATTGGTTCATATCCATTACCAAAGTACTTTTTAAATAAAGTGCTCTCTACCTTTGTACAGATTGTGAATTTTCCTTCTCAATGCAATGCAATGCAAATTTTGGGAGGAAAAATGTTATATGTTTTACTTAAATATATGTAATTAACTAGGAGGATTGGTGTAAGGTAAAACAATGAAAGCCTGAGCACAGAATCATAGTCATAGGAATCACTTATTTTTGTTTTTCCTCATCTTTTTTTTTTTTTTTTTTCTCATTCATTTCTTTAAAAAAAAATATATTTTCTTTCTTGTCTGAAAACTCAAAGAGTATGGGTACTTTGTGAGTGTAAAACATGGAATTTGTTTTTCCCCTTTTAAGAAAGATATTGTCATAGGCTTAAGAAGTTTCAAGTCAGCTGTGTCCCCTTCTATGTAAGAAAGGACAAAACTCTGAACCATTCTTTCAAGAGTGAAGGAAAAATTTTAGGTATTACATTAGTTTTAAGCTTCCCCAGCATATGGCTACTCCTGTGATAGCATTTGGCATTTGCATACAAATTTCAGTTTTGTTCCACTTGGTAGTTTTTCTTCGCCTGAATGGTTGATGGTGTTGCAAGAACTAGGGAGGACCAAAGGGAATTGAGGCACAAAGAAGTATTTTGCATATGATTTAACAAAAAGTATGATTCTAGATAGATTGGTTTTGAATCCTGCAGTTGACTTAAAATAGTTGGGAGTTGGGCCCAAGGCTTTCTTCAGTTGATCAGGTAGTTGATCCATTAGCAAAATAACTGTCAATTCACATTGACTATCTAGATGGAAAATTAATAAATTTCTTACATTTTGAACTTGTGTCTAACGAAACCAAAATTGTGCCATGCATATTATGTACAGCCTTTTTTTTTTTTTTTTCCTGGTTATGCATGATACTGAGTTTCCAGATGCTATAAGCATAAAGAATTTACCCTTTCTTCTTAGTGGGGATCACCAAAATTTAGTTGATATGTTAGTGATATTGGTAGATATGTTAAACTGCCCATTCATACTGAAAACTCATAAAATGGTGAAGAGAAATTATGACCCTGCTCACTATGGAGTCACACAACTGTGTTCCTGGTTATGTAAGGTAAGGTACTGAGTTGCCATGTTTTGTTAGTAAAGTAATTAATAATAGATTATTTCTTTAGGTGAAGGTAAATAAGGCTATCAGGCAGTTGGATATTTTTTCTATTTTGGTCGTTATTCTTTTCTATTTTTTTACATGCTTGACAGTATTAGCAAGAAATGGAGTTCTCTATCATGTTGTTATCATAGGAATAGTTCTAACTATTATGTGGATCAAGATTGTTTGACCAAATTTTACAATCCAGGCATTGCAAGGAGCACTGCTCAGCTGCACCTATACTATGCTTGACTATGCACAAACTGGGCTAATTGCAGCAGTATTCTTCTTTAAAGTGAGTGAGGCCTTACATACTAATGATGTTAATACTTTATCAATTGTCTTAAAAAAAAAAAATGATCATGTTGTATTATGTACCCAAACCTGTATGTAATGTCATTAGGGAACTAAATTGATTTCATAAAATTCTCTTATTGGTTCTTGGACACATATTTATGTTTATGCATTTTGACATGAGTTATAATCATGGTAGGATTCTGTTCTTGCTGTTTAACATGTTTTGTAGATCTAGTTTTCCATTGACATGCTATTGATTTGAACTACTCAGATGATGGAGTGGTGGTACCAATCTGCTGAGGAAAGAATGTCAGCTCCAACTGTATACCCCCCACCACCTCCCCCTCCACCTCCAAAGGTGAGTCATTTCTTTAATATGCTTCCAATCTATCTCTTTTCCTCCATAATCCACCTCCCTCCATTTCTATGCATGTATATCAAACTTTCTATTTCCCTATTTTAAGTAGTTTGAAAATATATTTCACGGTTGAAGAGAAGACGACCTATTTTCCATAACATTTTTGTTTCAGTGAATGAAAATGAATAGTGTACCAAAATAATAATAACAATAATTAATCAAAGAAGGCCAAAACTTCCATATATTTTTGTTGCAAATGTTTCTGGATTTTTTTTTTCTTTTTTGTGAATTTAGATGATTTTCAGAAGCCAGTTGGTCAGAGGGTTAATATTTCCAGAAGAAGTTAGAAGAAAAACACTTATGTTGCCATGTTAATTAAACAAATTCAATGGTTAATTTGTGATAGTTTCTAATCCATCTTGAAAACAGGTTGCTAAAGAGGGGATTCCACTCCCATCTGATAGAACAATATGCCCTCTATGCTCACAGAAGCGTACAAATCCATCAGTAGTTGCTGTATCAGGGTTTGTCTTCTGCTATGCTTGCATATTTAAGTATGTTTCTCAGGTGAGGTCTCCAGTTTCTTTTCAGTTGACTATTTCCTCTTGAAATGGAATTTTATTTTTTGTGTTAATGAGAAGATTTGTTAAAGGGGGTGGTGTGAGTATTGAAAAAAAGAAAGGCTTAGAAGATGCTGCAGAATGAGTCCCTTTTTCCAGATTTTCTTTCACCTGTTCCTGTTTTAAGCTTAGAATCTTATTTATGATATTACATTGTTAAATGGGTAACTATAAATCAAATTAATTCTAAGCAAGCAATAATATGACTACTTATGAAATCAGGTTCTAAAATTCACTGCATTATTGTGACTAAACATATCTGCTTGATATAAACAAATCTGTTTGTAATTTAAACAACAAATTTGGTTTTACATGGTTTCTGGAATCTTTCAGGAAAATCCTGCTTCCCCTGAGCCCATTTTCCAAACTTATGGAAACCACTAGGGAAATCTCAGGACAAAAATTATTCTTCCATATGGTGCTGCAAAATGTTAAATCGTTATACACATATGTACATATGCATGTGTATATAATACTTACATGAATAAATAAATATGTGAAGTGTATGCTTCTGCATCGCCCATTTGTCTTGAAATTGTCAATAATTTATCGTTTCAGCTATCTCCTCACAGATTCCCCATTAGGATATGCATACATCACCTTAGCCTATTTCTCAAACTGAAGTCATGGTTTCTTCTGTAGCTGAACCAGCTATTTATATCTTAATGTGAGTTCGATTTATCCACCATTATCTTACCCATCCACAAGAAAACCTAAAAGCATAATCTTTCCAATTGGTAGGGGGCTTTCTTTTATTAGGTTTTTCTCAAGTTTTGGATTTTTAGTAGGGTAAAATCACTAAATCCTGTTTCAAACCGAGATCAGCACCTGGCGCATACAAGTTCTGAAAGGGCTCGATTTTGCTTCTTGTTTTGGTTGACTATTATTTTGTTACTCCATGCTTTGTAGTTTAACTTCCTCTCCTACTTGGGTGGAATATGTTTTTCTTAACAGATGAATATATTTATCTCATGTATCTTTTGTTTTTGATTCACATGGCAACAGTATAAGCGATGCCCAATTACATTGATGCTTGCAAATGTCGACCAGATAAGGAGGCTGTTTCATGATGTGTAGCAAACCCCATTGGGCTTTGTAGGAATAATAACCAAGTCAACACAAAGCAGATGTGCTGAGAGGTGAAGGGTTTTACAAGACAAACATAATAACGCGGATAGTATAATGTGATTCCTTATATCACAAAATCTTTTTCTCATGTGACCTGATTGAATCCACAATTACCCAACTGCAGTATCATTAGACACACGCCTTCAGAGAGAACCACTGTCGATATGTTAGAATTAGATGTATAAATAATTTGGGGAGTGTACCCTAAGAAGATTGTTTGTAGGAACACAGGTTGCAAACAATCAATTGATTACTGCACTGCATTATGTTCTGGAAACAAATCTTAAATGTTTTTTTCTTCTTTTCACAAGGATAAATATATTTGGAAGTGCAAAGTATAATTATGTCATTCAAGGTTGTGTAAGTTGATTTAATTACACTTGCTGCAATAATAATCAGATTTTGGAAGGTACCTTGCTTAGCTCGGAATTATCTGTGCTATTCCTGACTATGGTGAATATTCCTAGAAAGACTGAATGCAGCCTTCTTTCGCTGGATCATTGCTAGGGTTTTTTGACTGCTGTTGGGGTTTCTTCTAGGCTCTTATGGCTGCTGCTGGTAATCTTCTCTTGCTCTCTATGTTAGTGTTGAGTGTGTAGCTGCTTGAGGCCCTTTCCTTTCTATGTTGCTTACTGCTGCTGGTTGCTGCTAGAGTTGTTAGTTTCAGGGGCCTGTGTTGTTGCTGTGTTAAACTTGTGGGCATAGAGGTTGTGGATAGTTCGAAGTTGCTAGTGAATTCAAGCACAGATAAAAAGGGGTTTTACTGTATTCAGGACTTGTGGAACAACTGCATTCTTGGGATGATGTGAATGAGGCCATAGTTGAGATTGGCATGCATTATTTTTAATTGCTCTGAATCACAATGGCCACTTGATGGACATTGTGAGCTTTAGAGATGTCTCCCAAATATGTTATATTTGGCCTTTGAATACTTATATATATATTGGGGCTTAAAAAGAAATACATTTATTTCAATTCATCCAACCCTTCTTCAACCAACTCCATTGTTGATACATGGCTTTCATTCAACCTTTCCGATCCAAATATGTACAGACCACAAAGAAGTTTCTTACAATGATTCCTTACAGCCCGAGGGTTTGTTTAAGAACTTTTTAGAGAACTGCTTTGTGATGTTTTTTAGAATAAAAGTATATTTGGAACTTAAAATGTTTTCAACTTTTTTTTCTTCTTTTTTTTAACAATTCAAACTTCAGCGAGCTCAGTTTCTCTTGCATTCATGATCAATGAATGGAAACAATATTAACTCCAAATAATTGTGGAACTTGTTAGAAATATGAATTTTCCTATTTGGAGTATCTTGTATATATTTATGTAATTATGTATAGTTGTTAATTAGATTAGGAAATTGTGTATAAATGTAAATTAGATTAGAAAGACTAATCCCCGATTTATAAGAATTGTCCTGATTTATGGAGGTTATTAGTTTATTTATTTCCTTTAATTTCTTTATAAATATAAGATATAAGTTAGGATTGTAACAACTAATTTAACAATAATTTTTTTACCATCTTCTTTCATATGGTATTAGAGAGACCTTGACATTCTTCATCAGCCTTCATTATTGATTTTTGTTCAAGTTTTTCAGCCTTTAGTGCTGAAGTTTTCAAGGTTGATTCTTTTAGCTTTGTTGTGTGTTTTGTTTATTTTATTTTTCATTTTTCATTAGTTCTCCTACTTCAATGTCCACTTGCAATTTCTAGGATTTCACCATGTTTGACATATATGAGACTTTCGCCACTCGTAGTTGTCTTTTGTGAAACTTTGCCTCATCAAACCATTGGAGAGTTACAAAATATCAATTCAACATATCGGTTGAATGGCCTCAATTAGTATGACCTTTTTGAAAGGGAAAGGAAAACTAAGTCATCTTATTAGCATAGGTTCAAGCTTGAAGATCCAAAGTTCAACCAATGGGATAAAGAGGATTCCATGATCATGTCATGACTATGGAATTCTATGTTGCCCAAAATCAGTGGCACTTGTAAGACAAACACATTCTAAGGTAAGTGATGCCACTAAAATTTATGAAATTAAGTAAAAAAATCTCAACCACTAAGCAGAGAGCAAGCAATGGATAATTACCAAAACATTCAAATGAAATCTAGTGAAGGCATTGCAATGTTAAGAAAGTTTGTTGAAAGGGAACAAAATTTTGAGTTTTTGCTAGCCTTAATGTTGAATTTGATCAAGTTCAAGCTCAAGTCTTAGGAAGGAAGATTTTTCATCCATTAACAAGGTGTTCATTATTTAAGTAGAGAAAGGACATCGAGGTGTTATGTCTCAACTAGCTGAAGGTTTAGCCCTTGTTACAACAAAACCAAGAGATAGCAATTTCAAAGGCCTAAACCTAGGACAAGGTGGGGGTAATGATAGTGGCAGATATGATTTTTCCAAGAATAGGGACAATGTTTGGTGCACATATTGTAAAAAACCACGATATACAAAAGAAATGTGCTGGAAACTTCATGGTAAAGCACATGGTATCAATTGTGCTAATGGTTTTAAAGGGGGACAACAACGAAGCCAAGGTGTATGTAGCTAATGTTGATAATTCTTAAGAGGAACAAGCAAAGTATAATAACACAAAACTTGGAGAATTGAATCAGGAGGACGTTGAAAAGCTGAAAAAAAAAATTGGGTTCATTGGAGAAGCCTATGAGTGTTGATCTCTTGCACATTTAGGTAAGTTTCCTTTCTCTCTTGCTTTTAGTGCCTCAAGTAAGTCCTTTTCAAGCTCTTGGATAATTGATTTAGGAGTTATTGACCATATGACACATTCATCAGAAAAATTTAGCACATATATTCCACATCCTAGCAATAAGAAAATAACTATTGTTGATGTGTCTTTAGCTATTGTTGCAAGTTAGAGAACAGTCAATTCGTTGAGTTTTTAAAATGCCTTACATGTTTTTAAGCTTTCAATGAACCTTGCTGAGTTCATTCATCAATTCACAAAAGATATGAATTGTAGTGTTATCTTTTAACATACTCATTGTGTTTTTCTGGACCAAGTTTAAGGGAAGATGATTGGGCATGCTAAGGAAAAGAACGGATTCTACTACCTTGATACAAGTAGTGGCAATGTTAGCAAAGTGAATCAACTTCCTTTTTCTTTTTTTGTCAGAGTCATCTTCTTTAAATAAAGACTAAATTTGGCTTTATCACTTTTGACTTGGTCATCCTTCATTTGATGTCCTTAAGGTCATGTTCCCTTTGCTTTTTAAGAATATTGATGTAGACACTTTCCATTGTGATGCTTGTGAATTTTCAAAATATCATCGTATCTCATTTCCTTTGAGAAACAAAATATAAAAGATCATCATTTCCTTTTGCTTTAATTCATAGTGATATTTGAGGGCCATCATGAGTTTCTAATATTTCTGGAGCTTGTTGGTTTGTTTTGTTTATTGATGATTGTACCCGTGTTACTTGGATCTTCCTTTTAAAACAAAAGTAAGATGTGAGCATTGCTTTTCCAAATTACCATAATATAGTCAAAAATCAATTTGAGGTGTCAATAAAACATGTTAGATTGGACATTGCAAATGATTATTTCAATAAAACATTTTCATCTTATTTTCAAAAAGAGAGAATTATTCATGAATCTTCATGTATCTTCATGTATTGATTCACTCCAACAAAATGGAGTAGCCAAGAAGAAAAATGGTTACTTACTAAATGTTACTAGGGCTCTCTTGTTTTAAAAAAATGTTCTAAAAACCTATTGGGGGTGAGGCCATTCTTACAATTGCTCATTTAATAAATATTCTTTTTTGTGTTTTAGGTTTAAAGGGTCCTATGGAAATGTTCACAACATTCTTTCCTCAATTCATTACATCAAGTAAGCTTCCTCTTAAGGTATTTGGGTATCCCATGTTTTTTCATATTCATGCTCATCATTGAGGAAGGTTGGATCCAAAAGCATTAAAGTGTGCTTTTGTTATATATTTATCAACACAAAAAGGGTATAAATGCTTCCATTCGCCAACTATTTTTTTTTTGTCTCCATGGATGTCACTTTTGTAGAAATAGAGGGATATTTTTTAGTTCCTTATTTTTAGGGGGAGATATCATCTATGGAAGATAAGGACATGTTCTTGCTTGAGTTTCCTTATACACTTTAAATCTTCCCCATCTAAAACTTCAAATGGAACCTAAAAAGGGTTCAAAAGTAATGAAAAAGGTCTAGAAATTTCCAAAACACCTTAAATAACTATAACGATCTCATAAATAGTTGAAACTTGCCCTATTTTTTATGCTAGAACAAACAAAAAAGAGCTTGAACCTATTGCTACAAAGGCAGTACAAATTTTTCAAGGGGGAGGGTGATTAAACCTAGATCCATGCAAGTCCAAACATTTGAACCAACTCTTGGATATGAGGTACACAAATATATTGCTCCTCTTGACTTGATGATGTTGACAATATTGATCTTCTCATTGCCATTAGGAAAGGTACACACATAAATGCACATAACACTCATCGTCTAAAAAATTCTCATCATCTCATAAAGCTTTTCTTACCTAAATAAATTTCCTATTCGATTCCACAAACCTTAATCAAGGAACTTGGTAATGAGAAATGGAAACAAGCTATGAAAGTCGAGATGAAAGCATTGAAGAATAATGAGACTTGGGAAATTATGGAGTTACCAAAAGGGAGAAAGTAGTGGGTTGCAAGTGAGTATTTATAGTTAAATACAAGGCTGATGGATCCCTTGAATGATATAAAGCAAGGCTAGTCGCAAAGGGACACACACAAACATATGGAGTGGACTATCAAGAAACTTTTGCACCAATAGCAAAGATGAACAATGAGGATTTTATTGTCTTTGGTAGTTCATTTTGATTGGAATTTACAACAATTTGATGTAAAGAACGTCTTTCTCCATGGTGAAATTGATGAATAAATCTGTATGGAAGTTCCTCCTGGTTTCAGGGGAAGTTTAGACAAGAATAAGGTGTATAAGTTGAAAAAAGCATTGTATGAATTGAAACAATATCCTAGAGCATGGCTTGAAAGATTTACAAAGGTTATGTTAGTTCTAGGGTTTAAACAAAGCCAAGGAAATCACACTTTGTTCATTAAACATTATGATTTAGGAGGAGTTACAACTTTACTGGTGTATGTTGATCACATAATCGTGACCAAGAATGATCCAAAAGAAAAAAAAGGTACTTCGATAATGTCTTGCAAAGGAGTTTGAGATAAAGGATTTGGGAAAACTAAAGTGCTTTTTAGGAATTGAAGTGTCTTAGTCAAAAGAGGGCATTTTTGTATCACAACACAAATATATCCTTGACTTACTTAAGGAAACGAGAAAGCTTGGATGTAAACCAATAGAGACTCCAATTGAAGCAAATCATAAGCTTGGGGAAGCATTGGAAGACAAAGGAGTGGATCAAGGTGTGTATCAAAGATTAATGGGATGATTGATTTACTTATCACATATAAGATCAGATATTACCTATGTTGTGAGTGTAGTGAGCAAGTTTATGCACAATTCAAAGGAGGTTCACTTACAAGTTGTTTATAGGATTTTACAATATTTTAAAAGTAGCTCAGACATGAGAATTCTCTTCAGAAAAGATACAAATATGTTCTTTGAAGCCAACATAGATGTCAACTATGATGGATGGTGGATAGGAGATTAACATTAGGCTACTTCACCTTTCTTGGAGGAAACTTAGTGACTTAGAGGAGTAAAAAACAACCGATTGTTGCATGGTCTATTGCGGAGGTAGAGTTTAGAGCTATGACATAAGGAATTTATGAGCTATTATGGCTTAAAAATATTCTTGAGCGCCTACGGATTAAATGGGAAGAACTCATGAGGTTATATTGCAATAACAAATCAGCCTAAACATTGCTCATTATCCGGTACAAAATGACCGAACAAAGCATGTTGAGGTTGATAGACACTTCATAAAAGATATAATAGAAAGTGACTTAATTTGCACTCTTTGCAGATGTTTTGACCAAGGGTTTGGTAAGCACAACATTTCAAGCAGTTATAGGCAAGCTAGGAATGAATAATATCTATTCACTAGCTTGAGGGGGAGAAGTGTTAGAAATTTGAATTTTCTTATTTGGGTTTTCTTGTATATATTTATGTAATTGTGTATAATTGTAAATTAGATTAGGAAGAATAATATTTGATTTATAAGGATTATCCTAATTTATAATGATTATTAGAAGTTTTGACCCAAAATACTCCCTTTAAAAATAAAAATCCAAAATCTAGATTGGGTTCCAAAATAATTCCCAATGTAGTGTGTTTTCGCCACATAAGCATCCACGTCATAGAATCATAGTTGGTGACTACGGTTTTGAATTATTTTATTTTTTTTTAAATGATCAAAACCTTAATCACCAACTATGTTTTAAATTTAAGTTTAAAACCATAATTGGTAACTACAATTTCAAACCTAACTTTAAATTTTTTTCATATATACAAAATTATATTGTTTCATTTAAAATATTTTAGTTTATTTTTTTTAAAAATAAAATTTAATACCATGAATTTATTATATGATTTTCATTTTCCATTGATAAACTTATATGATTATTTTTTTAAAAATAGTATGCGAAATTAACTAATTGATATTTTTAATTTGATATAAAAATATTCTTGTTATTTTTATTAAAAATTTGGCATTATAAATTATTAATCACTTACATATTAATAAATAGAAATAAAAATAATATAATAAATTCATGATATTAAATTTATTTTGAAAAGTAAAAAAAAAAAAAAATTCAAATCAAACAACATAATTTCATATATATATATATATAAAAGTTTAAAACCATATTTACCAATTACAGTTTTAATCTTTAAATTTAAACCCATAGTTGATGACTAACCCATAGTTGATGACTACAGGTTTTATGATGTGGATGCTTACGTGATGAAAATGCACTAGATTGAGAATTATTTATAACCAAATCTAGTTTATGAATTATTTTTTTAAAAGAGACTATTTTTTGTCAAAACTCAATTATTAGTTTATTTATTTCTTTGAGAGGGAATGTTAAAAATCTTAATTTTCCTAATTTATGAGGATTGTCCTATTTTTATAGGGATTATTAGTTTATTTTTTTTTCTCTAATTTCTTTGTAAATATAGGATATAAATTAGGATTGTAACATGTGATTCAATAAGAATTCTTTTTACCATTTTCTCCCATAGAACTAGTTCACCATGGATGAATTTCTGAGACTTTGAGCTCAGATAATCAGAATCTACCTAACAAGGGAAAAACAAAGTACTGGAGAACTACTCTAACATCAAACAAGACATCCTCTTATTAAATCTTCTCTAGAAGACTGATTCAATTACACCAGCATTACAGTATAAGCAATCTGCAAGTACTAATCACATAGCATTTGACATGCAGGATATCAAAACGAACTCTAATTCTCTTCAGAAGGCCACTTAAACTTCAGCTGCACCCCTGTCCAAAGCTCTCCCCAACATTCTCTCAAATTGTGTAGAATTCCACTTCACTCTCTTTTCCTGCAAAATCAAATCAATGTCATTTCCCCCACATTTATTGATAAAGATATACTAATGAATCTCAGTTCACTGCTACCTCTATATATGTTCCTCTTGTGCTCAATATTCCTTGGCAACAAGAGCTTGGAGCTGTGGCCATGGTCTGCCCTGTATGACTCCAGTAGCTCCCAACAGTCCCTATAATAGGTACTTCATCTGGGCTAGGACTCCTTCTCGGTGACCTTCTCGGAGATGAAGAAGCAGACAACTGTTTGAGCTCTTCCACTGTCATTGCACCTAGAATTGGTCTATCTTCCTGTTTTCTTGGTGATTTCGCTCCCTCAGATGGTGAATTCCCAACAGAAACAGTACTAGTTCTGGAGTTGGGAGTAGTTTCCAACCCCACCAACCAGCTTGAAAGGCTAGCATCCACTGCAGTATCTTCATCCACAGGCTTTGGGTGATCGGCATCCAGTTTCCTACTGTGAGCTAGCGGCTTAAAACTAGGCTCCAGACGAATGGGTACTATATTGAGATCCTGCATAATGTTCTCCTTTGCGTGGTGGGTAACTGGTGGGGCTGCTCTTGCTTTGACCGTCTTCCACTGGCTAAGATTTTCAACCGGTTTCAACACTGAATCAACATACTGGCTCCTGTCTCGGATGTTTCCTTTCAATTCACCAGTCTTTGATTCACAAGCTACCACTGGCTTTGGCATTGGACTGTTGATCTCCTTCTCATCTATTTCAGCCTCATAAACTTGTTTTCGAGATTCTATTGATAAAGAAAACAATGACTCCGAGGACTCTTCTTTAATGGCTGCTTCACCCTCATAGTTGTCTTCATCAATATCATTGTCATCTAATTCCTTCACTTGTAATTCTAGATCTTCTAATTCACTGTCACTATCTCTGCAATTCTGGTATCTATGATTTGAAGGGTAAGACATTACTGTAGGTATAAAAGAATCAGAAAAGGATTCACTTTTTGGGGTTTCTTCTTTCTTTTCTCCCACTTTCTTCTCATTGCTTTCCACCAAGTCATTGGAGCTCTCCTTGAGAAAATTTTCCTCTTCGCTTTTGACATTCAAATCAAAAGTAGCTTTCTTTTTGCTATGGCAACTCAAATGATCCTCAACTTTCTCTCTACACCCAATAAAAAAAAACAAAAATCTATAAATTCGATGAACCAAAAACTGCTATAAACATAATGAAATACAAGAGGAAAGCTTACTTTGATTCTGGAATGGGGCTGATGGGGTTTTCAATCTTCTCTTGCTTTATGGGTTCAGGAAATTTACGGGCTTCATGCTTCTGAAACAAATTTCAGATTAGAAAAAACTGTTCAATTGATGCAACAAAAGTAAAACCATGACGCTCTGTTTGGTTACTGAGAGAATATGGGAAAACAAAACAAAAATGTAGAACAATATCTTGCAGTTCTTTCGGGTTTCAGATGAAGAGCATGAAACCCAGATTCGAGAGTCACATAATTTCATTTCCCCACATTTTCTCGTCAACTAAACGGATCAATAGATGAACACTAAACCAAAATCCAAAAAAAAAGGAAAATTGTAGATCATGTGCAAGACAAAAGCTTTAGAAAAAGGCTTACTTGGACCCCAGAGAGGATTGGATTAGATGATTTTTTGGATTTTCGATGCTTGGAAGTGCCGAAACAAGCGAAAAAGCACCCCATCAAGAGCCACTGATTATCTAAAAAAAAAGGTGGGTTTTGTTTCAAAAGCAGGAGGGCGCTGAGAGAGACGTAGCCGTTCATGTTTTTGGGGTTTTGAAAATGTAACCGTTGGAGAATTGTGGGGTCACGTGCCGTCATGCCCGCTCTAGCACGTGGTAGGCATAAGGTACAATCATTTATCTTTTTAAGCATGAAATATAATTACACATTATATTAATTTTTTTTATAATAAATTGATTAATTTATTAAATCAAATCCAATGAAAAGGAATATGGCTTTTAACTCAATCTAACTTATTAAATAGCAAAGTATAGGCTGAAATTTATTTTTGTTTTTGCTAAAGTTTAAAATAAACTAGTATCAAAAGGGACAATTGTGTTTTGGACCTAGTTGGGTCCAAAAATTAAACTTTGGTCCATATAAGTTCACTATTTAAGCCCAAGACCTAGAAAAAGTGTGAAAATTAAGAAGAATGATATGAATTTTTTATCTTTCCAAAATTAATATTTATTGACTATGAAAAAAAGAGAGTAAAAAAATATTAATTTAAAATTTATTCCTTTTGTAAGCCTCAATAAAATTTAATTTAATTTAGTAATTTGGAAAAAAATACACCACTTTCCAAAAAAATAAAAATAAATTATCATTATTATTTTTTAAAAATCAAACATTTTGGAAAAATATATATATATATATATATATATATATATATATATATATATTTAAAATTATGTATGTAAAAAATAACTAAAAATATGTCAAAATTATTTTTTAAAAATGATATATTTTTAGAATATATTTTTAAAAAAATTAATTTTCTAAAAATAATAAATTTTCAGAATAATTATTAAAAAAAAATTTTAAGATAAAAAAGTTTGTCAAATATTATGGTAGAAAATACTCAAAATAGTTTTGAAAGGTATATTGGTCTTTTCACATTTTATATCATTTTCATCAATTATGCAGCTTTTATGAGTCAAATATTAATTTTTGGCACAAGTTGGGTACAAAACACAATTGTGACTATCAAAAGACAAAAAAAAAAAAAAAAAACAAAAAAAAAAAAAATAAATAAATAAAAGGACGGTGGCTGAAATTTCTGGCATGGAAGGCAACTTGTGAGTTGTGGTGGGGGATTAGGGATTATTTATTTATTTAGAAAACAGTATTTTAGAAAATATTTATAAAAAATACAAATTTTAAATTTTTTCTTAAAAAGTTCGATTTTCAATGCAAAAATCGTTTTTTCAAAAAATAATTATATGTTTACATTTTTTCTTAAATTTTTTTTATTAGTAGATAATAAAATTATTTTTTTTGAAATGGATATAAAGTGGTTTCATAGTGTTTTTATTCATAATATTTTTAGTAAAAATGTTTTTTCTAAAAGTGTTTTTTAAGAAAATCACATCGAATGTTTTTTCAGAAAAGACTATAAGTATTTTTTAATACAACAAATAATTTTTTAAAATTTTATAAGCGTTTCTTAAATTTTATTAAACACTTAAAAGTGTATGTGATAGTGATTTTAGAAAATGTTTCTAGTATCTCTAATATTTGAATAATAAAAATTTTCAAATATTAAAGAAGTTAAAAACGCTTCCTAAAATTATTGTCAAACGGACTCTTATAGTGTGTTTGATAGTATTTTGAAAAGTATTTCTAACATGTTCAATACTTAAAAAATAAAAATTTTCAAGTGTTAGAAAAACTAAAAACACTTCTCAGAATCAATGTCAAATGTGCTTTTAATATTTTTTTTTAAACTAAAAACACTTCTTAAATTTATCATCAAACAACACTTAATTCAAGTACCATTTATAAATTTATAAAAATAAAATTACTAATTCAAACTATTTTGTAATTAAATTGGAGATTAGTGGATACTTAATACTCAATAATATATATATATATATATATATATATATATATATATATATATATATATAAATGTATGTATCCACGTGTATTAAGTAGGATATAATACATTTTGCCTTTAATTTTTTTACTATATTTATTGAAATATCAAATTTTTTTAGGAATTTAATTGGGAGAATAATAGAGCATATTTTTTTTCTGATTACCTAACCACTGGGTTTGAAAAAATAATGAGTTAGAGATGAATTTGAGATTTTTTTTTTTTTTTTAAAACAGTGGAAGGTTAAAAAATGTATTATCTTGTTATGTCAAATGATGAAAATATCGATAATTATAGATATGTAGGTACTTGAATTTTAAATATACATATTGGATATATAAGAAATATAACAAATATTTTGATACAAAAAATTGTAAAAAAATAATAAAAATTATGAAAATATTTAAAAAAAAATCTAAAAAAATCATATAAAAAGTAAAAATAAACATTTTAAAGTTATTTTCTTTTAAAAATTGATATATATATATAATTTGTCATATTTGATAATTATATTCTTTACGTCAATAAAAAAATATAAATTTTATAAGTATATATTTATTATTAAGTTTCATTGTATATTATTTTATAATAATATTATGATAACATGTCTAATTTTAAAATATATTTAATACTAAAATTATGATGAATTTTAATTTAAATGTTTTCAATGATATCAAATAAATAATAATATATACATAATTTTTTTAATATTTATATTTTTATATTGAATAAATATATAGATTATATAAAAAAGACATATTTAAAATTATGTTTTTATATGTTTGGCAATAAATAAAATCAAATATAAAAATAAAATAATTAGAATTTATTTATTTAATAATTGAAACAAAAATCAATAAAATATCAATAAAATATCTGAAAATATTAGTCCAAAATATGGATATCAGTAAAATATCCTATTGATGGATATATATTATCGAATTTTGGATCTGTTGGATACATTAATGATATATCAATGATATATACAGATATTTTAAACCTTATTCATATCCCATTCTTTCATTGTTAAATATATAATCAATAAAGAACTATTAAAGCTTTATATATTTATTTATTTATAAATTATATTTTTTTAATGTAAATGAAATTTTAAAAATTAAAATTTTAAAACTTTGAAAAAACGAATAAACAAGAAATTCTAATACCCATCACACCCTACCATCAGGAACATATGAGCTAGTCTCCAACCCATTCCATTTTCATCCCTAAATTTAACCCTAAGTTAGATTTACGAGTCTATAGATGACTGAAGATAAATTTACTTTAGAACGAATGAGTGGGATGATTTGGTGTAGACTACTCAGCACCCATTTGTAAAGGGGGGCGATTTCAGAGAGAAGCAAATGTTGGAGTAGGAAGAATGGGAGATGAACGAAGAAAGTGAAATGACATGAAATAAGCTTTGCCAACTGGGCAAGCAAGTCAAGTGCAAAAGGTATGAAATTTGAAGACTCGTTGGCCCAAATCTGAAATTCCGATGATAAATGTGAAAACTTTAATCCATGTTGTGATGATATCTACAAACAACTCAAAAATACTTGCAACTACAAACTACAATTCTACAGATGATAACTACCAACTACTGAAAAACACCTGCTTTCATTCCCAAAAAGTACTAAAGTGTTGAGCTTATGCTTATTGAACTAAAATCCTACAAATTTAATTTTTTTAAAAATTGATAGTTCAATAAAATATCAAAGTGTGATTTGGCAAAAGATTATGTGTTCTATCTCTCTCCCCAATTTGTAACTCTTTGTATCTTTCTATGTGTGGATATAGGCAGGGCGGGAGGATGTATATGTATATTGAGTTTAAATTCAATAAGAAAATTAGTAGTTTAATACTAAGGAAAGAAATATATATTAAGAAAAATATTTTTTTCATATTTGTCTCGCTATAAAAATATGAAAAAATTATTTAATTTTTATATAATGAATGATTAAGAAAAATGAATTTGAAGAAGTATATAAAAATAATTTATAGACTTTGCATTTATTTTTTACTTTGCTTCGTTTTTTCTTTTCTTCATATTTTCCTCATAATACTTTTTTGAATTCTAATTTTACAACTCTACAAAACATCCCATATACCAAAAAAAAAAAAAAAAAGTCCATTGCCTACTTCAACAATCACATTAAGTGATTGCCTCGTCCATATGTTTATTTTTTTTATCCATACGACGGAGATCTCTTAAAGAAGAAATCCATGAGAATGCATCCATAATATGGTAAAAACTTCCTACTCTTAAGATTTATAAAAATTCAATATTTTCAAAAAGAATAAGAACTCTTAGATAAATCTACCCTTATGAGATATGTTTATTACTAGATTTAGTGAATACTTCCCCTAAAAAGGTTGATTCATTGAGATCTAATTTGGTAATTTATATGCAAAATCCTAAAGTTCGTATTTAAGAATAGTTAAGTGTTTAATGCAATTGAAAAATGAATGTGAAAGAGTGCGATATTATTTGAGAAATCTAGATCCTATTACTTATGAGTTTCAGACTTATGAGTGAACCTAGAATCTAAACAATTTCAAATTAAGTAATCTTTTAATCATTGAAATCTTATTCACTAGTGTTTATAAAAAAAATCTCATCTTTTTGATTTACAGAAATATAGGTAATTAGGGTAAGTATTTGGAGTCTTCATATCATTAAGTACTTAATAGTAGTCTTTCTAATAGTAGTCTTTCTAGGATCAACATGACTACTATTACTATAACAATTTGTTTCCTTTTGGATTTATTTTTTATTTGAGAAACAAAAGTGCCTTAACCTTGATTTGCAAAAATCAAGTTTTCTATTTATTACAAAATCCAAGTCAAACCATAGATCCACCTGAGCTAATTTGTTGGAACTCTACATATGCTTCTTGGTGTCTAGTTATATGGTCAATGACAACTCAGCCTAAAATCAACAAAGGTTAGATTTAGTTAATATAATACAACTAGAAACATAAGCACAAAGGTCATTGAGATAAGGTCATTGTAGGAAAACATGGATTATTCCATTCCTAGGCTTGTAGAGTGCATGCAAAACTATCTTAGGGGATCTCTAGATCTAACAAGTGGAAGCATAATACAATTTAAAGCAATATATCTAGAGAAGGAGCATTATATCTTTGGCTTGGATGTTCTTAGATCAAATCCATTTGACGAAGAGTCGATGTGGATCTCAAAGACTAGTGGATTTTCCACCCAATAACTCCCTTTTTTGGATTATGGCACATGAGGAAGTAAAATCGTCTCAGGAGGGGTGAAGACTAGGGTTCCTTTCTTTAGAATTCTAAATAACAAGAGTATTTAAAGCCTAACCCCTAACACCATGTTCGATTGGAATAGGATATATATATATATATATATATATCCAACAAGATAGGAAATGTATATCCTACCATATAATTTCTTTGGATATCACATCCAATGTGATATGTTATGTTATAATTATATTTAATTTGTAAAATGAAAAAAAAAAAATACAATAATAATAATAATAATAATAATAACAACAACAATAATAATAATGTTTGTGTAGACCCCCTTTAGAGAAAAGGTATTTTATGTTTTTTCTTCTTTTGACCACCTGGGGAATGAGGCTGATGGGGGCGGCCAGATTAGACGGAATGCAGCGGGTAGCAGTGGAGTGGAGGATGGCTTGCTGAGGAAGACACAAACAGAGGAGCGGGGAAGGGGGAGAAGGACGGATCACTTGGAAGTTTTTTGGGGGGTAGGAATCCAGGAGAGAAGGAGAAAGAGAGCTTGAGGAAGAAGAAGAGAAAGGTATGACTACTGTGGATTTTTGGGTTTCACTTTATTGGCATAAAGCCTCGTTCTTTTATTTTTCTCAGTAGTTCCCGTGGATTGCATGATTTTATGTTCAGTTTTGAGTTTACTGTTTGATCTATGGGTTCATTGTTGCTATCTCGTTTATTTTCTTAGGATGATTTGAGGATAATACAACCCTGTTTTAGCTTGCTAATGCATCATGTGAGGGTTTTGTTTTGTCTTCATTTCCACGGGATGTATTCTCCTTCACACACCCCCACCCAGCCTACCACTCTCTCTCTACACCATAATCATACCCACGGTTTCTCTTGGCTTCACTACTAGCCCATTCCATCACACCCTTCATTGCTCACCAACCTAAGTTCCCATGCAAACATATCACCTCATGTACTCATCCTACACCATTAACTTCCCGTTTGCCTATTCTCCACCCTCTCACATCCACACAGCCCATGCATACTCCCCTCATGACATTTCTTTATTCATCCCGTCATGCATACCCACTTCCCTCTCTTCATGCCCATTGCCGATAGCTCACTTCTCCACCATATTTGCTCACCTTTCTCACTAGTACCCACACCATCCCATGCCTTCATGCATGCCACCACCCTTCTATGCCCACCTTACCCATCCTTTCTTACCACCTTTCTCTCTCTACACCACCCCACTTCCTTATCCTTTATCCTAGAGGGAAAGGTTTGGTGAGTTTGCTCATTTCAATCTCTACAGTGGACGTTTTTTTATGTTTGTGGGTCTTGCATATTGGCTTTGAGCCCTTGGGCCTTGGTGCAATTGGGCATGGATCAAACTACAGGTATGGGCATAAAAGTGGGCCTGAGCATGGGCATGAAACTGGGCCTGATCCTGGGCATGAATGTGGGCCTGAGCATGGGTTTGAATATTGAAACGTGGCAAGTAGCCCGGATGCAACAACCAACTTTGCCTCCTAGAGGTTATAACCTCATGATGGGCTCAGGTGGTTATACTCTTTAGCAACCATATGGTAATGGCTACCATTAGAAATGCTATACACGTAATGGATGCCTATTATTTCAAGTGATTCCTAGATTCCCAATTCACGCAATTTAATTCTTAAAGCCCTAATTTCTTGATATTTTTTCAAATTTCGATTTTCACACTAATTTATTTGATCACTATTACCACTATTTCATTATCATTTGTTTATTTCTAAAATTCGATCTTTAAACATATCTTCAAAAATTCCATTTTTTTTAAAATTTAATTTCTAATTCCGAAAATTCCCATACTCGCTTTAATTTATTTAATCACTAATATTTCAATCATTTATTTTAAAATTCCATTTTTAATCTATTCTTTAAAACTTCCGATTTCAAAAATTCCAAAATTCACGTTTATTTATTTAATCATTATTTTCGTTCCATTTTAAACAATTCATTAAAATTTTCGACTTCCAATTTTAATTCCGAAAATTCCAATATTCACATTAATTTATTTAATTATTATTATTTTATTTATTTATTCTAAAATTCCATTTTTAAACAATTAATTAAAATTTCCACTTCCGCTAATTCCAAAATTCCAACATTCACATTAATCTATTTAATTATTATTATTTTATTTATTTATTCTAAAATTTCATTTTAAACAATTCCAAAATTCCAACATTCACATTAATCTATTTAATTATTATTATTTTATTTATTTATTCTAAAATTTCATTTTAAACAATTCCAAAATTCCAACATTCACATTAATCTATTTAATTATTATTATTTCAGTTATTTATTTTGAAATTCTATTTTAAACAATCCTTCAAAATTCCAATTTCTGAACTTAATTTCCAATTTCCAAAATTCCAATTTCTTTCAAATTTAATATCCAAAATTCCAATTCTTAAATTTAATTCCCAAGACTCCAATTATTAGATAATCTCCGGGACTTCAATTTTCAAATAAATTTCAAAAATCCAGTTTTCACTCGAACAATTTTAATTCCACTTTGGTTTTCAAATAATCTTCTTTTTCTCTTAATTTTATATAAGCATGAATGTCATTTTCATAATTTCAGAACAATGGAATTTGTGAGATTAATTCGTGCAAGATCAATCGGGCTTTGGTGGGGGCCCCACATACGTGATTTTATGATTGATTGATTTATTTATTGATTTGTTTGTCACGTGCAATTGATTTATTCCACTCTATGACATGCACGTGATTATTCTGTGTTTAATTGCTAACATTCGCTTTCATTGAAGTAAACCGGTTCATCACTCAAGTACATTCTTTGCCTCTTCTATTTAATCAATTATTTTGTTTTGAATAATATTTATCTGGTATCCATGCTCGATTAATCAATTGCCATGATTGTTTCATTTTATTAGTAGAGACCCGCTTTAGGGGCTTAGAGGGGTGCTACGGTCTTTACCGTACCTTCCCGATGAGTAACCTGACCCCCGAACCCGATCCGGTTTTTTACAGGCCACCTTTTCCAAAATAAGGAGTCACACTTAGGGTTTTTCTTTCTTATTTTGTTTACCCTTTAAAAATAAAACAAAAATAAGTGGCGACTCCAAGTCATTTTCTTAAACAATAAAAATCAAATTTTCAAAATAAAAATCGAGCTCGCCTTCGAGTGGAAAACGTATGAGCAGAAAATGCGGGGTCCACAGTTTGATAATTATTTAAAATAAAAATTATATTGCATTCCAATATTTGTAATTAAAAAAATGTGAAATTTATTTTACTTTTAACAATATTCATGATTAAAATATTTAAAATTTATAAATAAATTTTTATATTATGATATTCAATATATAAAAATAATTTTTATATATTAAATAATACATATAGTAGTATTATTTTATAAATATTTTTTAATTATTCTTTTAACCACAAATTTAATTTTTAATCAAAAATTTTTATTTTATAAAATAAGTAGTATAATTTTTTTTTTAAAAAAAAATGATAAAATATAAATTTTTAATACGTGAGATATGTATATCTTATACATTAACTTAAGATTAACATAACTCATGTAAAAGAGATATAAAAATGATGGTGGATAATATGTTTTACCATTTATCTTATCCCATGTTTGGTTGAATATAAGATAGAATAAGTGACATGATAACATATTCTATCACATTACCACCCAGCCAAACATGAGATAGGATATGTTTCCTTTCTTATCTATCCCATGTTATATCCAACCAACCAACATCTGCTAAGAGGATTTATCTGTGTTTCGTTGTGGGCTTAAGCCACTTAAGCCCATCTTGAGCTTGGGTCACTTAATTCATCCCATCTAGGTCCTAATTAATTAATTAGCCCTATTAAGTTCTAATTAATTAATTAACCCTATTAGGATCCAATTAATTAATTAACTCAATCTAAAAAGACCACTCATAAGCTTTTATGAAACCTTATGTATTTACCAAAATGCCCTTATTATCACATATGAATAAACAACCCAAATATCTCTTAATAAATGTGTCATTAAAGACTATAAGCTTTAACAGGACTATTGCGACCCATAGGAAAATATTGACTCCCTCAAAATCGAATTCTAAAGTAAGTTAATTCAATATCCTAATATAGAAAATCAACTGCACTCCAATATCATATGATATTCAAGTGAGATACTAACCTCAAGTCTATGACCTACGATCCACTATATGTAGGTTTCCCATGAACCAATATTTGTAATCTAAAAAGTTGAATGTTATTAACTTCTCAAGAGTACTTCTACCATCCTTGAGTTTTAAATTCTCTTATTATGCTATCAACTAACATACTCTAACTCTCTAAAAGTATATGTTAAATTCCAACTAATGAAGTATTAAAATAATAGATTTCCTAATGACATGTCCTTAGGATCCCCTAAGGAGACATTGTATTTTAAACCTATGAAATGTCATGGTGTCTATCTTGAGCATACCTATTATCATCAACCTTAATCAATAATGACCTAATTTATAGAGAATAAATGACCACCTTAAGGTCTCACTCATAGATCAAGTCATTGAAGATCTTAGTATTAGCTCATTATCTTCTCAAGGTTAAGAGTTAATATAGTATATGGTAAAGTCATGACCACCCGATAACTAATGTCATGACTCATTGTAGGTCATATATAATGTGTAACTATATACATTAGTGTACTCACCATGGGAAACCCATCATGATGAACAAGATAAGTCATCTCTCTAATTAGGAAGTAGTGTACTACAACCTCAAATGGATTCGCTAAGTCCATGAACTGGCTATGAACAATTCATCTACTTACAAGAAACTTGTGACTTGAATCTTCCATGCAACTCCTTATGCACCTAAGTCATGTACAATGAAAGCGATGTCACATGTGAATGTTTAGAAAGTATAATGCAAGAATAGGATAGGTAACAAAGGGAAACAAGAATAATACTATAAATAGTAAAATCCTTTATTATACATTATGTCATGCTTTTAGAGGTTAAGCAATCTTCCACTAGTCCTCAAAGCATAGTGGAAATACATTTGACATCATTGTTATCTCTATGACTATCAAAGACTTTGCTTGATAAATTCATGGGTAAAGGGATTTGCTAGGTTCTATATAGAAGATATCTTTTCCATAGTTACATCACTTCTTTATACTATCTTATGAATCAATTGGTACTTTCTCTCTTTGTGTTTACCATTCTTGATTGTTATCACAGAGCAATGTCATATATAGGAGATATAACCAAGGGAACTACCCTAAGTCCCATGAGGAACTTCCTAAGCCAAACAACTTCCTTTGTAACTTCAGAAGTAGCAACATACTTGGCTTCCTTAGTGGAATCAATAATGCAAGCTTACTTCACACTTCTCTAACTAATAGTTGCGCAACCTAGAGTGAGCACAAAATTGGAGGTAGACCTACAAGAGTCCTTATTAGATTGAAAATCAGAATTTGTGTACCAAATGGGTACCAATTGAAAAACATATAATCCCTTACTCTCCTATGATACTTAAGTATGTGTTTGATTGTTGTCTAATGCTCTGGTCTTGGATTAGACTAATATGTACTCACCATTCCTATGATGAAACAAATATTCAGTCTATACATAACATCACATGCATGAGGGAACTTACCCACTACTAAGGCATAGGGTATTACGTTCATGCGTTTTTTCTCCTCAAGTGTTTTAAGACATTGATCTTGAGAAAAAGAAACTTCATGTACTCACCACCTTTATCAAATTGAAATGCCTTAAGGTGCTTGCTTAACTGTTTTTACTTAAATTCCTTGAATTTATCCAAGCCATTAAAATCCTTATGCATAAGTTAAACATAACCATACCTAAAGTAATCATCAATAAAAGTGATGAAATAGCCATGCTCTCCATATGCACGAATATTAAAAGGCTCATACATATTAGTATGCATTAACTCCAAACATTCTTTGACTCTAACTCCTTTGGTAATAGAGGGCTTCTTAATCATTTTACCTTATATACAGGATTTGTAAATTGAAAGATCTTATGGAATCAAAGAGTGCAATGTTCCAAACTTGGCTTCCTATTTAGATTTATATGACCTAGGTGAAGATTTCATAAGAAGGTTTGATTCATGCTAGGTAGTTTTCTCTTTAATGAAAATTTATCATTCTCAACGTAAGGTAAATTATGAGATGGAGTGATATAATTCAGATTGTCAGCCAATATGTTGGCATCTCAAATCTAAGCAATAAAAACAATACCAATTTTATAAAAAAATAAAATAAATAAATTGATCTTTAGCATTAAAGTACTAACCTTTAGGTTTGGATGTTCCCAAACCTTAAATTCCAAGTGTTGAAGAATCAAATCGATGTCCTTAGAAGTCACGTAGAAGCAAGAAATGGTGTCATCTCATGGATAAGTAAGAAACATTCTTGTACTGATTTGCTAACCATGAAAGTTGAGTTTATTACTTATTTAACTACAATATAGGAAACTGTATGGTTGAGAAGATTTTTACAAAGCCTAGGAATACTCAAAAACATTTTTAGGCCAACAATAATCTATATTGACAGTTAAGCTATGATCACTTATGTAAAGGATCCGAAATATCATGGAAGAACTATGTATATAAATACCAATAATAGGTTTATAAGATATATTATTGCATTAAAAGAGGTGATCTTGAAATATATACTTACACATGAGATGGTTGTTGATCCATTCAAGAGACATGTTTTCGTACATGTAAAGTCATTAAGACTGCACAGTGAGAAAATAAAGGCTAATCTTAATAAGGAAAACACCCATGAGGGGGGTGAATTGGGTTTTAAAAAATATTTTTCAAACACAACAAAATCAAGCAAAGGAAGCACAAACATAAATAGATAAGATTAAAGAGAGCAAACTTAGATTTTATAGTGGTTCAACTCCCCTTGCCTACATCCACTCTCCTCAAGCTCCTAACCGATCGAGGATTCCACTATACTTGAAGCTTCAACCAAGCTTCTAACACCTTTACACTTGGATTCCGAGTCCAAATGGGCTCTTACGCAATCTCTTCAAGTCTCTACTCACTTGAAGCTTCTAACACTTAAATAACAAGTTCAAATATCTCAACCTAGCTCAATAAGGGCTCAAATACAATTCAAGTGCTAGGATGAATCATATGGGTGCACTAAGGAATATGCAAGTGGAGGTTTAATGCACTAAAGAAAGAATGAGAGCTTTTAAGGCAAGAACAAGTAGGTAAACAAATAAATGCATGTGTTTTCTTACTCATAAATGAAGTGGAGATCTCAATTTATAGGTTTCTAGCCCCAGGAGCCAAAAATGCCAAAAAAATGCATGGTAGATGATCGTTAGGCCTCAACTAGTCCTTGACCGAACCTCGACCGAGAATGCAAAGCTACTAAAAGAGATAGAAGATTGTTTGCATCTCTCAACCAGATCTTAACCAAGAAGGTGTAACTAGTCGATTGGTACCTTAGCCGGTTGGCCAGTGCCTCAATCAGTTCACCATTTTTGACCCAAAAACCTATCTTTTTTTGTTATTTTCTCTTCTAACACTTAGACAAGGTCTTTAGGTAAATTAATATGTCAATTTTAAAATGATTTGCCTAAGATTTATATGATAAAACTTGGGTTTTGATGAAAAGGTAACTTTAATGAATAAACCAATTTTTTAAAGATGCATGAAAAGATATAAAAATCTTAAGTGCACCCATGCATTCCTCTTATATATGTTTATTATGATTAAAAGATCTTCCAATTGTCTTGATCTTGCATCCATTAGGTTCTTTGATGAATTTCCAAACTAACACCTTAAATTCTTTATAATATAAACTGATTAACAACTTAATCATGGTTTGTTATCATTAAAACATGATTAGGAGAACCCTTGGGCTAACAATTTTTTTTTTTTTTTTTTTATGATGAAAAACCTTGGTTATCTAGCAGAAAAAAAAAAAATTCCCCCTCAAACCAATCATGGATCAACAATTAATATTTAAGAATTTACAACAAGATGATCAAGACATATTAAAAAGTATTGCAACAAGGAATATCCAATATAATTCATCAATTATATAGGCATATCATATATCATATGTCAAATGTATAAGTCAATACATTATATGTCTAACAAGCTAAAGTAACTAAAGATAAGCAATATACGATCCAACCAAAAAATGATATGCATGTATGAGTCTCCTATATTTAGGCTCTTATATTTTAAAATATCTCCCTCTTTGGAAACATAAAAAAGGAACAAAGGGGAGTCTCCAACTAGTCATCAAGGCTGAAGAGGTGGAGGTGGAGGTGGAAACATGAAACACAAGTAAGCAATCATCTTCTCATGCTGACGCTTCATACGATCCTCAATGCGATCAATCCTTTGCTGGAGATACTCAAATTGAGAAGTGAACCTAGTCTAATACTAGTTTGTCCCTCCATAGAGTAAAATCGTGTGTCACTAACCACTGAAAGCTCCTCTATGCGAGTACCAAGGGAGCTAATATGGCTGGATAAATTCACCTAAGGAGCATGGTCAGGAGCAAAAGGTGCTTAAGGAGATGGTATTTCATATAGGTAGGCTCGATGAATGCTGGTCCAGAGAAGAAAGGCTCGGTGTATGATGGTTGAGTAGATGGTCCCTCTGTAAAAGTAAGCTTGATCATCATCGGCTTTGAGAAAGTGGACTTAAACTTAACACCCCCGGTATGTGAAAGAATCTTTGTCTGAAATGGGGAAATATCAAGCCTAGGCCCTCTCGACTAGTGGCCACTCTGAGGGTCTAGGCCACCCCAAGGGTTTATTCTATCTTTCATTTGCCCAATCTTTGCCTTCTCCTCAACTCCAGGGTATACCTGTCCCTATGGCTATTCTTATGGTTGTCATCTCTCGGCTTTTCTAATTTAAGAACCATCTGGAGCTTTCTCAAAATTTTTCCTCCCTATAGACTGATCATTATATGTGTCATAGATACTAGGAGCCTCAAAGTTTGTTTATTTGCTCAAGTCTATGCCGACTTCCTTCAATTCCAAATAGAGAAAACGTCCATAAGGGAATACTCTCCCGGGTACCACATGCCGATTAGAGAAATATTGTTTGTATCGCTGGTACTCCTCTGCAGTACTGAACAAAGCAGTGTCAAAACGTGTCTTTTAGCGTGCCTTTGGTTGAGATGACTTAGTTGGGCGTTTGCCTTGAGCCTTGGAAACTGCAGGATCTCATTTAGGGGCCATGGAAGATGGAGCTAGAGTAAGGACAGGAGTAGAAGCTGGTAGAGAAAGAAGTTCACGCTTGAAACACTGGATGTACAAAAATGGAGAAAAATCGGCGTTAGAGCTGGTTGTGACGCATAGAAGGAGAAGAAAATGACCTAAATCTGAAACCCTAGCCTTCAAAGCCCTTAAATCTCTCCCAAAATCAAGTCAATTGGTCTAAAACACACCAAAATCAATCTTTAAAGGCTAAAATTAGTAAAACCCCTTGAAGAACGAAGGAGACAATGTAGAAAATGAAGCACGAGAATGCCATTATAAATTCTCAACTCGATGAACTGGTTGACCACTTGGTCAACACGGTCAATGATCTTTGACTTTCCCATTTTTCGTACTTTTTCATTTGTTAATCCTTTCCCTGCCTTTTTTTAAGTTGAATTCCCCAATTTTTTATGCCCAATGCCAAGGGAATTTTGATTTTTGGTCAAAAATTGACTTTTTTCTAAGTGTATATCTATATGATGTTCCATATGATGCATATGACATGAAATTTAAGTAAACATTTATAAACAAACATTAGATCATAATGAAATCACCCCTAGTTATCTTTTGATATCAACAAATTGTTCTTTACTTAGAGGTTTTGTAAAGATACTGGCAAGTTGATCTTTAGTGCTTACAAATTCAAGTGTTATGTCATCCTTTTGTGCATGATCTTTAACAAAATGATGTCTAAACTCTATATGCTTAGTCTTGGAGTGATGTACAAGATTTTTTGATATACTTATGGCACTAGTATTATCACTTTTAATAGGAACATGCTCAAAAGATAAACCAAAATCACTAAATGTTTGTTTCATACAAAGAATTTGTGCACAACATAAATCGACTATTATGTATTCAGCTTTCGTCGTTGACAAAGCTACCGAATTTTACTTCTTAATATGCCATGAAATAAGTGATTGTCTTAAGAAATGACACGTGTCACTAGTGCTTTTTCTTTCAAATTTACAACCGGCAAAATCAGCATCTGAAAAACCAATTAATTCAAAGTTATCACCCTTAGGATACCATAAGCCTATGTCCATTATTCCTTTAAAATATTTAAGAAATTTTTTTACGTCACTTAAGTGAGATTCTGTAGGACAAGATTGAAATCTAGCACACAAGCATACACTATACATAATATCGGGCCTACTAACGGTCAAGTATAGTAAAGAACCTATCATGCCTCTATATATAGTAGAGTCCATGAATTTACTTTTCTCATTCTTATCAAGCTTGATGGATGAACTCATTGGAGTCTTCATTGTCTTGACTTCCTCTATGTTGAACCTTTTGAGAAGATCTCTAATATATTTTTCTTGATTAATGAAGGTTCCTTCCTTTAGTTTCTTGACTTGAAGTCCAAGAAAAAAGTTGAGCTCTCCTATCATGCTCATTTCAAACTCATTATGTACACACTTAGCAAATTCTTCACAAAGAGAGACATTAATAGCAAAAAAAGGATATCATCAACATATATTTGAACTAAGAGCATATTCTTTTATTTGGTTTTTATGAAAAGAGTTGTGTCAATTTTACCCATTTTCTAAAAGAAATTTTCTCAATCTTTCATACCACGCTCAATCTTTCAAACCATAAAATGCATTTTTAAGTTTAAAAACATGGTTATGAAAATTAAAACTTTCAAAACCGGGTGGTTGTTCAACATACACTTCTTCATTTATAAAACCATTTAAAAATGCACTTTCACATCCATTTTATATAAAACAAAGTCTTTAAAACATGAAAAGGCAAGTAACATCCTAATGACTTCCAACCTATCTATAGGGGTAAAGGTTTCTTCATAATCTATTCATTCTTCATGATTAAAACCTTGGGCTACTAACCTTGCCTTGTTTATAAAAATTATGTCATTTTCATCCATTTTATTTCTAAAGACCCATCTAGTTCAAATAACACTTTGATTTGAAGGTCTTGGTACTCATTCTCATTCTTCACTTCTTTCAAATTGATTTAACTCTTCTTGTATAGCAATCATCTAATTTTCATCATCTAAAACATCATTTATATTTTTAGGCTCAATTTGAGAAATAAAAGCTAGATTATTGCAAATGTTTCTAAGAGATGATCTAGTTCTTACCCTACTAGATGGATTACCTATGATTTAATCTTGTGGGTGTTTGATGACAAACTTCCATTCTTTTGGGAAGGTCTTAGCTTGATTCACCTTGCACTAGTTGAGGAGGAGGTAGTGCCAATGGTGATTTTTTTCCTTGGGATCCACTTCATTAATTCTCTTATTGTCGTCTTTTATCTTCAATTTGGAATCTTCCCATGTAGGTCTCCAAACCTAAATCATCATCAACACTCTCTTTTTCTTGGAGAGAATTGTTAGATTTATAAAATATAATATGGATAGACTCCTCTACAACCATGGTTCTTTTGTTGAAAACTTTAAAAGCTTTACTTGAAGTTGAGTAACCAAGGAAAATTCCAACATCCGATTTTGCATCAAAATTTCTAAGATTGTCTTTGGTGTTTAATATAAAACATTTGCATCCAAAGACTTTGAAATAGCTAATGTTGAGTTTCTTGTTTTTCCAAAGCTCATAAGGAGTTTTCTTATGTATGAGCCTTAATAAAACACTATTTAAAACATAACAACATGTGTTAACCGCTTCAACCCAAAAATATTTTGGTAGGCTGTTTTCATTTAGCATGGTTCTTGGCATCTCTTGAATGGTTCTATTTTTTCCTTTCAACTACCCCATTTTGTTGACGAGTTCTAGGAGCCACAAAATTGTGGTCAATTCCATGCTCATTTTAATAATTTTCAAAGTCAACATTTTCAAATTCTCACCCATAATCACTTCTTATACAAGTAATTGCAAAACCTTTTTCATTTTGAACTTTATTGCAAAACTTTGAAAACTCATAAAAAGATTCATTATTTTGACTTGAAAACAAGACCCATGTGTATTTAGAGAAGTCATCCACAATAACATAAACATAAAACTTTTCTTCAAGACTTGGTGTCCTAGAGGGGCCAAATAAATTCATATGTAATAACTCAAGTGGCCTAGTTATGGAAATGAAGTTTTTGTTTTTAAAAGAGTTTTTTATTTGCTTTCCCACTTGACAAGCTTCACAAACTTTATTTTTTTGAAAAATTATTTTGAGAAGGCCTCTAACAAGTTCATCTTTGTTGAGTTGGGAAATGAGGTCCATGTTAGCATATCCCAACCTCCTATGCCACAACCAACTTTGATGATGCATGCTTGAAAAACATCTATCATTGTCATTATATTTTGAAATATTTATAGTGTAAACATTGTCACATCTATGGCCTATGAAGATGGTTTTATCATTTTGAATATCCTTGATAATGCAATGAATGCTTCAAAAATCACTATAAAACCTTTGTCACAAAGTTGACTAATGCTTAAAAGATTATGTTTTAAACCATCTACGAATAAAACATTTTCAATGAGAGAGGATGTGTCATTACTAATGTTGCCTTGACCAATGATTTTTCCTTTTGCATTGTCTCCAAAAGTATCATATCCTCCTCTTTTCTTTGTAAGAAAAGCAAACTTGGATTCATCTCCAGTCATGTGTCTTAAGCATCCACTATTCAAGAACCACTTATCCTTATTTGAATCATACGACACATAACTCAAGTTGATTTAAGTACCCATATCTTTTTGGGTCCTTGAGGATTAGTGACCTTGGATTTTTCAACATAAATATTTTTAGCTTTTGTATTTAAATTCTCTTGAGAACCATTTCTTAAAGTTCATGTGCTACTAATGTGTTCCCCTCTTCCACAAAAGTTGCAAGTAGTGGAAGGACTAGCACTTGTGGATTCCTTTATAAAATAGTTCTTAAAATACTTTTGATATTTTGCAGATTTGAATTCTAGCCCTTGTTTGTCAAAAATATATTTTTGGTTAGCTAGGATCATTTCAAAAGATTTTTGTCCACAAGAAAAAATTGAAAGAGAGGAAGTCAACCATTCATTTTTCTTTCCTAAAATCTCATTCTCTTTTTTAAGATAAGTTTTAGAATTTTCAACATTTGAATCTTTTTTTTGTTACTTCTCCAAGTTCTTTTTCAATTTGTTGAACTTCTTTTTGAGAAATGTATTTTTTGAACCAAGTTTTTCAAAATCCTCATACAATTCTTCAAAATCATCATGTATATCTTCATAGCTAATGTTAGAGTTTACCTCATCAAGTTCATCTATTGTCATGAAACACATGTTTGTCATTTCTTTCTCATTTTCTTCTTCGGAGGATTCACCTTCACCTTCACTTTCACTCAAAGTGGACATCATTACCTTCTTCTTTCTTCTCTTGGCTTCACTTTTGTAGAGAGGACAATCATATTTAATGTGTCCCGATTTCTTTCACTTGAAGCACACCAAGTCCCTTTTCTCCTCTCATCTCTCTTAGCTACCATGGGATGAAGATTCCCTTTTAGAGGAGGCTTTTCTAGAAGTGAACCTTCTTCCTCTAAACTTTTCACACCTCATGAACTTGTTGAAATTTCTTGTAATGAGGGCTAAGTCTTCATCCTCTTCACTTTGGTTTTCTTCTTCCTTAGTTGTAGCTTTGAGAGTTATGCTCTTCTTGCTGCTTCTTTGCCAAATTGATCTCATATGTCATCAATGACCTTGTAAGCTTCTCCAAAGGTAGCTTGGTTAAGTCTTTAGCTTCTTGAATTGCAGTGACCTTTGTATCCCACTTTGATGGAAGTGACCTCAAGATCTTCATCACATTCTTAGATTCCTTGTAGGTCTTTCCCAAGGCTTCAAGACCATTGACAATGTTGGTGAACCTAGTAATCATCTTACCAATAGTTTCCTCATCTTTCATAAAAAACAATTCATAACTATGAACAAGAAAATTAATTTTTGACTCTTTAACTTGATTTGTTCCTTCATGAGTCACTTCAAATAATATCCAAATTTCTTTAGCTGATTTGCATTGACAAATTCTATTATATTCATTTTTATCTATAACATATTGCAAAGTATAAACGACTTTAGCATTTAATTGGAAATTTCTTCTATCACGCTCATCCCATTTTTGTTTGGGTTTTTTTAACCATGACTCCATCAACTAGTTTTGAAGGAAAAGTTGGATCATCTTCAATGACATTCCATAAGTCTAAGTCAGTTGATTGTAAAAACCAAGTCATTTTAGTTTTCCAATAAAGATAATCGGTTCCCATAAAAAATGGAGGTCTATTGGTTGCAAAACTTTTAATGTGAAATGAGCTTGATGGATTAGCCATTTCCTCTTAAACAGTTAAGTCTTAAACAAGAGGCCTAACTTTGATACTAATTGAAAAAATCTTTTTCAAACACAACAAATTCAAGCAAAAGAAACACAAATATAAAGAGGTAAGGTTAGAGAGAGCAAACTCAAATTTTATAATGGTTCGACACCCCTTGCATACGTTCACTCTTCTCAAGCTCCTAACTGAGTGAGGGTTCCAGTATACTTGAAGCTTCTAACACCTTTACACTTGGATTCTGGCTCCAATGGGCTCTTACACAATCTCTTCAAGTTTCTACTCACTTGAAACTCCTAACACTCAAATAACAAGTTCAAATATCTTAACCTAGCTCAAAAGGGGCTCAAATACAACTCAAATGCTAGGATGAATCACAAGGGTGCACTAAGGAATATGCGAGTGGAGGTTTAATACATCAAAGAAAGAATGAGAGCTTTTGAGACAAGAATAAGTAGGTAAAGAAATAAATGCAAGTGTTCTCTTACTTATAAATCAAGTGGAGCTCTCAATTTATAGGTTTCTAGCCTCGGGAGACAAAAATGCCAAAAAGCAGTCTCGATCGGTCAAGCTGGGGGTCGACCAGTTGACTAGCCTTTGGGCAATAAATGCATGACAAATGACTATTAGGCCTCAACCGGTCATTGACTAGACCTCGACCGGGAAGGCATATCCCTCAATTGGGAATACAAGGCTACTAGAAGATAAATAAGATTTTTTGCATCTCTCAACCGGACCTCGATCAGGAAGGTGTAACTAATTGACTAATACCTTAGCCGATTTAGCTTGTTGGTTAGTGCCTTGACTAGTTCACCATTTTTGGCTCGAAAACCTATCTATTTCATTTTTTTTCTCTTCTAACACTTAGGTAAGGTCTTTACGTAAATGAATATGCTAATATTGAAATGATTTGCGTAAGGTTCATTTGATAAAACTCAGGCTTTGATGGAAATGTAACTTTAATGCATAAACTGAGGTTTTAAAGATGTATGAAAAGATATGAAAATCCTATGTGCACTCATGCACTCATCTTACATATGTTTCCTATTATTAAAGGGTCTTCCAATTGTCTTGATCTTGCACCCATTTGGTCATTTGATGAATTTTCAAACTAACACCTGAAATTCTTTATAATTCAAAGTAATTGGCAACTTAACCATGTTTTGTTATCATCAAAACATGATTAAGAGAACCCTTGGGCTAACACATATGTTATAATTTATGTTGATTATATATCATGGATCATTATTGATTGGATATAAGATACTCTATACATGATCAAATGAGATGGGTATTTGTTATTCATATCATTGAATATGTAATTGGTACTTACACAAATATACTCTTAAATGTATGTCATCTGGTAGAGGTTAGCTCTCTCACATGAGCAACCATCCTAATCAATGTGTTTATGATAATGAATGAGTGGAAAGTATACAAAAATGATATGTGTCGCCTTGATTAAGTATAAAGATGAGGTTTATAACAAATGATATCTTAACCAGATGTAATTGCCCACAATTACATTTACTTGTTCAAACCAGACTTGAGTTCTAACACAAAAGGTTTAAAGAGAACTATAGATGTGAAACTCGAGCAAACTAGTAGTATGGAGTTGTTACTTAAGGTTTGTATGGCAGTAGTTTGACATACACTTTCCAAGTGAAAATAAACCACCATCGTATGTATTTCATACTAAATGTGTTTGAATGTGACTAATAAGGAAGTGAGTGATTAATTCTTACCCTTACTATGTGAGATCCTTAAGACTTATTACAATTATAATAACCCATTATTTTACTCTTTCTATTTTGGCTATGTTTTGAGGTGACAAATTAAGGTTGCTACTTCAATATGTTTCCAACGGAAATGAAATAATTTATCATTATTGGGCAAACGATTAATTTGAATTTAAAAGACATGAACTTAAAAGAAAGATTTTTAAGTTACATTAATAAAGATGTGTTTACAGTCGATCAATTATATTACTTTTGTAGTTGATATAATTATGAATACACTTATAATGTTGTGCAGTATAAAACTTCAAGGGATAAAGTGTATACATTAAAATGTGATTAAATAGATCTGAGGTACAACATGACATGATTATGCTTGTTTACTCATAAATTTTTTGGGTTGAACTATTGTATATCCCTAATAGGTACATAACTTTATAGCTCCCAAATTGTAGGTGTGTTCGGATGGTCACACGACTCATTTGCTTATATGAATGACCTTCAAAAGTTGAATAGAATGAACTTAGGTGTTATTGATCAGACTATTTTAGCCCATCTTGTGTAAGTAAGAGATGTTGGAGTTGGGTTTGGGTGCCCAAGTGAGTTAACTCAAACCGATCTAATAAAATGAGAAATGGGAGGAATAGTTTCTAAGAGTTAAAACTACCAAAAAATTGCCATTGTATAATCATTAAAAAAAAATTAATCTCCCTCACTCACTCTCTTTCTCTTTTTCTCTAATAAAAGTTTGAAATAACACGTTTCAACAAGAAAGTCTTTTCTCTTCAATTTCATCTATTTTTCTTCGTAAAAACAGAGTGATTCTTAATTTGTGTAGTTTCATTCATGACTTAGAATAGGGAATTTGCCAAAGAAACAACCAATCTAGATTTTGGGCATTTCCAAAAATAATTTGAAGCCTTATTTCCATCAAAAGGATTATCATGTCCCTCATAAGTCTAATATCCTTAAACTTTATGACCAAAATGTGGAAAAAAAGGTTTCTTAAAATTATATATATGCATGTGGACAAACTCAAACCACCTTATTCAAACAATAATTGTCACGCCCCAAAACCTATTTCATGGGCATGATGGTCATTTCACACCTCAAACTTGAAGGCTGAAAGTGGAAACAACACAAGCATTCATCTTGTAACTAGAAATTACCAGTTACCAAATTCCTATTCAAAGTAGTAAAATAAATGAATTCTAAAATCTCCATATATCAACTTTAAAAACTAACACATCAACCAAAGTGTTATTGTCCATATACCTCCAAACTCAAATAATTTAAACGAGAATTAAATTTTAACATCTAAACAATGTTCAAAATGAAGTTTGAACCAAAATCCTAACAACAAAAAAAATTCCCTAACCTAGCCATCACTCCTTGCTCGAACGGAGAACACCAGAAAAATTATCAATGAAGGGGCATGAAATTAAAGCTCAATAAGAAATATCAATACAGTTTCATGGATCAAACATTTTTTATTATAATTACAAACATGAAATATAACATATAATTATTTTTTATAAAATCTTTTGAGTTCAAAATGCTAATACAATCAAACTTTTCAATAAAACTTTCTCATATCCATTCCAACACAATTTCTCTTCAAAACCAAATCAAATACATTCAAAATATCTTTACTCTAGTTATCAAATAACAAATGGTTCCAAATGAGGTGGGATTTCACAAATGAGTGGCTAGTTTCAAATTTGTTCCATTTAAGGTGAGAAAAACCAAAAGTCAACAATTATAACCCGTTGACAAGGGACCATAAGGTCAACTATTATAACCCGTTGACTAGGGTCATATAATATCAACTATTATAACCCGTTGATTGGGGTTGGATATGTCAACAATTATAACCCATTGATTAGGGCCATAGAAATGTTAACAATTATAACTCGTTGACTAGGGTCATAGAAATCAGAGTCAAACACTTCATTTCATTAATTCAAACTTACAAATCAAAATATCATATCTCTACAATTTTCATGTTACTCTAATAGAAGCTTTGATGCAAACATGTTAGTACCTCCTCAAAAATGCCTATTTTTGCTGTTAAGGGGACTCGAACCCCAAACAAAAGGTTTGGGCTTCAGCTCACCTTACCACTAGGGCAAGTTTGCCCCTTATTAAATATAATGCACTAAATATATATATATATTCAAAGTCATCATATAAAGAAAATATTAAAAGAATATTTTAGAGAGCAAATTAATGATAATTATTTTATAATTAAATGCAAAAATTTCTTTTAATTGATTACCAAAAATATAAAAATTATCATGATAATTTTCTTCATTGTGTTTTTAATATCATTAATAGATTAATTAAATATTAAAAAATTATACATATATCACAATTTATTTTATATCATTTAATACAATTGAATTAAATGGATCATAATTTTAATATTAATACATATTTTAAAATTAGACATATTATAATCAAATATCATAATATTATTATAAAATAATATTTGATGTAATTTAATAATAAATGTACATTTATAAAATTCATATTTTTATTGATGCATGCAATATTGTTATCAAATATGATAGATCATATTATACATATATCAATTTCTTTAAAAAACAACTTTAAAATATCTATTATACTTTTAATTACATTTTAATGAATTTTTTCTTATATTTTTTTAAATTTTAATCAATTTTAGGCCTGCCAATATTTTTTTCCAAAATATCCACCGATATATCTCTGATATATCCAATATATCCGTAAAATTGAAGTATCGATATATCCGTGATTACCAATATTTTCACCCTTGAATCTAAGAACACAAAGATAAAACAATTCACACAAAGGTACCTGAGGTTTTAACATGGTTGGACCAACTATGCCTACATCCATAGATGAAAGAGAATCATTCCATTATACCATAAAGAATATTATAAAGGATAGAAACCCAGATACCACTATTAGGTTCTTGAAGCATCCCATGTTTCCCAACTCTTTGTATCTACACTTGAAACCATGAGCCCCTCACTTTGTCAGATGTTTCCCATTCTTCCTCACATCTTTATCGACCTATACTCTTTATAAGCCCATCCCCATTTTATAACATTTTCCCCTCATGACCTATGATATTTATAAAAATATTCCTTATAACATTTCTTAGTCTATAAAGAAATCTAATGCTATAATAATATATCAACTTTGGAAATATTCTATACAATATTATTTACAAAAAGAAATCCATATTAATTAGGAATTTTGGACACTTTCTAGAAGTTCTTATAGACTAAACCCATTAATTAGCAAAACTGCATAAGATGATCAACAAGGTCATTGATTCTGTCATAAATTAAGAACTTTGAGAAAACAAGTTCCAAAGGCACCTCTACTTCCATAATATGCAAAGTGAACAGACTATGTGTTAATCCATGCATTATTCTACTTATAAGTTAAAAGGCATTTTTCCCTACGTGGAGTCAACATGAGCCTTCAACTTATTCAATTGTATTTCTAATGTTGCCTTGTCTTTAAAAGACTATAACTCCCATTCTTGAAATGCTAGTCATCTTCTAAAGAGATAAGTCTACCTAGAAGGACCCTCCATAGTCGGTGGCATTGACAAGGTAATCAAGGATTAAAAATGCCTCATACTTAATCGAACCTTCAACTCCTCATTATCCTTCATCAAAACTTTGTTTTATTGCAATAATTATTTAACCACTTATCAAAATACACTCTTTGTTGTTCCATGCACTCCAAGATTTGACGAAAGTACTCTCTTAGAGCATGCTCTTCCCCTAGAGGCCTTTCCCTTTGTTCCAATCTTTCTAACATTATTGCATCTTTCCCACAAAAGGTGTCAAAGTGTGGGAGTCAAATAAAAGCAATGTGTCTTTTCTTTTTCCTTTCTCTTCTACATATGGCCATGCCTTAAAGGACACATATCTCCACTTTCTCACCACTTTCCTATTTCTAGGGAGTAAGAGAAGGGGAAGTTTCATGACAAGCAATAGTCTCAGTATAGTAGTTGGATCGAATCTATGTTTCACCATATTCATGTTCCATCGTTGTCTACTGCCAAGTAGCCGATTGAACAAACAAATTGGTTGGTAACAAATTTTGGTGGGAAACTTTAGAGTTGGAGTCAAGATACCATAAGGTATACCACAATATCAATTTGGAAGAAACCTCATAAATTTGTGGGGAGTGTTAAATTGGATTTTTTTATACAAACATTTTCATTTGTTAACCATGTAAAATAATTTTATAATTTGTCCTCTAATGTATATAATTTTTTTTTAATTATTTTACAATTTATGGTCTTATGTATGAATAAAATTCATATGTTCTTGATAAATAGTTTTCATTTAATAAGCTTTCTTTGCAAATTGTTACTATTCCATTAATATTATCAAATATACATACTATTATTCTTTTACCTCATCTCCTCTTCTCACGAGTAAAAAGTTTAAATATAATTGAATTGTTAAAACTCCAAATAGTTTAAATTTAATATGCTAGTATCACCATCAAATTTGAAGATATCATAAATAGTATTGAATCATAAGTTTGAATATTGATTTCACAATTTGTCTATTTCATAGTGGATGATTCTAGCTTGCAAAGTTTAAGCAAAAACACATCAAATAAAATTTGAACTTTGTGCAAGGTATGAATTCGAATTTCTATCATTCTTGGGGTTTATACTTATTTAGGGTTTATTTGGAATTGGTTTTGAACAAAGTATTTTTAAACTTATAACACTTTTGTTATCGGTACTTATAGCTCTTAATCTCAAATTTGATGGTCCTCATATGACTAGTCTTGTAGAACCTTAAATCTATGTTTTTATGCCCTTTTAATGCCTCAAGCCCAATTGCTTCAAGCCCAACCAAATATAAGCAATAAAAATTCACAAATAGAGATTTATACCATGATTCAATTGGAGATTCATTATGCGACTCAAATGGTAACCATCCATATTTATGAAGAAATTTCAACAATTATGAACAATGTGGAAAATATCATACAATCCAACAAATCTATGTAAACCTAAAATATAACCAAATAGATTGAGATAGAGTGATACATATTGCATTAACATGGTTAGAAATCAATCGAGCCAAACAGTAATATTCCCAAGAACAATGCATGATGTAATCATAATGCTGAACCAACTCCCAATTCCATAATCTCAGCCTCAACATTACCTAAAAAATGTAAATAAATCATTATGAGCATTTAATAAGGTTAAATAAAGAGATTACAATTACTAGTGATTGCAAATGGTATATATCATATTTGATCGAATTAGAAATCAATTTAAGTTTATTAGTCTACAACTAACAAAATAATCAATTCAACATAATAATAACTTGATTGAATAAATATTATCTTAAAATAATTGGTATTAGTAATAGAGTTTGACTATCACAAGGTTCAGTCATCTTGGCCTTCTTACTACATGACATCGAGAATTAACATCATACTATTAAGCAATCAATATATCTTAAGATCAAAAGATAAGACAACATGTGGCATTTGAAAATCATACATCTTGGCATTTAGAAGGCCAGATTGCATCCTAGAATAAGGGAAATTCACTCATCCAAGCATCAAAAGATCATAAAGCATGTAACATTTGAAAGATATAACAAACGATCCTAGCAATAGGTGACCAATCGTCACCTGGTTTTGCACTCTATACACAATTTGCAGAACTCAATTACTAGTTTATGGTTTTGTGGTTTCATAATAGAGGTTTTTAGATCTACTTTATCTAGTTTCAAAATACAGAAACAAAACATTCTGCAATATCATTTCTTTTGATGATAAGATAGATATTTCAGAAAATAGTTCAAAACTTTTCATTTTAATGGTTGCTAATTTGTATAATAATAAAATGTCAAGTATAAATTGCACATGAGAAATCTAAAAAAGTCTCACATTAGTACATACCGTGTTTATTTATGAACAAATTATGGATGGTGGTATTTAGATCATCCTGCCAATGCCACTCATCATCTCCCACTTTTATTCTTTCTAGCCTTGGTGTAGTTACGAGGCCCGGAGAGAAAATTTTCATCTTGGGGCATTTTTTCAACACCATATGCTCCAAGGATGGGAATGAGAATATATAACCCCCTGAACTGAAGCTTGTGAGGTTTGACAAACATTTAAGTGCCATGTGTTGTAATTTGCAGAAAGCAATCTCATCTGCTGCTTCTCCTTCTTCGTTGGCAACTACTTCTTCCATCATATGTGATCCACCTATTTTGAGTGTTTTGAGTTTTACCAGACTTTTAGCTACCGAGGGTGATATCAAACTTCTCAGACTACCACAAGACTGCACATCTAGAGTAGCTAGATTTTGGAAAGATGCCGAGGATGGTACCAAATTTATCAAACGGACACAATTCCGCACTTCAAGACTCTTGAGACTTAGCAAATCAAGGCCTGGTTTGGAGTTTTCCTTCCACAAATGCGTCAGCTCAGGAAGATCACACAACCATATTTCTCTTAACCGTCCAAGCCTCTTGGCTTGATTTTCGTTGTCAAGTCCTTCAAGTTGGAATACCTCTTTGACTGAATCACATCCTGCCACTTTAAGTACTTCCAAATTTTGTAATATTTGAAGCATAAAGGAAGGAATCACAACCAAAATATCTCTATATTCACATACATCCAGAACTCTTAGTCTGGGAAAGGAGTCCACTGGAAATTGCTCTGGCCATATTTCTGTATCTTTGTTGTGATCCAATGTTAATTCCTCCAAATTAGGGAACTCAACCTGGGAAATGATTGGAATAAAACAAATTTGTTATCTCAGTTATAACTACACATCTACAAAGAAGTGTTGTTTTATTTCTCAATTCCAAGTAAAGAACATGGCAAAATTAATATAATTTTTTATGTTGTTTACAGAAGATGCACTGGACATCCACGTCCAGATTTCTAATTTTAAGCTGTCATTTGCAATTTGAGAAGTTTGATGATGCAAGATGGAAGTCACTAGAATAAAAATGGATTGGAAAGGTGGTTCACAATTGTTTACTATAAGTTGACTGGTAATAAATTAAATAATTTTTGGAAACCAATAAAATTTATATAAATTCCTCTCACAAGAAAGGACTAGTACAAATTTTAACTTAAAAAAGGTTCAATGGAGATATGTAAGGAGGAGAAAAAGAAATCAAGGATCCCCTTTAAAGGAACTTCTGGATCCAGTGTCTGCCAACAATCAGTTTTGGGCCCTGCATCCCTCTTTTCGTGGGTTTACTTATTTAAGGTAAAATTTAAGGAAACATGATGGGGTAAAATTAGGAAACTTACAGGTTGGAGCAAGGAAAGTGGCATATCAAGATTTCCCTCATGATGTCTTTGTCGGAATGTTGGATTTTCGAATGCAAATACATTGACTTTATAACACTCACGCACCGTCAGTTGTTTCAACGATGGCCACCATGAAGGATGCGCCCCTGGGTAGAAACTCCTGAGTTGATGTAGATAGGAGAGTTCGAGAGAAGTTACTTTAGGGAATACAAACGTAGCCTGTGTGTCGACTCCATTGTCCTTCGCAACGATTTCCTCTATCCCACAACACAACACATGCAGCTCCTGGAGTTGCACAAGATCTCTGACTAAAGATGCTGGAAAAAGGTTTTTCAAACTCTGACATTCATCAATCGTTATTGATTGTAAGTTTTGAAAATTGAGAATTCCATGGGGATCCTCATTCCATATCTTCTCAACTTTTGGCAGTGATCTTAGAATCAATTGACTCAACTGAGTGACAGTTACACCTTCCTTCACATTCACATTTGTCCCTTCCACATCAAAAACCTCTTCTAATGAACTACAATCCTCTGCTTTCAGAAACCGTAGACTCTGTAACCTGTTCAGCATACTAGATGGAAAAATATTCAACAATTCTCCACATGTTGCTACCTTCACCCTTTTTAGTTTGGAAAAGGAATCTTGAGGAAGTTGGCTGTGCCATATTTTTTTCACATTATCCAGTCCCACGATGTTTAAAAACTCCAAGCTAGGAAATGCAACCTGCAGTGTTCAAGACAACATTTTGTGATTTAAATATTTTGAATAACTGAAAAAAGAAAATAATCCATGTGTAGAAATTTGGATGAGAATGAATTCATTATAAATTAGAAAAAATTATCATAAAAAAATATGACTTAAATACTTTTTATTTGTCAATTGTTTTTCTTGTTTCTCCACAAAATTTATATGTAAAATTTTCTTATGAATTGCTACTGAAAAGCATAATAAAAAATAGAAAAAAAATTACTTTATCTAGATAATAAATTAATAAATAATATATCCATAAAATTCTAAATCAAACTAAAATTCTATACATTTATCACACAACAAAATAAAAATAAACTACCATTAATTCTAATACATATTTCTTAATTAAAAAAACTCAAAACATAATTCACACTCATCTAAATATTCATTAGAGTAAATAATTCAATCAATTTTTTAAATTAAAAAATAGAATTTGATATTCTCTCCCAAATTAAAAATATAAAAGTTAATGAATTAATTTCAATAATCAAACATATACTTCAATTATAAATTCATTATCTAATGATATACGGTATAGAAGCAAGTGTTAACTTAGAAAATTTTCTAACCTTTTTTTATGAATCAAGTATAATTAGAAATCATTTTATTATTCCAATACAAATTTTTGTAATAATTATATAATTAATTATTATAAAAATTTTATAATATTAATGTTTCAAATATTTTAGGATATTTGAATATTATTTTTTCAAATTACAGTAAAAAGAAATATCATATTTAATTTCATAAATATTTTAATATATACAAACTACATTCAACATTCAAACATGAATAAAAACAAATAAATTAAACATTTAATTATATTAAACTCTAAATATAGGTGGGAAAAAAAAAAAAGGAAAAACAAGAACCAGCCCAATCTAAATTTTCTTTATTTTCCTCCAAAAATTTGATTGATAACAATGTTAAAAGGAAAATTAAAATCATAAGAATTAAAAAAAGAAAAGGATTATGACAGATAAACTGACCGTTTCATTAAAGAGCACTGGGAAAGGGGTATCAAGGTCTGCATGGTGAAGCCTTAGGGAGGAATGATATCCAGAGGAGAAGCTTGAGAGGTTGGGCAAAGATTTCAGTGAAATATGGATTAATTTAGGGAATATGCTATTGCCACAGTTGGCATATATGCCTCAACTTTGGTAAATCAATCAAAACCAGTACTGCTAATTTAGGGAGGAGCCCAACATGTGCATCATCCAGATCAAATACTTGTTCCAGTTTATCGCAGTTTTCCACTGTGAGTACTTGCAAATTCTGTAACAAACTGGGTGGGAATAGTTTCACCAGTGACTTGCAATTCTTCAACTTGAGAGACCGGAGGTTGCCCCCCAAGGAAAGCAGACGTTGGTCATCCCTGATCTCCTGTAACATGAGAACCTCTGAGAGCGTTATATACAACATAGATGTATTGCATTGTATACATAAAATTGCAGCAATTAATATAGAGTGAAAATAAATCATGATGATAATATGTTTGTTAAATTAATTATGTTCAGTCAATGCTCTGTTTTGATTGGTGATGTCTGGTAAAGTCTCATCATGAGGGGATTCTTGCTGACTCAAATCAATTAATGAGGGGCTAGTCTCCATGTATTTGAATTGAAGTGATTAAAAAAGCATTGACATACCGGTTGGTTGAGAGGTGGTGTACTAGGACCAACAATCGTGCTTGGAGGCATCGAGTGCACCGGGTTCTCCTCAAAGCAGAAATTACTGAGCTTGGGTAAGTCCTGCAATGTCAAGTGTCTCAATTCAGGGAACAGAGGCACATTAACAGTATCTTCTTTTATTTCTTTCCTTCCTTGGGAAACCATCTCAACCATACTCTTGCATCTAGTTACTTTTATTTCTACAAGTCGGGAAAGGCCTCTAGCCACAGACAACGAGAAGAGAAATTTCAAGCCATCACAATCTTCCACTTCCACTTTTCTCAAGCAACCAAACGACCCTGCTGGAAATTGACCATGGCATACTTCTTGCAAGTTAATCAGCTGATTGAGAGACAAGGTCTCCATAACAGGAAAGACACCATGTGTTGAAGTCAGATCCATTGAGTTCGCAATATATTGAATCTCTGGGCTGCTTTCAACATTAAGATGCTTTAATTTAAGAAAACCCTCCCTATTTAATTTGGAAAGAACATGAGTAAAACCACACAATTCACGCAAGTGTAGATCTTCAGTTCTCTTCAACAACTTGCTGATACCATCCACCAGATGAAGGCTTGTATCGAACTTATTGAGCTTCAATGTATTATTGGCCTCAAAAATTCCTCCCCAGCTCCAGACATCACCTACAAATATTCTATATCTCACCAAGGTATCAAAGACTATGTCTTTTGGCAGCAACTTGGCATCTGGTATTTGTATGTCCAAAGAGGTTAAATGAGACAAATGCTTCAACTCAGCAAGGCAAGCATTACTCTTTCCTTCCCCCTCCCATTGAGTAAAGCTATTTGCCATACACAAATTCTCTAATTGGGACAAGCTTGATATGACATCTGATGGAATTACTTTCAGTTTCGAAGAACCGCTCAAATCTAACATCCTTAGATGAGTCAACTGCGCTATTTCTCTGGGCAACTGTTCCATATCAGAATCCATAAGGCTAAGAATTTCTAATTTCTTTAGCTTTGCAATTATAACAATGTCTCCCACCTTGCATCCATCCAAACACAATGTTCGAAGATTTGTAAGGCACTGAAGTGATAAGGGCAGCGATGGAAGTTGCATTCGAGATAAATGCAATACTTTGAGTTGCTTCATCTCTTCAAAAAAATTGTTTGGAATTTGCACTGCCGAATTGGTGTTTACATCATAACATCCAAAAAGTTCAAGTTTTGGACATACCAGCCCTTCTGGAAGTTCATGAATATCACAGTCATGCAGACTTACCCAGGTGACCTTCTGGAGTTCATCTATCCTTGGCCATCCTTCCACTCTTACAGTAGTATTCTGGAGTGTAAACACATGATGTTGATCGGATGCAATTTTTCTGGCAGTACTCCGAACAAGATCATGCATTCTAACAACTGCATTATGGCCAGTTTCTAGTAACAAATTTGAGGATTTGAGGTTGTTAACCAATGTATCTATTCTATTTTTCACCTCTTCCAATGTATTAGTTCCTTGAAATAATCGCAGACCCACACCATATTTCAACAAGTCCCATATATGAAAATCATTTTGAGAAATTAAACCACAAAGCAAGAAAAATGACTTCACTTCAATTCCCTTCAAGTGTTCGTAGCTCAACTTCAGACTTGAGTATACATTTGATGTCAGTCCTGTTATGTTTGTCGAGGTTTGCGATTTCAGTTGTAGCCGGGCATCCTCCCAAATGGACACACTCTTCTCGCCTTTCAATGCTGTTGCCACAGTTACTATTGCAAGTGGCAAACCCGCGCATTCTTTTGCTACATCAACAGCTATAGGTTGCAACTCTGGATTTTCAATGGAACCAGCTGTGTTCTTAAATAAAATCCATGTTTCATCTTCTTGCAAAGGTTGAACTCGAAAATCCTTTTGAGTATCCATCTCATTGGACAAGATGTGTTCATTTCTAGAAGTTAGCACTAATTTGCATCCTTTGTGGTGATCTGGAGAAGGAATTCCTATTTTCTCCAAGTCAAGTTTCGCCCAAATATCATCCAAGATGATGAGGATGGTCTTCTCATTGTTCATCCTCTGATATAGTCGAGCTGCTCTTCCCTGTTCACTCTCCTCCTCAAATTTCATACCTAGCAGGTCTGCAAGTTCCCCTTGAATTTTTTTTAAGTCTGGAGTCTGTAACACAGCTGCCGTGACCACCTTGTCGAATAACTTCTCTTGAGCAGCTTGTTCAGCCACTTGTTTCACCAGCGTGGTCTTCCCGACACCGCCCAACCCCCATACCCCGATCTTGTTGATCTTGGCATCCCTTAAGGCCTCCATGACTTCATCCAAAGTCAACACTCTTGATCGTAAAGCTTCGGAAGGTGCAGACCTTATCTCTTGCAGAGGGGCACGATATGATACCCTCACAAATTGGCCATCTCCATGCATTTGAACAGCAACCCGTGCCTTCTTCCTTGCTTCCCTGCTTAGCTGGTACCGGGACTTCAAATTAGGACACAACCCATTGAAACAACTCTTCTGTGCCTCTTTCTCATCTTCAAGGAATTTGCAAGCGTCTTGTATGAACCCATCAGCACGTGTCAACCACTTGCAAACATAATCCTCGATTTTATGTCCATTCCCAATAGCTTCATTCACAGAGTGTTGGTGCCCATCCCTGGCATGCCTCAGCTTCTCAACCTCTTGAGAGAGGTCCTCAATGTTGGTACGGTAGTTAAACAGATAACCCAGCTGACGCTTAACTGGAACAACCAGGCACTTTGAAACTTTTGCTGCAACCTTCGCAACAATTTCTTCCATTTTCTACTTGCTACTCCTTTCTTCTCTTTTGGAACACAGATCAGATCGATGACAGAAAACCAAAAAAACGGCAGCAGTAAACTAACAACAGGCTGCTGGCTACGGGAATCAGTGTCGCAAAAACAGAAATCAAGGAAATTGAAAGGTTTAGCAAGCAAAGGAGCAGAGCGACATAGACATATGGGCAAAATGAGAATGAAATGAGTAGAGGAGATCAGAATGAGTATGAGGGCGGGGAGAGTTGCAAACGACCTGACAAAGGGCTATGGAGGGGAATAGAGAGAAAAAGCATATGGCTGCTATTAGATTCAACTTGAAGAACAGAAGCAGAGATGTTAAGGCTGATGATGTGAGAAAGGAAACAAGGAAATGAAAGATTTCAGCAATCAAATGTGAAGAAAGCTCTCACCCAGCAAAATGAAAATGAAAATCCCTAGCGAGAATGAGGATGAAAATGTAGAGTCACGAGACAAAGCTCGTACAAGGCCCTTCAATCATTCACAGTTAAACTGAGACCCAAACCAGGTCATGAATTGTGTTTCGGAACCTGCCTTGACTTACTGATTAGAGTAAAAATCAAAATCAAAATCAAAATTCATTTTTATAAAAACAAAAACTCATCCTTGTTAACTTATTCATATTAATTGAATGTATATCAAATATTTGAGTCTGTTATCATATTTGCAATTTCTAATAATAAATTGACATCTTTGAATATAAAATTGGTTTACGGGTTTATTGGCATCATGAAAAAGTTGAAAAATAATAGAAAACCAAAAGGTAAAAATTATAAAATATAAAATTAAGTTTATGTTTGATTCTCAAAAGTATTAAGAAAAAAATGTTAACAAACACAAATAAAAAGAAAGAATAAATGAAATAAATAAATAAATAAATAAATAAATCATGCATATATTATTTCAAACTTATTTAACTAATTTTAATTTTTTCATATAATTTTTTTTAAGTTTTTAATAAATTTTAATTATATTTAATTTTACTACAAAAATATAGTAAAATTAAATATAAAATAATTTGTTAATTCCCAAACCGAACATAGTATTAGCTTTATGAATACCAAAAAAAGAGAGAGAGAATCTTCATAGTGGAGATTGATTGATGATATATCTTTATTTACATAAAATCAAATAAAATGAAAATGAAAATGGAGAATGGGAGTTGCAGGGTAGCGAGTTGGGAAAGAAGGGTCAAATGGTGTCTTTTTTATCTTTCAAAGTTCAACCAAAAACCAAACCAGCTCTTGATTATGTTTCACTAGTCAGATTAGGGCATGCTTGAAAGTTTGATTTACCATATATGTAATATATGAAGAAAAAAAGGGGAATATAATAAAAATTAATTAAAATTTCAAACTTTCATATTCTCTATTATTTGTAGAGAAGATGAAAAAGAAAAATAAAATTTAAAAATATAAAAATTTTATTAAATTTAATCTAATTTTTTTTTCCATTTTACTTTTTACTTTTGCTTTCTTATTTTCTTTTCCAAACTTTTTACAATTTGAATAAAGTGGAAAAAAAAAATTTAATCAATTTTTTAAATGCATTTTTTTTTTTTGAGAAATTGATTTCCCAGATTATTTTCTATTATAATTAAGTTTAGTTTATATTTCCTTTCTTCACATTTGCCTTGTCTTAAAATTTTCAAACTTGAGCCTAAGTGTAAAGGAAAGGGAGAGAAGGCATCAAAACAAAAAGGAAAAAGCAGATTGCATTCCCAAGAAAATTCCTTAAGAAAGAAAAAGTGAGAAACTAGAGGAAATGAAAATAGAATATAATAAAGTTTGGGTATGAAAGAAAAAGAGAGAAGCCATCAAAACATGAAGGAAAAAAACAGTTTGTATGAGCTTCTTGTGGAATCCGTATTTAAACAAAAGACATTCAACATTGCCCATGTCTATCCCAAGAAAACTCCTTAGGAAAGAAAAAGTGAGAAAATAGAGGAAATAAAAGTAGAATATAATAAGGGTTGTGAATATCATGTAAGTAGAAGATCCGTTTAAATTTGGCGTGTAAATAATACTTTTATTTAAGTGTGAGAGCTAGTGGATTATCTAAATGATAGCTTTTATAATAAGTCTATGAACTCGTATATCTACTTTCATTATACCAATTAATTTTAAATGAGATGATCAAAACTTGATCAACAAGTGATATCAAAGGCAAGAATCATGACTTGAGTCATGAAAACATCTACTTTTAGATGAAATAATCAAAGGGATCCAACAAATTGGTAAGTCAAACGATACCCTAATTCTTTAAAATATTAGGTTTCCTAGGTTAGGTTTATATTCTAAATGTTATGTTTGATTATTAGAAAGTATTAAGGGAAGGGAAAAAAAAAAAAGAAAGTTTTTTTTTTTTTTTTTACAATTGGGTTTCATGATGGATATAGAAGAAAATAAAATGTAATTAAATTAATTAAAAATTTACTTTTTGTAAAATTATTTAGACTATGTTCAATTGTAAGAAATTTAAGGGAAAATACACTACAAGAAAAAAGGTCTTCATTGACAGTTTTTCATCGTTAAGATAAGGTATATCTGTTAAGGTAGATTGGTATTCACAAATGTTATCTATGTCAGTGACAAGAAATGATAAAAGCTAGCTTGACATATACATGAAATAAGGTAGGCCTTATTTCTATCAATGTAGGAATCTTATTAATATGACATATGTTAATGTTTCTTCCACGTCAGTCAAGGTTAAGTTAAACATATGTGAAGGTTGACTCATTGTTTTGTCAAGATTATATTCAATATATGTTAAGCTTAATTATGATATATGTCAATGCTATTGTATATGCTTTTAAATTTAATTTACACATATGTCAAGGAATTTATTTATTTATTTATTTTGAAAGTTGAAATTTTAATATGTTAAGGTTCCTTTATTCTTATGTCAAGGAATACAATGTCTTTTATGTCAAGATTTCTTTATTCATATAAAGGAAATTGTTTTATTTCATATCAAGGTTGCATATGGAACATGTCAACAACCTAACCTGTTGCCCAAATGATCTACATAAAAATTGAACTTGTTATGTGTTTATATATATATAGATAAACTACATGAATGTATAAAATATATTTTTAAAAAAAAATGAACATGTAGGCAAATATATTGAAAAAAAAAAAAAAAAAAAACTTAATATCCTTGCATAATCTTGTATTATCATCACATACATCCAAAAAAAGGCAAATATGTACCCAAAAATCCAATAGTTATACATGATAAATATAATGTATGCATGATCTTGTGCCTTCAAAAGTGTTATAATTGCTACAAATGTCACCTAACCCCAGGTAAGAAAAAAAAAAGTAACATTATTTTATGTTTATGTTTGAAAGTTCATTAAAAATATATAAATATGTATCCTAAATATATCGAAATGTATCCACAAACAACCTAGCAAGTATACATGATCTTATACTATAATATTATCAAATATATATATATATATATGAGATATTTACTAAAAAAGAACCAAAAATTAAATAATTATGCATGATAACAAGAACTTATACATGATTGTGTATTCTAAAAATTGCAAGTGCTACAAATGTCACCCAACCTCTTGCAAGTTTAAAAAAAACAACAACATTACTTTATGTTTATGTTTCAAATTTTTTTTAAAAAAAGATGTAAGGATGTACCCAAATATATCCAAATGTATTCACAAACAACCAAGCAACTATACATGATCGTGTACTCCTATCAAATATATATATATATATAAAATGACAGATATTTGCCAAAAAATCTAATAGCTATACATGATGACAAAAACTTATGCATGATCTTGTACTCTAAAAATTGTAAATGTTGCAAATATCACCCAACCTCTTGCAAATAAGAAAAAAACAACATTATTTTATGTTTATATTTAAAAGTACTAATTAAAAAAGATATAAACATGTACCAAAATACATAAAAAAAAATAAAAATCTAGCAATGAACTTTTAAGGAAAAAATATAGATAACATATGTACCTAAAAATATCCAATAAAAGAAAAGACTAATTGCAACTTTACATACATGATAGCAAGAACCTATGCTGACGTTGTATTCTCAAAATTCCAACTACTACAAATGTTATTCAACTTCTTCCAAGTAGATAAAAAAATTACATTACTTTAAGTCTATATTTAAAATTTTACTAAAATGATATTAACATGTATGAAAATTTATGCAAAAAAATCCAACAAACATACATAATAAAAAAAAACATGCATTGGTACTTTTATCAAATGTATCTTTTAAAAAATATAGGTATGTACCCAAAAACATCCAAAACTTCAACATCTATGCATGACAATAAGATCTTACGTATGATCTTGAAATCTCAAAATTGCAACAACTGCAAAAGTCACCCTATGCGTTGCAAAGAGAAAAGATGCAACATTAATTAAAATTTATGTTTGAGATTTTATTAAAAAATTATAAAATTCACATACGCACTATACTTGGTCTAAGATAAGAGTGCTAAAAAATGAGACCCATTCAGATCACACTTCATCTAACTCAGCTCATGAATAGGTTTTTTTCCCTTCAAACTAAAATATATGAGAAGAGAAAATATGTTAATGTGAAACATTAAATATATGTATAAGTTCTCACGTACTTATGAAAATACATAGGTAAATAAACCTGAGATGTTAGGAGACTTCTATTTGCAATTATGTCTCGCATGACAAAATATCCGCACATGACACCATCCAACTGTTTGGCCCTTATGAGTAAAATTATATCAACAAAATTTCACGATCAAATATGACATCATATAATTTGGTCTATTTGTTCATCCTTCACATTTAAAATTTAAAAAAAAAACAATGAATGACATAATATTAGTTTCAAGTAAAATTTGCACCTAAATTAAGTCAATACATGTCTAGCATAATACCCTAACCTCCCATGTTTACAACTTGGAGGGTTAAATTGGGTAAAATATAAGAATGTCAAATAACATGTATATGTGAAATATGGACAAAAAAAAAAGGAATAGATAAAGGTAATGATTAATTATTTTTATTAAGAATAGTGATTAACTTAAAAAAAAAAAAAAAAAAGAATAGTTAACTTTTGTCTGTGTGAGAATATCCGTTAAAAAATATCATGACTTTTAAGACTTCATTAAGGTAAATCAATCAAGCTTCAAGAGCAATTATCGATAATATATTTGGAAATATGTCATATTACCATCCTTTTACATCTCATAGATTGACATTATAGAAGAGAAATGCAATTAGTAATTATAAGGAATAAATGTTTTACATATGAACAATTTGATTGAAGATGGATAAAAGAGTAAAGAGTTTAGATTAAAGAGAGAAAGAGAGAGAGAGAGAGAGAGAGAGAGAGAGAGGTTGTGCCTTACAAGAAATGTCTAAACTAAATATAGGATGTATATAAGACATACTAAGGCCAAAAGAAAGATATAAAGAACAACTCACACCTAAGTAACATGATCAAAGCTATCTAAATGATCCTCATTGCTTCCTTACCCACACATACATCTAAATTGTTGTAAAGGACTGTAAATACTATGGGTTTGTTATTTATTAATACGACTTCATTACTAGTGGAATAATGGACAAATGAGTACATTGTATTCATAGCAATTTAGATTATATTTTCATAAGGTGGTGAAACAAACATATATGGTATCCTTCTCAACTCAACTTAGGAATAGGAAATAATAACAAAAACAATTATAAGCTAAGAAAATTCATATATATATATATATGTGTGTGTGTGTGTGTGTGTGTGTGTGTGTGTGTGTGTGTGTGTGTGTGTGTGTGTGTATGTATATATTCATGTGAGAGGAAGCCATATAGAATCTTTACATTTCAAAAATAAACTTTAATTCAAGAAAGCAACTTAAATGTAGGTAAGTCTTCAAAAATTTTAGGAGAAGGAAAAAATGTAACCTCAATAGCTATCCACTTGAGCTCATTTTTAGATTCTTTCTTCTTTTGAGATACAAAAATTCGAAACCCCCTACAAAAAAATAAGACTACATTAGTGTTTATTTTGAGACATGAAAACTAAAATTATGGTAGACTTACATGTTCACAATATCTTTTATATCTTGGTATGGTTGTTGTAATAGTGAGTCTAAATAGTAGATTGTTTGTGATTTGAGGTCAATTATAGCCAAAACCCAATGAAACCTACAATATATTAACATATAATTTAGATAAATAGCATTTATAAGGCTAAGAAATTAAAAAAAATTATAATTAACAACTTACCTTGGGTTATACGGAAGAAAAATCAGATCTGCCAATTTGGAGTCAATTAGGCAATCAGTAATGAACCTTGCTCTTTTTTCAATTTGTGGGGCTATTATTCCAGCCTTAGACACCATTCCTGGATGAACAAATATAATTTTCTCATGTAGTGTATCATCCAGATGTTCATGCAGCCACCTAATGAAATATAACCCAATTTAGAATTACTTAAAAAAAAAAAACAACTTCTACTTATTTATATCATGAATGTAACATAAAGATTTACAACAAAATCTCACCAAATATAGAAACATATACAATTCATAGTCAACTCTTTTGCAGAAATTACATCATTCATTTCACTTATCAAGAGGAAGGTTTGAAATTTCATCCCAAAAACATTGATTGGAAAGTCAACTTTGGGTGCCGGTTTACCCTCCAACATTGCTGAAACTATTTTAGAAAACAGTTGTATATCTCTAGGATTCTCATATTTGATTTTCTTTGGGAATGCTTGTATCTTCTTCATTTTATTCTCCCTCTTGCCAAAATCCTAAACACATAAATAGATGCATGGCATTAAAATGAAAAATAAATAAACCAAGAGTGTAGGAAAATATAACTCAACTTTGAAAGTTTGGGTATAACGTGATTCACCTCATCATTTTCATCATTTATCACAAATGCAACAGGCCACAAAACCTCATATCCAACCCCCTCTCTTATTGTACTAATGTTTTCAGAAAGTGGGAATGGAAGAAGTGCATTAGGTTGAAGAGGGTAAAGGATGACGACTAATATATCAGTTCCATCAATGAAAATCTTTGAATCTCTCAAATAAGTTCCATATGCAACAATGTTCTCTTCAGTTTCAAGAGCTAATTTGCATTTATAAACCTGTAAAAATATATTTTCTAATCCTTAGTCTTTCATTATAGTTATTTTATATTTTGTTTTTATAAATTTAACTCAGGAAAAGCCATATATACTTGAGTTAGTGGAGAAGCTTTTCGAGTGTCTTCTGTTGATAGGTTCTCCACATGAGCACTATAATGAGTCTTCCCTCGTATTTCTTCATGTTCCAACAATTGTTTCCTTATGTTTGTGATTCTCACTTCAAAGTGGGGTGTGAGGGTTCTTTTTTTTTTCAGCTTTCAAAGAAATGATCTCCTCTTCCAAGCTCTTTACTTTCTCCCTTAACATCCTTTGACATTCCTCTTCTTCAAGAGTTTTTTTGGGTTTTGGTGTGTTGAAGAATTATTTGGGCTTTTTTTCCCCACATTTTCCTCTAACCCATCCAGGATGCTCGGATGTACCCAATGCTAAAGTAAGGATATCCTTTTGGCCAACACATGTGATCTTCCTTTCCTCAATAGCCTTTGCTAACTCATCCTCCAAAAAAATATAAGATGCTTCAAGAGTCATATTAAATAAAAAAAAAACAAATGAAATTGACTAAAACTAAGTATAGGTTTGACAACTTACAATCTTTTTCGCTATAGGCCTCATAACATCATCATATTCACCTTTTTTCAATCTTGCTAGCTTTCAAAAGACCCATCTATCAATAGGTTTCCTTGAACCTGTCTTTTGCATCTATCAAAAGACAAAAAAGTGAAGTAATTAAACTTTACAAAAGTAAATGTTTAACAAAATAAAATACACTAATTCAACTTACCAATTCTTCTTGAAGTCCTGCATATCCTTTCCTACTCACTCGATGAATATAAACGTATTTTTCCCTCCTTTATTTTCCTTTTTTTGATTTAACTTGAAACTCTGTTGACAACCTATTAGCCACTAACTTTCCCCAGTCTTCAATTGGAATGTAATTATATTCAATTGGTGGCTGCAAAAGATAGTCGGGCTTATCCTTATAAGGCAGGATATACTCTTTCATTAATGTGTGCCTGAATGACCTAAAGCTAGTCCCAATTGATGATATAAAGTTCCAAATTTTCCTAAAATACTATAATGAATTTTTTCATAATTATTATGGTTGCAATTATAAACCAAATAAAAGGAAGTCATGTTACATCATTTAATAAATGTCATTAAAAATGCAAAAAAAACAAAAACAAAAATTTAAACCCTATAAAGGATATATATTTGCATGGAAAATAAATATCTAATCCAATAAATTTTCATAAAAACTATTTTTACTTTTCACAAAATTTTTAATGGTGGCCTCTTAGGATTTTCTTTCAAGTTGCTTCTAGATGGGAATGGGTCTAGATAGAATTAAAAGAAAAACAAAAAATTAAAAGAAAAAAAAATGAGAAGTGAGATTTTCAATATTTACTAATATAACCTTGATAGATTTATAAATGAAATTACATTGACTTATAAATTATTTGTCAAGATAGCTTTTACCAACCTTGACATAAGAATATTTTAACTATATATATTGACTTATAATTTTTCTATCAAGATTGTATTACTATAAATTAAAGAAAATTTTAGCAAATTCCATATATGTCATTATTGCCTTTCTTTAGCTACCTTGATATACAAATATATTAATTTTATATTGACTTATAAATTCTCTGTCAAGGTTGCATTGTCATAAGTCATGGAATAATCACTGGAATTCATATATGTCATTATTCCTTTTAACTAAGTTTTATATGCCATGGTTGCCCATTTAAATAAAAAATATTGACATATATTACTTTAAGTAAAGATAATATATGTCAATAATGACCTTTTTTCTTGTAGTGAGGAAAAAAAAAAAGAGGAAAGTGAATGAAAAGAATAAGTGGCAATTTTTTTAAAAATCAATAAATTATTTTTTATATTTTACTTTAAAAAGGCTTCTGCAAATAGAAAAAAAAAAGTGACACCTCTCAGCACTAAAATGAAAATAGAAAATAGAAATTGCATTGTAGAGAGTTTGGAAAGAAATGTCAAACATGCCTCTCTTATTGAAAGTTCAACCTAAAATAAAACCCTCTCTTGGATTGTGCTTCAATTGGTCAATCGGTTCAGCGTGTGCTACTGAAAGTTTGATTTACTGTGATGAAAAAAAATGGGATATAATAAAAATTAATTAAAATTTCAAACATTTCAAAATTCTTTATATTCTGTATAGAAGATAAAAACAAAAAATAAGTTTTAAAAATAAGAAAAAATTATTTTATTTAATTTAATTTTTTATATTTTCCTTCTTATTTTCTTTGTTACCTTTTTTTTTTTTTTTACAATTTTTAGGGATGGAAGCCTTTTCTTTTTTATAGCATAAGAGCCCGATGTTGCATAACTGATGTGATGAGATGCTTCATTGAGTACATAACATGTGATGAGGGGACCTTGATTGTTACAGACGAGAGAGAGTTGACCTTCACATCCATAATCACACAATTCCGCTTAAATTCCACTAAGCAAAAAAATAAATAAAATAAAAATAAAAACAAATCAATGAATTTTTGAATAACAATTGAAAAACAAATTACAAAACAATTTTAAGCTCTAATATTATTTCTTCATACTTGTTCAAATTTATTTATAAATTATATAGATTATAAATTATATAAATTATATAATTTATATAATTATAAATTATATAGAAAACGAATAACACAGACAGCTGTTAAATACTATGGCATTTATCAAGCTAACATGAGAATCTCATTCCCCAATTGCACTAGAACAGATTCCTCTGAAATCTGTGCTAATTGTATAACAGTGTTAACATAATGGAAGTGTCCATTCTTCCCTAAATCTGTGCTAATTGGTCAAGTTGGAAATTCATGATTACTAACAATTTGAGAACCAGGCCGATTGAACCAACCAGCCAGAATGTTGATGGGCTCCCTTCAGTCAGCAAGGCTTCTAATTGCAGTGGTTTTAATTTATTTGATGTACCTAGAAAGATCAATCACAAAGGGATAAACATTTCAGCTTCATGACATTGTATTGCAAGTTGAGCTTGCAATTCACAAACTGAATCTGACTGCAGAGATCCTTGTGAGGGAATATGAGAAGATTTTTTTATTTTTTTATTTTTTTTTATTTTGAGCCATGATCATGATATGCACTTCATATCTAATCCATCATGGGCAGGTTGTTGAGGCAAAACAAATATCACTTTAAGGTTGGATACCATAGAATTCAATTAGATAAATTATCAAATCATCTAGTGTTTGTTTGATCATAGTTTTTAAAACTTGTTTTTAAGTTAAAGAACAAAAAATAGTTGTTTATAATTTTACAAAAATAAGGGTGTTTAACAGGTTGTTTTTAAAAACAATTTTTGAAAATAAAAAACAAAAAACTTGTTTGGATTAATTGTTTTTAAAATTTATTTTGTAAAAATATTATAAATTCAATTTATATAATATTAATTAAATTTAATAAATAATTTTTAGTAAAACATGAATAATAATATTAGAATAAAAATCACAAATTAATCATATTTTTCATAAAAAAAAATACTATTTTTGTAGGCGTAAGAAAAATATGGATATTAACACATTAGTAAAAGCATTGTTGATTTGTTATTAAAAATAATAATCGTTAATAATACTTTATTTCAAATGAATAACAAATAAAATTTAACTTTTTTAACATGTAAATAAGTCAAGTTTTTTATTGCATGTCCACATTTAGTACTTAATTATGAACATAGTATTTTGAAATGCTTTGATTTAATATATAATTAATTTGATCAATTTTTTAAATTCAAAATTATTCTTGAAAAATTAAAAGATTCATTAAAAAAATTTAAATTATTAATTATGTCTCACTTAATTTAAAACCTATTTACTTAGTAAGAACATTTTAAAAACTATATAGTTATGTGTATAGGAGAAATAGTAAAATTATTACACATGATATACTAGTTTAATTTGGTCTATTATTTTTTGTAGTAATTAAATCAATTATTTGAATTTAAATTATTTTTAATAATTATTAAACTCATTAATATATGTAATACGAAGTGTTGCTTGATTTAAAGTTCATGTATCTAGTTTTGAAATTTTATAAAAATATAATTACATGCAAAAAATAAATAATGGTCATTGTAAACCAATTTTTATCTATAAATTGTTAGTATTAATGAGTTCACTATTTGAGTTTCAAATTATTTTTAAAAATTATTAGGCTTATTGAAGAATATAATGCATTAAGTCTTATTTAATTTGAAATTTATTTGCTTAGTTAAAAAAATACAAAAACATAATTCTATGTAGAAGAAAAACAATAGCATTGTTCTAAACTAATTTTTATTCATAAATTTATAGTATTTGAGTCACTATTTGACTTTCAAATTATTTTTAGAAATTATTAAACTCCTTAATAAATCCAATGCATTAAGTTTTGTTCAATTTGGAATTCATTTACCTAGTGAAAAAAAAATTGTAAAAATATGATATATGTAAAAGAGAAACTAATAAATTCATTTTAAATAAAATTTGATATATGATTTCTAATGTTATTGAGTTTTATAACTTTGTAGTAATAATTAAATCAATTTTTTAGTTTTAAGTTATTTTTAAAAATTAATAAATTTTATGTATCTAGTATAGTTTGATTTAGAATTTTTTTGCTTAATGAAAAATTTTAGAGATATTAAAAGAAATTTAGAATAGGATGTGTAATTTAAAGAAAGATTATATGTAAAGATTTTCAATATCAATATTGGATTGTGGAAAGACAAGAAGAATGATATATGTTTAATTTTGTTTATTTTTTATGGTTTTTAAAATTTTCTCTTTGTTTTCCTTTTGTTTTTAAGAACTAGTGAAAACATTTTTTACTTGTTCTCTAAAACCTATTCTCTATTTTGCTTTGTTTGTAAAAACTAAAAATAGAGAATAACGGTCAAATAATCTTATAATTTTTTAAAAACAGTTTTTTAAAAAACAGTTTTCTATTTTTTAAAAATAAAAAACTATTTTTTAATCACATGGCCAATGCTCTTAGTCTCTCCCTTTGGCTCATCAAATATCCAATTCTAAATCAAGTTACCTTTTTCTGTTATAATTGAGTGGAAAAGGCATTAGTGTCACACTTTCATATGAGAAGAGAAAATAAAATACTGTAGATGGAGGAAACATGATAAACATGAAATGAAGAAATCAAATAATTAATACACATAAATTCTTTTAGAAACTGAAGGCTACGACTGATAGCTAGCCTTAACGACATTGGAAATGCGAATAGAAATTGGACATATTTAGATTTGGAGGTAGAAATACATTGGATAGGAAAAAAAGTTCCTAACATCATATATATATATATATATATATATTTATATGCTCTTCTTAATATTATAAATGTTTATTAAAGTCATGAAGAAGTTCTCTTTGGATTTAAAACGGATAATAATATGTACGTAGTTTTAATTCAAAGGTGAAAAGTAAAGTATAGGCAAGCTTAAATTCTGACCCATAGAACCATTGAAGAGAATTTTTTATATGATAAGTTCTGAAAAAGGATGGTGGTTGATACAGTATTACCCCACAAGAGAATATATATTAAAACAAGATTGATGGAGATATGTGCGTTATCTAGTTCGGACTCCTTGCTTCAGCATTGGATCCTCCCCCAGGTTCTAATTTCCTTAGCCCTCAAGTTTGAGTTATTATTTTCTCTTTTGCAAGGACAGTTCGGAACAGATGCACTGTCAATTTGATGATTGGTCATGGAATCGATCCTCAAATCTTATCTCTTATAAATTATATAGAAAATGAATAACACAGACAGCTGTTAAATAACTATGGCATTTATCAAGCCAACATGAGAATCTGATTCACCAAGTGGGGAATTAAGTTGCAGTAGAATAGATTCCTCTAGAATCTGTGCTAAGTGTTAAACGTAATGGGAACCCTGCAATATGGAAATGCCCATTCTTCCCTAAAAAGCAAACATATTTATGTTGGAAATTCATGTTTAATAATAATTTGAGAACAAAGGCCATGGACCAACCAGCCAGAATGTTGATGGCATTATCATGATATGCCTTCATACCTAGGTTATTGAGGCAAATCAAATATCAGTTCAAGATTGGACACCATAGAATTCAATTAGATAAATTAGCAAATCAATTAGTTTCACCCTTTGGCTCATCAGGGTACCCCTTTTCTGTTATAATTTAGTACAAAAAGTGTTATCGCCATACTTCCATATGAGAAGAGAAAATAAAATATTGTAGATGGAGGAAACATAGGTTTAACTCAACTCCAACTTCTTCACAATGGCTCATTTCATTAGGGAACCTCAAAAGTGACTCTATTGATTATATTCCATCCATATCCTAATTTCATTGGTTTTACTATGGAATAGTTTATGATGTTTGTATCGATCCATGATGCATCTTTGCACCCAACGTTGGGTAGTTTTCATACACTAACTGCTCTACCTCTACTGTATGTTTTGTTTCATTTCTTTTGGAACAATGACAAAGACTTGTTTATTGCCTAGCAAACACTTTCACACTGAAATTAAAAATTAACTACAAATTCAAGCAATTTCACTTTAGTAACATGATGACTGGAAAAGGGTAATAGGCACAATCGGAGTTGATTTCAATTAATCAAATGAGCATGAAGGGAAATCTGATTCTTTAGTATGCTTCCCTGCATCAGCTTTGATGATCCTTTGAATGCAAAATTTAACACAAGGTTCTTTCTTTGGTCATATGTTTGCTGAGTTCACTTTCGTCCATGGTCTTTCCATTTTCTTGAAATAGATCTCCAATTTTAGAATTTCATCAACAAACACAAGTGGAACACGAAAAAGCTTGAATGGATTGCTCTTCTCAAGATTAGGATGCCAATAATCCACTTCACTTGACACTTTCTAAATCGTCCTTATATTGACTTAAAAGCAAAGAAATTGGAAGTTATATTCTCAAATTATAAGCATTAGAAAATCAATTGAGCAACCAATTAAGTAGAGTAATCTCCAGCAATAAGAATTTGATCACAATTAATTCAGAGAATAACCTTTCTCTAAGTAACAGCCATGGTATCCCGAGGCCTCTAAGTACTCAGGAGTCCATTAAAATTCTGTTGGATGACAAAAAAAAGCAGGAAATTGTAACTATTGGTCCAACCTCATGCACCTAAAACAACCCAAAATTTCATTTCTTTGAGTAGGTTCTGAATTGAACCGCTTGGTTTTTGAGAAAAGGTGGGAAATTAAAAGAAATGCAAATGGGCATATACAACCAAATTATATAAGGCTTTGTTGGATCATGTTGTCTTAGCTTTTGGTTTATCAGGTCTGCATTCAAGGCAACATAAATATTGCAGCTTTGATGTGCAAGTAATCCCTTTTCTGCAACAACTGAAGTTGAAGTAATACCTTCAACAGTTGATATCATGACGCAAATTAGAAAGCAGTGCAGTTCATCATGTGAACAGATAAAGAGACAGACAGTTAACAAGTATAGATCCAAGGTAAAGAAACGAAATACAACTCTCTCCATAGAAGATGACCCAGGATCAGACTTCCTAGCTGAACGACTCAACAAGAAGCTCCACAATCCACGAGGGTTACTGGCACCTTTGAAATGGAAATTTTAAATCAGGAAAAATGAAGAAAAGAAAGTAATAGCCCATTCAACTTAAAAAGGATCAAATATCATCACTAACACGAAGAGTCTAATACAGTGTGAATACAGTCCCTGCTCACTAACAGAAGACTGGGAATGCCTATCATCATCTTCCTAGTTGATCAGTACAGATGCACCACTAAGATAGATTAAAAAAATGGCAATTTTCAAAAATAAAAAACTAAAATTAGAAAAAAAAAAAAATAACGGACATCCAATGTGAACATAAGGGATGCAGAATCACATTAAAGTATCCAATACAAAGGTATTGAAGTGCACTTTGTAGATAGAAAGAAAGCTAGTAATTGAAAGAAAACGCATGCAAAACAAGCATCATAATTTGTATAGAAGGAAGGTTACTTTTACCGTTTGGTTCTTGGAAATTATTAAGGAAAGAAAAAAAAAATGCTAAGAAAAATTATATTCTCGTGTTTACTTTCACTATGGAAAATAGAAAATAAAATCAAATATAATTAAAATTAATTAAAAATTGATATATTTTTAAGTTATTTAATCTTTACATAAAAAACGAAAAGTAGGTGAAATGAATTTGAAATAACATATAAAAATAATTTATTGATTTTAAATTAATTTTTATTTTCTCTTACTTTTTCTTTCCTTCTACTTTTCCTCTTTATTTTCTTTTCCTTGCATTTTCCTTCAAACTTTCTAGGAACCAAACATAGCTTTAGAGTTTGTGATCATAGTCACGTAATTTAATATAGGGTTGGTTTCATTCACCTCTCCTGAAGTTTTGGATAAATATATTTAACCTTTGTAGGTTTGAAATTTCATCATACACGTCTCTTATTTTAAGTGAGAGGGGAGGTGAGTGAAAAGGAAAAGGATAGGGAAGATATTTGATGAAATTTCAAACTTATAAGGGCTATATGTATTTAATTGAACCTTAGGAGAGGTCAATGAAATTAAGCCTTTAATATATATATATCTTCCATTTACAAAAGATACAAGTAAATGATGCTTTATATAGTCATGTAGATATTTCATCTACTCCTAACATATCATGGAGAAAGTAAACAAGTTACAAAGGCCTTCATGTCATTTCTCTCACTCTTGGCCTTTCAACTCTATGAGGGAAAAATTGATAACATAGACTATATATGGTTATCTACTAGAATAACATGCTACAATAAAAAATAAAAAGAGAATCATTGATTATTAAATTTCTTGCCTAATATCACAAGATACCTAAGCCTTAATTGCTAAACACTAAACACAATACAAAGAAAGATCAAATATGATAGTTAAATGACTGGCTTGACATAGCTAGTTAAACTTAGATTCAAAATATATTGTCCATCTCTTTTATTGTATTTCTTGAGCAACAAAAGAAAGGGTAAGAGGAATTACAAAAGAAAATCAATAGCCCAATATGAATGATAAATAGTTAAAAAGCTCAGATTTTGAATCAAACCCAAATTCAAAAACTCTAAATTGATTCAAACCAATTGACATATTGAAACAAACTCTCCAAAACTGTGGTGCACTCCCTCTATAATCTCTAGAACTTTGTTTGGTTGAGCACCATTTTAAGAGCTATTAAAATTCAGTTGGAAAATTCTATGCCCCTCCAAACCATAGCGACCCTTTAGCTATGTTTGGTTCTCACAAAATGTGAGGGAAAATGTATGGGAAAGAAAATAGAGAGAAAATGTGAAAAGAAAGAAAAGTGAAGGAAAATAAAAAAAAATATTTAAAATTAATAAATTATTTTATATGTTATTTCAAACTCATTTAACTTATTTTTCCTCTTCTATATAAAGATTAAATAATTTTAAAATGTATACATTTTTAACTAATTTTAATTATATTTGATTTATTTCATGTTTTCCATGTTAAAACCAAACATGAGAAAATTATTTTCCTTAACAATTTTTCTTTCCTTAATATTTTTTTAGGAACCAAATATAGCCTTTGTGTATAGGAAAGAAGATTGAGGAGGGAAGGGAGAATAAGAGAGGAAGATAAAGGCGAAGAACAACAACAACAAGAGAAAGAAGAAACAATGATGACATAATTTTTTATAGCCATCATAGGCACTAGTTTATAGTCTTATCAAGAACAAGACAACGGTACCTCAAAAAACACATTGTCTTGTAGGAAGGATACCCAAATATAGGCTATGACGTGTGATGGGCATGCACATCCTATATCAGAATTTTAGTTGTATCTTACCTCATCCCCCTTGCAATTCCAACTAATCTTTTAAGATTAACTGAGCCAAGCTTACTTAAGATTAATTGAGCTAAGCTTAAGCAGAGTGGCTCGATCTTTCCTTCCATTCAAATTCGGTGAATGAGTCATAAAATAATTCAACCAAGCCTAAGAAATTGAAAACTCAATCAGAAATTAGTTTTTACCTTAGCCCAATATCTATTACCATGATGTCAAGAATAGAACATTTCGACTTACAATCTTATTACATGTGGAGTAATTAGGATTTCAAGAGACTCATACCCCTAAAGGCATATCTATGTATATAATGAATATCAGTACATCATATTATTAAATTTGATTTGGTAATTATATTATTAATATTATTTTTTCACATTGTCAACTAACGAGGATGTAGAGCACAAGTCAATGCATACAAATGAAACAATCTTTAATTCCTAAGACAATTATGTTACCTTGACAATTATATATATACTCCACGTTTAAGATAATCCATTATGGAGATTTGACAAAAAATATAGGAAATGTAACCTTGGCTGGTTTCAATTAACATATATAATATCACCAAAATTTTGAATTTTATTTGGGCATTTCTCACTTTCATGACACAATGACCAATGTTTTTTCATGCCTATATCACTAATGTAATGTATGAATATTAAATTGTAATGAAACTTTAATAAAGTAAATTACAACTCTTAATGTTGCAATAAAATTCAAATGTATAACTAGGTTAAAAACCATTTGCATTGCTCTTCACATCCAACTAAAAGTAACCAAATCATATGTAGAAAGAGTTAAGACAAATATTTCATGAAATATGTACCTTTTGATTTGTAGTTCACTCATAAATATTATGCATCACTGCCCTCCTAAATATTATCCAACACTTTTTATTAACTTCATTTAGTTCTTGAACAATCATTTGAACAACAAATTTAAGTTTTTGTAGTATCATTCATTCATCTACATTTGAAGATTGATAGGATTAGCTACTAGAATTTAACATCAGTTGTTGTGAAACTAAACAAGTATTGTGGAATTGGATGACTTGTTGAATCAATAGACTTATTTAGACCATTTTCATCCTAATGCCGAGTATATAGGATAGTTGTAGACCCTTCATTTTGTCCTCTTAGTAGATATAATACTAGGTATTTTCCTATGTTTCTCTCTTACTCTATAATCATTCCTTGGTGGCCCTTTGACAGTTATATAGTTTACTCTTTTTGAGCCACCTTCAGGTATCCTTGGTTTAGGGATTCATTTGAACCCATACTATGACCTTGGTAGCCCCTTGAGTTTAGTTTAGTTTAGTTTTCTTCACTTAGATGTTTCTAGGCTTAGGTCACTTAGGAACCTTTTTTAGATTAGTTTCACTTGGGTGTAGTTTAAGTTAGGTTCACTTAGGTGCTTTTTCAAGTTTTAGTTCACTTAGATACTTTTTCTAGGCTTAGTTAACTTAGGTTTTTCTTGATTTTGATTTTTGGTTGTGTGAGATTGGCATTTCGAATATTATTATTATTATTGCATTAGTTTAGAATTTTGATTCTTGATTACATGTGTTTGATACTTCTCTTTTTTTTTTTATTTAAATTGCATGAATTGATATTTTGATATTTTTTTTAAATATATATGCATGTGATTGATTTTAATTTTTTTTTTCAAATTGCATGATTTCTGATTTTAATTTTTTTTTTTTTTTTTTTTGCATGAGGTTTTGGTAGCTAGGCATATATGCAATGCTTTGGCAAGACTAAATTTTTTTTTTAAGAAGGGAAGGTGAGGTTGTGGCATTCATGTCACTAGAAAGTTTGGATTGGAGTGAGATTTTCTTAAAGACGGCTACCATTTTTTTTTAAGGAGTAGATTATGTTAGGGAAGTCCACAACTGCATATCAAGAAAAAAAAAAGGAAGATCACGATTAGATATCATTTTTTGGGAAAGTATATTTACGCATGAGAGAGTTTTAAGGAAAGAAAACTCTCTTTAGGATTCCACAGGCTGCCTCTTACCATAAGGGATTACAAATACAGCTTTGAGAGTTTAAAAGAAGAGAGGATTCTTAAGGAAAGGAGATGCCTCAATTGAGGATGAGATTAGGAGACATCATGTCATTGGAGAGATTAAGGAGGTTCAAGAGAGCTTTCTCATCATACATTGAGCAAGTTTAAATTTTTTTAAGCATAACTATTGTTGCATGTATTGAAATGGGGTAATTCTTAAAGATATGGAAAACTAGTAGAGAGGGCTACAATTCATATGTTGATAATTTTTCCAAAATCAATCATTATCAAGGAGTAAATCTTGTGACAAGGTTTGGGTGAACTTTCCCCTCATACATTGAGCAGGTTTTGGTATTTGAGAAATAATTTTTGCTACAGTTATTCAAACAAGATGATTCTTGAAGCTATGGAAAGCTAAGAGAAAGATTTACAATTGGTTTGTGACAACTTTTCCTAAATCAATTTTTATCAAGGTGAAATATTGAGAGGCTAGGAGAGGTATGTTCTCTTTTCTTTTATTATTATTATTTTTGCACTACTTGTTTATGATCATCTCTTTACTTTCCTTTTTACCTTCCATCTTGTTTAGATTTAGGTTTATCATTGGTTGGTGTGGATGCATGAGTCACACAAATTGTTGATTTCCATTGATTGATGATTGTTGAGGATGATTACTTATTGATGCTAGGGATTTATAGATTTATTGCTTTTCTTTCTCCATTTTTTAAGCCTCTTTGATTATCGTATAGTTTTATTTCTTTCTTTCTCTCTCTCTCTCTCTTTTCATAAAGATTAAATCTTTTTGTCTTCTAAGTTCATCTTATGTTTCTTGGTCATAAAAAAATCATCTTTTGAAAAACATGCAACCATATTTCATTTAGTATGTAGATTTAAATTTTTTTTTTTTTTAATTTTCGGGTTGTCACATGAATAAAAATTCATGGTTTCAAATAATGGAGTAATTCTTGATTCTCATAAGCTTCCTCATGATTATGAAGGATTGAAAAACATGGATTAACTTCATGTATATTAATTTAAACTTTGGTGAAGTCCAACATTCAAATTGAATGTTTTTTTTTTTTAACAAAAGCCTTATTGACATTGTTTGTTTAACTCTCTGGATTTTAAAATAAAAAATTAGAATCAAATGACTTAAGCTTTTCTAAAATTATTTTGATGTTTTATGGTATTTTAGATTTCTTGAATTTGATTTTAGAACTTTGTTAGAGTCAAAAAGCAATTTTCAAATAGGAGATATGAAATTAATTTTTTAGCACCTAGTTCTGAACACTCAAAATGTTTTTGTAAAAATAAATTAGTAGGTTATTTTTTCCATTTGTTTGATATTTTTCTTTATTCTAGACTTCTTGAAGTTAATTCTTGGTAATTTGTTTTGTTAAAAACCGACTCTCAACTAAGAGAAATAGTTTTCTCTTTTTGCACCCACTACATTCATCAAAATTTAAATAGAGGGGGTAGTTTGCTTGTTTTTAAAGTTGATCTATGTGTATTCTGACCTTTTCATTATTTTTCTTGTAAATTATACCTTCTGAACATTTTGTATGATTTTTTTAATGATTTTATTACACTTCTAGATTGGTTAAAATAATTTGGTTTATGCATGCCGAGGAATTTTGTCTTATTTTGGACCTTCTTAGATGATTTTGTGAACTAGGATTAAATGAGGCTTCAATAAATTGTTTGGCTATTTAGATGATAATCTCGACATATGGAAGAGGTTCTTTGAAAATTTTTGTAATTAAATTCACCTTTTAGATATTTTTTTAGGATTTGTTTTTTGAATCTTCTTGTTTTGACTGCATGCTAAAAATTCTATATAATGTTCACTTTGTTATTTAATTTGGAGTTAATTGACATATTTTGACTTGATTTTGGCTTATATATTGTAATATAGACATATTGAGTATGTTGCCTAATTTTTTTCCATGATGAATTAATGCTTCTAGATATTTATTTATGATTTTTCTTATAGATGCTACTGTTCTACCCCTTTACTGAATACTTCATCGTAGTCCCTAATTTTGGCATTCCTAGCTATCTTGCACATTAGTTAACATTAACAATGGGTTGTATTGTGTCTCATATGTGATGGTTGATATTTCTTTGGACTCTTGTCATTTCATTTGAGTTGTATATATATATCACGTAGTATATGAGGTTTTGATCATGTTATTCTTCTACTAATTATTATTGCTTGTAAGTTAACTCCCCAAGTTATATGAAAGCACCTTGTAAACTATGCATGCTATTTAGGTACGTCTCTCACACCTTTTATCCTTTTAGTTATGTAAATAGACATAGTTTGAAAACTTATTCATGTATGATTATGCTTTCCTATATTTTGGTTATTGCTTGGTTTTCTTGAATGAGATAAATTGCATGTTGTATGTTGTATTATTTGTTAAACTAACTTTGATATTTTTCATGAAAGCGCTTTAAGATGCAGCTCAGGGGTACTACCTTTATGGTACCTTCCTAATAGATAACCTAACTTTCGAACTTAGACTTGGGTTTTCAAAGACACGCTTTTCCAAAAATAAGAAGTCATTTTTTAGGGTTTTATTTTTTATTTCATTTTTCCTTTTAAAAATAAATAAAATAAGTGGTGACTTCAATTTTATAAAAGTCAAATTTCTTTTCATTAAAAAAGGTCTCACCATCGAGTATGAACATATGTAAAAAAATGCTAGTCCATGAGATGTGGGAAGTTCGAGTGATTCTCAAATCTGCAGCAGTGTAGAAAGAAAACTTAGAAAGTAAGGCATGTGTGATTCTCTTTTAATTTCCACCTTATCATAATGAAATTTGCAGTGGCTGCAAGTAGATGTAGCTCTCATATTGAGAGTGAACTAGTGTTATAAATCTCATGTGTTCTTGTACTTAATTTTTTTTATTCACTTATTATCACTTTTGGAAAATAGGATTAGGGTGTTTTGATCCTAACATATGTGTCACAATGCGTGCCTAATTTCCAAGATAAAGGAAAGGAAAGCTTAGGCTACTTTATTCTTGTTTTTTTTCAACAAGAATGAAGTAGCTTAATTTGGCTTGCTCATATGGTTTAGGTACAAGCTCACTTAGGGAAAGCTTTGTAAAGTGCCATTCTTACCATTTTCAATCCTTAAGCTGCCTGAAATGCCTTAAGTTTGAGGAGTTCATTCTTGAGTAAGAACTAGTACATTTGACTCTTACCATATTTTTTCTTAGTTTGGAATGGTGGAAGGATGTAGAATCTTGTTTGTGGTGTCTCTACAATAAAATTTAATGAATGAATGCATTGAATGCTACGATGTTGCACTTATATTGATGGGTTGTGTAGCATAATGATATTTAAGAGAAAGCTCAAATGGAGGATACCTTAATGTCACAGACTTAGTCTTTTCCTAATAACATGTGACACTTAGACAAGTTAAGACACTTGATCTTGCTAAGTCAACCTTACTCCCAATGCTTAGCTTGCTAGGCTAAGATGGTCACGACTTGGAAGCTTTAGAAGGCATAGTAGGCAACTCTTAAAGAATGGAAGCTTTATTGCTTTCAAAGGAAGCTATACAATACTTGGAAGCTCACTTGCTTGGTGTCTTGGACAAATGAGGCCTTCACTTATTTATAGGCACCAATGGAACATTCTAGAACCTTGGAGGGTTCCTTACAAATCAAGAATATTCTAGAACACCCTACACAATTCTATGTACAAGCCTATGTATAAAAACATACAAGAGATCTCTAGAATTCTTTAGGAAGCCTTGGACTCATCTCATGCCTTCCACCATAATGTAGAAATGTGTGGACTTCTCTAGGCATCTCTAAAACCTTCCACACTCTTCCCCTTAATGGCTAAGTGTAGGAGTCTCCAAAAGCTTCTTAGGCTCTATATAAAACCATGGAGAGGCTCATTTGAAGCATCCTATGACACTTTCCCCTAGCTAAGTTGCAGATGTCCTCGTCGAGCCTTCCGCCCGGAGTAGCTCAATCTGCTCCTAGAATTGCCATAATGCATCTGTTGGCTCCCAACTAGCCTTGCTCTTTGGTAGTCCCTTCTATTTCACTAAGTACTTCGTAGCAGGAGGCATACCTCGTCTCCTGATGACTCGATCTACAATGACGTGTTCTACCTCCTTGTCATAGGAGGTCACGACTATTGTAGGTGCCCTCTTAGACAACCCTTGACTTAGATCATCCTTGTCTTCGTGATATGGTTTCAAGTAACTTACGTGGAAAATAGGATGAATCTTCAACCTTGGTGGTAACTCAACTTTATAGGACAACTTGCCTACCTTCTCAAGTATGGGGAATAGTCTTTCATACCTCATCACAAGGCCCTTATGCACCGACCTTAATAACTTGAATTGTTGAGGAAGGAGTTTGACAAGCACCATGTCTCTAACCTTGTACTCTGTGTGACATTGCTTCTTGTTAGCCCACTTCTTCATTTTCCTAGCGGCCTTATCCAAGTATGAGGTGCTATGTCAGCTTGCTCGTGCTACCCCTTCGCGAACTTGAAAGTCACTGGAGTGCTACCCGTATAACCTATTGTTAGTGTGTGAGGAGTTAATGGTTGTTGCCCTATGGTTAACTAAACGGGCTCTTGTTGGTTGCCTCACTCTTTTGCAAGTTGTATGAGAATTGAGTTATATCTAGCAACTTAGCCCAATCCTTCTAGTTGGCACTCATGAAGTGCCTCAAGTATAGCTCTAGTAAGGCGTTTACCTTCTTAGTTTGCCCATCTGTTTGTGGGTGAAAGCTTGTGGAGAAGTAAAGTTCCAAACCCATAAGCTTGAAGAGCTCCATCCAAAATTTCCCAGTGAACCATGGGTCAAGATCACTAAAGATATACTTAGGTAACCCCCAATACTTGACCACGTGCTTTAAGAATAGCCTTGTTGTCTATTCTATAATGTAGTTAGTAGGGGCTACTATGAAGGTCGCATACTTAGAGAACCTGTCTGCTATTGGTAGTGGTTCCAACAGGCCTCTAGGCCGTCATTGTTCCACCTTGTCTTGTTGGCACACAAGACAAGTCCTCACATAGGCCTTAACTTTATCTCGTATTTGAGGCAAATAGTAAACTAACTCAAGTAGTGCCCTCGTGCTTCGTTGCCTAGGGTGCCTAACCCACTTAGTGTCATGGCACTCCTTAATAAGATTCATCTTTATGTTCCCTCACTTAGGCACATAGATTCGTCTCCCTTAGTGTAGAGTAGGTCGTTCTCTACCCAAAACCTCTTACTTTTCTCTTCATGAGTCAAGGCAATGAGGCTCTTAGCCTTTGGATCATGTTGCAATCCCTCCTTTAGAAGATCCATGATGTCTCATTGGGGCTAACTCGTCATGGATGCTAGTTTTGTCTTACGTCTTAGGGCATCGGCTACATGATTAGTGCTTCCTGGCTTATACTCTAGCATATAGTCGAACTCGGCCAAGAAGTCTTGCCACCTAGCTTGCTTAGGACTTAGCTTCTAATGGGTTTGGAAATAACTAGTGGCAACATTGTCGGTCTTCACTATAAAGTGAGGCCCTAGAAGATAGTGCCTTTAAGTGTGTAAGCAATGGACGATGGTGGTCATCTCTTTTTCCTGCACCGTGTAACGTCTCTTTGTGTCATTTAGCTTGCGACTCTTGAAGGCGGTCGAATGCCTATCTTGTATAAGGACTCTCCCTATAGCAAAGTTTGAGGCATCTGTGTGTACCTCAAAAACCTTGGTGTGGTCAGGTAGTGCCAACATCGACTCCTCTATCCCGACCTTCTTTAGATCTTTGAAGGCTTGTTGGCACTATTCGTCCCATTCCCATGCCTTATTCTTCTTAAGAAGATCAATGAGTGGAGCTGCCCTTGATGAACCGCTGGTAGTAATTAACTAAACCAAGGAAAGATTTGAGTTGAGGTACCTTGGTTGGTGGATCACATTTCTGGATGGTTCTCGCCTTGCTATCATCCATCATTAGCTTGCCATCTTTAATGCGATGCCCTAGGAAACTCACTTCTTCCTTAGCAAATGAGCATTTCTCCTTCTTTACATATAGCTCGTTCTTCTTTAAGATCTTAAAGACCTTCCTTAAATGCTCTACGTGCTCCTTCAAGGTGTTACTGTAGATGACTATGTCATCGAGATACACCACCATGAACTTGTCTAAATATGGGTGGAAAATCTTATTCATGAGTGTGCAGAACATCACTGGGGCATCGGTGAGCCCGAAGGGCATCACTAAGAACTCGTATGAGCCATACCTAGTCACATATGAATTCTTCGGCTCGTCCCCCTCCACAATCCTTACTTGGTAGTAGCCCGACCTCAAGTCTAGCTTTATGAAGTATCTCGCCCTACCAAGTTGGTCGAACAAGTTAGCGATGAGCGGAATAGGGTACTTGTTCTTTACCGTTACCTTGTTGAGTGCCTGGTAGTCAATACACATCCATAGGGACCCATCATGGTTCTTCTAAAACAAGACCGAAGCGCCATAGGGAGCCTTGGATGGTTGGATGAACCCTGTATTAGCAACTCCTTAAGTTGCCTCCTTAACTCTTCCAACTCGGGTCGTGCCATTCTATATGACCCCATAGTAGGGGGCTTAGCTCCCTACTCCAACCCGATCTTATGATCCTCCTCTCTTCTAGAAGGGAGTCTCTTGGGAAACTCAAGAGGCATCACATCCTTAAACTTATCAAGGACTCCCTTGATTTCCTTAGGCATGGGTTCTCCCGACCCATCATCCATTTCTTCCTTAAGAGTGGCGAGGTAGGTCACCTCTTTCCTATTTAATCCCTTCTTTACTTGCATAGCTGATAACATAGGGGTTTTGGGTGAACCTTCAATGACTGTAGGGACCATGCATGACTTCTCCTTCTCTAGGATAGCCATTAAGCGTAGGAAAGGTAGTGGCATGACCTTGACCTTCTATAGGAAGTCTATTCCCCGTAGTACCATCTCGAAGTCGTCCATGGGTGCCACTATGAAGTTGATTTTTCCTTTCCAAGAGCGAATGTGCATAGTCACCCCGCAAGCTAATTCATGTGATGGCTTGGAAGCTGAATTAACTGCCTTAAGCTAACCTCCTTCCTTGGATGCTTGGAGCTCTAGCCTTTTTGCCTCATTTTCCGAGACAAAGTTATAAGAGGCACCAGTGTCCACCAAGGTCTTGGTGGCCTTCCCATTTACAAGGTCCTCGACATATATTGACCTTTTGCTTTGAGGCATCTTAGGCACCGGCTTGGCCTTGAGAGCGTTTAAGAGTTGTAATGATCTCATATGAGCATCGCCCTCCTTTTCCTTTTCCTTTTCCTTTTCCTTGATCATAGCATTTAGGGCTTTCCTTTTGGGGCAATCCTACGCCCAGTGTGGTCCATCACATAGGAAACTATTGGTCTTGGGCATCAACTCCTTTTGTTTGTCTTTGCATTTACCATCCTTGCCACTAGAAGTCTTACTCGATCCTTCTTTAGGAGTGTACCCCCTTGATCCCTTGTCTTCCCCACCTTTGTCATGATTACCCTTGGACTGTGGCTTGGGCTTGGAGGAGTCTCCCCTTTTATATTCTACCAAGGACTCTGCTATCGTCATGGTCGTGGCTAGGTCTTGGACACCACATCTCCTCAACTCTTGCTCGACCCAGCTTTGCAAGTTGTCTATGAAGTTGAATAGTAGCTCCTCCTCAGACATGTTGAGTATCTCAAGCATAACCGTAGAGAACTCTTTGACATACTCACGGATCGAGCTTGTGTGCTTGAGACGCTTCATATTCTTCCTTGCTAGGTATGACACATCTTTAAGGTAAAATTGCCTTTTGATTTCTTACTTAAAGGCATCCCATGTGTCTATAGTGCACGTCCCGTTTTTTATATCGGAAAACCTTCGACGCCACCATAGAGTAGCATTATCAGTGAGGTAGAGGGTCGTGGTGCGTACCTTAGTGGCTTCATCTGTCAGTGCAATACCTCAAAGTAGCATTCCATGTGCCACAAGAAGTTGTCTAGCTCCTTAGCATCCCTTTTGCCACTGAATGTATATGGCTTGGGCACCTCCACCCTTGGTGCCTCATGAGTGGCCATAACTCATGTTGATATGGCAATCTTATGGATGGCTAACTCTTGTCCAACCTCCTTGTCTTGGGACTCCATGCGCGCAACTAAGGCTTCCACCATTGACTCTATACTAGAAAACATGCTCATGACCTTGTCTTGGAAGGACAGGAACTTATCGTGTGACACCAATTGAACTTGTGAGCCTAGCACCCCTTCACGAAGGTCTTGGATCTACTTTCTTAGATCTACTAAGCCCTTCTCCATGCCTTGCTCAATCAAGTCTATCCCTTCTCTCGTGTCTGCCATGGCTAGCTCCACCTTAGCTAGCCTTGCCTCCATGTTGGCTATGGCATCACAAGATTTATCCTTCCTACCCCTGCCCTGTGCAGTAGGCTCGATCTCCCTCCCACGTTGGAGCTCGACATGCTTTCTTTACTATGCTTGTTTCGTAGCAGCACTCTGATACCACTTGTCACGGACTTAGTCTTTTCTTAATCTTGTACAACACTTAGACAAATCAAGACACTTGATCGTGTTAAGTTGGCCATACTCCCAATGTTTAGCTTGCTAAGCTAAGATGCTCACGACTTGGAAGCTTTAGAAGGCGTAGTAGGCAACTCTTAAATAATGGAAGCTTTATTGCTTTCAAAGGAAGCTATACAATACTTGGAAGCTCACTTGTTTGGTGCCTTGGCCAAATGAGGCCTTCACCTATTTATAGGCACCAATGAAACACTCTAGAACCTTGGAGGGTTCCTTACAAATCAAGAATATTCTACAATAGCTTACACAATTCTATGTACAAGCCTATGTACAAGAATATACAAGAGTTCTCTAGAATTCTCTAGAAAGCCTTGGACTCCTCTCATGCCTTCCACCATAGTGTAGAAATGTGTGGACTTCTCTAAGCATCTCTAGAACCTTCCACACTCCTCCCACTAATGGCTAAGTGTAGGAGTCTCCAGAAGCTTCCTGGGCTCTATATAAACCCACTGAAAGGCTCATTTGAAGCATCATGTCACATTAAGCTAACCTAAAATCTTGATTATTTCTTTAGTCTATTTAAATTTGTTTTTCTCAACCTTCCTATCAAAAGATTAATAACAAAAATACCAAAACTGGTTCTTCCATTCTCTCCTTGAACTCATTTTCAATCACTTCTATGGGTTCAACCCTTGAATACTTATTGGATATTACAAATTCAAAGTCTTGTAACTGGGAACTTGACAATATCAAGTACTATATAGCAACGACAATAGCAACTAGCATTGAGAGTACATGGTTTAATAACTAATGAGAGATCCACAACAACCAGTAGGCTATGTGTAGAGTTGCACTGTGCCAACTGATTACTACTCAAAAAGTGCTATTTCATAGCTTGTAATTAACTCTTTTAAACACTTTTGAGTAGTAGTTATCAACTTTTAACCCAATTAACATATTAAGGACCCTTGCAATCAATTCTAATCAAATTGTGTTAAGTTTTGGTGTTTTGATAGCTTTTTTATCACCAAAGCAATCCGTGATTGAGGAGAGTTCTTTGGAATCCATGGAAAAGCAATGGAAAGCTCAAAAACATGAAGAACCGAAGCTTTGAAGTCCTCTTCCATAAGCAAATCCGGAATGCAAGGAGCAAAAGATGTCCGGACAAGGCATCCGGACTGATTCGTGCCCAATTGGTGTCTCAGCTGATTTGTGTCCAGCTGGTGCTCCTTGATTGAGGGAGTAATCAACAAAATTTATAACCTATTACACCATATACTAGGGTAGCAAAGACAAAGCTACTATAGCATAGTGGCTCTAGGATCGTTCATTGGGATGGGTTTTCACTTCACAAATGATATTAATTCAAAGTTGAATTGGTGCCTTTTCATTTCAAGGTTAGCTTTAAAAGAAAACATAAAGATGTTTGAATGAAAAAAAGGTTTGGTTTTAAACTAACCAAAAATAGTAACTGATTTTACTTACAAAGAAAAGTGTTTCTTGGAGTTTCAGATCACTAGGCTCAGATTCTTCATACAAAAAGGGAGTTCCGGTCACTTGTTTCTTTTCCTCGCATTAGAGAATTAACATATAGTTCCTTCTCTAATCGGTGTTGTATAGATGCTTCCCATTAATGGGTTCAAACACTAAATCCCTCTCACTGATGCACCTTGCAATGGCTCATACCTCTCACCTAGCACTTGCCATTCAAGGTGATCTTTAACCTTGGACTTCCCTTCAAAAGCTCGCAAGAGATAACTAATGGATGTCTCCTTGGAGTCCAAAAGCTTACCAAGTGTTGGCTATTCTAGAAAATCCTACCTTCAAACCACCTCCCAAAAGCTCGCAAGAGATAAACTAGTGAATCTCCATGGACGGAGATCACTTGCCTTACCAAGTGTTGGATCAGGTGAATTGAAGGCATTTTAAGTTAACTAAAAAGATAAAAACCATTAACGGGTCACACTTTCTCTTCATTAAAAACCAAAACAACAAAACTTCCAATTTATGCATGTGGAAACTTACCCGGTTACCTTCACTCCAAGAGACAAAGAGCCTAGCCTCTCATCCTCTGAGGAAAAATCCTCAGAGTTTGGTTGGCTAGAAATAAAAAGAATGAGAAAACAAAAATATGTATATATATGAAGGAAGAACAGAGCAAGTGCTCTGTAAAATATATATCTTCCTCCCATCGGATTACATGATTCTATATTACATACTTCTATCTCTATTACAGTGGATGCAAGGGAATATATATAGAGACGTTTTTCCAACCTTCCTAACTAAGAAATCTTATGGTTGGTGGATTACAAGGAGAAGAATAGAAATTTATACAAAAATATCTGAAGAAAAATATCCAAAAGTGTCGGTCGTAAATATTGAGAAGCTTCAGGAGAACACCCGTGCACTGTGCAAAATGGCTGCGAAATTCTCACAGCAAAAGGCTGATTTCGTAGCCGTGCAAAAATCTTCCTTCAGCTTGGAGTGATCTGCTTGCAATGGATGTAACTCCTTCGTTTCAACTCCGAATCGTGTACAGTTTGAAGAGTTAGATTCTTGACTTCCTGAGCTTTGAAACGGTATATAGCATGTAGAAAATGGACTTTGGGAAGTGCTCCAAAAGTGCGAAAGAAGACTCAAGCTACTGTCCTCTATTTTCTTCACTCTGTTTTTCCTTTCTCTGTTGTTCTTTCCTTGCATACTTTGAACGACTTTGGAAAAGGGCTATGGAGCTCCAAATCTTGGTTCTTCATGAATTTGAGCTTCCAAAAGCTTTGCCATGAACTTCTAAATAACTCTCCTCAATCTCGGATTGCTTTGGTGATCAAAAAGCTATCAAAATACCAAAACTCAACACAAATTGATTAGAAGTGCTTGCAAGGGTCCTTAACATGTTAATTGGGTTAAAAGGCAATAACTACTACTCAAAAGTGTTTAAAAGAGTTAATTACAAGCTATCAAATAACACTTTTTGAGTAGTAATCACGGACTCACCATCGGATGGCGGCGGAACATGGTCTGTGGCAGGCTGTTGGAATGACGTAACAAGGCTTGCTCACTTTAGTCAATGATCCGGACAACATATTCGAATAGGATATGCTATCGTCCGGGTGTGATGTTCACTAGTGCCGTGTGCTTCTCCCTGAGGGAGTCTGGATAGGGGAACGCGCCACATGTCCTCTTGGGGAATCCGGATGGAGTTGATTCGGATAGCCATGCGCATTCCGTGTCATCCGGGAGAGGGTCCCTACACCTTGCACACGCAGACGGTCCCCCTTGCGACATAGCTCATTCCACTCAGGGAGGAATTCTGTCCGGCCGACATTCTACCTTCTCCGGATATCTCACATTCGGATGGGAGAGGAAGACGTTTCAATTTCCCCGGTCAGACATGTCCGGATCCTCTGATCGGATATTTTACATCCGAATATCTCACAGCCGGATGGGAGAGGAGGACGTTTCAACTTCTCCGGCCAGACATGTCCGAATCCTCTGATAGCGCTTACCTAGAGAGTTTTTCTCTCAATATACAATGCCGCGGTGTTCTCTTGAAGCTTCCTAATATTTTTGACCGACATCTTGAGATATTTTGCTTTAGATATTTGTTGTCTAAATCCCCAAAGTCTCCTTGTAACCCACATATCATAGGATTCCTTAGTCTTTAAGTAAGAACAAAGGGTGAGTAACCTCTTATATATAGTTGTAATTTTCTTTACAATCATATAGATCTCGGGAGCTTGTTCTTGGAGACAACTTTTTGTAATAGTAAGAAATATATTTTACAGAGCACTTGCTCTGTTTTTCCTTCATATTTTTGTTTTCTCATTCTTTTTATTTCTAGCCAACCAAACTCTGAGGATTTTTCCTCAGAGGATGAGTGGCTAGGCTCTTTGTCTCTTGGAGTGAAGAAAGCCAGGTGAGTTTCTTCATGCATAAATTGGAAGTTTTGTTGTTTTAGTTTTTAATGAAGAGAAAGTATGACCCGTTAATGGTTTTTATCTTTTTAGTTAACTTAAAACGCCTTTAACTCACCTGGGCCAACACTTGATAAGGCAGGTGATCTCCGTTCATTGAGATGCACTAGTTTATCTCTTGAGAGCCTTTGGGAGGTGGTTTGAAGGTAGGATTTTCTAGAATAGCCAACACTTGATAAGCTTTTGGACTCTAAGGAGACATCCATTAGTTATCTCTTGTGAGCTTTTGACAGGTAATCCAAGGTTAAAGATCACCTTGAATGGCAAATGCTAGGTGAGAAGCATGAGCCATTGCAAGGTGCATCAGTGAGAGAGATTTAGTGTTTGAACCCATTAATGGGAAGCATCTGTACCGCACCGGTTAGAGAATTAACTATATGTTAATTCTCTAATGCGAGGAAAAGAAACAAGTGACCGAAACTTTTTGTATGAGGAACCTGAGCCTAGTAATCTAAACTCCAAGAAACACTTTTCTTTATAAGTAAAATCAGTTACTATTTTTGGTTAGCTTAAAACCAATCTTTTTTTAAACATCTTTATGTTTTCTTTTAAAGCTAACCTTGAAATGAAAAGACGCCAATTCATCTTTGGATTAATATCAATTGTGGAGTGAAAACCCATCCCAGTGAACGACCCTAGAGCCACTATGCTATGCTAGCTAAGGCTATCCTAGTACATGGTGTAATAGGTTATAAATTTTGTTGATTACTCCCTTCTGAGGACCACAATCAAGGGACACCAGCTGGACACGTATCAAATGGCACCACTGTCAGGGACCATTGAGAGGACATGAACCAGCTGAGACACCAATTGGGAACGAATCACCAACCAATGAGCAATACATTTAAATAAAAATCCAAGCTTCCATGGAAGAATGAAGCATATGGAAGTGCACTGCCACTTCATAAGAGAAAAAGTTTTTCAAAGAGAGTTTGAAGTGTGGGCAATAAAGACTAATAAAAAAGTAGTTGACCCATTCACAAAAGGATTAAGAAATGCAAGGCTTGAAAATTTCTTCAATAACTTTAAATAATGTCTCAGGCTAAGTTGAAAGGAAATTCAATCACAAGGAAAATTGAAAGATTTAATACTGTTGTCTCTATATGTTGAAGTTAGCCATTGTTGGTTGCCTCTATAGTCAGTAATTACAAAACCTCATTACTTATACCAGAAAAATCTAGAAACCAACATCATCATCTTTGCAAATTGACTTCTACATCACCCAATCTTGGTCATCCTTATCACCAATTGCTAATGATGTCGCCACTGCCTCTACCACCGCCTTCTTAAATCAGTCCCACTGGTGTAGCCCTTATCGACTAATGATCACTAACGCCTTGGCCTACCTACACCCTCTCCAAATAGCATTAAAGCTATTTAAAAAGGGAGTCCTGCTAGCATCCCTTTCATCTCCCGAGGCAGAGTTTGTGGGTGTTCTAGTGTTAGTGTGTTGTTTAGGCTACTATTTTCTAGACTTTCCTTCTTGAGTGCTTTGTTATGATTTAAATATTTTGGTCAGACATTTGCTTGGAATGCCTGGATATATTTCTCTGCTAGAGTTCTCTTTAAAAATTGTGGTTGTATTGAATCTATTGATAATATTTGGTGAGCTATATTCCTGCTACTATTGTGCAATTATCAGTTGAAGGGATGAAACAACTCAAGGTATTAGATTTCTATGGAATACATCTTCCATCACTGCCCTCATCAGTTCAGTGCCTTACTAATCTTCGAACATTGTGTTTGAATGGATGCAAGTTGGGAGACATTGCTATAATTGCAGAGCTAAAGAAATTAGAAATTCTTAGCCTTGTGGATTCTGATATTGAACGATTGCCCACAGAAATATCACAGTTGACTCATCTGAGGCTGTTGGATTTGAGTCATTCTTCCAAACTAAAAGTCCACCAGATGTCATCTCAAGCTTGGCCCGATTAGAGAATTTGCATATGGAAAATACTTTACTTAATGGGAGGTGGAAGGAAAGAGTAATGCTTGCTTCACTGAGTTAAAGCATCTGTCTCATTTAACCGCTCTGGACATACAGATACCAGATGCCAAGTTGCTGCCAAAAGACATAGTCTTTGATAACTTGATAAGATATAGAATATTTGTAGTTGATGTCTGGATCTAGGAAAAAAAACCATAAAACCAATAGAACATTAAAGCTCAACAAATTCCATACAAGCCTTCATCTGGTGGATGGTTTCAGCAAGTTGTTGAAGAGAACTGAAGATCTACACTTGCGTGAATTGTGTGGTGGTACTAGTTTTCTTTCCAAATTAGACGGGGAAGGTTTTTTAAAATTAAAGCATCTCAATGTTGAAAGCAGTCCAGAGATTCAATATATTGTGAACTCAATGGATCTAACTTCATCACATGGTGTCTTTCCTGTTATGGAGACATTGTCTCTCAATCAACTGATCAACTTGCAAGAAGTATGCCATGGCCAATTTCCAGCAGGGTCCTTTGGTTGCTTGAGAAAGTAGAAGTGGAAGATTGCGACAACTTGAAATTTCTCTTCTCATTCTGTATGACTAGAAGCCTTTCCCGACTTGAAGAACTAAAAGTAACTAGATGCAAGAGTATGGATGAGATTGTTTCCCAAGGAGGGAAGAAATAAAAGTAGATGGTGATGATGCTGTTAATGTGCCTTTGTTCCCTGAATTCAGATACTTGACATGATAGGACTTAACCAAGCTCAATAATTTCTACTTTGAGGAGAAGCCGGTGCTTTCCAAGCCTGTAAGCACAATTGTTGGTCCTAGTACACCACTTCTCAACCAACCGGTATGTCAAACCATGATAATCCTTTCTAGCAAGCCATTGCATTTTTCGTCACTTCAATTCAAATACATGAAGACCTATCTGATGAGACTTTACCAGCAAGATAAAACAGAGCCTAGGAGGTTGTTTTGGGCGCTGTGACCAAATACAAGTCCATCAGTTCTAAATAGGCTTAATTTTGTCTAAAATCTAGCTTTAAACAATATATTATGCTTAGTCAATGGATGATCCAATCCAGTGGAAGATTATCATCATGCGTTTATTTTCACTCTATATTAATTGCTGCAATTTTATGTATACAATGCAGTACATCTATGTTGTATACAACGTTCTCAGAGGTTCTCATGTTACAGGATATCAGGGATGGCCAACTTCTGCTTTCCTTGGGAGGCAACCTCCAGTCTATCAAGTTGAAGAATTGCATGTCAATATTGAAATTATTCCCACCCGGTTTGTACAGAATTTGCAAGTACTAATAGTGGAAAACTGTTATCAACTGGAACATGTATTTGATCTTGATGATGGACATGTTGGGCTCCTCCCTAAATTAGAACTAAGGTTGATTGGTCTACAAAAGTTGAGGCAATATGCAACTGAGGCAGCTCCAGAAATCATTTCCCTTCTTCTATGGCTTTTGCTTCTGTAGGCAACATCATATTCCCTAAATTAATCCATATTTCACTGGAATCTTTGCCCACCCTCACAAGTTTCTCCCCTGGATATCATTCCCTCCAAAGCCCTCACCATGCCGACCTTGATACCCCTTTTGCAGTGCTCTTTGATGAAAGGGTCAGTTTGTTTCTCAAAATCCTTTTCTTTTTTACTACTTATGATTTTAGTTTTCCTTTTAACATTGTTTTGAATCAAATTATTGGAGGAAAATAAAGAAATTTTAGATTAATGTGGTTCTTTCTTTTCTTTTTTTTTCTTTTCCTAAATTTAACTTAACTTTATATAAAGTTAAATATCTTTAAATCTTTAATCTTTTTTGTATTAGTCTTTAAATGTTATGTTAAGTGTTAATTTATTTGTTTTTATTCACGTTTGAATGTTGAGGGGTTTTTGTATATATCAAAACATTTATAAAATAAATCGTATGTAATTGGAAAAAATAATATCCACATATCCTAAAATATTTGAATTATTACTATAATAGAAATTTTATAATAATTAATTATGTCATTGGTATGAAAATTGGTAATTGGATAATAAACAGGATTTTAGTAAGAGAATGCTAGAAAAATTTCTAAGTTAACACTTGCTTCTATATGGTGTACCTTTTGATGATGGATTTATAATTGAAGCATATGTTTAATTATTGAAATTAATTCATTAACTTTTATATTTTTAATTTGGGAAAAATATCAAATTCTATGTATATGGATTCAAATATGGCAACAAAGTTAAAAAAAAAAAAAAAAAAAAAAAAAGATGATATATACCATTAAGATAAACTTTTTTTTAAAAAAAAAAAAAAAAGTTACTTTCTATATTAAGACAAAATTATCCTTAAAAAAATGATAAATTTTAAAACAAATAGGTGTAAAAATATTTTAAGGTTTAAAAGTAATTTGCTTTAAGAATTAAATAAAAAAATTAAACAAAAAAATCAATCAAACAAATCTTTTGGAACATTTTAAATGTTTGACAGTTGTATTAAAATGAATTCCATACCAACTCTACTATTTCTTGATAGTTGAATTAAAATTCTTATCGTTTTAGGCAATGGAATTCAACTTCTTTAAGCATGTTCAATGTCCTCTACCCTTCAACCCATCTTTAAGATGTAGTTTGTTATGTTTTTCTTTTGATGTCCCAGATTCTGGTCGACTCTAGACATGGATGATTTCTTATTTTAGTTATTCAAAATGTATAAATAACAAAATGATGGGATGAACTCTGCAGGTTGCATTTCCTAGCTTAGAGTTATTAAATATCTCGGGACTGGATAATGTGAAAAAACTATGGCACAACCAACTTTCTTAAGATTCCTTTTCCAAACTAGAGAGTCTTGTAGTGTGGAATTGTGACAGTTTGATAAATTTGGTACCATCCTCGGTATCTTTTCAAAATCTAGCTACTCTAGATGTGTAGTCTTGTGGTAGTTTGAGAAGTTTGATATCACCCTCAATAGCTAAAAGTCTTGTAAAACTCAAAACACTCAAAATAGGTGGATCACATGTGATGGAAGAAGTGCTTAGCAACGAAGGAGGAGAAGCTACAGATGAGATTGCTTTCTACAAATTACAACACATGATACTTCAATGTTTGCCAAACCTCACAAGCTTCAGTTCAGGGGGTTATATATTCTTATTCCCATCCTTGGAGTATATGGTGGTGAAAAAATGCCCCAATATGAAATTTTTCTCTCCAAGCTTCATAACTACACCAAGGCTAGAAAGAATAGAAGTGGCAGATGATAAGTGGCATTGGCAGGCTAAATACCATCATCCATGATTTGTTCATAAAGACACATTGTATGTACTGATTCAGCAATCTTAGTTATAGAGGATGATTTAACATTTTCTTTCCTTCCTATGAATGATAACAGTATGAGTACGACTATTAGAGAGACACCATCAATGTTGTTTCATGCATTAAAATCAAATATAAGAGGGTTAAACCTTTTCATTTTCTTCAGATTTTTCATTCCTATCCTAGGTTTTCTGTTTATTTTTCTATATTTAAATGATATATCAATTCCTAATTAAGTTGCTATGCTCCTTCCTTGGCAACCAATAGACAATGCTATTGCTCTTACAACTTATCTTATGTGCAATCAAGCCAGGGTGTTGCATCCTTTTGTTTTTAGTATTATAGGGAGTAGTTGTGAGACAAGTATTTACATGATGCTAGGCTTTTTAAGATTGCTCAACCGCTATTCATAGTTAACATGTTATTGTTATATCTATTAGCAATCATTAAAATGAAAGTTTGTGACCATTTTTGAAATATTATCCTATAATCAAAGAAAGTGATATAGTAGAATGTTCTATAACTATATTTTGAAAATAAATAAAGTCATTCTGAAAACCTTTGTTTTGAAACCACAAAACCATTAACTAGTAATTGGGTTATACAAATTATGTTAAAGTGAAAAACCAGGTGAGGATTGGTCACCTATTGCTAGGATCTATTGTTATCTTTCTAATGCTAGATGCTTTGTGATCTTTTAATGCTAGGATGTGTGAATTTCCCTAATTCTAGGATGCAGTTTGACCTTCTAGATGCCACAATGTATGATGTCCAAATGCCAAATGTTGTCTTTATCTTCCAATCTAAAGATATATTGATTGATTAATAGTGTGATGTTATCTTATCTTCCAATCTTAAGATACATTGATTGTTTAATAATGTGATGTTAATTCCCAATGTCATGTAGTAAGGAGCTCAAGATGACAATGGACTTGTGATGGCAAAACTCTATTGCTAATTCCAATTATCTTAAGATGATATTTATTCAATTAAGCTATTATCATGTTGAATTCATTATTTTGTTAGTTATAGATTAATAAACTTAAATTCATATTTTCTAATTCTATCATGTCATGTAATCTATTTATTTAACCTTATTAAATTCTCACAATGATTTATTTACATTTTTCAAGTAGTGTTGACGTTGAGATTATGGAATTGGGAACTAGTTCATCATTATAATTACACCATGTTTGGTTCTTGGAAATGTTACTGTTTGGCTAGATTTCTAACCATGTTAATGCAATATGTATCATTCCATCCACTACTACAAAATTTTAAAATAATGACGCTTCATTCCTTCACACTTTTAAAAAACGTCATTATTTGATATAATATGCTTTATTTTATGGCGCTTATTAAAAGTGTCATTGTTTGACATACTCTTATCCCTTTATCATGGTACACAATGACACTTGTTGGAAGCATCATTGTTTGATATACTATTTTCTCTTTTACCTTGTATGCAATGATGCTTATTGGAAGCATCATTGTTTTGTTAACTAGTATTATTTTTCCTCGGCATTTCTATAAGTGCCATTGAATTTTACCTATAAATATATGGCTATCTCTAGAATTTTTTTCTCTCTGCAATATGTTACAGCCAAACATTCCTCCCATTTCATATCTCGACAAACCCGAATTTGAAGCTCAAATCTCATATCTAAAGGAACAATGATGATTGAATGACAAACTTCCAAAGACTCATTGCATATCCTTCTAGAGAATCTAGTCCCTACATGTCAATTGTTGATGTTGCAAGTTGGGAGAAACCCTTTCCGTGCTATGAAACCCTTTTTGCAAGGGTGAAATCCAGCACTAAGAAGCCATAACCCATTCCTCATTTACAAATTCCACCACTAAAATGCCCTAACCCTTTGGAGTAGCCTTACCTGATTTCAATAATTTCACAACTAGTCACCATTGGAAAATTTCCACTATGAACCAGTGTCATTGATGTATACCGTTGCATTCCCATATCTATGAGTGGTAAGTCCTCTTCTCTCAATGTGTTTTGTTTTCATATTTTATTTTAGGGCTTTTTTGTGTTCTTGTGATTTTTGGGATGATTGTGTTTCTTATTAACTATGCATGTTAAAACTCAATGTTTTTAGCAGATCGATTAAACAACTACATGGGGAAGAGCCAAACAAAAATAAAAACAAAAGAGGAAAAACGAATGAACAAGGGAGTTTTGGACTAGAACCAACTAAGGTTGCCTGTGCTTCTAACATATTGTTTTCACATAAATGCAAAGAGATTAGTTGTCCTCCCACATCCCACTACCCACCACCCATATTCTTATTGTTTTGGATAATCCTCTTACATAAGCAAATTAAACAATATTTATACATCCATCATTAGTTGGGTTATTTGTCACTTTTGCGTATTTCCCTACATCCACCACAAAATGTAAAAAATAAAAATTAGTAAAACAAGCACAAATGAGAAACCAATGAAAATAAAATACAAATAGTAAAAAAAATTCAATATTTTTAGTGCTCTATCTAGGTATAATTTATATTATTTTGATTTCCTACACATGGGTCTTAATTGAATTGATTAATTTTCAAGTTACTAGCATGTGTGAAATGAAAGTGATCTTGTTGTTATTATTATATGCATCAAATCATTAAACTAATTTTGTTGCAATTTGGTTTAGGTCCATGGAAAAGTTGTCTTTTTGTGAGTAAATCTACAAAGATGGATTTCTTTTTTATTATTATTATTGCTATTATTATTTTAATTTTTTTTTGTTTTTCACTAGTGTTAATCAAGACCACAAAAGTTTTTGAATCAATTTTGATTAATATATAAAAAAAACATAAATACCTAAAATATATCATTGTCTTTATTGAACGCTTTTTCCTTCAAAAATTCATTCATGGTTTGAATCATTTCTCATTCTAATTTTCTTCATTATGTATATTTTGTCAAATAAAATGATGAGTTTTTAAATTTCTTCTAGATATTTTGATATGTCATATCTATTTAATTACTCTTGAAACGTAGGCCCACAAACTTTAGAATATTTTTTTCCAAACATTTCCAAGTGTTTCATACAAACAAAAGAAAAATAAAAAAATAAATCTAAAAAAAACATAAATGAGTTTAATTATCACATAAAATTAACCAAAATTCACTTGAATGTTGTAAAAAATGTGAGGAGATCCTAGTATATATCCAACTAGTTTGAGTTTACAAAGAAGAAACAAAAGTGCATGATTGAGAAGGGAACAAGATGATGAGGACCCAAAATTCAAACACATCATAACAGCATACAGGGGATGCGATTTAACAGTTTTTTTTTTTTTTTTGTCACAAACACTATCTCTGCTCTGTTACTCATCTGATTATTATAGTTTTAAAGGATTAAGTTAACATTCTTTATTTATTTTTTATTTTATTATTTATATGTTGATTTTAGTTAACTTCATTTTTTGCAATTTTAATTGTGGTATTTTATTTTATTTATTCCACATTGCAGCTTATTTGACTTTGTTGTTGTTGGTTCTATCAGGCACACAGTGCACTTTTGGTGGAGAAGGAAGCAACTGTTTTATTTGTATGGGGTGTTGCTTATATATGTGGCTCATTGTGACTTGAGAATGTAAGTCTATTACTGGTCCACCATCTGCTCTTGTATAGAGCCATACTATCTCTAAAGTTATAGTGGTTAAAAAAACAAACAAACAAACCATTCACTACCTTAAACTCTTAATCCCAATGTCCCTAAGATTTTGATGTTTGCCCATATCGGGCATTTGATGCTTTCTCTGATTGCTGAACCATTGGGAACACACGACAATTTGGTAGTGGAAGTATAACCAAAAATCAATATGGTCACATAGTCTTTGCTATTCTATCCTGACTAACTATTATGGTTAAAGCTTCTAAGAAATATGTATTCACTCCTCTATTAGTGCTCAGTGAATCAAAGCTTGGGGTTTGAATTGGAAGCAAATATTCTAACCAAAATGGTTGATTTCACCTTGAAATGTTACTTGACCTCTTCTCTAACCCCTCAGGCTTTTATATTTTAATTTTTTTTTTTTTTATCTTTTTCCTTTTCAGTTTGGAGGTTGTACTTTTTTTCATCCTTCAACAAATTTGGCTTGTTATAGAAAAAAATTCATGGTATGGGAAAAGAATCATATCTTCTAGAAATCTTAATGAACTTGTTTTTTAAGGTGTTGCTAGCAGAAAAGAGAATTAGAGATCGACATTGCAAAATAGAATTGACTATATGGACAAATTACTTCAGGTTGACTGTTCGAACAACTGGTTTGATTGGTTGATATTGTACTAGTTTTCAAATCTTCTATCAGTTTTTCCTGATTTTCTTGGATTTTGAGGTTTTGAAATTTTTGGGTTTCTAAGGCAATCAATTGGTTTTGAAGGTTTTGTAAATGTTGGGCTAAAGTTGACACAGTTTTTCCATAAGCATATTCTAAATTTTGGTTTGAAAAGCTTTGTGGTTTTAAAAACCAAAAATTATCTACAATGGCCTTATGTTCTTAAAAAAGGTTTTGAGAAAATAAAGAGTTAAACCTCATATTTGGGATTCAACACTTTGTTCAGACATATGGTTTCATACTGGAAGGTTCTAACTTTAGTAGGTTTTCTTTGAGCCATGTTCCTGTAATTATAAAATCAACCATTAGTATTATTAACATTATTTATTATTTGTCTACTTAACCAATCTGCTAATATATTATCTTTTCCTTTAATATGTTCAAATTTTGGTTTAAAACCAATTAAAGAGTTTTGAAACTTTATCCATCTTTTGGTGGACAGTTTTGAAGAATTTTTGTTTTCAAAGAATTTTTTAATATTCTCATAATCAGTTCTTAAAGTAAATTTTTCTTGGTTAAAAAATAATTGAAATTTTTCTAAGACTAATATTATTGCTTCAATTTCTAAATCTGTAGAACTGAGGTTCTTTTGATAATCATTAAAAGTTCCACTACAATATCTACAAAGTTTTTCTTCTCCTATATTCGTTACTGCTAAAAGTATACCTCTCCATCTTGTTTGACTAGCATCAGTTTGAACTATTTTATATTCATTTTCTAAGGGTAAATGTAAGGTTGAGAGATGTTTCACAATTTCTTTTATTTTCTGTACAAGTTTAATATCTTCTTGGTTAAAATATCTTTACCTTGTGTTTTTTGTTTTACTATAAAGGGGTCCAACTAATTTGCTAAGGTTTTTAATATATGGGCTAGCATAATTTAATAATCCTAAAAAACTTTGAAGGGTTTTTAAGTCTTCAAGTTCATCTTGAAAATTATTTATTTTTTGCACTATATGTTATTGCAATTTTATTTGTCCATCCTCTAATTCTAATCCTAAAAATTCTATAATTGAGTCTTAAATAATTTCAATTTCTTTTTACTTACTATTAATCCATGACTAATTAGTTTTTCAAAAATAAATTCTAAATGTTTTATGTGTTCCTGAAGAGTATATGAAAAAAACAAGAATATCATCAATATATACAAGAACAAAAGAATATTTACCAAAAATATTATCCATCATTCGTTGGAATATCTGAGGAGCATTTTTTAGTCCAAATAGCATTACATTCCATTCATATAATCCACAAGGACATGAAAACGCTATCCATGGTTTACTATCTTCTTCTAATCTAATTTGCCAAAATCCACTTTTACAATCTAATTGAGAAAAATATTTACATCCTTGAATAGAATTAATTAAAGAATCTTTATTTGGAATTTTATAGGCATCATCATATGTATTATCATTCAGTCTTTTATAATTAATAACCATCCTAGCTTTTCCTCGTTTTTCTTCATTATGGTTTCTGACCAAGAAAACTAAGGATTTATGGGGACTGAAACTTGGTTTTATGAGGTTATTCTGTAATAGTTCTTCTATTTGAGTTTTGAACTCCTTTGTATCTATAAGGTTACATGCTATATATGTCGTTTTTATTGTTAAATTTGGGTTTTTAATTGGTATTTCACAGGTTGTTTTATTTTTATTCCAATGTTTTTGTGGGTCTTCTCCTATAATTCCTATTTTTTCTGCTTCTAATATAAGGTTTTTTAATCTATCTGCATTTCTTAATTGTTCTGAGTAGTCATTAATTATGCTATCTTTTTGTGCTTCTACTTTGTTAATTTGATGAGATGTTACATTATGATTTTTATTTAATACATTTTCCATGTTTGTATATACAATTGTTGTGGTTTTAGGATGAAAATTGACTTGGTTATTTTGTATTATTATCCCTCTTTGTAAAGAATGTACAAAATTTAAACCCAAAATAAAAGAATATAAACTTATAGTAGGTACAAGATAAGTTTGGGGTAACACTAAGGTTATGTTATTAATTATAATTGGTACGTTTGAAATATATTTGGTTAGTATTAGTTTTTGTTGATTATATTGGACTAACTCTACTGGTTGAACTAATGTTTGCTGATCTTCTTGAGGTACTAAGGTTTCAAATAAATTGTTTTTATTGGCTCCAATATCTAACATTGCGTCTACCTTTAATTCTATGGTTTGTAATTTAATTATTGTTGGAAAAATAATAGATTTAACTTTATTTGCCATATTTACTTGTTCTACTGTTTGTATGGTTATCTTTTTAGGATTTATTGGTTCTTTTATTTATTTTACAAGACTTTTTGGTTCTTCTGTTTCCTTAGGTTTTGAACAACTACCTTCTTCTTCTTCTAAAATTTTTCTTTTAATTATTATTTGTAAATCCTTCCATATATTATAAGGTTTTATTTTACTTTCTAAATGTTGTACAAGGTTTTTTAAATTTAAAGGGGTTTTCTTAACTTGATTTTCCTCTTTTTCAATGATCATACAAATTTCTTCTTTTTCTATTTCACTATCATCTATACTATATACACTTGAATTTTCACTTTCAAAATCTAATTCACTAATAAGTTCTTCTTCTTCACTATCTACTTGATATTCATTTATTAGGTTTATTTTTACTTGGGTTTTTCTATTTCATTCATTTAATGGTTTTTTAAGTTCAAGACATTCAGGTCTTATATGGCCTTCCTGACCACACAAATAACATTTACACCGTCTTTTTCTTTCTGTGGTTCTCTTTCTTTTTATCCAAAACTTTCCAGGTTTTTTATATCTTGTCTGATATGGTTGTCTTTTATAAAAGGTTCTTGACTTTCTTCTTAAAAAATTATTATAGCTCTTAGGTTTTCTAAACTTATATTCTCTACATCCTATATCTAGGTTTTCTCCTATATGCAATTTTCTAAAAAGTTGTTGATTTATGTCTTGTTTCTTTATTTGGCTTCTTTCTCTTATGCTTACACATTCTCTTTCTAACCAGTTTTTTACAAATTCTATTCTAGCACCTATATAAGGAGAGTTTTTATACTCGGAGGTTGTAAATTCATTCCATAGTCTAAGTCCTACGTGTCCTTGTATTTTTAATATATATTTATTTAAATATTCAGGGGTTTTGTCTACTCTAGCAAGGATTGCATATTTCCTAAATTTTTGTTCATATTCTCTTATATACGAAAGGTTACATAATTTCAATTGTTCTAACTTATGAAGGTATATTGCGAGTTCTTTTACATCTTCTTGAGTTGTTCCTAAACGATAAAGTTTTATTAGATTTATAAATACAAATATGCTAAAATTATTTCTAACTTCTTGAAAATAACTATTGCTTTCCATGTTTCTAAAGAATTGTAATATGGTTCTTCTAAGGGTCCTTTTGCAAAATTCATAAATTTCTTGTTGGTTTTTAAAGGATACTACCACACCTGCTGAATTTAAAGATTGTTCCCAATTTTCTATGATTTTCCTAAGATCTTGCGCACTATCTATATCTAATATTGTTCCATATTCATATACTGGTTACAAAGAATTATATACTGGTTGCAAAGAATTAGAAGGTTCTATTTTAGTTTTCCATTGAGGTCCTTTTGGCTTACTGTATGACTTATTATATCTTACTATTTCACTTTTTACATTTACAAATTCCTTTTCTTCATTTATTGTATTTACTGACTCTTTTGAGATCATTTCTATGTTTTCTTTAATTTTTTATTGAATAGTAAATTGATTTATTATTTCTATATCTATAAGTTTTTTTATTAAATTGGTTTATAGAGTTGTTCTATTATTTGTTCATCTGTATACTTTTTACACATTATATCAACAAAGTTTTCTTGATCGACCTATTTGTCTAGTAATGTTGGATTACTAAATTCCTCTAACATTATATTTACTAACTCTGAGTTTTTGTATAAGTTTTCTATTGTCTCAATGTTTAGTAAAATATCTTCTTGTATAACATTTACAGTTTCTATCTCACTATTTGACTCTACCTCTATATTTACAGTTTTATAATTTCCAAAGGTTATACTTGCACTTCCATCTTGGTTTTCATATAAGCTACTAGATGTTGGATATTTTATTACTGGTTTATTTATTTGAGGTAATTCCCACTTTCGTCCTAATAAGTAATCTATATTCACGGGTTTTGCTTCTATCATATTTAGCCTTTGCTTCCAAAGGTTTTTACTATATCGTCAAATTCCATCATACATTTTAAACTTAAAGCATTAATAGTTTTTCCTATAAATCCTATAGTTATGCTAAGGTTTTTACTTCCTAATTCCATATCATAACCTTTAGTATTTACAGTTATTTTTATTTTTTCTGTGAATTCCTTAAGATCTATACAAAATTGAGGTATACAGCCAATAACTGCGTCATTTTGGTTCATATTAACTTCTGCACTAGCTAAAAGAGCTCGTCCTACTGTATTGTTTCTAGTATCTAAAAGGTTAATATTTGTAAGTGCTCCAATTTCTTTACGATGAAGTCCTATTATTCCTATTAAAATTATTCCTAAGTGCATATATTTATTGGTTTTATTGTTTAATAGTTTGTGTTTTGTTTCTGGAGATACTAAGTCTAAATATACAATATTTCCTATTGAACTTATAATATATTGATTTAAAAATCTAGTTATTTTAGAATTTTGAACTAATTGTTTTTTGCAAGGTGTTACTTCCTTTACTGTCTTTTTAAATTTTTCTTCAATAAATTCTTTTACATTATCTTTGGGGTTTATTGCTTCTACTATTTCCATAGTTTTATTGCTAAACTTTTTGGTTCAAAAGGATTTATTTTTCTTTCTGTTCTAATTATTGGTTTTTCTCCTAAACTAAAGTTTTCAAGTTGTTTTAAAAGGTTATGTAATTTTTGTTCCTTTGATAATACTCTATTTCTTTGTTCTAAAAGTTTATCTACTTTTTGGTTAACTTTTTCTAAAGTTTCTTTTAAATTTTGTTGTTCTAATTTTATTTGTTATATTTCCTTTCTAACAAATTTTTCTTCTCTAGCTAATTGTTCTTTAATATAATCTAGGTTATTTCTTAGCAAGTTATGGTTCTTAAAGTCTTCCAGTTTTTTTTCTAATTCCTAAGACTGTGTTTAGTTTTTCTACAGATTTTATTTGTCTTTTGTGGATTTCTTTTAAAATATCCATATTATTTTGGTTTTCTTCATGAATTTGTTCTTGTAATACTACGTTTGTTATTTTTAATTGTGTTTCTACTAAAAATTTTAACTGCTTTACCTCTTGGGTTTGTAGATAAGGGTTCATTATCTTTAATATGTTTTAATTAGATGAGCTAGCATATAAATTATCAATATAATATTTTATAATTTCTCTTTTAATTAAGGTTTCTGTAGCAAAAAGTTCATCAAAGGCTTCTTGTATAGCTACTTCGTATTCGTTCAAATATTTAAGAGAAGTTAGATTTTTAATATCTATGGTTAAATCTTTTACAGTAGTTCTTAAATTATGCAATTTATCACAAGTTTCTCTAAATTCTTTACGTTGAGCATACAACCTATTATTAGGTTCTTTTACACGATCATAATCTATATTATATATACCAGGAGGATAAGGAATAAAAGACATTAATTCATCTCAAATAAGTAAAGTAAATAAAGATGCATAATAAATCAAGCAAAATTAATCAAATTTTAAATGGGGTAAGATAAAGTTCAGTACTCTGAAAATTAATTTGAATCTACAGTCTCCTTTCATAATTAATATACTGCAATACACAGAGAAGCTCTGATACCAACTTTTCCCATCAAGGTAATGGTAGGGGTTTTGAAATCTCCGTTAACAATGAAAGTTTTATATTAATTAAAGTGTGAATACATTTATTGCTAACATTAAAATAATATAAACATTTCCAAATACTTATTATTTTAATATAAAATTTTCAAACACTCATTAAGAAAAAGACTCTAATTTTCAAACAATTATTATTTTAATATATTTTTTACTGAAAGTTCTCTGCTTATAGTATGAAACCATTTAATGTATAAAAGTTAAGTTTTTGAAATTGGATATCTAAAAAATTCAGGTGATAAAAATCAAAATTTTTAAAACATCACTTCGTGTCAAGGTAATACCCCTCTTCTGACCAGACAAAGTCTCCCTCAGAAGCCAATTTTTCGGCAAAAACGGGTTTCAGGTCAAGGGTTAAGACTAAAGACTCTAGTTTTAAAACATGATTTTGCACCCAAAATTTTCTTAATAACCTGATTTTTTTTTTTTCTTTTATGTTGATGAGAACATTATATAAAAATGATCCATGTATATTACAGATATTAATTATTAAAGAAAACTAAAAAATAATTCAAATAATTTTCATTTCCCTACTTTACCTTTTTACCCTTTTTACCCCCTAAGGGTAAAAAAAATACATGAAATAAAATAAATTCTGAATGAAAGCATAAATTTAACAGAAAATTATCATTTTCTTATTGATTGTTGATAAATTTACAAGGCTGAAGATACAGCTTTCTTTCATAGACACCTTTACACTTTTGCACACTCCTTTGGACTCACTCTCTTGGGCACACTTCTTTTCTTTTACTACAATGAATTTATAGACAAAGCATTTACAAGTGATAGATGAGAATTAAATTCAAGTGGTTGGACAGTAGGAAAAATATTTACAGGTTTGGTTAAGGATAATAAATACAAGGATGGTAAAGTCATTATGAGGGTTTGACTTTTAAGTTTTCTTTAACCATCCATCTGATACTTCTTCCATTTTCTCCTTGTCTTTTTCTTCCTTTTTCTGTCACATGCATAATACGTGGCTTTTATGCTTCTGAGCTTGTACTGTTATATTGAATTTTTGTAGTTGAAGATGCATTTACTACTTCAATATCGTCATTGCTGACATCATCCTTCCATTGCATTTTGCATATTATGATAACTTTCATAGTCCAGGTTTTCCCAAAATAATGCGTCATCACTGAGATAGGAAGATGGTTCTAGTATATCTACACTGAGTTCGGTTATAAAATCCTATTCTTCAGAACTAATAAAAGATTTTGAAACAATGATGTGTTCTAAAGGTTTGACTCTCCATATAGACATGGTTTTTGTTTCACCAATAAGATGAAATAATTTATTCCTGGTTGGTCTAAGAGCATAGATTTGAAAAGCTCTAAAGAGAGTAAAAAATTCTGGAAATTCATTCGAACGGGTCATTTCCCATTCTGGTTCTTGTTAAGAGATGAGTGGTTCTTGATTATGTTTCATATATACATGGTGATAGCCTAACACTATTGATCCATCAGTTTGAAATAAAGGTGGAATGGTTTCAAAAGAAATATCTATCTGTTTTTCGGTTCTAAAAAGATAAGTTAGAATATCTTTAAATTTTTCTAGGAAATTCTCAGGGATTTGAGATATATGGTTCATAAAAACATTTTTTAAAATTCCCTGATCCATGAGCTGGGGTACTAAATAAAAAAATTCTCTATTTACAACAGACATATTTACATAAGCTAAATATATAACAAAGAAAAATTCAGGGTCATGATATGTCATATACCCTATTTTTATCCCGACATTTTTGGTTCTAAAATATTTGTATAAAAGTTCTTGATTTTTAAAAATTTTGTTATATTGGGTTTGCAGAAAAAATGTTTTGACTAAAGAGTAGTTATCAACTCCAATTAGGTTTTTAAGAACAAGTTTGTCATATTGTTCAGTCAAAAGAGCTGATTTCTTAATTAAACTAATTACTTTAGGTTGCTTATTCGAACAACTGGTTTGATTGGTTGATACTGTACTGGTTTTCAAATCATCTATCAGTTTTTCCTGATTTTCTTAGATTTTGAAGTTTTGAAATTTTTGGATTTATAAGGCAATCAGTTGGTTTTGAAGGTTTTGTAAATGTTGGGCTAAAGCTGACACGGTTTTTCCATAAGCATATTCTAAATTTTGGTTTGAAAAGCTTTGTGGTTTTAAAGACCAAAAATTATCTACAATGACCTTATGTTCTTTAAAAAGGTTTTGAGAAAATAAAGAGTTAAACCTCATATTTGGATTCAACACTTCGTTCAGACATATGGTTCCATACTGGAAGGTTCTAGCTTTATTAGGTTTTCTCTAAGCCATGTTTCTATAATTATAAAATCAACCATTAGTATTATTAACATTATTTATTATTTGTCTACTTAACCAATATATTATATTTTCCTTTAATATGTTCAAATTTAGGTTTAAAACCAATTAAAGAGTTTTGAAACATTATCCATCTCTTGGTGGATAGTTTTGAATAATTTTTGCTTTCAAAGAATTTTTTAATATTCTCACAATCAGTTCTTAAAGTAAATTGTTCTTGGTTAAAAAATAATTGAAATTTTTCTAAGACTAATATTATTGCTTCAATTTCTAAATCTGTAGAACTGAGGTTCTTTTAATAATCATTAAAAGTTCCACTACAATATCTACAAAGTTTTTCTTCTCCTATATTAGTTACTGCTAAAAGTATACCTCTCCATCCTGTTTAACTAGCATCAGTTTGAACTATTTTATATTCATTTTCTAAGGGTAAATGTAAGATTGGGAGATGTTTCACAATTTCTTTTATTTTCTGTACAAGTTTTGTTGGGCTTTGTGGAGCCTAGTTTTGTTTGATCCGGTTTGACGACCCGACCCGAATAATATTGCATGGCTTTTTTAATGGGAGATTTATTGAGGCCTGTTGGGCCCGTTTAGCCCATTGTGGAACCACCTTTTGTAATTAGGGTTTTTTAGTATGGTAGGGTTGCCGTGCTATATATATATAGAGAATATTGTAGCCGCCATGTTGTACTCTGAATTCTTCCCTGATAATAGTGATATCCCTACAACTCCGTGGACGTAGGCAAATTGCCGAACCACGTAAATACTGTCTTGTGTGTGTGATTGTTTTTCTTTGGCGTGTGTTTTCTCTAATTTTTTTTGTTTCTCACGGGTTGGGAATTCGGTTTAATTCCCTACAACTGGTATCAGAGCCTAGGGTTAGGTTTGAGTGGGAGCAATGGCAGAGGAAGCAGGAAAGGCGTCTGGAATAGAAAAGTTTGATGGCACAGACTTTGCGTATTGGAGGATGTAGATTGAAGATTATCTCTATGGGAGGAAATTGCATCTACCTCTTTTAGGGACAAAACCTGAGAGTATGAAGGCTGAGGAATGGACGCTTCTTGACAGACAGGTTCTAGGAGTTATTAGGTTAACTCTGTCTAGGTCTGTTGCACATAATGTTGTAAAGGAGAAGACCACAGCAGATCTGATGAAGGCTTTGTCCGGTATGTATGAAAAGTCGTCCGCAAACAATAAGGTGCATCTGATGAAGAAATTGTTCAATTTGAAGATGGCAGAGAATGCATCAGTAGCACAACATCTGAATGAATTTAATACAATCACAAATCAATTGTCGTCTGTAGAAATTGATTTTGATGATGAGATTCGTGCTCTGATCGTCTTGGCTTCTTTGCCAAACAGTTGGGAGGCAATGAGGATGGCAATAAGCAATTCTACGGGAAAGGAAAAGCTCAAGTACAATGATATACGAGATTTAATTCTGGCTGAGGAGATTCGCCGAAGAGATGCAGGTGAAACCTCAGGATCTAGTTCTGCCCTAAACCTGGAGACAAGAGGCAGAGGTAATAACAGAAATTCAAATCAGGGTAGATCAAATTCCAGAAATTTTAATCGGAACAGAAGCAAATCTAGATCAGGCCAATAAGTACAATGCTGGAATTGTGGGAAAACAAGTCACTTTAAAAGGCAATGCAAAAGCCCTAAGAAGAAGAATGAAGATGATTCTGCTAATGCTGTAACAGAAGAGGTACATGATGCATTATTTCTTGCAGTAGACAGTCCACTTGATGATTGGGTTTTGGATTCAGGAGCTTCGTTTCATACCACTCCACACCGAGAAATCATACATAATTATGTTGCAGGTGATTTTGGTAAGGTGTATTTGGCTGATGGTTCAGCCTTGGATATTGTGGGTCTGGGAGACGTCCAGATATCATTGCCTAATGGGTCTGTTTGGTTACTGGAGAAGGTTCGACATATTCCTGACTTGAGGAGGAATCTGATTTCTGTTGGACAACTTGATGATGAAGGACATGCAATACTATTTGTTGGTGGTACTTGGAAGGTTACAAAGGGAGCTAGGGTATTGGCTCGTGGAAAAAAGACTGGCACCCTATATATGACCTCATGTCCAAGAGACACAATTGCAGTTGCTGATGCAAGTACTGATACAAGCCTATGACACCGCAAACTTGGCCACATGAGTGAGAAAGGGATGAAAATGTTGTTGTCAAAAGGAAAACTATCAGAATTGAAGTCCATTGATTTTGACATGTGTGAAAGTTGCATCTTAGGAAAGCAAAAAAAGGTGAGCTTCTTGAAAACTGGCAGGACCCCGAAGGCTGAAAAATTGGAACTAGTACACACTAATTTGTGGGGGCCTTCTCCGGTTGCATCCCTAGGAGGTTCAAGGTACTACATCACCTTTATTGATGACTCAAGTAGAAAGGTATGGGTTTATTTTCTGAAAAATAAATCTGATGTATTTGTAACTTTTAAGAAGTGGAAGGCCATGGTTGAGACAGAAATAGGTTTGAAAGTAAAATGTTTGAGGTCAGATAATGGAGGAGAGTACATAGATGGAGGATTCAGTGAGTATTGTGTTGCACAGGGAATTAGGATGGAGAAGACCATTCCTGGGACACCACAGTAGAATGGTGTGGTTGAGCGCATGAATAGAACTCTCAATGAGCGTGCTAGAAGTATGAGGTTGCATGCTGGACTACCAAAAAATTTTTGGGCTGATGCTATTAGCACTGCTGCTTACCTGATAAATCGAGGACCATCAGTTCCATGGAGTTCAGACTTCCTGAGGAGGTTTGGAGGGGTAAAGAGGTGAAGTTTTCACATTTAAAAGTTTTTGGTTGTGTTTCTTATGTTCATATTGATTCTGATGCTCGTAGTAAACTTGATGCAAAGTCAAAAATATGTTTTTTCATTGGCTATGGTGATGAGAAATTCGGCTATAGGTTTTGGGATGAACAAAACAGGAAAATCATCAGAAGTAGAAATGTGATATTTAATGAACAGGTTATGTACAAGGATAGGTCAACTGTAACGTCAGATGTTACAGAGATAGATCAAAAGAAATCTGAGTTTGTCAACTTAGATGAATTGACTGAAAGTACTGTCCAAAAAGGGGGTGAAAAAGATAAGGAGAATGTAAATTCATAGGTAGATTTGAGTACACCTGCAGCTGAAGTTCGCAGATCTTCCAGGAACATTAGACCTCCACAACGTTATTCACCTGTTTTAAATTATCTCCTGTTGACTGATGGTGGTGAGCCAGAGTGTTATGATGAAGCCTTGCAAGATGAGAATTCAAGCAAGTGGGAGTTAGCCATGAAAGATGAGATGGATTCCCTATTGGGGAATCAGACATGGGAATTGACTGAATTGCCAGTAGGAAAGAAGGCTTTGCACAACAAGTGGGTATACAGAATAAAGAATGAGCATGATGGTAGCAAACGTTACAAGGCCAGATTAGTTGTTAAAGGGTTCTAGCAGAAGGAGGGCATTGACTACACAGAGATATTTTCTCCAGTTGTGAAGATGTCAACAATTAGACTTGTACTTAGAATGGTGGCTGCAGAAAACTTACATCTTGAGCAATTAGATGTGAAGACAGCATTCCTTCATGGTGACTTGGATGAAGACCTTTACATGATTCAACCAGAAGGGTTCATTGTTCAGGGACAAGAAAATCTAGTTTGCAAACTGAGAAAGAGCTTGTATGGCCTTAAACAAGCTCCTAGACAGTGGTATAAGAAGTTTGACAATTTTATGCATAGAATTGGGTTCAAGAGATGTGAAGCTGATCACTGTTGCTATTTTAAGTCCTTTGACAATTCTTACATCATATTACTATTATATGTGGATGATATGCTCATTGCAGGGTCTGACATTGAGAAGATTAATAATCTGAAGAAGCAATTGTCCAAACAGTTTGCAATGAAGGATTTGGGAGCTGCAAAGTAAATCCTTGGTATGAGAATCATTAGAGACAAGGCTAATGGTACATTGAAGCTTTCACAGTCAGAGTATGTGAAGAAAGTTCTCAGCAGGTTCAACATGAATGAAGCTAAACCAGTGAGCACACCCTTGGGTAGTCATTTCAAACTAAGCAAAGAACAGTCACCAAAGACAGAAGAAGAAAGGGACCATATGAGCAAGGTGCCCTATGCCTCAGCTATTGGCAGCTTGATGTATGCTATGGTGTGTACAAGGCCAGACATTGCACATGCAGCGGGAGTTGTGAGCAGATTCATGAGTAGGCCTGGAAAGCAGCATTGGGAGGCAGTCAAGTGGATTTTAAGATATCTAAAGGGTTCATTAGATACATGTCTTTGCTTCACAGGTGCAAGTTTGAAACTGCAGGGTTATGTAGATGCTGATTTTGCTGGTGATATTGATAGTAGAAAGAGTACTATTGGGTTTGTTTTTACTCTAGGTGGTACAGCTATCTCATGGACTTCAAATCTACAGAAGATTTTTACTTTGTCTACTACAGAAGCTGAGTATGTTGCAACAACTGAAGCTGGAAATGAGATGATTTGGCTATATGGTTTCTTAGATGAATTGGGTAAGAAGCAGGAGATGGGCATTCTACACAGTGACAGTCAAAGTGCAATTTTTCTTGCCAAAAACTCGGCTTTTCATTCAAAGTTGAAACACATACAAACAAAATACCACTTTATCCGTTATCTTGTTGAGGATAAACTGGTAATACTTGAGAAGATTTGTGGATCTAAGAACCCTGCAGACATGTTGACTAAAGGTGTCACTATTGAGAAGTTGAAGCTATGCGCAGCTTCAATTGGTCTTCTAGCTTGAGGACAGGATGATGAGTTGTAGGGATGAGGGATTGTTTCTTGGAGGATAGCGGTTTGATGTTGGTGATTGGACTAGTCTCCAAGTGGGAGATTTGTTGGGCTTTGTGGAGCCTAGTTTTGTTTGATCCGGTTTGACGACCCGACCCGAATAATATTGCATGGCTTTTTTAATGGGAGATTTATTGAGGCCTGTTGGGCCCGTTTAGCCCATTGTGGAACCACCTTTTGTAATTAGGGTTTTTTAGTATGGTAGGGTTGCCGTGCTATATATATATAGAGAATATTGTAGCCACCATGTTGTACTCTGAATTCTTCCCGGATAATAGTGATATCCCTACAACTCCGTGGACGTAGGCAAATTGCTGAACCACGTAAATACTGTCTTGTGTGTGTGATTGTTTTTCTTTGGCGTGTGTTTTCTCTAATTTTTTTGTTTCTCACGGGTTGGGAATTCAGTTTAATTCCCTACAAGTTTAATATCTTCTTGGTTAAAATATCTTTGTCCTATGTTTTTTGTTTTACTATAAAGGGGTTCAGCTAATCTGCTAAGGTTTTTAATATATGGCCTAACATAATTTAATAATCCTAAAAAACTTTGAAGGGTTTTTAAGTCTTCGAGTTCATCTAGAAAATTATTTATTTTTTGTACTATATGTTCATGGCATTACATTTCATTCATATAATCCACAAGGACATGAAAACACTATCCATGGTTTACTATCTTCTTCTAATCTAATTTACCAAAATCCACTTTTACAATCTAACTAAGAGAAATATTTACATCCTTGAATAGAATTAATTAAAGAATCTTTATTTGGAATTTTATAGGCATCATCATATGTATTATCATTCAATCTTTTATAATTGATAACCATCCTAGCTTTTCCTCATTTTTCTTCATTATGGTTTATGACTAAAAAAGCTGAGGATCTATGGGGACTGAAACTTGGTTTTATGAGGTTATTCTGTAACAGTTCTTCTATTTGAGTTTTGAACTCCTTTGTATCTATAAGGTTACATGCTATATCTGTCGTTTTTATTGTTAAATCTGGGTTTTTAATTGGTATTTTATAGGTTGTTTTATTTTTATTCCAATGTTTTTGTGGGTCTTCTCCTATAATTCCTATTTTTTAATCTATCTACATTTCTTAATTGTTTTGAGAAGTCATTAATTATGCTATCTTTTTGTGCTTCTACTTTGTTAATTTGATGAGATGTTACATTATGATTTTTATTTAATACATTTTCCATGTTTGTATACACAATTGTTGTGGTTTTAGGATGAAAACTGACTTGGTTATTTTGTATTGTTTATCCCTTCTTGTAAAGAATGTACAAAATTTAAACCCAAAATAAAAGGATATAAACTTATAGTAGGAACAAGATAAGTTTAGGGTAACACTAAGGTTATGTTATTAATTATAATTGGTACGTTTGAAATATACTTGGTTAGTATTAGTTTTTGTTGATTATATTGTACTAACTCTACTGGTTGAACTAATGTTTGCTGATCTTCATGAGGTACTAAGGTTTGGTACTCTTTCCTCTTGTTCTCTGGGTACGTAGTTGGACAAGGTGACATATTATTCCTTGTCCATTTTGTGTACTTAGAGAACCATAGGGAAATGCTGCCGAAATTTTTTTAAAATTAAATTGAGCACATTGCTAGTTGACACATAGAGATTATGTATTCCTATATGGGATAGGAACCACTCCCTAATTTACGATGTTGGAGATGTTAGATGGCACAAAACATGCAACATAGCTTGACTTGTATATGCTAATAATATTAATATGCACTTGTTTAATTGAGGTTATGCATCCCCTTTAATGCAAGTATTCAAGGTTAATAACATTTATAGCTTTTTAATCACTACTACATATAACATATATAATGACCTTTTGTTTTTTCTTGGTGTTTTTTAAAATTGTCAATAATTATCATGTTATTCTAATAGTGTAGATCTATGTACAAAAGTCAAAATGATTAGGACATTAATGCTCACATTTTTTTCTCTTAAATCTCGCATATTAAACAAATGTCGTATTAAATTGATTATTGATTATTCTTTGACCAGAGGAAAGAGAGGTTGCTAAACAAATGACATAGAAAATGTCAATATTTTCTTCAATTTGAAGTTTGATCACTGTTGGAAGTTTGTTATTAAAAAATGGACCGTACACGGATCTCAAAGGATAGAAGATCAAAGGAGTATGGGGTAGAACGTTTTATCACATTTGCAATACAAAATTTTGCAAATAAAAACTTCATTAAATGTCCATGCTTATAGTGTGGTAATATGATATTCTGTACTCAAAAGATTAGAGAGCATATGTTTTTCCATGGAATTGATTAAAGCTACCATACATGGTATTGGCATGAAGAGACAGCTCCAAGTGGACCACCAACTACAAGAGCAGAACATTATGATAATGTTAATTTGATGATGTGTATAGTACAATAGAAATGGTTCAAGCTGCACAGGAGGATTGTAACAATGACCCATAATCATTTCAAAGATTACTAAAAGATGTAGAAAAACCTTTATATCCTAGGTGTAGAAACTTTACAAAATTGTTTACATTGATTAAATTGTACAACCTGAAAGCACGCTTTGGGTGGTCTGATAAAAGCTTTTTAAAGCTTTTAGAAATGCTTGGAAATATGTTGCCTGTAAATAATGAGTTGCCTTTGTCTATGTATGAAGCAAAAAAGACATTGAATACATTGGGGATGGAATATGAGAAAATACATGCATGTCTCAATGATTTTATTCTTTATAGGAATGAGTTGAAAGATGCATCTCTATGGCCTACTTGTGGAACTTCAAGGTGGAAGACAGATAGAACAGGAACTAAAAAGAAGAAGGGAGTTCCTGTGAAAGTAATGTGGTATTTCCCTCCAGTTCCAAGATTTAGAAGAATGTTTCAATCATTAAATATCGCAACAAAGCTCATATGGCATGCTGAAGAAAGAGATTTTGATGGTAAAATGTGTCATCCATCAGACTCACCATCATGGAAACTAGTTAACCATAGATGGCCCGAGTTTTCCTCAGAACCTAGAAACCTAAGACTTGTCATTTCAGCAGATGGCATAAATCCTCACAGTTCATTAAGTAGCAAACATAGTTGTTGGCCTGTTCTTATGATAATTTATAACCTTCCTCCATGGTTGTGCATGAAGAGAAAATTTATGATGTTATCTTTGTTAATTTCAGGTCCACGACAACCTGGTAATGACATTGACATTTATTTAGCACCATTGATAGAAGATCTTAAAACATTGTGGGAGGTCGGAGTCCAGGCTTATGATGCACATCAACAAGAGTTCTTTACATTAAGAGTTCTTCTATTATGGACAATCAGTAACTTTCCTACATATGGAAACTTGTCTGGGTGCACAATTAAAGAATATTTTGGTTGTCTAATATATGGGGAAGAAACATATTCTTGTAGATTGAAACATGGAGAAAAGAACTCATATACAGGACATAGACGATTTCTTCCATGCAACCATCCATTTAGGAAACAAAAGAAAGCATTTGATGGTGAACAAGAGTTTAGGCCACCTCCACAAATATTAAGTGGAGAGGAAATTTTCAAAAAAATCAATGTCATTTGTAATTCATGGGAGAAAAAAAGTTTAATCGTGGTAAATCTAAAGTTAGCAATGCAAATTGTTGGAAGAAGAAGTCCATATTCTTTGATCCTGAGTACTGGAAATATCTTCATGTTCGTCATAATTTGGATGTAATGCATATTGAGAAAAATATTTGTGAAAACATCATTGGTACCTTACTCAACATTCCAAGTAAGACAAATGATGGACTCAACTGTCGTTTAGATCTTGTAGACATGGGCTTAAGGAGTGAATTGGCACCAAAGTTTGAATCAAAGAGAACATATCTCCCTCCTACATGTTATTCACTTTCAAAAATAGAAAAGAAGGTATTTTTCCAAACTCTTTCACAATTGAAGGTTCCTTATGGATACTGCTCTAACCTTCGAAACCTTGTGTCAATGGAAGACTTGAAGCTTTTTGGCTTGAAATCCCATGCCTACCATACATTAATGCAACAATTATTGCCAGTTTCATTATGATCTATTTTGCCAAAGCATGTGAGGAATGCCATTTGTAGATTGAGTTCCTTTTTCAATGCTCTTTGTGGTAAAGTGGTTGATGTTTCTACATTAGATGAGTTACAAAATGAGGTTGTGGTGACATTGTGCTTATTTGAAAAGTATTTTCCACCTTCATTCTTTGATATCATGGTGCATCTTACTGTGCATCTTGTAAGAGAGGTGAGACTTTGTGGACCAGTTTACCTTAGGTAGATGTACCCATTTGAAAGGTTCATGAAAGTGTTAAAAGGTTATGTACGAAATCGTAATTGGCCTGAAGGTTGCATTGTTGAATGCTATATTGTAGAAGAAGGCATTGAGTTTTGTACGGAGTACTTATCAAATGTAAAGACAATTGGAATTCCTAGTACTTCAAACATTGACCAAAAAGTTGGGGCATCATTATTTGGAGGTCATACCATGAAGGTTGATTCCAATTTATGGTTACAAGCACATCATTATGTGTTGGAGAATACAATAATCATCCAACCTTATGTCGAGTAAGTGGGACACACTTTTGTTTCTTTGTTTATTATGTTTATAATAAATATAAGATACTAACTATAAAATTATTATACATGACTTCATAGAGATCACATGAAATGGTTGAAAATGAAATATCCACATCAAGCTTAAAGACAAAAGTGGCTACAAGATGAGCATATGCATACTTTTACTTATTGGTTGCGATAAAAGGTACTAGAGTGGTAGTAAAAGTTATTGTATTCTTTACACTCATGGTTAGCTATGTTAGTAATAACTATTACTTATCTATATAGGTTGAAGTTGCCATTGCTAATGAAGAACTTGTATTTGAAACCCTTAAATGGATAGCTTATGGTCCTAGCCACTATGTTTTTAAGTATCATGGCTATGTCATTAATGGGTGTCACTACCATACCAAGGAGCGTGATGATTTATGAGCTACCCAAAATAGTGGAGTCAGTATTGTAGCTACAATAATGCAAATTGCTAGTGCCAAGGATAAAAATCCAGTATTTGGTGAGCTTTGTTTCGGTTATTACTAAGATTTGGGATCTTGATTATACCATGTTCAGGATTCCAATCTTCAAGTGTGATTGGGTTGATAATAAGAATGGAATTAGAGTTGATGATCTTGGATTTACCTTAGTTTACTTCTGCAAAATGGCTCATAAATCAGATCCTTTCATTTTAGCCTCCCAAGCTAAGCAAGTTTTCTATGTACAAGATGAACTTCATCCAAGATGGTCAGTTTTTTTATCAACTCCTCAACAAAACTTCTTGGAAAGGGACGAGGGTGATGATCTCATGGACAACTCTATTGAACACCATCCAATCATTTCTTCTTTGCCACAAGTTGAATCATTTGATGCTATGGATGACTCTGATGCAATATGTATGTGAGGCGACTGTGAGGGGATTTGGGTTGAGAACCAATCTTATATGTAACTAAATTGTAGCCTTGTTATAATGATGTTTTCAAAATTTTATTTTATTTCAAAATGCATTTTAGTTTTTATTACAACATGTATTTGTTTAACTAAGTAGTTGTTGTTTGTTTTTTATGTGGTGACCTGATATGCTAGTATAGTTCTCTATAAGGTAAACCTTATGCTTATTGGTTCATTTTTCTGTACTATTAGATGATTGTTATGGTTTTAGTTTTAGTTAACGTCAGATTAGCTTCAGAAAAACATTAACAAATCTATTTTCAATATTATGTTCTAAACATATCAATTCATTAGGTAATGCCTTATGCAATTGAAGTTTTGATACTTAAAATTTTGGTTAGATATTTCATACAAAATTTGTATGGATTTGTGGATATTTTATAAACTAACTTTTAAACTTTATACTTTTTTTTATTATTACAAGTATGGATCTAGAGCAAGGACAAAACCACCTACAAAAATGAGGTGTAGAGGGATAACTAGAAAGTCTATGATTATCAAGAATCGGAGCAGAGGGGTAAAGCTGCTGATAAAGTATAATCCTGATGGTATTTATGTTGGACAAGCTTTTATGCATCTAACAAGTTTTTTAGGCATATTGGCACGTACTATGGTGCCAATTAGATATAACAGTTGGAGAGATATACCTATACAAGTGAAGAATAACCTATGGGACACCATTAAGGTAAAATAGTGTTTCGATATATAATTTTTTTTCCAATTCAGTTTATGAAACATTGTTAATTACTAATAACTATGTTAATGATCTATAGGCTTCTTTTTCATTGGATAGTAAAAGTATGAGGAATTGTATGCTAACGATGGGCAAATGCTTTCGATCATTCAAGAACATGTTGACTGTCAAGTATGTTATTCCTTTCAAAGACCAATTGAAGGTCCTTAAGAAGCCACCAATTGAATATATTTTTATTGAAGATGAAGATTGGACTATATTTGTGAAGGGCAAATTGTCTAAAAGATTTCAGGTCAACTTAAACTCATTTTCATGCCTTATACTCATATTCACATTTACTAAATACAAAATTAAATTTGTAGGATTTTAGAGAAGTTCAAAAAGAAAGAAGGAATAAGCATATTTACAATCATCATCTTAGTAGGAAGGGATATGCTGGTCTTGAGGATGAAATGGTAGGATAATGATAGTTTGTTGTTTTCTTTTATTTTATGCATAAATTGATTAAAGACTCATTACAGTACATTCTAATATTTTAATAGATGGCAACAACTGGCTATACAAAAATCATTGATAGAAGCATATTATGGAAAAAAAACAATGGAGAAGAAAGATGGCACTTATGATGAAGTTTTCATACTAGTGGTGGAGAAGATTGTAAGTACACATTTTCTAACATATATTTCATTTATTTTAAGACCTTATTTATAGTAACCAATATGACATTGAAGTTAATAACATCATTGTGTTTTAGGACAAGATGTTGAAAGATTCACGAGAGAGTGGTTGAATTTTTAGTGGCAATAATGACATAATTACAGAAGCATTGGGCACTCCCGAATACAGTGGTCGAGTACGGGCTAAAGGCAAGCATTATACACCATGTCATTATTTCCATTCCATGGCGGATAGTGCCATACAGGAATTTGTGAAAGAATCTCAAGAGTGAAAATCTAAGTTTAAGGCAAATAGTTTAACCCAACTTTCTCAGATGATGCCTAGCACACCTCAATTTGATGTTAGCAACTCTAATATTAAGCAAAATCAAATTGTCCTGCCTTAAGCTGTTGAGCAACCTAAGCGTCAAGTTGATGACCACATCAAAATAGTGCAAAAAGCAAACAAGGTATGTTGTGATTAATACTATGTTCTATAATTCCTATGTGATAACACATAAAGTTAGAAATTTCATTTCATTCATCCTTCAAGAATGAAAGTTATAGGGTATAAATATAGCTTTTACTTGTCCAGGTTTGTCCCACCTACATGATGAATGAGCTAACTATGGAAAAAACTTTTCTTATGGTCACTACAATAAAATTGATTATTAGTGACAATAAATTTTGTCACAGAAGATAATAATATTGTCTCCAAATAAATTTTGCGATGAAAATTCTTTCGTTTCATGGATGTCGCCAATTCCTCGTCGCGAAAAGTTTTAGCAACAAATTAAATATTTCGTCTCGAAAATTATACAGAGACAAAAAAATTTTTGTGTCTAATAATTTTTTATGATGAAAAACTTTGTTGCTAAATATTTAAACTTTTGTTGCTAAATATACTCAATGAAAATTAAGTTGTCGCCAATTGGCAAAAAAAAACAACAACAAAATTGATATTTTTGTTAGTAAATAGATTTTGTTACAAAACCTTATTTTGTTACCAATGGTTAAGGTTATATATATATATATATATATATATATATATATATATATATATTATTTTAAATTAAATCATATCTTATTCAATTAATATTACATTGCTTAAGTTTTATAAAATTATAACACCTAATTTAATAATTAAATTATGTGACAAGATAGGTCAAATTAATATATAATTGATAATATTGCCACCAATACAAAAGAATATTTGTTATATCCACATATACAAATAAAGGTACCAAACATTACAATCCATATTTGAAAAATATGATAAGTTCCAAAAAAAAAAAAAAAAATAACAAACTAAAAATATTTACATGTGCAAAATTTTATAAAATTAAAAAAACACAAGTAAAAAAACTAAAATATACATCAACTCTCGAGGTTTATTTGATGCAATCCATCTAGATCTTGATAAGGATGTGGTAATCAAGGTTCATGAACTCTAACTCTTGATATATCCAAATCTCGAGCCTCATAGTTATGTTCATATTTCAACCTCTATGAAGGCTTGAGCACTTTCTAGCATTAGTTTGCCTTTGTAATTCCAACTCTTTTTCTACAAACAAGGAAAGTCAAATTGTGTGAGATACAATTAATTGAATAAATGAAAGTTCCATGAATACATTCAAATAAAATTTAAATGTCTAACTCTCATCCTATTTTTATTAAATGCCTAAGGCACAATGCAAATGTCCACAGTCCAAAAGCTACAATAATAACCCAAGCCCAATATCTAATATAAATGTTCAAGCCCAATATCCAAAATTCCATACAAATATCCAAAGCCCACATGAAATAGTAATGAGTTCCAAGCCCAAATAACCAATATAAATATTCAAACCCGACAAGCCCAATATACAATACAAATGTTCAAGCCCAAATCAAATAATAATAACAATACCCAAACCCACTATCCAATATAAATGCCCAAAGTCCAAATCAAATAATAATAACAATATCCAAGCCCAACATCCAATATAAATATCTCAACCCAATATTCAATAAAAATGTCCAAGCCCAAAAGTCCATACAATTATTCAAAGCCCAAATCTAAAAAATGAAAATAATTAGGCCCAAATTTAATATTTCAAATTAAAATACAAATTCAATACACAATAATTAATCAATACAAATTAAAAACATGTTAACTTAAAATTAAATCATTCAAAATAAAATCCCAAAATCATCTAAATCCAACCCCTTTACACACAATATTCAAATTAACCAAAAACTTAAACACAATATTCAAATCAACATTCAAATTAACCCCAAAATTCACACACAATATTTAAATTAACCAAATATACCCAATATCCAAATTAACCCAAAGTCTAAATACAATTATCAAAACAACCCAAAATTTACACAATATTAAAATCAAATAAATGCAAATTTAACATTAATAATACCCAAAATTAACCAAAAGCCCTAACTCAATAAGTTAAATATCCAAGGCCCAAACCAATGCATATATTAAAGCCCAACTGAAATAATAATAACAATACTAAGTCCAATATCCAAATCCACAATTATTTCCCAATTAATCACATACCTACTAAAGCAACAGGTTTAAGACTATAAACTAGAAAATGGGTGAAATATTGGAGGAAAAGAGCATTTTATAAGCAGAATTGGGAACTAAATTAAGGAAAATTTTAAAATGCTCCTCCCTACATCACCAATCTATCCCAAACTACACATACTCTCTCTTCCCCCTCTACAAACACTGATCTTAAATCTAAAAGTGCAAACACAGCCCCAATTTGCCTTACAATAATCCAACCCATAAGACCATAGAAACATATCAATAAGTCCTATATTACACTGACATACATGACAATTGACAAAATGAACCTTTCCTAAAGAATCCTGGAATGCAAACTAAATCTCCAAAAATATTTTGCTAAAAAAAATTCCTTCTTATAATAAATTAAGTAAACGGATATAAGAAGTTGTTTTTGTATAATGGTTCAACCAAACCAAATTGTTGAATTAGCCTAGTTTTACAGAGGATTTTGTCTCTTCATGCTCCAAATATTAAAAATCCGAGATTCAAAATTCCCTTTTCCACAGCCTATCAAAGAAAAAAAAAAAGAAGGTATATGCATTCTTTTTCCTTAGTTTCTCAACAACCAAAGAAAAAAGAATCAAGATTACAAGCGCTTCAAATCTTGGAGTGAGATAATTGCAGATAAATTAGTTGAATAACACCACAAGAAACTCAAAATTCAACAGAAACAAACATAAATAAGTTCTAAATACAAACATGCATGGCAAAGAACAAATAAATCACCTTGTGATAGAGTGTTTTCCATGCATAATCATCATTCGCAACCTTCCGCATTAACGAATTGGTCATCGAAAGCCGGCATAGGCTCGGATAATCCAAGTAACTCAGCGCATGAGTCGTAATCTCTGGCACCAACTACTCCATCATCGAGGCCCCCGTCTGCCGCTCCGATACCACCAGAGCCCTATCTTGCATCTCCTCTGCACCACCGTTCAAGTACGCCGCCGCAGCCGCCATTGCCGGTTGAGAGAGTAGGGTTTTTTTTTTTCGGGGGGAAGGGGGGGGGGGGGGAGAAAGAAGAATGGGAGGGAAAAAGAAAAAAGAAATGAGGAAAGAAGAGAGGGGCTCGTCGTCGGTTGAGAGAGTAGGGTTTTTTTTTGGAGGGAGGGAGGGAGGGGGAGGGGGAAAGAAAGAAGAATGGGAGGGAAAAAGAGAGGGGAAAGGGGGGCGGCGGGAAGTTAGGGTTTTGGGGGAGAAAGTGAGGAGAGAGAAAAAATAATAAAATATTAATAATAAGATAAAGAAAAATGAGAAAGAAAATAATAATAAAAATATAAAAATGGAATAAAATAACTAATAATAATAATAACAAAAAATAAACTTAAAAATGAATGAATGGACAAAAAATATCAAATATATTTAAATTTGAAATACAAAAATAAAAAAATGGGTTCAAAATCAATACAAAATAAAATTAAGACAATTTTTGAGGTTTACAAATAATAATAATAATAATAATAATAATAATAATAATAATAATAATTTAAAGGGATGAGTGGGTCAAAACAATTAAAAATCTTAAAATTGAAAACTAAGTATAAAATTTGGCAGATTTAAAGGGAAGAGAGGGTCAAAACAATTAAAAGTCTTAAAATTGAAAATTAATTATAAAATTGGGCTCATAATCAATACAAAATAAAATTAAGACAAATTTTGGGGTCTACAAATATATTTGTCATTTATATGTAACTTTTTATCTTTTATTAATAGTTTTACAAATTTATCCTTGATTTTAAATACCTTATTATTTTTGACACAATAAAATAATTAAATAATATAATTTTAATTAATAATAATGATTAAGAATAATAATTTATACTACTAAGGGAGGGTATTAGGTCTTAGGAAGGATTAGGAGAAGGAAAAAAAATTTCAAGATTACAAGTGTTAGTATGGAGGAAAGTACATGTAGAGAATACATGGAATATATGTTTATGCTTTATAAGAAAGTAACTAAGGTTATAATTGAAACGACTAAATTGAATCTTTATATAAGAATATTAAAATCAGTAAAATTATTAATTTGAAATATTATATAAAAATAATTTATTAATTTTAAATATAAATATAACAATTTTTGTTTTAGTCTCATTGTAGCATTGTTGGAGATTTTATCAGTGATAGATTAAACTTTCTGAAAGTGGATCAATAATGAATATTATGATAGAAGAGTTACATAATATTAGTAATAAATGATTTTTATCTTTCACCTTATATAGGACTAGCTAGACATTTAAAACCTAAACATTTGTGCTAGAATACCTTCTTTTTTTTTTTTGATATTATTACATTTGATTATATTATGTTTAGTTTTAAAATATTTAATATTAAATTAAGATTCATTTTAGAAGTCTTTATATTTAATAGGTGTAATATCATGAAACAAAGGTTAAGTTAGCTTGATGGTGAGTAGAGAAGTATTTAAACTTTTGGTTGGGGGTTCGAATCCCTCAACTTTAAAAATTTGGAGCCAAATTTTGGGACGGCGGTAAAAAATATATTATACATTGTTAATAAAATATTAATCTAAAAAAAAAAATTTATTAATATTTTAATATTTAATCATTTTTAAATTTTTAGTCCTTTTTAATCCTATTAAATTAATCAATATTATATATTTTATACATATAATATAAATTTAATATAATATAAATATAAAAATATGTAATATAAAAATATTGGATTCAAATTTCAAATTGAATTAAAAAAATACATTTAATATTAAATTAAGATTCATTTGATTCAATTATATTTAATAATAGAAAATAAATAATAATTATATATAATTTTTTAACATTTAATTAATATATTAATGATATAGAAAAAAAGATTTGTGAAGAAAACTATTATAATTATTTTCATGTTGGAATATTTTTATTTAATTATTTATTAAAATAATTATTTTTAATTCATATATAATTTTTTCATTTTTTGTTTATAAGTCTTTAGATTTAATAGGTGACATATTTTATAACAAAAGTTAAGACAGCCTATTGGTAGGTGGGTGAATAAATGAACAATTTGGTTGGAGGTTCGTATGCCCCCAACTCCAAATTGGCAAGAAAACTATATTAAATATTATTATATATATATATTTTTTAATTTAATATTTAATAATTTTTAAATTTTTAGTCCTTTTTAATCCTATTAAATTAATTAATATTATATATATTATATATTATATATTTTATAAATATATTATATATTTAATATAAATATAAAAGAAATTGAATTCAAATTTTAAATTGAATTAAAAAATATTTTTAATATTAAATTAAGATTCATTTGATTCAATTGTATTTAATAATACAAAATAAAATGATGATTATATATAAATTTTTTAACATTTAATTAATATATTAATGATATAGAAAAAAAGATTTGTGAAGAAAATTATTATGATTATTTTCATGTTGGAATATTTTTATTTAATTATTTATTAAAATAATTCTTTTTAATATATAAAGAAAATTTTCATTTTTTCCTTTATAAGTCTTTAGATTTAATAGGTGTCATTCTTTATATCCAAAGCTAAGTTAGCTTGATCGTGGGTGGGTGAGCATTTGAAGTTTTTGGTCGGGGTCTGGGGCAGCCATATGACAAAAAATATATTATATATTATTAATAAAATATTTTAAATTTAATATTTAATAATTTTTAAATTTTTAGTCCTTTTTAATCCTATTAAATTAATATTATATATATATATATTATTTTATAAATATAATATATATTTAATATAATATAAGTAATAATATAAATATAAAAATATATAATTTAAAAAAAATTGAATTCAAATTTTAAATTGAATTTAAAAAATATATTTAATATTAAATTAAGATTCATTTGATTCAATTGTATTTAATAATACAAAATAAATGATGATTACATATAATTTTTTTAATATTTAATTAATATATTAATGATATAGAAAAAAAGATTTGTAAAGAAAATTATTATGATTATTTTCATGTTGGAATATTTTCATTTAATTATAAAATAATTATTAATTATTTATTAAAATATTTCTTTTTAATACATATGTAAATTTTTCATTTTTTTTTATTTATAAGTCTTTATATTTAATAGGTATCATACTATATAACAAATGTTAAATTACCTTGATGGTGGGTGGGTGAATATTTAAACTTTTATTTGGGGTTCGAATACCCAACTCCAAAATTTTGGAGCGAATTTTGGGGTTGGAAAAAATGGCGAAATATTGAAAGCTTTTATATTTGGCAACATTTTAATCCTTGAATGTAACATTATTTGAAAAATATATTTAATGTGTAATAAAATGTAGATTCTAATTTATATAAAAGGATTTCACAAACAAAAATATTATATCAAATTATTCAACTCATTTTATGTAATCCAACAACTAAGAGTCATATGTGTGTAACCTAAATCAATATATAATTATAAAAATAAAAAATTTATATTTTCAATAAATATGTGGATTGTAAGATATTAAAATAAAATATGTTTGAATATTATAAAGTATTATCTAATCTTAATTATTAATATATCATATGAAATAAATTTTAAAATAATATTTTATACCATGTTGCAAAATAACAATAAGCGACAAACAAATTTTATCCCTAAAATTTTATAATATTCTTTAGTAATAAAAATTTCAATAAAATATTTTGTTGTGAAAAATATATCTTGCGACAAAATAATTGTCACTAAATATTCATTATTGTCGCAAAAAATTTTCATGAATAACTTACTAGCATGACTTTCTCACTGTCAATATTTTTTTGTGACAAAAGCTACATTTTTGTCACTAAATTTGTTGCGCCTAATAAATTTTGCGACAATTTTTAAATTTTGTCACTAATAATAACATTTAGTGACAAATTTTTTTTCCTACATTAAAACTTCGTCACTAATTTTCCTATTTCTTGTAGTGGGTACAAGCACTAGTTTTTGACATTTAGAAAGTATAGTCTAGTATATAGTAGTAATATTGTACTATATATATGTACAATGAACTATGTAAATAAGCATCATATTTGACCTTGATGAATCAATTTTCCTTAACTAACTCTTACTTTCCTAGTAAAATTCTGAATTTTCAATGGTTACATATAAGTAAACAATCTTGTTTCATTTTACAATTTATGAAATGCCAATTGGCCATAGGGACAAAGGAAAATATAGTTGCAGCTAGCACAATTATACTTGAATGTAGTGTTAACTTCTTAGTTGTTGTGGATGCTTCTTATGAGCTAAATGCACCACTTCCTGTGCCTATTCCTAACTAAATTACAACTATTGGAGAGGCTCTTGGGTATCAAGTTTTGTGGCCTGCCCAAATGGTCAGTCTTACTACTCATCCCATCCAGGTATAGTTTTTTTTTTAATTTTTATTAACAGTTTCTTGGTAATAATTATAACTTATTTTATCAAGGACAATAATTATATATACAATCATACACTTTGTTTTATAAGATTCAAAGAAATTTAAGAAACAAAGGAATGAAGAAACACGATTAAGTTCTAAGGATGAGAACCCCGTAGACATTAAGAACTTTGCTACATTGGACTACTGCTCAAGGAAGGGAAGGTACATGTAGTAAACATCATAAAGGATGTTTTTGGAGAGTCTTGTAAGAGCTTTCTCATGAATGATGATATGGATATTATAATTTCATCGACAGAGGTGTCATCTAACTGTCTTATGTTCTATATATGGTGAAGGAACATTTATTTTATTTTTTTTTCATATATTTTAGTTGCTTCATTATAGTTTAATTTTTAATTATAATCATATTAGGAGAGTTGAAATGTTAGTTTGCATTAAAATATTAACTTCTTTTTAATGGTATATGAAATTAAATTAGGCACTTGCATAAAAAGATGGTTGATGCTAAGATGGCAGGACGATTTGCTTTTGTAAATCCAGCTTTGGTTTCCAAAGTTGGAATGGGGGAAGCAAGCAAGGAAAGTAGGTCACGGGTTATTGGTAATTGATTGATGAATGCAAATCATGCTTACTTTATTTTCATTCCATACAACCCAGGGTAAATTATAGAACTTAAATAAGTTATGTATGTATACTTATTAAATCATAATTAATATATAACTAAATTTATGTAAAATTTTGTAGCTATCATTGGGTTTTGGTGACACTAGAAACAAGGACTATGATTGCATATTACCTTGACTCATTGCAAAATCAACCTTCTGATGATCTTAAGGAGATTGTTAATATGTAAGTTTTTCTCTCAATACTAGAGCATGAAGCATAATTGGTAACAAATATTATTTTCTTCATGTAGGGCCCTTAGAATTCATTCACCACAAAAACATAAATCATCAAAGAGGGAGCCTACTTGGGTTGTAGTAGGGGTGAGTAATTCATATAAATTAAGTAATGCAATTTTTAATATCATTTCTTAATTTTTAATTAAGTACAATATATCCTACAACTAACTATGAAATTGGTGTATTCTATAATGATTTATTTTTATGCATAAAGTGCCCAATACAACCAGGCAGTGTTGAATGTGGATACTATGTGATGAGATATATGAGAGATATTATTGTTGATCAAGGATGTCTTACATCAAAGGTATGCACCAGTTGATTAATTTCCAATATATCAATTTTTACCTTATTTTTCAATGTAATTGATCAAATTGTTTACATTACTCCTTAATAGTTTCATGGAAAAAAATCGTATAGCAAAGATGAGTTGAACGAAGTACGATCTGAATGGGTAATGCTGGTCACTCAATTGATACTTTCTTCTATTTAAAGGCTTTGAAGACACCTTTTTGTATGTAAATAGATCATAATTTTGGCCTATCCAACTATCACTTTTGTTGAGGTAAATATTTTATTTTTTTCTCTTTTGAACCAAACTATGATTAAAAGTAAATTGTTTGATGGAATCACAACCAAATTGATAATATTTTCTTTCTATTGTCATGATATTTCTCCAATTTCCCATAACTTAACTAAGTTGTTAATTGCATGCATGACGTACAAGCATCCAAAGGGAAACTTTTTGAAGCTGAAAGTTGGAAGCTTTTCCAAGTTTCTAATAGTTCATGAGCTATTGCCACAAAAAAAGGTGTTTTTCATAAGGATATCAAGTTTATTATTTCTTACTTCCTATTAAAGATCTTCTAAAATGGGATATACACTTGGAAAATTGTTGTTCTCATGTGATCATTTGTTTTCATTCTAAACTACAGAATGTTCTTGTTAGTTCAAAAGGAAACATGAAGATTTCTAATTTTGGCCATGGTGTTTTACCACAACATTGTAAGTTACATCGTCACCCTCATAAAACATAAAGATTTCTTCATAAAATAAATTTTTTGTTTCATTGCTTAACTCATTTATTTTTCAATGAATCTAAAACTACAAGATGATGGATTACTATAAATTTATATACAACTAGTGGAAGTTCAAATTATATTGCTTAATTAACTTCTAAATAAGTTTTTTCAAGTATCGAAAATGTGGTTTGTAGTTTAATTTTCATTTTATTAAAATTAACGGTTCTATTTTTATCTCTTCAACCAATTTGTAGACTAGGTAACTGATTGAGCGTAGCTTTAGAAGCTACCAATGAAGTATCTCTATGAATATAATCCCCTCCTGATTTGTAGAAATTTTAAAACCAACAACATGCTCTTAGAGGTATGGTCTCTACTACTCATAAATTACCATTATATTTTTTTCATTCAAAAAATTTATATTGGTGATGAAGTTTTTATTATTTTACATCCTTGGCTTGATAACCATGCTTGTTAAATTTAGTATTCATGAGAAATAGCAATTAAAAAAAATGAATTCCGGTTTCGCACTTTATGTGTTTGTATTATGGACAGTCTTAAGCTAAAGTTCCTTAAGCTTTACTTTTGTGTAATGTATTGCATGATAGGTTGATGTTTGAATCTCTATTTAGCTTCATAGATAACTTGAATTTGTTGTTAAATTTTTATGCAATCATATCTTTGCCATATAGTTGTCACTTTGGATCGTTCACATAATTCTAGATATTTCCCAAATATGCCTAAATAAATATGTTTTATTTTAAAAAATAATCATAATCTTTTTAAAATATGAAATATGAACTTTCATTAAAAAATATTCATCATTAGAAGATGTTTATCTACTATTAAGTTGTAGATATTCTTCTATACATTTTTTTATGCATCCCAATTTATTTATTATTAAGTTTTGGAATTCATATAGTTGTTGCTAGCCTTGATAGTGATAAATAAGATGAAAGACAATTGGCCACTATTTTAGATGCAATGTTGCAATGCATATCATATGGTGGGAAATGTTAATTCTTTTAACTTAACAAAAAACTTAGTTGATAAAGTATCATGGTGTGAACCTTATTTATTTCATGTTACACCATATTCCCAAACCTTCCTTTGTCAATGTTGCACATTTGATGAGGTCTATTACTATTAGATGATGCCTAATTGAATATTTTAGTGGACTATTGATGTTGATATTATCTTGTCCCAAACTTGGTTTGTTTTTCTATTTTCTTTTGGGCTATACTAAAGATTTAATGGATTATTGATGTTGTTGTTCTCTTGTCCCGTATTTGATTAATCTCTTGCTTTGTATTTTAACTATTGATAGTAATTTTGTTGTAATTATTCTTAGGGTCACATATGTCAATTGGTATACACATTTGTTTTCCTATTATATTTTGATGGTCATTTCTTTCTCTCTATTTCTAGAAGTATTCACTTATGTATCTTTTTCTGAAATTGTAATTGATTTTAGTTTTTTGTGCATGTAGGTCATCTTTTTGGGAAATTAACCTTGTAGTTGGATAAGCTAGCATGAAGGAGTATGTTGAAGACCAAAGCACAATTGGGTTCCATGTAAAGAAATGGGTTGCATGTAAAGAAAAAATGGACTATGTTAAGGGACTAAGCATTAAAATTATGACTTTTTTTTTGTTATTTTAAAATATTTTAGCTTTTTTGTGTTTCTTATTTAATAAATACAAGTTCTCTATTTGTGATTAAATACTGCAATTTGGAAATGTATTACTAGGTAAAAAATTAAGTGCAACAGCTAATTTCATTGGTACATAATTTTTTTTCTTATGTGTATCAATTATTTCAATAGCAGGTGAAAAATTAGGTGTAACAATTATTAAATTCAAACTAAATTTAAAATTAAACAATTATCTTCCTTGATGCTTTTACTAAGTGTCAAGGAATAAGAGTAATAACCAATAACATTTCTACAACCCAATAATGACACTAATAAATGTGTCAATGTAGTGTGAACAACTAACAATGACACTTTTTAAAGTGTCAAGGTTCTCTTCAATGGCACTTTCTAGAAGTGTCCTTATAGATCGATATTTGAAACTGCTAAACAATGACACTTATAGAAATTGTCAAGGTTTCTTCTACTCTATATATAATGACGCTTATAAAAGTGTCAATATAGTTTGATATAACTAATGATGACATTTTTTTAAGCGTCAAGGTTTTCTTCCATGGTGCTTTCTAAAAGCGTCATTGTAGGCAAATACTTATTATGACAGGCTAGTAGATGACACTTTGGGGAAACACCATTGAATGTATTTCTTGACACTTAAAAAGCGTCATGGTTAACGTTTTTTCTTATAGTGATCTCATAAGATGTTTGGTAAATCAACTTAATGACTTAAAGTAACTTAATAACTTAAGCTTAAAGTTAAAAATGACTTTAAGTATTAAGTTAAAATAGTTAACTTATTCTTAATCCTTTTTTTTTTTTTTTGTCTTATTTACCCATATCTAATGGGAATATATTTAACAATCATTATTTCAAATCCATGACTTATTTTTTATAGCAAATATTTTAAGGTTATTTCATATATCTAAAATACTTTAAGTATCAATGTTTAATAAACAAGTTTATTGTTTAAGATTAATGAAAATAAATATTAGTTAAAATTAATGATGACAAATATTAATTGCAACAAATTAGGGTAAATATGTCAATTTGATAACTTAAAATAAATTGTAAGTTACTTTTACTAAACAACCTTAATGCTTTAAAAAAATTAATAAGTTTTAAGTTAACAACTTAATAATAATTTAACTTAAAGTCAACTTAAGTCATTAAATAATCAATATTAAACTTTACCAAACACACGCTTAGTCTATTTGGTTGTATTTTAGGTTTATATAGATTTATTGGATGGCATGATATTTACTACATTGTTCATAGTTGTTGAAATTCCTTCATAATTGTGGATGGTTAATATTTGAATTACATAATGAATCTCCACTTGGATCATGGTGCAAGCCTCTATTTATGGATTTATTATTGCTTATATTTGGTTGGGCTTGAAGGAATCAAGCTTGAGGCATAAAATGGATATCCAAAGTGTTATAAGTACTAGCAACAAAAGTGTTATAGGTTAAAAATTCTTTTGTAAAAATCAATCCCAAATAAACACTAAATAAGTATAAACCCCAAGAATGATAGAATTAAGAATCTATACGTTGCATGAAATTCAAATTTTGTTTGATGTGTTTCTGCTTAGCAAGCTAGAATCCTCCATTATTAAATAGGCAAATTGTGAAAATTATGTTTGAAATTATGATTCAATACTAATTACAGTATCTTCATATTCACTAGTGATGCTTTCATACCTATTAAATTTAAACTATTTGAAGTTTTAGCAATTCAATTATATAAATTTTTACTCACGATATGAGGAGATAAGGCAAAAGGATAATAGTAAGTATATTTTATAATATTAGTGGAATAGTAACAATTTGCGAAGAAAGCTTATCAAATGAAAACTATTTGTTAAGAAGATATGAATTTATTCATACATGAGATTGTAAATTATAAAATAATTCAAAAATTATTTTATAATTGGTGGATAAATTATAAAATAATCTTACATGGTTAACAAATGATATTTCTAACTAAAGATGTTTATATATATATATATATATATGAAAAAACCAATTTAGCACTCCCCTCAAATATATGAGCTTTCTTCCAAATTGATAGTGGTATTCCTTATGGTCTCTCGACTCCAACTCTATAGTCTCGCATCAAAATTTGTCACCAACCAAGAATTTGTTGGTTCAATAAGCTACTAGGCAGCTAATAAGGATGGAACATGACTATAAAGAAACATAGATCTAATCCAACTACTTTGTCATTAGTTAACCTTAGGTAATTAACAATGGTATGTGTCCTACTTTGAGACTATTACTTGTCATGAAACGTCTTCCTTTCTTACTCCCTACAAATAAGAAAGTAGTGAGATGGTCATTATAGGCATGATTATATGTAGAAGAGAAAGGAAAAAAGAAAATAGATGTTGCTTTTATTCGACTTCCACGCTTTAGCACCCTTTGTGAGAAAGATGCAACAACATCCAAAAGATTGGAGTAGAGGGAGAAGCTTCTAGTGGAGAGGCATGCTCTAAGAGAGTATTTTCATGAAATCTTGGAGTGCATGGAACAACAAAGAGTATTTTGATAAGTAGTTGAACAATTGATGCAATAAAATGAAGTTTTGATGAAGGATAATGAAAAGTTAAAACTCAATTGAGGATGAGGCATTCTTAATCCTTGATTACCATCTCAATGCCACCTGCTATATATGGAGAGGTCCCTTTAAGTAGACTCATCTCTTTAGAAGAAGATAAGTATTTCATGACAAGAGTTTCATTCATTTAAAGATAAGGCAACATTAGAAATACAGTAAGATAAGTTGAAGGTTCATGTTAACTCCATGTAAGGGAAAACTACCCTTCAACTTATAAGTAGAATTGACACATAGTCTTTTCACTTTGCATATTATGGAAGTAGAGGTGCCTTAGGGATTTGTTTTCTCAAAGTTCCTAATTTATAGCAGAACTGGTGATCCTGATGATCCTCTTATGCATGTTTGATAATTAATGGGTTTAGTCTATAAGAATAATGCATTCGTGTGTAGAGTCTATTTGACAAATTTGGGAGGCTAGCAAATGGTGTTGTTCCATAGCTTGCCAAGTGGTTTCAATAGTTTCATTCCTTGATATATCTACAATGTTTATCTCTCAATCCATGTGCTTTTTTTAGGAAATGAGGAACATAAACTCATTGTTCAACATCAAAATGGTTGAATGCAAACTCTATCTAGTTTGGGGCACTTAGGGATAGCTATACTACTCTTGTCTTTCACTCAAGCTAAGCTTCCATATCCAAAAGTAATAGTGCCACCATTATTGTTTTCAAGAGAATTGAAATAGGTTTTATCTCCTATCATGTGCCTAGAGCAGCCACTATCAAGGAACCACTCATTAGAAGATTTAGCTTTAAGAGCATTGAACACAACTTGACATTTAGTCATATTCTTTCTCAACTAGACTTGTTTATTCCGAGGTGGTGACTTAAATGAACTAGGTTGACTTCTAAGCTTTTGATTAGTTTTATTCCCTTTCCCATTATTCAAGATGTTATTTTTAAGGAATTTAACTAATTCAAAAGCATATTCATTTGAGTTTCAAACCTTTCAAGGAACCTAGTGTAGCATTTAAATTGAGAGTGTCCAATTTTCTTACAGTGTGGCTTTTTAAGAGATTCTTCTTAGTTAGGGGTTACATCTTTAATTTTGACAAACATAGTTTCTTCACTAGAGGGAGTTTCATCTTTGTTAATTTACCCCAAACCTCTTTTATCACCATGGGTTTTGCATTTATCAAGTACTTCATTAAGCACTTTAGTTCCAGGGTGAAATTTTTCATTCATGGATGAAGAAGGCTTATTACTCTTGATCTCTTGAATTTGAACATCATTCTTCTCAAGGGGAGAATAATGTTCAGACTCAAGAAATCTAATTTTCTCTATAAAAAAAATTAGTCTTTTCTACATTAAGAATATCAATCTTGTTTTTATGAGTTGTAAGAATATCATGATCTTTCAATTAAATTTTAATCGATTTTCCATGCTTAACAACAAGATTACTCAAGAATTTAACCCTTTGTTCATCAGTAAACTCATCATCACTATCACTATCACAATCACTATCATTCATAGATTCCACAAATGCAATAAAAGTCAAAAAGTCATTTGAATCATACCTTGCATCTTTAGAAGTTGTCGAAGCACTTTCTTCAAATTGAGTATCACTCCATGATGCTTACATAGGCTTTTTAGCATCTTTGGGACTAGGACAATCATTAGCATAATATCCCAGACCTCCACAATTATAGTATCCAATTTTCTTACCTTTGGAGGAACCTTTTCCTTTGTATTAGAAGACTTTTCAACTGTTTATTCATTAGATCTCTTTCATTTTCCAAATTCTTGGTTTTTGTAAAACCTTCTGCTAAATTTCATGACCTTTTTTTTTAATTATTTTAGCCATATGTGTCAATTCATCTCTAATTATATCATATGACATTTTAATTTAAAGACATAGTCTTTAGGCTTTGGAGAAATAGGTAGGATCATCTCATAAGTCTGTATGGAGCTTACAAGTTCATCAACTCCCATGGAATCAATGTTCTTTCTCTCCTCTATGGCAGTAACTTTATGTTTAAATCTTTCTGAAAGAGATCTCAATATTTTTCTAACTATCTTAGAATCAAGAATAGGTTATCCAAGATTAAAAGAACAATTTACAATATCACTAAATTCAGAATAAAAAGAAGAAAAATTTTGATTTTCATACATCTTAATATTCTCAAATTTAGTAGCAAGCATTTGTGTAACTTAGAGATCTTTACAGCAAACATACCTTCATGAGTAACTTAAAGAATATCCCATGTTTCCTTTGCACATTTGCAATTTGCTATCCTACGAAACTCATGAGGACAAGCTCCATTTAAAATATTAAATAAAACCCTATCATTGGCTTCACTACCCTCATTATCGACTTTGTCCCATTCATTTTTAGGTTTAACTTCTCCTATTGATCTTCCTTGAGCATCAAGGATCAATAGAGGGACCCCAACCATATTCAACTGAGTTTTATACCCTTTTACGTTGCATTTTGAGGAAAAACATAATTCGTGCTTTCCAATGGGAGTAATTATTCCCATCACAGTAGGGTGGACTATTCAAAAGAGCACCACTTTTTAACTGTTCTATATCAAACTTACAGGATTTATAAAAACTTGATTTTTATCCTATATGATCAATAAAAATTGATTTTAAAATAATATGATCAATAAAAATTGGATTTTTAATCAAAATGATAAATAATCAATTATTTATCCTTCTCTGATACCAATTGAGAAACCACCTAAAGTCCAATAGAAAACACCCAAAAAGGAGGTGAATGGGTAATTAAAATTTTCAATAAACATTTATATGTTATTCCCAAAATTTTCTTTTACCCTTTGAAATAGAAATGATATGTTGGATATCAAAAAGGGTTATACCTAAAAGCTATACTTATAAAAATCTTACTTTATGTTAATTGAAACCCTATGATTAGTTAGGGATAAAATAATATAATTAATAATACCCAAGAGACAACTTGAGAGATGTTAGGGATAACCATCCTGACAATCTCAATAACAAACTAACCAATCAATTAAGAAATATCAACAATCAAAATGTAAGCAAGAAGATAAAGATATGCAATAAGACACAAGATTTTTATGTGGAGAACTCCTAAACTAACTGTGGAGATAAAAACCCGCGAAGCCTAAAATCTACTATTCAAAATCAAGTTACATAAATTTACCTAATCGTTTTTCCCTAAAGACTTACTATCTAGTACCTATAACTTGATTCATGTTCGTAATGCAACAACCTTATGTTGTTCCCTAGTAGATCATTCAGCCATTCTAAAAGGACAATGGTTTTCAACCCAAGATTCAAAGAATCAATTCTTGAATGAGAGAGCTTTTTGAAAGAGATCCTTTATCAAGGAATGAAAAATCTCTCAATGATCTATCTCTAATATCCAAGATCTATAACCCTCAAGGGTTAATAGAAAGGTATTTATAGGTAAAAACCTAAAGAGTTCGGTTACGAAAGGTTTTTCAATTGAAATAACGTGAAAATCTTGGCAGAAATTGCATGACCACTCAAGCTAACTCATGGACCACTTGAGTGCCTCGAGTGCTTGAGTGGTGTGGCCTGCTTGAGCGGTCTTGTGTAATTTGAAAATCTAATTTTAATCATTTTAAGTTCAAAACAAATCTATCATCTTAATACCTCAACAAAACCTAATGACTTGTGACTTTATGATTGGATGGACAGCAACCTTTGATCTTCAATGGACAGCAAGTCACTATATAAAAAGACTTCTATACCCAAACATAAAAAGGAGCAAAACTGTTAACATAAAAATAAGACCCAATGTCCTAATAGTCTCTTTCTCAGAATCAATGTCCTAAGATCACTGAGGAGAAAGATTACATGAAAGTAGTCCCATATGACAATGGGTAGCCTTATGTATGTGATACCATATACTAGACCAGATATTTGCTTTGCTATTGAGATGGTGAGTAGATATCAATCCAATTCGGGCATGGACCATTGGATGATTGTCAAGCATATACTCAAGTATTTTTTAAGAACGAGAGATTATATGTTGGCATATCATTATAATGAGTTATTACCCCTTAGGTACACAAATTCAGACTTTCAGCTCGATAGAGACTTTTGCAAGTCTACCTCCATATTTGTGTTCACTTTAAGCAGTAGGGTTGTTAATTGGAAAAGTATGAAGTAGTCTTGTATTGCTAACTTCACTATGAAATTCAAGTATATTACTATTTTTGAAGCGGCAAAGGAAGTCATTTGGCTTTGGAAGTTCTTGATGGGACTTAAGGTTGTACCCTTGGTTGTATTGACCCTAGTTCTATTTTGCAATAACAATGGAGCAGTGACACAATCTAAAGAACCAAAAAACTACCAGAAAGTAAACACATTGAGAGGAAGTATCACTTTATATGTGAGATAGTTTTGAGAGGAGTGTGGTTGTGGAAAAAATCGCTTATGAGGAAAACCTAGTAGATCCCTTCACGAAGACTTTGTTTACTGGAGACTTTGATGGTCATAGGGATAACTTAAGTGTTAGATGTGTTCCCATCATGCTTTAGGGCTAGTGGGAGTTTGTTGGGATTGAAACCTAGAAAACATGACATGATGTAATAATTTGAGATTCATTTATAATTATTAATTTATTTTCCTTGTTTTCCTTTTTATCTTATTTGCATTAATTGGTTATTTGAGCATGCACACTCAAATCTCTTACATTGTACATGATTTAGGTGCATTAGGAGTTACATAAAAAATACAAGTTGTAGGAAAACCCTGATTTCCCCATTCCCTATCCTAGGCTCAAGTTAGGTACATAAAACTTACCCTAGGGGTATTGGATCCTAGTAATGGAATCAAAAAAACAAATTTTAATATCAAGATCTAGAAAAATAGTGCATTAGAAAACTTTACCTATGATTTGGATGCTCCCAAATCAATTCCACACAATGAAGAAGATTCTTGAAGTATCCAAAAGTCTCGTATACCTAAGATCTTCCACCTAATGGCTCTAACCACGATCTTGGCACTCCAAAGGATGGGTCTTTAGAATGAAGGAAGCTTTGGCTCTCTCTTTCTCTAGAGGTGGAAAATGACTCTTTGAAAAGTGATAGAAACCTTAATCCCTGAAGGGTATTAATAGGATTCCCAAACTAGGCTTAAGTGACTTAAGCCTTCTAAGGACTTGGGTCACTTAATCTTAAGGATGAAAAAATTGGGATATGTCAACGATTTTTTGTTGAAATATTAGGTGTCAAGCAAGACCAACATGATAAGTGCATTGATATCTCATTCAACAGAATTTTCATATCTCCAAATTTTCAATGATATACCAATATTTTATCGATTTTTCACCGATTTAATTGATGCCACATTAGCTCATTTGCCAAGGCAAGCCACGCCACACCATGCCCAGGTGCATTTGTAGCCCATTAAAATGGGTTTTTCAATAAATTCACCATTTTTTTGTCTCATTGTTTCCAATGTGGGACAACTTTTAAGCTAAAGCTAAGATAAAAAATCCAGGATGCATAACCTCCACCAACTAATGCTTGAACCTAAGAGCTCAGGTAAGGGCTGAGTTTACTAAAACCACTAGACCAAATCCCTCGTTGTGTAAGTTTTCACATAAAAATTAATATATACTACATAAATTAATTAAAATAAAATTATTATAAATAAATCAGTTTTAATCTAAAATAAATATAAATTTACAAATCAAGTTATCAATATTTTTAAATAAAAAATTTATTTCAACTAAATATATTATAATTTTAAATTTATATGTTTTCAAATTTGGTATATTATTACAAAATGTCACAAAATATTATATATATATATATATATATATATATTATTCCTTATTTATCATTTATGAGAGTTCTTTTCCTACATTTTTATGAATTTTGATTAATTTTTTGTCCACCAATATTTTATGTTAAAATATCCACTAATATTTCTCGATATATCTTGATATATTTTTAAAATCAAGTTATTGACATGCCTTTCAACACCAATATTTTTATCCTTGCCGAGAGTTTTTTTCCTACATTTTTATGAGTTTTGATTATTTTTTTTGTCCGCCAATATTTTATGTTAAAATATCCACTGATATTTCTTGATATATTTGTAAAATCAAGTTATTGACATGTCTTTCAAAACCGATATTTTTATCCTTGCTTAATCTAGCGCAAATTGGGTCCTAATTAATTAATTAACCACAAATGGGTCATTTAAGTAATCAATTAGCCCAATCTAAAAAATGTATTCATTATCCTCTAGGTAACTTTATGTAATTACCAAAATTCTCTTCTACACAAAAGTGAACCTAGAGTCAATCCAACCCTCATAAACCATATCATCAGGGTATATGAGCTCAAGTGGAGACCACTAAGACCCATAAGAGTATTGGCTCCCTTTGAATCCAATTCTAAAAGAGTTAAATAAGAAGTTCAAAACAATAGAAGACTCAAATGGAGGCCTTGTTACCCGACGAAGACCAGAAAAATGAGACAACAAGGGAAAAGAAAGAACTAAATCAAAATCCAAGTTTAAAATGTGTCATTACCATTGTCATATGGAAGGTCATTTAAGAAAACATTGGCCTCAAAATGAGACTACACTTTGAGGATGATGTCTAATTTTTATATTGATAAAATACCATCTCCAAATATTTTATTCTGATTTATTTTGTGAACACTTCATTTATGTCTTATTGCTGAGTATTTTGTTCATTTTAGATAATTCTTATTTTCTTATGTATAATTGTGAGTTTTTTTTAATCTTGGTTTATATTGATGGCATGTCGCACACATTAGGTATGTATTTTTTTACATCATTATGTTTTTTTTTTTCATTTGAGTATATTTTGTGGATGTATGTATGTTGAATTCACTGTTGCCTATGCATTGTTATCACTTTTGATGTTTGATTAGAGTTGATTCATGTTATATGATGTAATCAAATTTTAACATGATTGTTTATTTTTATTGTTATTAATTGTTGAACTAACTTTTATTGTTTTATGAAAGCGTTTGACTTGTTTTTAAGGTACATTCCTATCTTTCCTTGATGATTGATTCTTTGAGTGTGCATGGCTTGTTTAAGATGATGTAAATTATACTTTTATTATTTTCTTGATTGTATATCTCTTGATCCTTGCTATCCACTGATTTACAAATCAATTGTTATAATTACCTCAATTTAATTAGTAGACCTATTTTAGGGCTTATAGGGGTGCTACCTTGTGATACATTTTCGATAAATAACTCGACCCCCAAACTTAGATTTGGGTTATCGAAGACATGTTTTTCCAAATAAGGAGTCATTTTTAGGGTGTTATTTCTTATTTTGTTTTTCTTTAGAAAAAATAAAATAAGTAACTACTCTACCTTTTTCAAAAGTCAAAATTTCATAATAAAAAACAATTCTCGCTATCAAGTGGGGATGGACATGAAAAATGTGGGTCCACACTTGCCAACTTATTGCTAGTCCTTGAGCAAAAAAAGCAAAAACAAAATTAAAAACTCTAATAAAGAATAAAGAATACAAAGCTTAGATAAAGAATAAAGACTAGAATAACATCAAGTTTGGATAGTCTCAGTTGAAGTGCAGGGTAATGTCTTTCTCAAGTTCTGAACAAACTTCAATCTATAGTTTTTCAATTCTTTTTCCTTTGCTAACGTGTTTGCATGCCTCTTCTGGTTTTAAAATGCTCAAAGGGCACCTCTCATAGTTTTAAAACGTGTCTATCTGTCTATGTTGTGTCCCACATGATTTCAAGGGTCAGTGGAGATAGAGGTTGGCCTATGTGCTAGCTTCCGTTAGTGGAGTGTGGAGGTTGTTCAATGGAAGCTGTGGTCGATGAAGAGAGAGTATGATTAGGGTTCTTGTGGTGGTGAAGAGATGAGATGAGTTGGGGCTTAGGTTTCTTACATTTGGTTGTCTTTTTTTTTTTTTTTAATCTTTTGTGGTTTATACATGTGGCATGCTTACATGGCTATGGATTATATGGCAAAGACTTATGTGGTGGTGGCTTGTGTGGCCATTCCAAGTTGGTTGCTTCAATCCCAAAATAAGGGTAATTTTGGAATTGTGGGAAAGTTACTATTAGAGGATTTAGTTTTTCCATTTTACACTTGTGATGAAAAGGCAATCTTTTAGTTATGAAAAGTTTCACTTTTTGTTTAGTTCAATAGACTTTGTCATTTTTATTTTTGACAATTATTTTTAATTTTAATAATACATAATATATATTTTTGACATCACAGTTCAATCATCAGTCCAATAATTGAACCATAAATCAATAACTTTTTTGTTTTAATAACTTGCCCAATTCTAAAAAAAAATCGCTCTAGATAAAATATTCTTCAAAATTGGAGTTATTTCTAATAGGGTGAATAGAAGTTACTTATCAAAGAGTTGCTTGTAGAAGCACGGTCTTTTGACTTTTTAAAATTTTGTGCTCAATTGACTAATTGCCTATTTGGAAGTTTTAGGTAGGGGTCTCCAAAAAGCCCGCGGCCCGCGGCCCGCTTTAGGCCCGGCCCGGCCCAAGCCCGCCGGGCTAAAGCCCGCCGGGCCCGAGCCCGGCCCGAGCCCGTTTATGGGCGGGCCGGGCCGCGGGCCTAAAATTAGGCCCGGCCCGGCCCGTAGGCCCGCCCTTAGGCCCGCCCATTTAAAAAAAAAAACTACAAAAATAAAAAGTATTAAAAAAAATATTCATTTCAAAATTTTATTCATTGAATGTATAATTACATTTAAAAATGTGGGAAAATTTTACATCACTACAAAATAAATACATCCCAACTAGGTTGGCACCTATTTATTTGTCAATCATTTGTATTTTTCAACCACAAAAAATAAAAATAAAAATATAATATACATTTAGTCATTATTTTCTGGCGGTGATGGCGAACTATCATGCATCCATGAAGATCTTGATAGTTTTAAAGATTCCATATCGACAAGCATCTCTGTTTCTCGAATGGAATCGTACATCCTTTTTTCTGCAATTTCCCAATCTTTTACACATATCCCTGCTTCAATAACGTCTGGCGCTAAGTTGCATCGTTTTTTACTAATAACTCTTCCACCTGCACTAAAAGCAGCTTCTGATGCAACTGTACTCACAGGAACTGTTAGTACATCACGAGCAATTATAGAAAGCACAGGATATTTGTGTTGATGTGATTTCCACCATATTAAAATATCAAAATCTTCTTGATCTTCAAATGGAATTATATCAGTATTAAGATATTTATCTAAATCAGATGTATTATTTGGAGAACTATTTGTTGTCTTTTTTCGATTTTTCAACATTTCTAGAGCTCCTTTATAAAAATATGAGGAGTTTGTAGATGTAGGTGGTAATTTATTAGTATTAATATCATTACCATATTTTTCTTTATAATAGTTATATAAATTATATAATAATGAATTTATTTCATTTTTAATTTCTTCAATTTTTATTTGGTCATTAAAATAAATAATTGTTAACCATTCATCCAAAGCTTCAAATTTCAATCTAGGGTCCACAATTAAAGCAATATAAAAAATTAAAGGTATTTCTCCCCAATATTTTCTAAATTTTTCTATCATTGCAAATATTGTATCATTAAATATTTCAAAACTTAAATATTTTTGAAGTACAATAAAAATATTAGTTATTTGCATAATAACTCGATTTGAAGTTGGATAATATACACCACAAAAAATGTTTGTTGAAGTATCAAAAATTTCAAAAAGATCTCTTAAAAGATCCGCAACATGCCAATCATAATCACTTAATGCATCAATATCTGCATCACAATCATTGTTAAGTAATTGTATTTCATATAATTCGACTACTTTTCTATATTTTGTAATATTTTGTAAAAGTTTATATGTGGAATTCCATCTAATGGCCATATCCAAATTTATATTTTTTCTTTTCATATTTAACATTTTGCAACAATCAAAAAATAATTCATGTTTTGCTTGAGAACTATTAATACTATATGCAATGCCTCTAATTTTTTCCAATGTATCATCAACATTTTTTAATCCATCCTTTACAATTAAATTTAAAATATGTGCACAACAACGCACATGAAATATTTTAGCATGATCATCTTTTACTTGCCAATATAGTTTTAGTCTATTTATTGCTGCATCATTATTAGCAGCATTATCTAATGTTACTGTCAATATTTTATCACGAAGGCCTAAATTTATAATTTCTTCATTTATTAAAGTTGCTATATTTTTACCACTATGTGGAGCATTTATTAATTTAAATGAAATTATTCTTTTATTTAATTTCCATTCATTATCAATGTAATGAGCAGTTATACATAAAAAACCAGTGTGAGTTAAAGATGTCCAAATATCAGATGTTAAACAAATATTTCCTTCAAAATTTGCAAAAAAAAATTTTAAAATTTCTTTTTGTGTATAAAATTTTTTCATAATATCTCTTTTAACTGTATTTCCAGACCAACCTTTAAATTGAGGATTAATACCTCGTTGAATTGTTCCTACAAAATCATGAGTTTCCATCATGTTGAAAGGTTGTTCTGCTCTTATTATATAATCAATCATTTCTTCACGACAGTTAGATTCATCATAAGAAAATGTTTTTAAATTTCCACTTTCATTTTTACCTAATTGCATATAATTTCTAATATCTACATTATTTTTAGTTTTACAATTTTCGTGATGTCTTTTTAAATGACTTGTGCCTGCATTTGAGCCACCAGTAAGAAATTTATTACAAATTTTACATTTTGCTTTTATTTCTTTTTTATTATTTTCTAAAATTATTTCTACTCTATCAAAAAAATTCCATATATTTGAAGTAAATTTTTTGTTTGATGATATTTCATCACATGGACTAGATGAAGAAGCACTTGTTGTCATATTATAATTATTGATAAAATATTATGCCAAAAATAATAAAGTAATAAATATAAAAAAAAATGTAACAAAAAAATAAAGTAGTAGGGGTGAAGTATGTTACTCAATTAGAGAACCGATGCAGAAATTCCTAGCAAATTTGAACTCTTGGAGCCACCAATGCTTGTTTTGCACCACCAACAATATTGTATAATTTGAGGGAAAAATAAAAAAAAATTGAAATATTGTAGAATGTGAGAGAAATAGAGAGAGAAATAGAGAGAATTTGATGAAAAAATGAAAAGGGAGAAGATGTATTTATAGGAAGGTTTTTAAAAAAAAAAAAAAAATTGGTCATGTGACCGTTGCCCAACGGTCACATGGCAGCTAGGAGCATGGGTTGGACTGTTGGAGCTCCAACGGTCACATGACCGTTGGAGCCTTTAATTTTTTTAAAAAAAATAATATACTTTATGTTATATATATATAACTAACTCTAACATTTAACACAAAAGTAATGTGGCTCAGTTGGTTAGAGCCCTTACTTTGAACCATGAGGGGAGGGGTTCGAATCCCCCCCTCTCCATTCATTTCTAAAGCCTTTTGGCTTATTTAAAAAAGCCCAAGGCTTGGCCCGCCAGCCCGGCCCGCCAGCCCGCCCCCAGCCCGGCCCGCAGCCCAGCCCACGGGCTCATAGGCCGGGCCGCGGGCAGAAGATTTTTCCCTGGCCCGGCCCGGCCCGGCCCGCCCGTTGGAGACCCCCTAGTTTTAGGATTGAAGTATAGCTTTGATTATTAAGAGGGAGGATATGGGCGACTTCATGCCATGCTTCTTGCTATGTCACGTGTGCATGTGACACTTGTCGAATTGTGGTGTTAAGGGATTAATGGAAATTCTCTTAGATAGCATATTGTGGTCTTTTTGCATTGTCATTGATTGTTTCATGGATTCTAAGGGAGGTTGTCCCAGCTCTTATGGAGAAGCTTCCTTGTAAGTTTTTCAATTTGTCCTTTATGGACGTTTTATATGGGTCTTAACTGTTTCTATTTTTAAACATAATTATGACCATTTGAAGCATTATAGGTACAATTTTATTTTCCTGAGAAATCAACTACCTTTTCTACTGTCCCCTTTGGGCTAAAACTATCTTTGAAGGTGGTTAAGATACATGTGATACTAATTGAAGAAGCATAAGCTCTGCGTTTTTATTTTTATTTTTTATGGATTCATGATCCTTGTCTATGGGCTCCTAGGTTAAAAATAAGATATTGTACATTTTGATGTTATCCATTCAAGTTAGCTTGCAGGGACTCTAGATCCAGAGAAGAATAATCATTCACAAGTAGAAAGATCTTCAACAAAATAAATCATTTTCTCCTTTTTTATCATATTTTGCTTAGTGTCCTAGCATGGCAATGGGATTGCTCTTGATATTCTTAGGGAATGGATTATTCTTGGATTATTGGCAAACTTGCTGAATCATCTCCAAAAATATGGAATGTGAGCATTTTGCTTAGTTTCCTAGCCATGGCAACGACATACTTGAATTTCTCTGGGATTCCCAAATAATGAATTATTCCGGGTTTATAGGCAAACTTGTTGAATCATCTTCAAGAATGTGGAATGAGAGCATTCAACTTTGTGTCCATGGTAATGAAATTCTTGAATTGCCTTGAGATTCCTAAAGAATGAATTATTCTTGGATTATTTGCAAATATTGAATCATTTTCAAGAATGTGGAATTGGAGCATACTTTGACATGCTCGAATTTTCTTGATCCTAAGTTATTTTTCATGTCTGAATTATCTAGATGTCTCATAATTCCCAATTTTCTGATTTTCTTATGGAATTGACTTCATTAGTTATGATCAAGAAACCAAGATACTTCAGGGTTTCCATCTCTTGCAATGTACCCTAGGTTCGTGATTTTCTTTGTTGAAGGTTCAATTTTGTGCACTCTTTCTACGAAGTATGCAAGGTTCTCATCTTAGGAAAATGATCGTTGACCTTGAGGTGAACATGTCTTGCTAACCTGAATTCTAAACTCAGTGGTTTTGCTAACCATGGGGGCCCATTTTTATGCATATAACCACTGGTGACTCCTTGTAGGTTCCTAGATTTGATGGTGGTTGCATATTTAGTCAAGATTTGGCGATATCTTAAATAAGATATCAAAAGTTACACTGAATTTTGGAATTTAGGTGAAAACTATCTGCCTTACCTTGGAGAGTGGAAGTCAAAATCTGACTGAAAAATCATGAATCGAAGACCTCCATGTATAGTGACTGAAGTACCTAATAGAAGAAACTTCAAGTGAGAATAGCTTAGTAAACATTCTATTATGTACTTCCATAGTGGACTTAAAAAGAAGGGGCTTTAATTATCTTTAATAATCTCGTTCACTTTATTTAAAAACATTGAGATGAAGTAATCTGTATTCAATGCTTCATGTGCAAGTTAGAGTAGAAGCTATAATTTATTCTTTGGACCAATAGTAAGTTCCTCCCCTAAGCACTCTAAATCACCAGCCAAAAACAAAAACATTCTATTATTAATTTGGATAATGGGATATCATTCTTACCAATTATTAACTTTTACAAATTTAATGCTTGAGAATGTTCTTTTTTGTTTTATAAGCCTTTTTGTCATACATTTTCCTGCATTGAATTGTAGATATGGTTACAAGTGAAGACTGCGACTATAAAGCAAAGGAAACAGAGGGAAGGATGAGTTCACAAAAAATTGATGAGAGGAGTACTGATGAAAAAGCGGCCTTGCTGTATTCTGTTTGGAGTGCTTTACTAAATGAATCTATAGTTCAGGATAGTGAGTTCTTTCAAAGGTTCGGACTCAGCAAATCCAGTGTGCCAAAGGCCCCTCATTTTGAGAATTGCAAGTTGAACACACAAGTAAATAAACGTCTTGATGCCCGTGGTAAGAATGGGAGATTCCCTCCTTGGACAATTTGGAAGGGATTTTTAGACATCTATCCACCATCTGAAACTGAAGAACAAATGAGATATTTGAGACGACAAGCTATGTCCAAAGGCTCTTATCCTCCCTGGGTATGCTTCTTGGATCCAACCTTATAATGATGTGTTAAGTTTAGCTACTAGCTAAAAGATAGCTACATTTCTGATTTGATCTTGTAGATATCTACCAATGAGATATGTTGTACTACACTGGTATTCACATGTACTCATTTATATGCATGCTGTTTGTGCACACATGCATAACAAAGAGCAGAAGCCACCCTGAATCTCTACTACAGTCAGCATTTTGTTTACAGTTATATTACTATGCAGCATATTTGAGTTCTATCTGAAAGCCAGCCATTAGTATATTGATTTGGTTTTGTGTTGGACACAGTCACTGACAACCAACCAGAAATGTTAATATGCATAGAAAGGATATGCTCCCCTCCACTACATATGCATAAATCTGGCCCATTGGCCACGGAAATGGACATGGAATTCAAGAAATATGCATGTTCATTTTTGAAAAAGGAAAAGAAACAAACAATTATTGTCTTCCTTTTATTTCTATATGTTGTTAACAACATTTGCTTTTACACTTTTCTATCATTGTAGTCAATGCCTCACAGGAAATTACAAGTATAAGGGGAAGATATCTAAATAAAAGTCTCAAGAAAACGAAGTAAACTTCAACCATGATGCTTCTGTTCTCTTGTCTCATGCAATAGAAGTAAACTGATAGTTTTGATTTATAGTATTTGTATTTTCTCCCTTTCTAGTGGTCTCTATGTGCATTAACAGATGAAGTCATCGTTATTTTCAACATTTTATATATACATATGATTTTTCAGATTACAGGATCAGATGAAGACAAATACCCATTCACAAGGAAAGTGCAAAGGGACATATGGAGCCATCAGCATCCATTGAATTGCCGAGATCCTAATGTAAGATTCCTTGTTGCTAACTGGGAGAGACTGCCTGGATTCGGTATGGGAGCCCAGATTGCTGGAATGTGTGGGCTTCTTGCCATTGCAATTAGTGAAAAAAGGGTCCTTGTTACAAACTATTATAATCGTGCTGATCATGATGGTTGTAAAGGTATAAATTGTCAATTAAAGGTCACATTAGCACTTCTGGAGTACAGACAAATAACTTTTGAATGAGAGGTCTGTGCAATTCAGGTTTCGTGGGGCCTGAATTCATTAAGATCAAATCAAATGGTGAGCAGGGTAAAGCCCAAATAATAATGACGGGCGGTGCCCCATCACAGACAACTTGTTTCCTTTTTGATCTTTTCAAGCACATTTACTGCCTCCGAGGTTCAATTGGTAAAATTATAGAATGATGCTGTGATAGTGATTTTGGATCATCTGATTCATCTCGTTGCTTTTGAACGATGGAGATCTAGATCAAAAGTTCTAAAATCATGACTATATTTTGGTGTTGGAGATGTCTCAAATGAAGCCAAGCAGTTTGAAGGCTTGCCCTTCCACAAAACTTGCTTCTTCTGTTTACGGTGTCCTAAAAATTCATTCTCTCGATTCAGGCTTTGGATGCGACTTGGTGACCTGTGTTGATTTCCAGTTGTTGTACTCTTCTGACTAACAGAATAAAACCATCTTGGGACAATATTCATGATTGTTTTATAAGTACTTGACTTTTTCTTCTAAAAAATAAATATGATGTAGGTAATGTGTTTCCTATTTTTCACAAAATGATTAGCAATCAACTTGGGGTTCAAAGTAAAACTATCAGGTCTCATAATAAGAGGGAATACTTCAATAAAATATTATCCCTATTTATTTAAAAAAGATGATATTATTCCCCTGTCCTCTTGCATAGATACCCCATAGCAAAATGACATTACTAAACAAAAAAATCAGTACTTGTTAGAAGTCACTCAAGCCTTATCATTTCAAAAAGTATTCCTAAGTCATGTTGAGGAGAGCAGTTTTAACTATTGCCCACTTAATAAATCAATTTCCATATGGGATCTTGGGTGACTAAACGTCCAATGGTTGTTTTCTTTGAGTTTTTTTTCCTAACTTTCATGGATTTTGAAAACCACCTCCTAAAGGGTTTGGTTGTGTGTCCTTTGTTCATATCTATGCTTAATATCATACAAAACTCAATCCATGTGCTTTCAAATGTGTTTTCATAATGTATTTAACAAAAAAAAAAAAAAGTATCAAAGCTATCACCCAACCACAAGAATAATTTTCACATCTATGGATGTTACATTTGTGCAAAACAAGAGTTTTTTTTTTTTCCCTACTCCTTATCTTCAAGGAGAGACTTTGATGAAAAATAAGGAAGATTTGTTATGCCTTAACCTACTTATTACTTTTCTTACAAGCTCTATTGACACAACCAACTCTAACCCACTTATACCTACCATGTCAAAGTATGATGATGAAATTTGAGAGAAAGTTGGTCCTTTAATCACCTTACCGCTATAGGTTTATTCAAGAAGGAAGCTACCCATACCTACACATGTGCAAGTCTAAGAATCCAATCCTATAACAAGTATTGAAACTTCAGCATGACCTTTATTATCATCATTTACATCATCTTCGGTTGTTGAAGATTTATAGTTGCATACTGCCCTTAGGAAAAGAATTAGAAAGTATACCCAACATCCCAACTCTAATTTTATTTCATTTGATAAATTGTTACCACATACTGAGCCTGCCTCACACAAATAAATCCTTTTGAAACCCCTCAAACAATCCAATAGGCACTTAGGGATTAGAATTGGAGAAAATGCATGAATGAGGAAATGAGAACTCTGGAAAAGTACAAAACATGGGAGATTGTAGAACTTCCTAAAGAAAATAAACCAGTGGAGTGTAAATGGGTGTTTAACATAAGGTGCAAAGTTGATGAGACTTTAGAAAGGTATAAGGCTAGATAGATTGCCAAGGGCTATACCCAACCAAACTTATGGAGTGGATTACTAGGAGACTTTTGCACTAGTGGCAAAGATAAATATTGTTATAATTTTATTATCATTGGCAACTAACTATGACAAGACATTGCAACAATTTGATGTAAAAAAATGCATTCTTGCATAGTAATTTAGAGGATGAGACATATATGGATACTCCACCAATGTTTAATAAAAAGTTTACAACTAACCATCTATGTAAACTTAAGAAGGCATTGTATAGACTTAAACAACTCTCAAAGCTTGCTTTGGAAAGTTCACCAAGGCCATGATAGAGATGGAGTTTCAGTAAAGTTAAGGAGATCACACTCTCTTTATCAAACACTCTTCTTCTAGAAAGGTCACTGCTCTAATAGTTTATGTAGATGATATCATTGTTAGAGATGATGATTTAGAGAAGATAAAACAACTTAAACAATGGTATTTTCAAGGAATTGAAAATTGAAGTATTTTCAAGGAATTGAAGTTTCTCTCTTAAGAAATGGTATTTTTGTGTCACAATATAAGTACACTCTTGATCTCTTTAAAGAAACAGAAATGCTAAGATATAAGCCAAGAGAAACGCTAATTGAATGGAATTATAGGCTAAGTGATTCATTTGAATCAATAGTGATAGATTAAGGGTAGTATCAATATTTAGGTGGGAAATTAATCTACTTGTCATACACAAGATTGGACATGGAATATGCTTTAAGTGTAAGGAGTCAATTCATGCACTCTCCTAGGGAAGAACATTTAAAAGTAGTATACAAAGTTCTTCACTATCTAAAGACTACACTAAGAAAAAAGAATTTCATTTAAGAAGAATGAAGAACTAAACTTGGAAGCTTATATAGATACAAATTGAGCAAGATTAGTGATAGATCGAAGGTTAACATTAGGCTATTATACCTTTTTAGGTGGAAATCTAGTTATTCGAAGAAGTAAGAAGCAAACAATTGTTGCCAGATTGAGTACAAAAGTAGAATTTAAAGTAATGACATAAGGAATTTGCGAGGTGTTCTGGTTAAAAATCACTCTTGATGATCTTGGAATAAGATGAGAATGAATAGTGATGTTACACTGATAATAAGTTAATTATCAATATTGCTCATAATTTGGTACATCATGATCGTATTAAACATGTAGGAATTGACACACATTTCATAAATAAATAAATAAAAGGATAGTGGGTTGATTCGTACTCCATATGTTTCAATAAGTAGACAACTTGCTAATATCCTAACCAAGAGACTAGCTAATCACTCATTTCAAACAATCAATTACAAGTTGGGAATAAAAAATATCTATTCTCATGCTTAAGGGGGGAGTGTTGGAAAGTTGCCATATATCCTAACCAAGAGTCCAGCTAATCACTCATTTCAAGCAATTAATAACAAGTTGAGAATATAAGATATCTATTTTCCAACTTAAGATGGAGTGTCTGAAAGTCACCACAATACAAAATATATAACCACAATACAAAATTAAGAATAAACTATATATTTTGTATTTAATTTAGGCTAGTTTATGATATTATGAGTGTATATATATATATATATATAACATGTATATAATAGATTTATTGGATAGTTGAGCTATTAATAATTTAATAATACCCAAAATATATTTGATAGATAAAAGATAAAAAAATATATCCTAAAAAAACATGTAAAAACTTAAGAATTTATTTGATTTCAAAAGTATTTTATAGTTTTTATTTTCTAAAAAAATTTATCAATTTCTACATTTTCCTTTTTTGAAATTATGTTTGATTATAAAAAATGAAAACCGTGTTAAACAATGAAAATTGGGAAACCTCGCTTGGTCCTTATTTTTTGTTTTTTGCATTTAAATCATGAAAATAATCAAATTAGATTGGTTGATTATTTTTCTTATTCTTTTCTTTATTATTTATTTTAATATTATAATAATATATATATATATATATATATATATATATAATATGTCTATAACTAAAAAAGAAATTGACCAATTCTGCATATTTTGATACATTAAAATGAATTACTTTTTAATATTTCCATTTAAACGGATTATCCCTTCCCTCTTAAGTCTATTAGGACCAAAACGTGGAAACAAAAAAAGTTTATATAATGCCCCAAATCCAATTTAGGGGTAAAATCATAATTTAAAAATTAATAATTAATTAAAGTAATTTAATAAAAGTAAAAAAAGTATTTCGTATATAAAATCCCTAAGTATAAATTAGATTTTTCCTATCTTCTTTATTCAGAAAATCCTTTTACACAAAAATAAAAAATATTAGAAAACGTAGGACTATAGAATTAGAGATTTAGGGTTGAATATCAAATTTTCAGGTAAGATTTTTAATCCTTAAATTAATATTTTATTTTCGTTGATTAATTTTGAACATTTTGAATGTTCTTTGGAAGATCTTAATCCAGATTAGGGTTTGTTAAATTAATTTTTAGATAAAAAAATAAAAATTTATGAATATGAATAGAGTTATTGATAAAGATCGGAAAGTTTGGAATATTCGAATTAATAGAAAAAAAATAAAAATAAAAATTAAATTGGAAAGCGAGGAAGGTTGGAGAGGCGTGGCCAACAAAGAAAAAAAAATGGAGTAGGCTGGAGTGTTGACGCCTACAAGTTAAATAATAATAATAATAATAAATAAATAAATAACACATAGGAGTTGGTGTGAAGTCGTTGGAAAAATAAATAAATAAATATCAAGTGCGAAAAAGGTATTAGTATAATAATAATAGTTTTTGGTGTAAAGTTTTAATTTAATTTAAGCCTATAAAAAATATATAATTAGGGTAAAATTAGAAAAGAATATGAATTTTATACAAATTTGGAAACTCGTTAAATTAATTTATTATTGATTAGGAAGTTGAAAATAATATTAATGATAATAATTTTAATATAGAAAATTAATTAGAATTACTAAAACTAAATAAAATATTTTTAGGATTGTTAAATTTATATCTTTAGATAAATAATCAATAATAAATATGATGTACGATATTATGTTAGGTGAGGAGTAAGGGAAATTAATGTATATTTTTATAAAAGAAAATAATTTTCTTTTTATATTATAATTTGAAATGTGTAAAAATATTATTTTTATCTTTACACATCGATCAAATATATGTTTTGTATGGAAAGCATATTTAAGTCTTTTCTTTGTTTATGAAAAATGAAAAATTGAGAAGATATGATGTTTTGTTTTGTAAGTTTGAATTAATGAAATAAAGTATTTGACTCTAAATTATACGACCCTAGTCAACAGGTTATAATTATTGATATTTTCGGCCCTAATCAACGGGTTATAATAGTTGATATTATATGGTCCTAGTCAACGGGTTATAATAGTTGATCTTATGGACTTGGTCAACGGGTTATAATCGTTGACATTTGGTTTTGTTCACCTTAAATGAAACAAATTTGAAACTAGTTACTCAATTGTGAAGTCTCACCTAATTGAATACCATTTGTCATACAATAATCAAAGTAAAGATATTTTGAATATATTCGATTTGGTTTTGATGAGAAATTGTTTTGAAATGGATATGAGAAAGTTTTGTTGAAAAGTTTGAATGTATTAGCATTTTGAACTCAAAAGTTTTTATGAAAATAAGTATATGTTATATCTCCTATTTGTAAACATGATTGAAAATGTTTAATCCATGAAATTGTATTAATGTTCCTTATTGGGTTTTGAGTTCATCTCCTTTATTAATAATTTTTCAGGTAACTTCAGTTCGGACGAGGAATGACTTTTAGGAGGTAAATTTGACTTCATTAAGACATTTGCTTAAACCATCTTTATTTTGGACATTATTTAAATGTTAAAACTTAATTCTCGTTTAAATTATTTTGAGTTTGAAGTTATTTGGATAATAATGCTTTGATTGATATATTAGTTTTTTTTTTTTAAGTTAATACTTAGATATTTTGCAATTTTGTTATACTACTTTGAATATAAATTTGGTACTTGGTAAATGATAAATTTTTAGTTACAATACGAATGTTTATATCATTTCTACTTTAAACCCTCAAGCTTGAGATGTGAAAATACTGGCATATCCTTAAAATGGGTTTTGGGGTGTGACAGTTTATACGTGTTGATGCATGCGAGGGCAAACTCATACCACCTTATTCAAAACAACAATGCCTCAAACTTTGAACTTTCTTTTCTTTAGAAACTACAGACAAATTAAAAAAAAAAAACCTTATTCGAAACAATAATGCCTCAAACTTTGAACTTTCTTTTCTTTAGAAACTACAGACAAATTTAAAAAAAAAAAAAAAAATGAACGATAGAAGAGAGCTGAGAAGGACATTTATTTGAAGGTTTGGTCCAGAAGTGCATGGGTCCGGGTGGTCCTCACTCTCCAGCAAAGCTGTTGGCATTTTGTTTGAGCTACGCGAGTGTCAATAATTAATTAATTAATGTTTTTACTTTTTATTCCCAATGTGGCCCCAACTTTCAAAATTTCAATCACCCAACTTTGCGTCTTCATCAATTCAAAAGCCAAAAATAAAAAGGCTTCAACTATTCATTGCTTATCAACTACTACTTCGTCTTATCATTAGAAGTTGAATGCTGAATCCATCTAGTTTTAATGGTAATTTTGCTTCCTTTTTTTTTTCTTTTTGTGTGAAATTATGGACATTTTCCACGTCATTAATTTGGATCTTCTATCAACCAATAAAAAGCAATATTTAGGACTTTAAGTATGCTTCTAATAATGGATGTTTACACCTCAAGATGAGTCCTAAATGATTTCTTTTCATTTCATATAGTTCCATTGTTGGAGTAGTAAGAATAGTGAGTGTTCTGAAAGAGTTGCGTGGAAGCAACCACAATCCTTGTGTTGAAATACCCATGACTCAAAAGATTAATGGTTGACAAGTCTCAAGGGTTGCAAGTCAAGAGGCGACCACCTTGGACACATCATCCCTGCTCCCTACTTGGATGAGGACCTTTTTCTTTATATATGTAAAAATAAAATAATAATTTGCATTATTGGCCCAGATTCCAATGACTGTCGTTTTGCGTCGGCCTCAATCAACCAAACATAATTATAATTAACAAAAATAATATTTGCTTGTAGTTTATCACCTACCAATTAGTTCCCCACCATTATTAAATGTCCAACACTCCCTCTATTTCTAATCATAAGCATACATTACCCTTTTACTACAACAAATCAAACCTGCCTTATTTATTTTTATCATCCCTTACCAACCTCATTAAGAGCTTGTTTGGAGGTGTTTCTATATTTCAAGTGTTTTTGGCGGACGTATTTGTTCTTAAAATATTTTTAAAATAATTATCTATCTAATATTTCTCTAAAAAAGCGTTACAAGTGCTTAATCTTTTATACCATAATAATTTTTCAAATTTTTTAAAATGTTTCTTAAAATTTGTTGATGGGCTAAAAATTATTTAGAATCATACTCAATTATGTTTGATAGTGAGTTTAGGAAATATTTCTAACATTTAAAAATTTTTATTTTTTTATGTTAAAAATACTTCCTGAAATTACTGCTAAACGCAAGTGTATGTTTAATAGTGTTTTTTACTCGAAATGCATGTGTTTAGTGAAAGTGTTTTATGTTGAAGTGTTTTTAAAAGAATAAATTATCAAATGTTTTTTTTAGAAAACACTATAAGTGATGTTTCAATACTATAAGTAAAATTTCAAATATTTGAAAGTGTTATCTAAATTTTTCCAAATACCTACTTTTTTTAAAAAACACTTTTTAGATTAAAATCGCTTCTTAAAATCACTATCACATAAACTTTTATGTTATTAGACTATTAACTCTTCAACGTAAAAGAAAAAAAAAATTTGGTTAGTGTTTATTAAATAAAAATAGTACAAATATTATCTATCACTTTTATTTCATTTTTTAAAATGTACAAAACATCAATGATTTTTTAATTATCTTTAAATTTTTAAAAATATTAAATGTGTTTGGTATTTTAATTTTATTTTTTTGTTTTCAAAAATAAAAATAAAAAGATCTTTGGTAACAATATGATAATAAGTACGTAAAAATAAACTTTTTAAATAATTTTAATGGTTATATAGTAAATTTTCATAATTTTTTAATATTTATAAATGTAACACCAATGTTAATTTGAAGTGATAAAAATATTTGCAAAATTATTTTTTAAATATTTTAATTAAAAACAAAAAAATTGAAAACAGATGGAATTGACTAAATTAATTGATGAATGGTTGATGCCAGATATTTTGAAGGATAAAACAAAAAAAGAATTAAAAAAATAGTGGCAGAAGTCCAAGCAGTGCTGATGGACACGTGTAATCATCAGAAGCAGCGAAGGAGAGGGAGTGAGGGTCAAAGTCTCCTTCTAGTAATTAGGATTTTGGGATAATTGTGTTTTAGACCCACTTGCCCCAAAATTAAGATTTAACTTATAAAAGTTTCATAATTGATGAGAATGATATAAAATGTGAAGAGATCAATATACCCTTCAAAACTATTTTGAGTATTTTCTACCATAATATTTGACAAACTTTTTTATCTTAAATTATTTTTTTTAATAATTATTCTGAAAATTTATTATTTTTAGAAAACTAATTTTTTTAAAAAATATATTCTAAAAATATATCATTTAAAAAAAAATTGACATATTTTTAGTTATTTTTTACATACATAACTTTAAAATATATATTTCGTTTGATTTTTAAATAATAATAATAATAATTTATTTTTATTTTTTTGGAAAATGACATATTTTTTTCCAAATCACTAAATTAAATTAAATTTTATTGAGGTTTATAAAAGGAATAAAATTTAAATTAATATTTTTTTGCTCTCTTTTTTTCATAGTCAATAAAGGTCATTTCTGAAAAGATAAAAAATCCATATCCTTCTTTTCAATTTTCACACTTCTTCTAAGTCTTGGACTTAAATAGTGAACTTATACGGACCAAAACTTAATTTTTGGGCCCAATTAGGTTCAAAACACAATTGTCCCTCAGGATTTTGTTATACAGTTTTGGGTTTTCACAATCCAAAACCCAACTTAATCAACAAAGATTTTAGGAAGGCCAAAGCTTGGGCATGGTGATATGATAAATTTAAAATGAAAATTAAAAGGAAAATAATGTAAATAATAAAATAGTATTATAAATATATTTGTACTTTTATATATGATAGAATTTACAAAATAAATAAATTGTATTAATATAAAAAATCTTATATCATAAACTTCTAAATAATAAAATAGAATTTCAAATTTAAACCTTAATTTATCAAATGTATTGTTATAATTAATATTTAAAATCATCAAGTATAGTATTTGTGGGATAATATTTTCATTTTTGTCCATTATATATTTTTGTTTTTATTTTATTTTTTATATTAACTATTTATTATATATATCATTTTAAGTTTAATATGTAAAAAAAAAATTAAAATCAATAAATATGGAGAAATTAAAGATTTAAAAAAATTAAAATTAAAGAAGTTTTATGAGAAAATACATGAGCATATTAAAAAAATATATAAAAGAAAAAAAGAAAAATAATAATAATAATTATAATATGTGACAAAGGATTATGGTGGCCGGGGAAAAAAGGAAAAAAAGGAAAAAAAGAAAAAAGTGGGAACGTGCTAAGTAGTAAATGAGATATATTGATGTGAGAGAAATAATAAAAATGTATTAAATTGATGTGTACTTTGTCCTTTACTTTTGAGGGTAATTGTGGAACAAATTTGAAAGTACTATTGGAGTGTATGAATAAACAATATTTTTTCTCGTTTTACACTAAAATTAAAAAGAAAAAAGTAAAGTTTTAAAGTCTCATATTTTTTTTAGTTGGTGTATGATTACATAATTTCCCCATATTTTTTTGTAAGGTATAAGCCGAGTCATGTCATAAAAGATATATATATATATATATATATATATATATTATTTGTACACACACAACATATATGTTTTGAAAATACATTTTAAAATTAGTTAATGAAATTAATTAAAAAAAAGTCTACTACAAAATGTAATTTTTAGTAGTTTCATCAAAGTCACAAAAAATGTTCACTAAACATTTATATAATGGAAAAAAAATTCTTGTCCCTAATTATAGCAAGTACCACATGTGATATACCTTAAATTAATAAATTATATAATTTTATATCTTAAAAATACAATAAATTAAATTAATAAATTATATAATTTATATCTTATTTATACATCATATAACTTTATTATTTTAAGATTATTAATTTATTGATAAATAAAATATTCATCTATTATTATATTTATCAATTTATCTTTATTGAAATAATATTATATCATTAAGTTTAAATATATAATTTTTTTATTAAATTATATATTTTTTAATTTCAATAATAATTTGTAATTTAATATTTTTTAAATTAAATTTAAAAGTAAAAAAAAATTAACTAAAGCCACGATTAGCAATTGAGGCTTCAATTAAAAAATAAAGGTTCAATTGTCAATTGCAACTTCAATTCAAAAATGAAGTCTTAATTGGTAATTGAGGCTTAAACTTAAATTTTGAAAATATATATATTATGACATGACTCCTATGTAGCAATAAATGGACTAATTTGAATATAAGTTTTGCAAATGGGCTAAACTTTTTTTTTTTTCCTATAAAAGGGCTATTTTGCCCCAAAACTCTGTTTCTTGAGAAACTTCAAACCAAATTGGTTACCTTCCCAATGCCCTTCTCAATTCTCACTCATGCCTGGTTTTACTTTCTTTTTCCTATTAGGAAACGTGGAGTGTCTTCTTCTAGTGTTGGTGATGGTTACTTTGGAGATGTCGTTCTTCTCTCTTTTGTATGGTGGTTTATTTCCCGTGAACCTCACCACTATAGGTTTACTCAAGAATGAAGCTATCCATACCTAAACCTGTGTACGTCCAAGAATCTGATCTTGTAATAGGCATTGAAACTTCAACCTATTTTTATTGTTATCTTCTACACTATCTCCAATCATTAAAGATTTACATTTGCATATTGCCCTCATGGAAGGAATTAGAAAGTATATGCAACATCCCATCTCTAATTTAATTTCATTTGATAAGTTGTCACCATCACATCAAGCCTTCCCCACACAACTCAATCCTATTAAAAATCCTCCAACAATCTAAGAGGCACTTAGAGATGGGAATTGGAGAGAAGCCATGAGTGAGGAGATGAGAGATCTGAAGAAAAAAAAAACATAGGAGATTGTGGAACTTCATAAAGGAAATATATCAATGGGGTGTAAATGGGTGTTTACAATAAAGTATAAAGTTAATGAGACTTGAGAAAGGTATAAAGACTAGATTTTGCCAAATCCCAAACCTATGGAGTGGATTACTAGGAGATTTTTGCACTAATGGCAAAGATGAATATTGTTAAAAATTTATTATCATTAGCAAGTAATTATGATTGAACATTGGAACAATTTGATGTTAAAAATGCATTTGGTAATTTAGAGGAGGTACATATGGATGCTCCACTATGGTTTAATAAAAGGTTTGCAACTAACCATATGTACAAACTCAAGAAGGTATTTTATGAACTTAAACAATTCCCAAAACTAGATTTGGAAGGTTCAACGAGGCCATAATAGACATGGAGTTTTAGTAGAGTTAGGGAGATCACTGATTACTACTCAAAAAGTGCTATTTGATAGCCTATAATTAATCCTTTTAAACACTTTTGAGTAGTAGTTTAGGCCTTTTAACTCAATTGGCATGTTAAGGATCCTTTAAAGCAATTTTGATCATTTTGTGTAAGTTTTGGTGTTTTTGTTAGTATTTTGATCACCAAAGCAAGTCAAGACTGAGGAGAGCTATGAGGAATCTTGGGCAAAGTTGAGAAGTCATTTGCCAAGAGTAAATCCGGATTGCAAGGAGATATCCATTAGTTATCTCTTGCAAGCTTTTGACGGGTAATCCAAGGTTAAAGATCACCTTGAATGGTTAAGGCTTAGTGAGAGGCTTAAACCATTGCAAGTTGCATCAGTGAGAGAATTAAAGTGAAATCTAATTGAAGGAGTCTCTGTACATCACCGGTTAGAGAATTGACTATAAGTTGAATCTCTAATGCGAGGAAATGAACCATCTGACCGGAGCTATGTCTTTTGCATGAGGAACCACCCCAGTGAACCTAATTCTCCAAGGAATGTTTTTCTTCCTAAATTATTCCAAACTTCTGTTATGTTAGTTAGTTTAAGTCTAAACCTTTACCAATCAAAGTTTGTGTTTTACTTCTTAAGCTAACCTTGAAATGAAACAAGACCAATTCACTTGGAATTGGTATCATTGATTGCTTGTTAGTCATTCCCAGTGAACGATCCTAGAGCCACTATACTATAGTAGCTTTTTCTTTGCTACCCTAGTGTATGGTGTTATAGGTAATAAATTTTGTTGATTAATCCCTCAATCAAGGAGCACCAGCTGGACACAAATCAGCTGAGACACCAATTGGGCACGAATCAAATGGCGTCGTTGCTGGGGAATGAGTGTCAAGTTTATAGTGATACCATTTTTGAGCACTTGTGATTTTCATCACAAGTTGGTAAAGTTTCTTTCACTTTACTAATTTTCATTCTTTCTTTGTTTATTTATAATCTAAGTTTATCTTTTAAAATTTAGCCTAGTTTAATTTTATTGTTTTAGCCCTGTTTCTCTTATTGTCCTCTGTTTTCATTTTTAGTTGCAGCTGGATACTAGTTGTGTATGCCAAAGTGGATATGAGACAGTGGAGGAAGGCTTGTTAAGTGTGATACACCTCAGAGGGGAGAATTCGAAGTGATCTTGAATATCATGGAAGCTACACCTGAAGATCAGCATAGTCACCAAGGTCGTCAAGATAATCTCAATGAATTCAGATCAATGAGAGACCGCATGCATCCACCTCGTATGAATGCACCATCATGTATAGTGCCCCCTACAGAGCAGCTAGTGATCAGACCGTATCTTGTTCCACTCCTACCAACTTTCCATGGGATGGAAAGTGAGAATCCGTATGCACACATCAAGGAATTTGAAGATGTTTGTAATACATTCCAAGAGGGAGGAGCTTCAATTGATTTGATGAGGCTTAAGTTATTTCCTTTTACTTTAAAGGATAAGGCCAAAATTTGGCTTAATTCTTTAAGGCCAAGGAGTATCCGCTCTTGGACTGATTTACAAGCTGAATTCCTCAAGAAATTTTTTCCCACTCATAGAACAAATGCCTTGAAAAGGCAAATTTCAAACTTCTCAGCTAAAGAGAATGAGAAATTCTATGAGTGTTGGGAAAGATACATGGAAGCTATAAATGCTTGTCCTCACCATGGCTTTGATACTTGGCTATTGGTGAGCTATTTTTATGATGGTATGTCCTCCTCAATGAAGCAACTCCTCGAGACAATGTGTGGAGGAGATTTCATGAGCAAAAATCTAGAGGAAGCTATGGATTTCTTGAGCTATGTAGCTGATGTTTCAAGGGGATGGGATGAACCAACTAAAGGAGAAGTGGGAAAGATGAAGTCTCAGTTGAATGCTTACAATGCAAAGGCTGGGATGTATACCTTAAAAGAAGATGATGATATGAAAGCAAAGTTGGCAGCTATGACAAGAAGATTGGAGGAGCTGGAGCTGAAAAGAATACATGAAGTGCAAGCTATTGCTGAAGCACCAGTGCAAGTGAAGCTGTGTCCCAATTGTCAATCATTTGAACATTTGGTGGAGGAATGCCCTGCAATTCCAACTGAAAGGGAAATGTATAGAGATCAAGCAAATGTTGTTGGACAATTTAGGCCCAATAACAATACGCCATATGGAAATACCTACAACTCAAGTTGGAGGAATCATCCAAATTTCTCATGGAAGGCCAGAGCAACTCAATACCAACAGCCAGATCCACCATCTCAGCAATCTTCAAGTCTTGAACAAGCAATGGCTAATCTCAGCAAGGTAATGGGAGATTTTATTGAAAAGCAAGAAGCCACCAATGCTCGAGTCGATCAAAAAATTGATAGAGTGGAGAGTATGTTGAATAAAAGGATGGATGGAATGCAAAATGATATGAACCAAAAATTTGATAACATCCAATATTCAATTTCAAGGCTTACAAATTTGAATACACTGCAAGAGAAGGGAAGATTTCCTTCTCAACCCCACCAAAATCCCAAAGGTGTCCATGAAGTGGAAAGCCAAGAGGGAGAATCATCACAGGTGAAAGATGTGAAAGCTTTGATCACTCTAAGGAGTGGTAAAAAAATTGAGCAGCCAACACCCAAGCCACATATTGAGAAAGAAGAAGAGATAAAGAAAGGAAAGGAAATGGAAGATAAAAAGAGTGAGATCAGTGAAGAAAAGAAGGACTCTGATTCAACAATGAATGCAATTCCAGAGAAGGAGCTTCTGAAGGAAGAAATGCTGAAGAAATCAACTTCTCCACCTTTTCCTCAAGCATTACAGGGGAAAAAGGGGGTTAGAAATGCAGCTGAAATCCTTGAAGTCTTGAGGCAAGTGAAAGTTAATATTCCACTGCTGGATATGATCAAACAAGTTCCAAAGTATGCAAAATTCCTTAAGGACTTGTGTACTATTAAGAGAGGGTTGACTGTAAACAAGAAAGCCTTCTTGACTGAGCAAGTAAGTGCAATCTTACAATGTAAGTCTCCTTTGAAGTACAAAGACCCTGGAAGTCCTACCATTTCAGTCATGATTGGAGGAAAGGTAGTGGAGAAAGCCTTACTAGATTTGGGAGCAAGTGTGAATTTGCTTTCATATTCCGTCTACAAGCAATTGGGACTTGGGGAATTGAAGCCAACAACAATCACTTTATCTCTAGCAGACAAATCAGTGAAAATTCCAAGAGGAGTAATTGAGGATGTATTGGTTCAAGTGGATAATTTCTACTATCCAGTAGATTTTATTGTTCTTGATACAGATTCTACTGTAAAGGAAGCTAATTTAGTTCCTATCATCCTTGGAAGGCCATTTCTTGCAACTTCAAATGCAATCATCAACTGCAGGAATGGGCTGATGCAACTCACTTTTGGTAACATGACACTGGATCTCAATGTTTTCTATATGTCTAAAAAGCAAATCACTCCGGAAGAAGAAGAAGGTCCAGAAGAGTTATGTATTATTGATACTTTGGTGGAGGAGCACTGTAATCAAAATATGCAAGACAAGTTGAATGAAAGTCTTAAGGATATTGAGGAAGGTTTTTCTGAATCTCCTATTGGGCTTGCTACTCTACAAAGTTGGAGAAAGATAGAAGGAATTCTACCTTTGTTCAATAAGGAAGAGGAGACAGCTGCTGAAAAAGAAATTCCAAAACTCAATCTGAAGCCTTTACCTGTGGAGCTGAAATATACATATCTTGAAGCAAATAATCAATGTCCTGTTGTGATATCTTCATCTCTGACCAGTCATCAAGAGAATTGTTTAATGGAAGTTCTCAAGAGGTGTAAGAAGGCAATAGGATGGCAAATATCTGACTTGAAAGGCATTAGTCCTTTAGTTTGTACTCATCATATATATATGGAGGAGGAAGCAAAGCCAATTCGTCAATTTCAAAGAAGGTTGAATCCTCATCTACAAGAGGTGGTGCGAGCTGAAGTGCTGAAGCTACTTCAAGCAGGAATCATTTACCCTATATCTGATAGCCCTTGGGTGAGTCCTACTCAAGTGGTACCAAAGAAGTCAGGGATCACAGTGATTCAAAATGAAAAAGGGGAAGAAATTACTACACGCCTCACTTCAGGTTGGAGGGTGTGTATTGATTATAGAAAGCTGAATGCTGTCACCAGGAAGGATCATTTTCCATTGCCATTTATTGACCAAGTGCTGGAGAGAGTCTCTGGACATCCATTCTATTGTTTCTTGGATGGGTATTCAGGGTATTTTCAGATTGAAATTGATTTGGCAGATCAAGAAAAGACCACTTTTACATGTCCATTTGGAACATATGCTTATAGAAGAATGCCTTTTGGTTTATGCAATGCACCTGCTACATTTCAAAGATGTATGTTGAGTATTTTCAGTGTTATGGTGGAGCGAATTATGGAGGTTTTCATGGATGACATCACCGTATATGGAGGTACATTTGAGGAATGCTTGGTTAATTTGGAAGCAGTTCTTCATAGATGCATTGAAAAAGATCTGGTGCTCAACTGGGAGAAATGCCATTTTATGGTACGTCAAGGAATTGTCCTTGGCCATATCATCTCTGAAAAAGGCATTGAAGTTGATAAAGCAAAGGTGGAGCTTATTGTCAAATTACCATCTCCAACAACTGTGAAAGGAGTAAGGCAGTTCCTTGGCCATGCAGGGTTCTATAGGAGGTTTATAAAAGGTTTTTCAAGTCTTTCAAAACCTCTTTGTGAGCTGTTAGCTAAGGATGCTAAGTTTATATGGGATGAAAGGTGTCAAAATAGCTTTGATCAACTGAAGAAATTTTTAACAACAACTCCAATAGTAAGAGCCCCTAACTGGCAATTACCTTTTGAACTGATGTGTGATGCCAGTGACTTTGCTATAGGAGCTGTGCTTGGCCAAAGAGAAGATGGGAAGCCCTATGTGATTTACTATGCAAGTAAAACACTAAATGAAGCTCAGAGGAACTACACAACTACAGAGAAAGAATTGTTAGTTGTGGTATTTGCTTTGGACAAATTTCGAGCTTATTTAGTGGGGTCTTTCATCATTGTCTTCACTGACCATTCAGCCTTGAAGTATTTATTGACAAAGCAAGATGCAAAAGCAAGGTTGATTAGATGGATTCTTTTGTTACAAGAATTCGATCTTCAAATCAAAGATAAGAAAGGAGTGGAGAATGTGGTAGCTGATCACTTGTCAAGGTTAGTTATAGCACATAATTCCCATCCCTTGCCTATCAATGATGATTTTCCTGAAGAATCACTCATGTTCCTAGTGAAAACTCCTTGGTATGCTCATATTGCCAATTATTTAGTAACTGGTGAAATTCCAAGTGAGTGGAATGCACAGGACAGGAAGCACTTCTTTGCCAAAATTCATTCTTATTATTGGGAAGAACCCTTTCTCTTTAAGTATTGTGCAGATCAGATTATTAGGAAGTGTGTCCCTGAAGATGAGCAGCAAGGGATTTTATCTCATTGTCATGAGAATGCATGTAGAGGCCACTTTGCCTCTCAGAAAACAGCCATGAAGGTATTGCAATCAGGGTTTACTTGGCCATCTCTTTTTAAGGATGCCCACATCATGTGTAGGAGGTGTGATAGATGCCAAAGGCTCGGAAAGCTAACAAAAAGAAATCAAATGCCTATGAACCCCATTCTAATAGTTGAGTTATTTGATGTATGGGGCATTGACTTCATGGGACCTTTCCCAATGTCTTTTGGTAATTCTTACATTTTGGTGGGGGTGGATTATGTTTCTAAATGGGTTGAGGCAATCCCCTGTAAACAAAATGATCACAGGGTGATTCTCAAGTTTCTTAAAGAGAACATTTTCTCAAGATTTGGGGTGCCCAAGGCCATAATCAGTGATGAAGGTGCTCATTTTTGCAACAAACCTTTTGAAGCTCTGTTATCCAAGTATGGAGTGAAGCATAAGGTGGCCACACCTTATCATCCTCAGACTTCCGGGCAAGTTGAGCTAGCTAACAGGGAAATAAAGAACATATTGATGAAAGTGGTGAATTCCAACAGAAAAGATTGGTCTATTAGGCTTCATGATTCATTGTGGGCATATAGAACAGCTTATAAGACTATTCTTGGGATGTCTCCCTATCGTCTTGTCTATGGTAAAGCATGCCATCTCCCTGTGGAAGTTGAATACAAAGCTTGGTGGGCAATAAAGAAGCTGAACATGGACTTGATCAAGGCAGGAGAAAAGAGATTTCTAGACCTTAATGAGATGGAGGAATTAAGAAATAATGCTTATATCAATTCCAAAGTTGCAAAACAGAGGATGAAGAAGTGGCATGATCAACTCATCTCCAACAAGGAATTTCAGGAAGGGCAAAGAGTTTTGATGTATGACACAAGACTCATATCTTTCCTGGGAAGCTCAAGTCAAGATGGATAGGCCCGTTTATTATTCACCGAGTATGGTCCAATGGAGTGGTGGAATTATTGAATTCCAATGGCAAGGATAGCTTTAAAGTCAATGGATATCGTCTCAAGCCATTCATGGAGCCATTCAAATCAGAAAAGGAGGCAATCAACCTCCTTGAGCCTCAAAAAGCCTAAGTGAAAAAGGGTTTGCTGGATGTGGTTTACCACAGTCCAAAATTTTTGTAAATTTTGTAAATTTTCAAGTTGTTTCCATACTTTTGATCTTAGTTTTTGATCTTAAATCATGTTTTTAGGTGTGTTTTAATCGTTTTAAATGATCCCACGTGGAAGAAATTTCAAGGAGATTGAAAGAAAAAAAATCGGGTAAAAATCGGAGCCAAAACAGAGCAAAAACAGAGCTCTGCGAAATTTCGCAGAGTGAAGGAAACTTCTACGAAATGAGCATTTTGTTGCCAAACCATTCCGCAACACTGTAGAAGTCTCTGCGAGGGTATTTCGCAGCTGCGAAAGTGAATTTGGCACACGAGTGCCACTTCGCAGTACAGTAGCATCCATTTGGCAGCTGCGAAACGCATTGCGAAGTGGAAAAGCGTGATTTCGCACCAAAAGTCCCATTCCGCAGGGTATTTCGCAATTGCGAAAGTGGTTTTGGCACACGAGTGCCACTTCGCAGCACAGGAACTCTCATTTCGCAGCTACGAAACGCATTGCGAAGTTGCTGCGAAAATGGCATTTTGCTGCGAAATTGGCGTTTTGTTGCGAAACTTAAACTGACCCTTAGGCTTCCGTTTTTCCTATTTATACCGGTCATTTGAGCTGCGAAAAGGGTTTCAAAAATCAGAGCACCATTCTCGCAGCCTGTTTGTCTTCTTCACCAAGCTTCGCCGACCAAGCCTCCGGTCATCTCCTCCGATCAGCAACGCCGGCCAAAGTTCGATAGCCCGAAATGGCGCGAACACGAGGGGCTAAGTCTTCATCTCCTTCGAACCGCAAGAAGAGTCTGCGAAAGGAGCCAAGTCCAGGTTCTGCTCCAGAACCTTCACCGTTAAGACCAAATCCTCCTTCGGTGAAGCCCACGCCACCAAAGCCGCCGGCAAGACGATATCTAACCAGGTCAGGAGGTAGGCCATTACAGAAGAAACCCAGGGTGGAGAGCTCAGAACCCATCGATTTGACTGAGCAATCTCTAGAGCCTTCACCAATTCCATCACCAGTTCAAACTCCAGTGTCGTCTCCAGTTCCCTCGCCGAGTCCCCTGCCAGTTCCATCGCCGGTACCATCTCCGGCGCCGCAAGAAAAATCTCAAGAGCCTCAAGCGCCACTTCCCGAGCCCCAAATTCAAGCTGAAACAGCTTTGGAAGAAGTAATCCGGAGGCCAATGCTACCTCAGCCCCCAATTGAGGGAAACTTGGATTGTAGAACACGGGCATTCCATTCCGAGCTTTGCTTCGACTTAGCAGCATTCAGAGTGAGGCCAGAGCTTGCCCAATCATTCCAACTGCTGAGGAGGTATCACATGGAGCAACTGCTAGCTCCAAGAGACTTTTTCTATCCCCGGATAGCCACGGATTTCTACCAATCCATGACAACCAAAGAGGTTAGGAATCCAACCTTGATTCATTTCACAATCGATGGGAGACATGGTATATTGGGAGCACGACATATTGCTGAAGCCCTGCAAATTCCCTTTGAGCCAACCCAATTCGATAATTTTAGAGCTTGGGCAAATCCTATTGAGCTAGAGATGGTTCGCACCCTTTCCAGAGAAGCTGCAAATCGATCACATCTGCTGAGGGGGGAGCTTCCTCCAGTTATGTTTTTGATTGATGCCTTTTTGCGTCATAATATATACCCATTGCAGCATTGGACCCAAAGAAGGGGAGTCCTCCTGGAAGCTCTTTATAAGATGTCAGAAGGATTTTTCTTTGGGCCTTATCATCTGATCATGGCAGCCTTCTCTATTTTGAAGAGAAGGTTCACAAAAAGAAGCTTCAGAGAGCAAATTGTATTCCCCTCCTCTTCCCAAGGCTGCTATGCCAAATTTTGGAGCATCTGGGATACCCCTCTGAGCCTCAGCTGGAGAGAAAGCGAATTTGCCGTAAGCCATTCACTCTTGATAAATGGAACAATATGACGGCCTATAAAGTTGATCAGCCTGGGCAGCCTCAGCCAGCTGCAAGGAGAGCTTCTCCAAGACATATACCTGAAGGTATAACAGTTGCTGCTCCTGCCATTCCTAGAGCTCCACCAGCTGCACCTGCTTCATCTCAGCCATCCACATCAGCTGAGCCGAGGATGGCCATTCCTATATCTGAATATCGAGAGTTGTGCCGTGCATTGGAGACATTTACAGCTTCTCAGAGCAATCTTGCTCAGGAGATGGCAGCCATCAAAGCATGCCAAGAGCAGATGTTAGCCTCTCAGGCTCAACAAGCTGCCATCTTAAGGCAGCTCCAAGTCCATTTCGATCTGCCACAAGCTGTAGAGCCCTCCACTGATACACCAACAGAGCCACACCCTCAGCCTTCAGAGTCTCATCCTCCAGAGCCCCAAGCCCCAGCTGATACACCTACTGAAGAGGCAGATCCATCTGCCTAGCACCACCACCCCACTCATCAGACTATATTAGATATCTAATATTTTTATGTATTTCATTTTTTTTAGTTGAAAAGAAATCCCAGTATTTTGGTACTATATTTGGGATTCCTTGTGTTACTTGTCTTTTGCATTGTAATCAAATGAATTTAAAGTAATACAAGTTGAATATTTCTTGTTAAAAGTTAGCATTAAGTTATTCTTATTTCCTTTTCTCACATATTCTATTCTTTTTTAAACATGTGGTTTTCCCCAATCAATATTCGAATTTGATTTCAGCAAGGAGGTACCACTTCCTCCCTTTTATTACAGTCACTCAAATCACATTGAGGACAATGCTCAGTTCAGTTGGGGGGGGGGGTATGAGGAAGGAAGTATTCTAAATCTTTTTGGTATTGCAATTATATTGGTTAATTAGTTGTAGTTTTTACTTTTTACTCTTGTTACTCTATTCTCCATGAATTTTGAGGAAAAATTTTCAAATTAAACCAAGAGAAATTGAACTGGTGTTTTTTCACTTGACTTAGAGTATGGATTATGCTTACTAAAGTGGTTCAATTGTTGAAACTTCTATTGAAATTGAATTTAGTTCTTCCACTTTAAGCTATCCACACACTGTGCACATTAGATTCCGATTATAAGATGAAAAGCTATTTCCCTCTTGACTTAAGATAATTTTGGGACTTGGTATATTTGACCTCATTTGATAAAATTGAAACACCCTGCAAAAGGCCAATGAGCCTTTGAAATAAAGAAAGTTGTTTGCTTGCCTTGAAACCCGAGCAAGGTCTGAGGGGCATATGGTGAAAGCCTTTAAAGCCTGGTGCCCTAAGCCTTAATTGGTTGGGAGACACCGACCTCAATGCTCGTTACAAGGGTGAATAGGTAGAGTTAGCATATGGTAGATGCTTGGGCATTAGAAATTCATTCTTAAAAGTTCGGGGAAAAATCCGAGGAGTTAGTGGTTGAAAGATCCTTAAAACTTGGTGCCCTAAACCTTAATTGGTTGGGAGTCATCGATGGACCCCCATTACATGGACAAGTCAGAAAGAGTACCCCATAAAGCTACCTTAAAAAAAAAGAAAAAAAAAAAAAAGATGAAAGTGTGTTCTTTTCTTATTAATTATGGTCAGATTGCTAAAGTGTTAAAAAGAGATAGGTTGGGGGGTGAGATTAGTTTAGCATATTATTCTCGGAACCTAAGGAACCAATACACATAGATTTTTGTGGAAGATGAAAGTTTGATTCTTAGAAAGTGGAAATGATTTTAAAACTTCAGTTTGCATAATGCACTCCCTTGATTGACAGTGTTTAGCATAGTTTGTTATGACTCTTGTTGAGATTTGGGTTTGTATTTCTTTAATGCTTCATGTGAGAATTAGATCATCATGCCACTTGAGAATTATTTTCTTTCAGCATGATGTTGTAAATTTTAGATTAGTTTGTTATTTATTTTCATTTTTCTCTCCTATATTGCTAAGGGACTAGCAATATGTCGGTTGGGTGGAGTGATTACTACTCAAAAAGTGCTATTTGATAGCCTATAATTAATCCTTTTAAACACTTTTGAGTAGTAGTTTAGGCCTTTTAACTCAATTGGCATGTTAAGGATCCTTTAAAGCAATTTTGATCATTTTGTGTAAGTTTTGGTGTTTTTGTTAGTATTTTGATCACCAAAGCAAGTCAAGACTGAGGAGAGCTATGAGGAATCTTGGGCAAAGTTGAGAAGTCATTTGCCAAGAGTAAATCCGGATTGCAAGGAAACATCCATTAGTTATCTCTTGCGAGCTTTTGACGGGTAATCCAAGGTTAAAGATCACCTTGAATGGTTAAGGCTTAGTGAGAGGCTTAAACCATTGCAAGTTGCATCAGTGAGAGAATTAAAGTGAAATCTAATTGAAGGAGTCTCTGTACATCACCGGTTAGAGAATTGACTATAAGTTGAATCTCTAATGCGAGGAAATGAACCATCTGACCGGAGCTATGTCTTTTGCATGAGGAACCACCCCAGTGAACCTAATTCTCCAAGGAATGTTTTTCTTCCTAAATTATTCCAAACTTCTGTTATGTTAGTTAGTTTAAGTCTAAACCTTTACCAATCAAAGTTTGTGTTTTACTTCTTAAGCTAACCTTGAAATGAAACAAGACCAATTCACTTGGAATTGGTATCATTGATTGCTTGTTAGTCATTCCCAGTGAACGATCCTAGAGCCACTATACTATAGTAGCTTTTTCTTTGCTACCCTAGTGTATGGTGTTATAGGTAATAAATTTTGTTGATTAATCCCTCAATCAAAGAGCACCAGCTGGACACAAATCAGCTGAGACACCAATTGGGCACGAATCAATCACACTTGCACTCCTCTTCTAGAAAGGTCACTATTATGATAGTTTATATTGACGATATCATTGTCATAGGTGATGATTTTAGAGGAGATAAAACAATTTAAACAACGACTAGCTAGGTGTTTGAGATAAAAGGCCTATGAAAAGTAAATATTTTCTCGGAATTGAAGTTTCTTTCTTAAGAAATGGTATTTTTGTCTCACAATAGAGGTACACTCTTGATCTCCTTAAAGAAATGTGAATACTAGGATGCAAGACAAGTGAAAAGCCGATTGAATAGAATTATAGGTTAGGTGATTCATTTGAATCAATAGTGGTAGATTAAGGGCAATATCAATGTTTAGGTGGAAAAAATTAATCTACTTGTCACACACAAGCCCAAAAATAGCATATGTTGTAAGTGTAGTAAGCCAATCCATACAATGAAGCACATCTAAAAGCAATATACAAAGTTATTCACAATCTAAACACTACATTAAGAAAAATGAATTCTATTTCAGAATGATGAAGAACTAAACTTGGAAGTTCATATAAACACATATTGAGCAAGATTAGTGATAGATCTAAGGTTAAAATCAGGTTATTATGCCTCTTTAGGTGGAAATCTAGTTACTTTGAGAAATAGGAAGTAAATAATTGTTGCTAGATTGAGTGCAAAAGCAGAATTTAGAACAATGACATAGGGAATATGCAAGCTACTCTAATTAAAAATCATTCTTGATCTTGGAATAAGATGGAATGGAATAATGAAGTTATATTGTGATAACAAGTCAACCATCAACATTGCTCATAATATGGTACAACACAATTGTACCAAATATGAGGAGATTGACAAACATTTCATAAAAGGGAAATTGGATAGTGGCTTGATTTGCACTTCATACATTTCAATAAGAGGTCAACTAGCTAATCACTCATTTTATGCAATCAGTGACAAGTTAGGAATAGAAAATATTTATTTTTGCACTAGGAAGAGTGTTGAAAAGTCACCATAGCACAAAATTAGGAATAAGCTATATATTTATGATATTATGATTTTTTTTTTTTTACTTTACTATAAATCTAACAATTCTACTCCCTGAATTATACATACAAACAAACACACACACACACACACACACACACACACACACACACACACACACACACATATAAGATGAATTATTCTTCTTCTTCATTATTGATTTATTGGATATTTGAGCTATTAAACTTAAAGTTACGTTTGGTTTCAAAAATATTTTCTAGTTTTTTTTTCTAAATATAATTATCTTTTTTCTACATTTTCTTTTCTTGAAATTACGTTTGATTATAAAAAATAAAAATTGTTTTAAACAATGAAAACTAGGAAACATCACTTGGTCCTTAATTTTTGTTTTTTACATATAAATCATGAAAATAATCAAATTACATTGGTTGGATATTCTCTTTTATTATTTTCTTTATTGGTTATTTCAATATTATAATAAAAAATATAGTATATCTATAATTAACAAAAGATTAGACCAGTCTAGCATAATTTGATCAATTAAAATGAATTACTTTATAATATAAAAATTCCCAAATTTCCAAATTCTTTATAGTCAATCACAACCCTCAAAATCATGATTACTATGCTCTCCTTCCTAACTATTAATAGACAACAATAATTAATGTTACTCTTGTAATTTGTAGTGTAATGTTAAAATCTAACACAAATACTGCGACTTTGACTTCCTTATATGTGAAAATTGAGTTGTTGTAAAAAAGTTGTTTTTTTCTAATTCGTTTTATAATCTTCTTTTAATTTGTTTTCTTTGCATTTAAAATATGGGAAATAGAAACATGGGCAATAAGAAAATTTTGTTTTTTCAATTTTTTTAATTGAATATTAAGCGCATTTTCTCTAATAATTTTTTTGTGAGTTGTATAATATTCTTAATTAACTAATTCAACCATAAAAGAGAATGCACATATGCAAAGAGGAATGAAACGAAAACAGTAAAAAAAAAATGGTGTGGTGAAATAAAAGAATGAAAAGAAAAGAAAAAAAAAAGAAATAAACTAAAATACTCCAAGAAAAGTAGAATATTATTTCATTAGCATGTTTCCTTCTTTTATAGAGATTTAGGAAGAGATTTACATCAATATGGATGATCATCCACAAATTCCCACAACTCAATAAATTTTCATCTTTTATAACACTCTCCCTTGGATGATCATAAGAATATGTCTCATTAAAGCTTTACACCCTAAGGCTATGTTTGATTGGTCGAATTAGAGGGAGGGATAGGATTTAAAATTCCAATCCCACATTTGGATTGTGGTTGGATAGTAAATAAGGTGATATTACTAATCCGGTGCTTATTTTTAATCCTCCATATGAGAGATTTAAAAATCTCATGCCCTAAGATAGGATATACTTATCTTGGGATTTAAAAATCTCATCTCATTTCCTTTCCACAAACAAAACCCGATATAGGCTGGCATTTCCAATTGATGAAATCTGAGTAAATCGAAGGATTTTTTAGAGAGGGTTACTTGTCTCTGACCACCAGTGAAGATTTAGATGCTTGAAAATAAGTGTTTCATTTATGAGAATATTTAGTTAATGTTTCTAGGGATTTTTTATTTTTTTGGATTTCATCATTTATCATTTTAGATTTTCTATTTAATTTATTTTTGGTCACTTGACTCTAAGATTTTTTGTTTGTTCTCTGGGAAACTCAGGTCTTTGAATCTATGTGTTTTTTTGTGAGTATGTGTGTTCTTTTTAGCTTTCTTGCATTTGCTCTATACAACTAGTGTTGGATGTTCACATTTTAGTTATTCATTTTTATTTTCTACTTGATGGGGTAGAGCCTTTCCATTCTTTCTAGATGCTCTGTACAATTGGTGTTGGATGTTTACATTTTAGTCATTCATTTCTATTTTATGTTTGATGGGGTGGAACCATGCTATTCTTTCCAGATGCTTTGCTTGTGCTTCTAGTTTTCAGAGTTTGCTTTGCACCTTTTAGTTTGATCTAGATGGATATTTGTTGCAATTTAATATTGTAGTTTAGTTGCTTGTATTTACTTTAGCATCTTCACTTGGGACTTGTCACAATTACAATTTTCTAGTTCCATCTAGATAGAAAATCATTCTTGTGGCATTATTCATACTCACATGTAGTTTTAGTAAATGGTTGATTTTGGAGCACTAGGATTGTTCAATCTCTCTGGCGGATTCATGGAACCTCACCCTGGTTTTGACCATGATCCTACTGCGTTAAAAGTTTGTATATATAGTTTATTTTTTGTCTTCTAATTGAGCTAAACTATACATAATTGTCAGCTTAATTCTCTTGGAAAAAAATTAGTAGACAATTCAATCTAGCTCACCATGAAATATATCCTACAAAACAAGCAGAAAAATGCATCTTAATCTCTTCCTACTCAATTTGCAACTTACATTTTTGGCATGCTTTTTTAAGGGCTCAATTCACTTCACCTTGTTTCCTTGTCTCCCTGAGTTGAAGCCCTAGTACGAGTAGCATAACTAACCCGCAATATTAAGAGAATTGTGTCATCTTGTGAAAAAATTAATTTTGAATCTATGGATTATTAATAAGTAGTGTTAAATTCAAATTTCAGGCTCGCATTTATTTCTTGCTCTTTCTAACTTTTTGATAATTATACAATGCATGTGCATAGTGGGTACATGTGCTAATTATATAGGGGGAAAAGAACCTAAAATCAAGTGTTCCAAGTACACACTTCCCACACTAAGACTACTTATCACTTTGCCTTAGCTATCCGTTTATAAGATCTTCATGTCATTTATCTTATTAGTGAGAACAGAATGACAAAAAATTAGGGTCCTATCCATAAAAGATTCTTTCTCCCCCAATTTCAACACTGTAGGGTAATGTAGTATTGAGTTCAAATGTCTTCAACCACCAAAAGGTTTTACGAATTCTCACATGAAATTAAAAACAACAAGAAACTTCTATTTGATTGGAAAATAGAAAAGGTTTGTAGTGGTAGCGTCTCAAATCATACATACTTGATGAACCAAAAAGTTCTTGTTCAACACAAGGAAATGAAATCTTTAGAAAAAATAAAAAAAGAAAAAAAAAGGATAACCAAGATGCTAGTTGCATTTCCAGAGTGAGCTAAGAGCCTTCCTTGGAAATTGGAGATGCTCTATGGGCATAGGAGATAAATGAGGCTTACTAGGGTCAATGTTATTGTTTAATTTTATTTTTTATTTTTGAAAAGTTTTCACGCATTTTAGTGGTTTGTTTTTCTGAATTGAATTATGGGGTTGTTTAGTTTGATTGAGTGATATTTAGTATACAAATAATGAGGATTTTGGTTTGTTTTCCACTTCCCAATTATCAATTAGAAGGAGAGTAATATATTCTCTAAAAAAAAAATCATTTGCTTTACTAACTGTAGTATGTGCATTTTGTCAATAATTGAATCAGTACATTAGCCTTTACAAAGCGTTTGAGCAAAGAAATTGATTATTGTGTCGTGGAGGCTTAACTAAATTTAGTAAGTGACCAAACTTCTCTATTGTACCAAAATACTTAGCATTTTTATGTAACTATGTTCAAGAAAAATTAGAGAAAGAGTCACTACGACTTGTGTAGTACTCTGGGTATAGTACTCAGGGACTGGCTTATGGAAATTGTCAATACTAGAATAAATGAATTGCTTTTGTTTAAATATTAAAGTAAAAAATAATATGTGAATGAAGTAAAACTAAGTAAAAGAACTAAATTAATTAAAAAAATATTGATTTTTAATTTAATTGATTCAAGTTTGGGGCTTTCCACAATCCAACTTAAGGTATATAAATAGAGAGAACAAGGGTTCCTTAAGTAAAGTGATCTTAGGGTTTTGAGATTCTTGGATGCTCGAAAATTGATAACTTGCATCTGAAACCTAATTTTTCCTTTTTAAAATAGATTCCTAAAACCATCAAATGAATTAGATTGATTACTAGTTTAAGATTTAGCTTTTTAATCCTTTCTACTCCTTATAGCTTTGTTTTGGGGCAAATAACGATAGGGAAAGACCAGGATAACTAATGATCAAGAATTACCAAGAATCACTAATATTAGGTAATAACCTACTGTATCATTCCCTAAACTAACTTACAAGGATAGGATAAAAAAAATTGATAAGTTTTCATCCAACCAATAATTAATCTAATTGTTATAATAATTTACTCATTGTTCCTATAGGTTTCCTATCCCTTAGGTTTTCATATTTCAAGCCCCAAATTGGCTTCTTAACCTCTCATGGGGGTGATATCACATTCAAAATCCATAATAGAGTAAAAATTCATAATTTGAATCAAAATAAACTAAAACAATATATTTAATAAAGAAGAAAAAAAATCAAATCAAAGTTCTCATTTTCTTCCACCTTCAATGTCAAACTCTTCGGAAAAAATCCAAGATATCTAAAACCTAGAACTAAGAGAGTTTATATAATATCATCAATTACCTAACATGTGGCACACTCTCATTGGTCACTTATTACAAAAATAATTATCTAAAAATGATTAAAAATAATAAAATGGTGATTTCTAGTCATGTGGGGCCCATTATGGTGGATTGAATGCCCTAGATGCAATTCCCAGGGTAGAGGAGGTGAAACATCAAAGTGGAAGTGGGTGAATTCAAAATTGGGGTCATTTCAAATTGGATTTCGAATTCATAAGTTGGATTTCGAATTCATAAGTTGAATTTCTAAATCATTTCGAAATGACCATTTAGCTTTGTGCAATTGTTTTCAAATAGTCATAACTTCTTCATTTCAACTCCGATTTGCACAAAATTTGAAGCATTGAACTCTTGACTTCCCGAGATTAGAAAAAAATATATTATGTATAAAATGGACTCCAAAAAGTTCTCCAAAATTGTCCTCAAACTCAAAGTATATGTTACCATTAGATTTTGAGTTCTAAATTTCCATTCAGTCGAATCTTACTTCATGCCTCATTTCCTATGTTTTCTTGTTTTCTTTCTTACTCCATAATGGTTATTTTTTATCTTCCAAACTCATGGTATCCTTTTCTTACCTTTCCTCATGGTCCTTGAGTCTTAACTCACTTATTTCCTCATTTAACCCTTTCTTGATCTTTCAAAATCTAAAGTGACTCAACTTGCACCCTTTTCTTCCCTTGAACCTGAGATAAATCTCCAAAATACAAGTTAAACTCATGTCTAGGGCCTTAGATTAGATTTAGGTCAAATTGGGTGATTTGAGTGTCCTTTGGTGCACAAATCATATCGAATATGTGTCATTAGAGCACATATTTTGGCTCCAATCAATAAGATAAGACACAAATGGGTCTTCAAAAAAATATCCTTAAAAACTTATTATTTATTTGCTACAGTGTTTGGGAAATGAAGGGACCCATTCAAAATACCAACCTCATTGAAAATGGAAAAAGAGAAAAAAAAGACAAGAATAAAAGAAATGGAGAAAACTACTTATGCATTAAGGTGAAAATCAAATAGGAGTAATTCTATCTGATCTTTGTTATTTCTTTTTAAGAAGAATAATGATTTGATCTTGCAAATAGAATTATTTTTATTTTTATTTTTAAAATTTTCATAGAAAAAACCAAAGCATTGCATTTATATTAAGCCCATGCAATTCTATTCCATTTTGATTAGGGAGCATCTAGAAGTGCCAAGAAAATGGAATTGTGTTGCTTTGTTTTGCTTAGAATTTGAGGATTCAAATTCATTCACCATCTACTTTCCATGTTATTTAGCATTGGATTAGATTTGTTACATTTGTAAATGTGTTCCTTTCTACTTCATATCAGATAGTATCAAGAGAGCCTCACTAACATTAATGGATTATGTACTATTCACTCTGTCATAGAAAGGTATGTGGAGGCCTCCAAAGAAAGGCACCATGCTTTGATCGTGTGTAATATTTTGGAATACGCTTTGATATAGATCTATTGGATAGCAATTTAGGTGAAACAAGATAAAATAGTAGTGAAATGGAAATGGTTTTAAGTCAAATAAAGGGTTGTGGAATTATAAGCAACATCAAGATAAAGCCTTCCAGCTTTTTACCTATCTGATAAAAAAAATAAAAATGAAGCCTTCCAAATTGACAAATATACAAACTCGATTACATTTAGACAACTATAATTCCAAGGAACTAGAAATCCTACTTGTGATGGCCAATTGTGGCCAAAACATGTAAATATCAATACAGTTGTTCATAGAGTTATACTTACCCAGATAGAGTATAGTATGGAATATGTGGATTGATTCATATATGGATTTCTCTTCTTATGGACATGTTCCATTAATATAGATAATGAGGATCCATCTAGATCTTGATTCATTATTTTATTTTTTATTTTAAAAATTATTGTCTTGGCCACAAGTTTTAAATATGCAAGGAAACATTGTTTTTAATTATTTTATTTTATTTTTTGTTTTTTTTCAACTTAATTTGTGGCTTGCTTGGTTTCTTTTTAATATTTTATTTGACTGTTATGTAAATTGAAAATGAATGATTTCATTTCCTCATGTAATAATGTTTTTTTTTTTTTTTTTTTTTGCATTTATTGATTTTTTGCAAATAAGACTAATGCAAATGAGTATTTATAGGTCTTAATTATTCTACTAAACTTGAACTTTAACATGTTAATGGTTACATTCATAGTAACCATTATAAATATCATGGTAGAGAGATATTATAAAAAATATGTCCTCAATAAGAATGTGAATAGGGGATTCGAGAACAGTAATAAGAGTTACTGTTGATTTTCTAGCTGTCAAGCTACTATTCCTCGTCAATTTCATTGCCTTAATGGTATCAGCGCTAAAACCCTTTTTTCTTTACTTGCACAACCCAGTCTTGCTAACAAAGTAGAGTGTACACTTTATTAACTCCCTTTTGAATGTGCAACCTATGATGATGAAATTGGCTTGGATTCAATAGTAGCTAAGTCAATAGCACCGTAGTCAAGGGATGCGAATTCAAAAGAAGTCTTTTATCAAACAGCAGATACGATTTTGATCTGCATCAATAGCATTTTTTTCTTTTTCTTTAATAAAGACTACCTATTCGAATTCTCAAATAGCTACTTCTATACGTGCACGGGTGTGGTGATATTCTACTGTTGATTAACGTCCTTCAAAGAGCTTATTCTTTCAAAGAGCCTAGTTGTCTACATCAACAAGAAAGAAATGAAAAATGTAAGGCGCATTCTATAACAGTTGTTATTCCGTCAACAAGGGATTCTTCCACCGTCTTTGTCCTAACAGCAGATTCATTGGCATCTTCATCTCCTCATCTACTCCTGAAAATGCTATTGCTACTTTTTCTGATTCAATTGCTGTAAAAAGAGCTCCTTGCTTTGATTTGACGGGGATATCTTAACAATGTGAATTGTCTTCCTTTGGACAGTAATTGTGTCACTTGCTTTCACTAACATCAGATATTCTGGTTATCCCGCTAAAGAGCCTTCTTTATCCCGAGTCGATAAGAATAGTTGATTTGTTCTAAGAGTCGTTATCCCATGATGAAAAGGTAGATATGGAACCTAGTCTCTAGAGATGTCCCTGTTTCGATTTTTTCTATGCCATTTGATCTTTCTTGTCTTTTCTTGTCTGCATCTGAGGATTCTCCAACTCTAAGTCATCTTATTTACAAGGATTTCATTGACTTGAGAGCATGAAGGGCTTCATCCTAGGACATTAAGGCAGTCTTACTGAAAGTTGGGGATTCCTTCTCCCTCAAAGCCTAGATCTTCTTCACGTGCACATTTGCAAACTACCCCTTCTATTTAATAAGGCAAATTTGCTTCATTCGGACCTATCCCAATAGTAAGAGCAGATTGTAGAGCAAGTGACATCTCTCCTTCCAAAAAAAACATATGTGTTGAGGAACAAGTTGTAATGTTCTTGTATATTTTAGCCCATTACACAAAGAATTGAGTTGTAAAATTTTGATTCATGCGTTCTAGAGAGACAATTAGTAGGCATTTTAATGTTGTCCTTAATGTAATTTTAAGACTAGAGAAAAGACTTTTTAAGAAACCTGAACCAATCCCAAAAAATTGCATTGATAAAAGGTGGAAGTGCTTCAAGGTATACTACTTTGTTTTGTGTTTTCTTTTTCTTATTTAGGTTTTAATTTTTATAAAAAGAATAACAATATTCACTTATTGTTTTATGTTGTAGAATTGTTTAGGAGTCCTAAACAGGACATACATTAGGATAAATGTACCAAATACAGAGAAGCCTAGATATCATACTAGAAAAGGTGACATTGCTACCAATGTTCTAGGAGCATGCTCACAAGACATGAAATTTATTTGTCTTATTAGGTTGGGAAGGCTTTGTTGTTGATTCTAGAGTGTTTCAAGATGCTATACATAGATGAAATGGGTTAAAAGTCTCTCTTGGTTATCAATAGTGTTATATATCAATTAAGTAGTATGTAGTATTTATTTATATTCTAAAATAGTGAATCTAAATTTTTTGTTAGGTTATTACTACCTTGTAGATACAGGCTATCCAAATAGTGAGGGGTTCCTTGCTCCATTTAGAGGACAACGATATCATTTAAATGAATGGAAAGAGAGAAATATGCCAACTTCCTTAGAGGAATTTTTTAACATGAAGCATTATGTTGCACAAAATGTTATTGAAAGATGCTTTGGATTACCTAAGTTACATTAGGGTATTTTGAGGAGTCCATCATATTATCCAGTAAAAACACAAAGTTGCATAATCACTGCATGTTGCCTTCTTCATAATCTAATTAATTAGAATGGAAATGTTAATAGATTCATTAGAGGAAAAAAGTTGAAGCAGAAAGTGAAATTCAACTTAACTTAGAGTATGATGAGCTCATCGCTACCATAGAAGCATTTAAGCAATGGTCTCAATTGAGGATTAACTTGGCAATGCAAATGTTCAATGAATGGAGAAGAAATAGAGAATTAGGATGAGAGAGTATTTGTTTAATGTTTTGTTGGATTTAAGTATTATTTTAACTTTGATTTTTGAAATTTTTGATGTGTATCTTCAATCATTTTGTCTTTGATATGAAGGAGACTTGTCTTTTATTTGGTTGATGGATAATGTTAGAGTTTCACTTTCTATTGTGTCTAATCAAGGTTTTAATTTGTCAAATAGTCTTGATTTTTTTTTCTTTTGTTTAAGACATGATATTATGTTTTATTCTTCATAGACATATGATCTTTTGTTGACATTGTTTTTAAATTTTAAATTTTTTTTTGTAGAAATAAATATATAGAACTATGCAAAGTAATAACATAATGATATATGTTTATTTTTCATGCCTTTGAAATATTATTTTTTATATGACACAAATAGGAATGAAAAGTGCATAAAGTTTTCAACCTAAAGAGAAAGGCAAGACTAGAGATCATCGATCATGGACGAAAAATGAAGATATTACACTTGTTGAAGCACTTAAAGAGTTGTGCAACTTTAGATATAAATACTATAATGGTACATTTAAATCAAGTTATACAATTATTTTTAAAAAGGCAATGACAATTATTTATCCTAGATCTAACATCAAAGTTGTCCCACATATTGAGTCAAAAATTAAAACATGGAAAAAGCAGTATAACATCATTGTTGACATGCTTGGCCAAAGTGGGTTTGAGTGGAATGAATCACAAAAATGTGTCGAAATATGCGAGGATGACATATAGGAATCATACTTGTAGGTAATTATTTTGTGTTTGTTTACTTTTTTTTATCTATGTTAATTTATATATCTAGTTTTTATTCAATATCAACATATGAATAATATTAATTTCATATGCATGTAGAAAGCTAAATGAATAAGAAACAAGTCATTTCCTCACTACGATAAATTTACATTAATTTTTTGAAAGGATTGTGCTACTGGAAAAGGAGCAGAGACAACAGCAGATGTCGTTGAGGAGTTAGGTGTTGAAGAAACCAACAAGAATATCTACAATTTGGATGAAACCGATACTTCAACATCAAATACAATGCCATCAAGTGTAAAATAATAATAATAATAATAATAATAATAATAATAATAATAATAATAGTGATAGTTTAGCTTCATGATTGCATGATGTTAATATGATGCTAGGAAAATTGATTGAGCAACACAATGAACAAATGACCTTGCTAGTTGGAAGGATTGGGTATGAACGTGATTTGTTTGAACAAAGAGGAAAGATTAAGGCAAAGCTTATGAAAATGACTCATCTTTCTGTTAGGGATCGGATCAAAGTAGTAAAATTGATTGTGTGTGAGAAAGAGAACATAGACCTCTTTTTTAGCTATGTGGATGAGGAGAAAGTTGAGTTTGTAGATATGTTAATTCACGCTAACATTCCCTAGATTAGCTATGTTGGATGTTTTTCATCCTTGGTCTTGTATTAGCAATTAAATAACTACTTAGTTTTTATTTTTGAAACAATTATATTCACACTCCTTACTTTTCTTATATAAAATATGAATTGTTTTTTACTTTTATACTTTGAAATAATTGACGAAAGTTTAAAAAAAAATGATAGGACGTTTAGATTGAATAATTTAGTTGATATATTTAGTTTTTGTAAACATTTGATATAGGTTAGTTGATAAATGTATATGGTGTTTAGATTGAATTGTTATTAAGGTTGATTAATTGATTAATATGTTATTTTTATTAATATCAGTTGTGGGATCACTTGTGGAATGAAAAAATAGGGGTCAAACATGGAATTCTTGTTTCCCATTTCTTTAATTTCTTCCTTTTGCTATACACTTATGCTACTAAGGGAATGTGGCAATGACACTAGTGGATGGTGGATGTTGCTCATACATAGGAGGCTTAAATGATAGGTTTGACCTAAGTTTGGTTTTCACCATTACCCATTTTGTAGTTAAGTTATGAGTGTTGTTGAAGACTTATGATGTAACTTTTATTTGAGAAATATATGCTCTTTTGTAGTAGGAACATTATACCATTTTTTTTCAGCATTCTTTTATTTAAGGTAGGATTTTGTGCCTCTAAGAATATCTAGTGATTCATGTGATTAATTTAACATGTTGGGCCTACTAGAGTGTTCTAGTGGGATCATTATTACAACTGACATATGGCAGATTGAGTTTACTATGAAGATTGTTGAGGGTTATGTTGGTGTGAAATTTAGTAATGTGATACAAAATCCCTGCTCCAACTCCTATTGTATGCAGGTCATAGTTACGTGGGAAACACTCCTCCTATTGCATGCAGATCACATGGGCAACACTCCTATTTACTCTCAGATCATGGTTACGTGGGCAACACCTCCACACCCTCCCTTGAATTTCGATTTGTGCCACTTTCCTAGTCATAGGCCACTATTTGTGTTTCAGTTAATGTTTCAGTTATCTATGCATCTATAAATGCACCTGCATGAAGTGAATAAAAAAAGGGAGTAGAATTCAAAACTTCATCATTTCCTATCTCTCCTGTCCTCTCTCAAATTAAACTCATCATTTGGTATCAGAGCTGCGTTTTTTTTTTCATGGACACACGAGGGAAAACCAATGCTGAGTTTCGCAACGAGGTCAACGAAGCCTTGGCTCGACATGAGTCAAGTTTTGATCAAGTGAATGCCACGTTACAGGCGGTTTTGACGGAGCTCCAAGCTTTGCGAGTAACTCGAAGTGCCAACCACTCCCAACCAAAAATCAACCCCTTTGCACCAGAGTGATCAGTTCACCACTCGCACACCACTACCGCAATCACCAATACTGACCCACATCTTCCACAACACCTTAAGTTGAATTTTCTCAGATTCAATGGGGACAACCCAATCAACTAGATCTACAGGGCTGAACAATATTTTGAGTTTCAGAACATTGTAGCTGAAACCCAAGTTCAGTTTGCCTCCTTCCATCTTGAAGGCATTGCACTCCATTGGCACCGCTGGTTGACGAAGTTTCGAGGACCCCTTTCTTAGAATGATTTCACCAAGGCCATTCTCCTCAGGTTCAGTCCTACCGAATATGAAGATCCTTCTGAAGCATTGTCCCGCCTAAAGCAAACAACTACAATCGCTGCATATTAGGAGGCATTTGAGGAACTCTCCCACCAGGTCGACGGATTACCTGAGCCATTTCTCATCAGTTGCTTTATTGCAGGTTTACGTGGTGACATTCGCCTAGACGTCAAGATTAAGCAACCACGCATGCTTGCAAGTGCCATTGGAGTAGCAAGACTGATTGAAGAGCGTAATCTCCTTCAAAAGAAAACAACAACTCCTAGCTGCATCCCAATGACAGCGACGCTACAGAAGGGACCTAACCCTTCCACGGGAATTCTTGGACCTAATCCAACCCAGCGGTCCAATAATAGCTTAAATCCTTCCTCGTTGCCGGTTCACCGAATCACCAATCAGGAGGCTCGTGAGCGGAGAGAGAAGGGATTATGCTACTATTGCGACGAAAAATACTTCCAGGGACACTGATATGAACGGCCCCAGCTTTTCATGATCACGGATACACCACCAGAAAAGGAAGAAGCTCTAGGTGACAACCAGCAAGGAACAAAGGGGATTAACACCTTACCTGAGATATCATTCCATGCCATTATTGGGGGTGAACGCCCGCAAACCCTCCGTGTTCTAGGCCGATTGAAGAACAAAGACCTAATTGTCTTGATTGACGGCGGCAACACTCATAATTTCATTGATCAAACGGTTGTCTCCAGATTCGGATTGCCAGTCGTAAGAGAGAAGAAACTCCAGGTGATCATGGCGAATCAAGAACGAATCGAGTGCATGGGGCAATGTCCAGGACTTATGCTCACCATCCAAGGAATTCCTGTCACGATAGACTACTACATCCTACTAGTGGCAGCTTGTCAGGTGGTCTTGGGGGTCCAGTGGTTGGAGACTCTAGGTCTAATTGAATTAGACTATAAGGCTCTCACTATGTCATTCAAATTGGGAGGCGCCAAGCATACTCTTCATGGGGTAAGACGCACTGTTGGAATTTTTAACATTGAGGCTTTGGATGATAGGGAATGTACAAATCTATGGGGCACATGATTTTTTTTTCAAATTATTCCTGCCCATAACCAGTCCCCTTCACATCGACAATCGCCAGAAATGGTAGAGCTACTGAACCAATATGCTCGGGTTTTCGAGAAACCAAACAACCTGCCTCATAAACGCCCACACGATCATCGAATTCCACTATAACCTAACACTGAACCAGTCAGTGTGAGACCATACCGATATCCATACTACCAGAAAGCAAAAATAGAGCGAATGGTGGCTGAACTCCTTTGTTCGGGACTAATTAGACCAAGCATGAGCCCTTTCTCCTCACCGGTGTTGTTGGTCAAAAAGGCTGAGGGCTCTTGGAGGTTTTGTGTCGACTACAAGGCTTTGAACCATATCACCATCAAGGACAAGTACCCTATTCCAGTGATAGACGAGTTACTGGATGAACTCCATGGGACCAAGTTCTTCTCTAAACTGGATTTAAGATCAGGATACCACCAAATCCGGATGCACGCAGAAGATATTCTGAAGACTGCTTTCAGGACCCACGAAGGACACTATGAATTCATGGTCATGCCCTTCGGGCTAACCAATGCCCCAGCAACTTTTCAAAGCCTCATGAATGATCTCTTTTGGTCATATCTCCGAAAATTCATCCTCATATTCTTCGACGACATATTGGTATACTCCAAGTCTTGGAATGATCATTTATCGCATCTATAGATTGTTTTTTATATACTGTCCATTAACCAACTATTTGTCAAAGAATCAAAATGTCAATTTGGAGTTACACAGGTCACCTACTTGGGCCATATTATTTCAGAAAAAGGAGTATTTGTTGACCCGGACAAAATACAAGCAGTAGTCACTTGGCCTAAGCCCACTACAGCTAGAGAAGTACGTGGGTTCCCAGGCTTAGCAGGATACCATCGAAAATTCATAAGCCATTTTGGCGGCTTAGCAGCATCCTTAACCAAACTCCTAACCAAGGACTAATTCAAGTGGAGTAGTGAAGCAGAAGAAGCCTTTCACAAATTAAAAGAGGTGTTGACCAATTCACCAACCTTACGTCTACTAGACTTCACTCAAAGGTTCGTGATAGAATGTGATGCAAGCGGGACTGGGATAGGGGCAGTTCTCACTCAGTATAACCACCCTGTGGCTTATTTCAGTGAAGCTTTAAAGGGATCAGCTTTGGCACTATCCACCTATGAGAAAGAAATGCTGGCAGTTGTCAAGGCAATCAAAAAGTGGCGTCCCTACCTGCTAAGTAAACCATTCACAGTTCGCACTGACCACCGGAGCCTTAAATATCTGCTAGAACAATGGATTACCACTCCCATACAGACACGATGGCTGCCCAAAATCCTTAGGTATGATTATATCATCGAATACAAGAAAGGGCTAGAAAATCAAGCCGCGAACTCCTTATCTCGCAGGGTAGAAGTCTGTTTCATCTCAACTTCTATCCCAAGTGCAGAATGGTGGCAAACACTTCAGAGGGAGGTCCTCCAGGACCCTTTTTACACCAACTTAGAGAACAGACGTGCTTCACATAACCTTGTGCAGCGCAACTGGGTTTGGTTCTATGATGAAAAGGTTTATCTGAGCCCTTCATCCACCTTGCTCCCGTTGATATTGGAAGACAGCCACTCCTCCCCAACGGGTGGTCATTTGGGTTTCATAAGACACTACACCGAATTGGCAGGAACTTTGTATGGCCTAATATGCAGCGGAAGGTGAAGGAGTTTCTACAAACTTGCGAGGTATGCCAGCAATACAAGGCTAATTGTATGAAACCAGCAGGTCTCATCCAACCTTTGCCAATTCCAACTCAAATATGGTCAGATATTTCGATGGACTTCATTGAAGGACTGCCCAACTCCAATGGTCATTCCGTCATCATGGTCGTCGTGGATCGTCTATCAAAATATGCCCACTTCATCCCTCTTAAACATCCTTACACGGCGGTCACAGTTGCAAAGGTGTTTGTCTCTAATGTGGTTCGACTCCATGGCATTCCTACATCCATCGTCAGTGACAGAGACAAGGTCTTCACAAGTGCCTTCTAGCAAACCTTATTCCAGTTGCAAGGGACTAAATTGAATATGAGCTCTAGTTACCACCCACAGACTGATGGCCAAACTAAAGTTGTCAACCGCACCTTGGAGCAGTATCTGCGGTGTTTTGCGGGACTACAACCGAAGAAATGGGTAGAATGGGTTCCATGGACAGAATTCAATTACAACACCTCCACCCATTCCTCTACCAAATTCAGCCCATTCGAAGCAGTCTACGGGGTGCCTCCCCCAAGCTTCCTTTCTTACATACCGGGCACAGCGCGGGTCCAGGCAGTGGATGAATATCTCCAAGATCGGGATGAAATCTTAAAGGAGTTACGTCACAATCTTCGGATGGCACAAGATAGAATGAAAAGTCATGCAAACCAATGTCGAAGAGATGTTCAGTTCAATGTTGGGGACTTCGTTTACGTAAAGTTGTAGCCCTACCGCCAGACTTCAGTAGCTTTCAGGAAGTCTTTAAAACTTTCTCCCCGTTTTTTTGGCCCATACCAAATTCTAGAGAAGGTCGGACCAGTGGCTTACAGACTGTTTCTTCCCGCGAGGTCCCAAATTCATGATGTATTTCATGTTAGCCTCTTACGCAAGCATTTGGGGTCAATCACCCCCACGTCCGTTCAACTTCCGCCAGTTTCGGACGAATCTATATTATTGCCACAATCGGAGTCCATCCTGGCTCAACGCGTGATTCACAAAGGGAAGTACAGACCTCGCACCGAATTTTTGGTGAAGTGGTTGGGCGCACCAATTGAAGATGCCACCTGGGAGAATGCATGGTTGTTCTCCAAAGCATACCCGGAGTTCCGTCCTTGAGGACAAGGACGCTTTGAGGGGGAGGGAATGATACAAAATCCCTGTTCCAACTCCTATTGCATGCAGGTCACAGTTACGTGGGAAACACTCCTCCTATTGCATGCAGATCATGTGGGCAACACTCTTATTTACTCTCAGATCATGGTTACATGGGCAACACCTCCACACCCTCCCTTGAATTTCGATTTGTGCCACTTCCCTAGTCATAGGCCACTATTTGTGTTTCAGTTAATATTTTAGTTATCTATGCATCTATAAATGCACCTGTATGAAGTGAATAAAAAAGAGAGTAGAATTCAAAACTTCATCATTTCCTATCTCTCATGTCCTCTCTCAAATTAAACTCATCATAATGTTGGGAGGTTGGCTCTCTTTTGAGAAAATGGATTTGCATGCATATAACATTGATATAAACAACTATCAAAGCTTAGTGTGCTTGGGCTAGAGATAATGTTGATGTTGATGGTGGGAGGCTACCAATTTAGTAATTCAACTTAACACTGAGCTTTGATATATATAAATTGATATACATTGATATAATCACTTTGATATACAGTGTGCTTAAGCTTCATGCATCCAATTTAGTCTTCTCATTAGACTGTCATAGTTGTGACAATGGGAATTGGCAGTTGCAATTGAGGTGTGGTGTTTTGCTTCTGTTTGGAATGATGAGCTATAACATACTCCTATATTACAAATAGAAAACAAAAAATTGAGCTATTTTCTATTAAAGCAAATAGAAAACAAAAAATGGTGGTTGTAACCCATATTCTCAAGGATGTGCTTCTATATCATTTTCTATGTTGTAAAAAGAGTATCTATGCTTTGAGCAAATGGAGTTGTAGTTCTCGACTTATTAATTTTTTTATGAGAAATTTCATATTTGAATATGTTTTTTATTAAATATAATATAATTTTTTATCTATATTTGCAAGGATGATATTGCAAATATTTTTTTTTTTAAAAAGGATATAGTTGAAATACTTCAAAAATATTATATTCATGTTCAATCATTACATCAAGTAACTAAACATTACAATTGATATATTTTATAATTTAATCTTTAGTTCCTTGACATATCCAAACATTGGAATGTATATGTTTTCTTATCTGACCTTTAATTCCTTGACAGATCCAAACATTAGCATAGGATAAGATATCCTATGGAAATAAAATCCTAAGATATCTATATCCTATCCCCCCTCTAATTCGGCCAACCAAGCATAGCTTAAAGGAAAAATCCTAGTGAAGGAAAAAGAGTATAATATTCTTTTGGAATACTACAATTGCCTTGTTAAAAACCTTGCTAGTAAAACCTAATGGGACAAAACATGGACAAAGGGAAAAAGAGTACAACATAGTTATATTCTTATCAATTAGTTTTTTCCTTATGTTGACATGATTATGTTTTCTCTAGTAACACAACATGGAGATATTTGAGTTGACGTATTCCAATGAGCTTCTTGAGTATTGTAGTTGATGATGTCTTTGTAAATAGATCTTTGATAGAGGATAATCCACATGTTTCCATTGTTTGATTGATCTCCATGATATTGTTATACCACCATAGGTAAATACATACTCCATTTGAGATCGAGTTTTGTGGGGGTCTGAAAGATAACTAGCATCTACATATCCAAAAAATTAAGATTATGATCCTTTCGAATAAAATAGACCCATATAATCATAGTACATGTTTGACTCTATTCCAATGTCTTTTAGGTGGTGTAGAACTAAATCTCACAAGTAAGTTAATAAGGAATGCAATATCTGGTTGTGTACAATTTGAAAAATATATCAGTGCATCAATAACATTGAGATATGGTACTTTTGGACCAAATAGTTCTTCATTATCTTCTTTAAGACTAAAAGGGTCCTTTTTTCACGTCAAGTGAATGAATTATCATTAGATAACTTAATGGATGTGATTTACCTATATGGAAGAGCTTTAGGACTTTCTCTATTTATGTTAACCAATGGATTAACATTCCATTTGGAAAGTACTCGATCTGCAAGTCAAGACAAAATTTTGTTCTTCCAAGATTTTTCATTTTATTTTTTTTTAAAAATAATTTGTTGCTCTTGTGAGCTCTTCAAGAGTCCTAACAAAGATTTAAGTTGTCAACATATGTTGCAATAATTGCAAATCTGATTTCTAATTTCTTAATGAAAATGCATGGATAAATAACATTATTCACATACCCCTCTTTTAGTAGGTATTTACTAAGGTGATTGTACTACATACGTTCGTACTATTTCAATACATATAAGGATCATTGTAACTTGATTAAGTACATGTTACGAGGATTTGTAATATTTGTTTTAGGTAATTTAAATCCTTGAGGGACTTTCATGTACATATCATTATTTATGCATTCATATAAGCATGTTATGACAACATCCAGTCATTTTGAGATTTTCAAATTAATTAAAAATCAAAATGTGATTGCATCCATGCATGATAGGAAAGAATGTTTCCTCATAGTCAATACCATATCTCTACTATAAACATTGTGCTACTAATCATGCTTTACATCTTATGATTTTATTTTCCTCATTGTGCTTTCATATAAAAACTCATTTGTACTTAATAGACTTTACGTCTTTAGACATTTGGACTATAGGTACAAATACTTCTCATTTTGTTAACGAGTTTAGCTCTATTTAGATTTTTCTTTCCATTTTGGCCAATCATGTTCAGCATTCATCCATAATTTTTTGTTCGATATCCTTAACATTTCTTATAATGTAAATAGTCACTTGGAAAGAAAATATATTGTCAATGACAAGAGTATTTCGATCCCATTTTTTTTCCTATATGTAAGAAGATATTTGAGATCTCATCATTATTAGGTACTTGTATCTTTTAAGGAGCTAATTGTATAATATATGCATTTTATAGGGCTACTTATTTAAATTTTGTCTCTTCAAGGATTGCTTGAGACTGATCAATCATTTTAATAACCCATTTTAGATGCAACTTTTTGAAGAGTGTCATCTTTTCCCATATATTTCCTTATGTTTTCCTCTTTTAGGGAATGTGTTTTCCTTTTTCTAGGGAGTGTGTTTGCTTCCTCAAGATCTACCACATTTCATGTGTGCTTTAGACTTAGTCCTTTAGGGACATCAATCCATACTGAAATATTCTCAGTTGATAAAAATGATCTTTTCACTTTCTTTACATCAATGAAAACCTTTGGTAATTGATTTGTAAGTCCTTGCAAATGAATAATCTTTTGAACTTTCTATTCACATTGATTAGTATGAGAATCAAAATGAATCAAAAGTCAATGAATTCTAAATAATTTCATGTTGTTCTTTTGGAATTAGTTTTTCTCCCCCTAATGATGGGAAAAAAATTGTCTCATTAAATGATAATTTGCACATGTCATTCTACCTTTTAAGTGTATAGGTAGACTGGTTAATAGATAAAAACTTCTAATTTTATGATGTACATCTATACGACTTTACAATGAATTAATGCATCATCGTTTACCCTTAGGGACTAAGTTAGTCTTACAAGATTCTTCTAGATCTAGCATAGTATAAAGTATCATTCACATGAAATCAAATACTACTACTGACACAGTATAAGCTCTTATGGAGGCTTTAATCAAGTTTCTATTACCTGCTATAGTATTAACATTGTTTGTTATTAATGTTGTGCAATTAATGAGACAAGAGTTTCATTAAAATAACAAGTCATAAAACATGTCATAAAGACTTCACCCTTATAGACTTGAAATCTTATTATAGAGGAAGAGTTAAAATTAACAGAAAAATTCTAGTCATTGATAATGACTTAGCTTAATAAGTTGTGTAAAAACAATGAAAGCATATATAACACTACAAAACAAATATAGAAAAAATAATTTAAAGTTATATATTTCTTAAGTATCTCACACATTTGATTTGTCAAATTAATTGCAATGATATATCAATAATTTTTATTTAAATATTATTATGATCTAAATTAATGTATAAAAATTAATTCATAAATCAAAATTTCAAGAGAACATATCATGATTTAAGACATCTTGCAATTTTTTCATATTTCAAAACTTTGATTTAAATACGACAAATCTATTTAAACATATTTACGAAGATATAACAAAATACATTGAAAACAATAGTTGAAGCTATTGTAATTGAAAAATTATTCTTAGATAATGAAATTATTGCATTAATAAAAATATCATATGTGACAACACATAATAATATACATTTTTTATTTACTCAAAATTTTACAATCATTAAAAAAAAAAAAAAAAAGCATGCCTTAAAGAAAATTGACATAGAAAATCAAATTATTAATTTATTAACTTTTTCTTCATACTTTCAAGTTATGAATAATTAAAATTGCCATTGCTAGTAATTAAAATTAACTTTAAACAATTGACAATTATGTTATTATATAACATCTAGTTATACAACAAAATTGAAAATTGTTTTTGTGTCTTCTAGCTACATAGTTGTTAATTAACAATTTTGTTTTGTATAACCAAAGGTTATACAAGAGAATTAGAAATTGTGTGCATAGTTTCTAATGATGCAATAATTGTTAATAAATATTGTTTCCATAATTTTTTGTTTTGAAAAATGCGTGAATACGAAATAAAAATTAAAAACCAATATTTTTCATAACTTCGAATTATGATTATTTTGTCATAACAAAAAAATGTGTAAATTTGTATATAGCTTCAAACTATTAACTATTCATTGTCACATTTGTATATAATTTTATATTATAAATGATTCATTGTGTAGATTTATACATACCTTCACACTATGAATTATTCATTGTGCAAATTTGTAAATAGTTTTAGGTTATGAACTATTTATTGTGCAAATTTGCATATAACTTCAAGGTATGAACTATTCATTTTATAACTTTTGACGATTAAATGTTGTTTTGTATAACTTCCAATTATATAATATAATTAAAAAATAATTAGGAATTATATGCATAACTTTTGGCTTTGTATTTGTAATTTTGTAATTATGTGATTTACTTCTTAACCTTTGGCTATGAAGATTGTACATATTTTTTATAACTTCTAATTATAAAAAAATTTCTATATAATTTTTGCTTATTAAATAATTAAAATATTTACAATTACAAGCTTTTGGCTTGATTATATGAAATATGATTTATATATCTTCTGACAATGAGATAAAGTAAATAAAAATTATAATAATAGAATACAATGTATACTACTTTTCATATTTCATTTGAAGAAAATGAAGTTACATACCTATAAGAAATTTTATAGAAGAATTCTTCTCTTTTTCTATCTTGAACATTATTCTCTTTTTTTACATACTTAAAGCGTCATACCGATAAAAGAAAAAAGAAAGAGAATAAATAGAAATACACAAAGAAAAGTAGAATAATATTTTATTAGTAGGTCTCCTCCTTTTATAGAGATTCCGAAAAGGACTTACATTAATATAGATAATTATCTACAAGTTTCCATAATACGATAAATTCTCATATTTTATAACAAATGGAGACTATTAGTATATAGTTATATTTTATCGTGTTATTTTTAAGCATACCTATTTTCATTTTATAGTTTCTTCATCTATCAAAATAGGTATTTTTGTCCATATATAAATACAAGAATTAGAAATTATTACTTTTTAAAACTAAACTTTTAATATTTTCAAAAGGAGAGAATTACATTTCTACATTAATCGATTATCCCTTCCCTCTTAAGTCTAATATTCCTTAAACTTTACGACCAAAATGTGGGAAAAAAAAAAGTTTATACATATTGATGCATGCGGACAAACTCAAGCCACCTTATTCAAAACAATAATGCCTCAAACTTTGAACTTTCTTTTCTTTAGAAACTACAGACAAATTTAAAAAAAGAAAAAGAAAAAGAAAAAGAAAAAAATCCAATTTGAGTGATAGAAGATAACTAAGAAAAAAAATATCAAGGTGCAAGTGCCAACCTGGCTCCGTGAAAGTTTGGTTCAGAGGAGCATGGGCCCAGGTGGTCCTCACTACCCGGCAAAGCTGTTGGCATTTTGTTTGAGCTACGTGTGTGTCCATTAAGGTTTTATAATTAATTAATTAATTAATGTTTTTACTTTTTATTTCCAAGGTGGCCCAGCCGTCAAGTTTCAATCACCCATTTTTGCGTCTTCATCAATTCAAACGTCCAAAAGAAAAAAGCGTCAACTATTTATTTATTTGCGTATCAACTACTACTTCGTCCTATTATTGAAGCAAAATGCAACTTTGTCTGAAATTACAAGTTTAATTTTGTTAATTTTTTATTTTGTGAAATTATGGACATTTTCCACCTATACCCTTTTGACATGCTACGAATGCTCACTTTTTCTATACTTAAAATGCTATTTTGCAAAAGTTGTAGTGTTCATTTTTTAAGTGGTAACTCAATCTTCACTCTCATTATGACATCCTACATCGAGTAAGGGAAAAAACTTACGACATTATATATGTACAAACTTCTTTTTATCTTATAAATATGTTTTAAAATCGTGTTGGTCCTTTTGAATCAAAGTGGAGAATATCTACATAGTCAGATACAAGTCATTACAAATGATATCAGAAGTGATTTTCGACTTTAATACGAGAGTTTGTTTGACTTCTTAAAGAGTGTTGGTGATCTTTTACATCGTATATAAGAAAAAGTTTCTAACACTATATATGTATGAGTTTCTTATAAATTTATTTTAAAATCATAAATACCTCTTTGAATGTAAAATTGATAATATCTACACGATTGAATACAAATCATTATATTCATTTTATACGGATGTCACTCATTAATTTCGATCTTCCATCCATAAATAAAAAAATCAATATTTGGACTTTAATTATGCTTTTAATAATGGATGTTTACACCTTCGATGAGACCAAAATGATTTTTTTCTTCTTTTTTTATATAATTAAATTGATGGAGTGGTAAGAATAGTGACTGCTCTAAACGAGTGGCGTGGAAGCAACCCCAACTGCAACAACTCCAGTGTTGACCAAAATTTTTTTGTAAGATATAATATACCCATGTGAGTAAATTTTAAAAAAAATTAATGGTAGAAATATGAGGTTGACAAGTGTCGAGTCTCGAGGGTTGCAAGTAAAGAGGCTACGACCTTGGACACGTGATCCCTGCTCCCTCCTTGGATGAGGAGCTGTAAAATAGTTATTTGCATTATTGGCCCAGATTCCAATGACTGTCGTTTTACGTCTCCCCCACCATTATTAAATGTCCGACACTTCCCTATCTCTAATCACAGCGATACATTATTTTTTTATTCAAACAAATTTAACTTACATTATGATTTTTATCATCCGATCACGAGTCTGTTCGCAAGTCTCTCACCATATCATTTTAAAATAGTTTTTTTATTTTTAAAAATAAAAAATTATTTTTAAAATTTTCAGAAATACTGTTTCATCGTTAATTTTTTGAAAATAATTTTTAAAAATAAAAAGAAAATATGGATAAGTATCAGAATATTTTCAAAAACTTGTTTAATTTTTAAATACTATTATTAAGTTAAAGAATAAAAAATAATTTTTAAAAATAAATTTAAAAAAACATGTCCAAGTCCTTACCTATTTATAAATAATTTTTAATATTATAAATGATTTTTTTTTAAAAATAATATGTAAAATTTGTCGAACATTTTATTTATTTAAAAAAAACATTTTTTAAATTAATAACATATTTCTTTTTTATAAAAAATAAGGGTCACGAGACCATCATTTGCTAATTTTGGTTATTGTTTATTCAATAAAAATGGTATAGATATTATCTATCTGTTTTTATTTTCATTTTTTTTAAATGTAGAAAATATCAATGATTTTTTAATTATGATTTAAAATTTTAAAAATATTAAATGTGTTTGGTATTTTAATTTAATTTAATTTAAATTTTTCAAAAATAATTTTAATGGTTATATAGTAAATTTTCATGATTTTTTAATATTTATAAATGTAACACCAATGTTAATTTGAAGAGGTAAAAATATTGGTAAGATTATTTTAAAAATATTTTAATTAAAAACAAATTAAAAAACAAGAATGCAACCATATTTGAAAACAGATGGAATTAATTAAATTAATTGATGGAATGGTAGAAGCGGATAAAAGAAAAATTAAAAAAATAGTGGCAGAAGTCCAAGAAGAGCTCATGGACACGTGTAATCATCAGAAGCAGCGAGGGAGAGGTAGTGAGGGTCAAAGTCTCCTACTAATCAGGATTTAGTTTTACAGTTTTGGGTTTTACACAATCCAAAACCCAACTTAATCAACAAAGATTTGGGGAAGGCCACAGCTGCGCATGCTGATGTGACAATTCACATTTCCACAGTGAAAATTTGGCCCCACAGCGGGAATATATTCTCAGCTACACACCAAAACCCATAATCATTCCAATCTGCTGCATTTCTATGTTGATGCCAGTGGTGACTGCATCACATCCATCAACCCCACCCCCACAGTGAGTTTTTCAATTTATACACTGAAGAACAGGTTTGTCTGTTTGTTTCTTGAGAAACTTCAAACCAAATTGGTTACCTTCCCAATGCCCTTCTCAGTTCTCACCCAGGCCTGATTTTACTTTCTTTTTCTCTTTTAGGGAACGTGGAGTGTCCTTTTCTGGTGTTGGTGATGGTTGTTTTTGGAGATGCTGTTCTTATCTCCCTTGTAAGGTGGTTTATTTACAGTAAAGCCAACAAGTGTCCCTCTGCATGCTGCATCTTCTCTGCTGCAGGGTCCATCTGTTAGTTCCAATTTTTTTTTTTTGACAAATTTCTCTAAGAAATTTCATTGAAAATTTTAATGGGTATGCTGATTTCCAAGTTTATCTGCAAATTTAGTTTGTAATTTCATTTTTCTTTCTTATATGTATTGGGACAGACACTGACTTTAAACATTTTCCATGTTTTTTCTGGAATGGACTACTCATTTATTCTACAGTTGGAAGGATGATGACTGTAGCCAACCCATATTAAAAAAGTTATTATAGTTGTAAAGGTTGGTTGAGAGTTGCTCTAATCATGCTCTTTCTTTAAGTACTTGGGGATATAAATTAATTTTCAAGCTTTCTTTGTTCCTCTAATTGTATGGGTTTTATTCTCTTTTTCAAAGTAATAGAACATGGGTTTCAACCCATTTGTGATTTCATGTGATTGCAGTTGAAAAGTTGGTAGGGGCGTCTCATGAAATTTTAATGAAAAACCTCGGAGGACCAGTTGGGTTGTATTGCATTTGTGGTTGATTTTGAAGAGTTGTGGAAAGAAATGGAGGCACCAAGTCAGAAGAGTCTTGAGAAAGTTGTTTCACAGAGAGCTCTGCAAATGAGTAGCTCATTTCCGTGCCAAATTTGCGTGGTGTGTTTTCTCTGTGGTGTCTGTCTCACCAGTTTGTTTCTGGCTGCTCTCACTACATTTGGTACTTTTGAATTTGGGGTCTTTTCATTTGCTGGATTTTCGACCTGGAATTCGACTACACAGATGATCAGTAAGTGGGTATTTTCTTGGTACTTTTTTCTTCAATTATTTGCTAATTTTGCTCTGCAATTTCTATCTTTCATGGCCCATTCCCTTTTACACTGCTTGCATTAGATGTTGATCTTTTTTTTTTTTTTTTGGGTAAACAATGGAGGAGAGAAAGCAGAGAACTGCTTAGAAATTTTTTGGAAATTCGGATATTTAGGCAAAATACCTTCAAAATGTAAAGAAGCTATCAAAATTTACACTGAATTTTGGAATTTAGGACATTGTTTCAAGGCAAAGTCATTTTCTTGATGAAAATTCATGATTGAGAAAGCATGATGAGCAGTGAGTAAAGGGTGTGCTTGAAGCAACTTCAAGTCGGTATCAGTTTGAGTTTGAAGTTTGATGTAAAGCTGGAATTCATCTGGGTTTCCATGAATTTGGAAAATCATGATGATAGGAATTAAAAAAATATTTACTTTAACCAACTTATTAATCTGGGATAAAACTTGGCAAAGCTTTTGATATGTTGGGAAATTCTGAATAACGATCAAGTCAAAACTATCTGCTTTACCTTCAAGAGTGGTCAGGTGAAACTGAAGCAACATCAAGTTGGAACAACTTTTGAGGAAAATAAAACCTTATAGAACTTGCCCAAGTTATTTCATTCACCTTGTCCCTCAAAGTAAAATCCCAAAAAATGAGGTAAGTTTCAGTGCCAAGTCAAAATTGACCACAACGCCCGGCCCATGGTTCAGTAATTCAGAGAATTTTGTATTCGGGTAAATTGAAACTGTGGCCAGCACTTCATTTGTTAAAGACCATGATCAGTAGTGACTAAGGGGTATATTTGAAGCAACTTCTAGTTGGAATAAAGTGCAGGTGAAACTTCAACCTTTTGCACTGTATAAAGGTCAAAATCTGATTGAAAAGTCATGAATCAAAGACCTCCATGCATAGTGACTGAAGTACCTAATAGAAGAAACTTCAAGTGAGAATAGCTTAGTAAATATTCTATTATGTACTTCCATAGTGGACTTAAAAAGAAGGGGCTTTAATTATCTTTAATGATCTCGTTCACTTTACTCTATTTAAAAACATTGAGATGAAGTAATCTGTATTCAATGCTTCAAGTGCAAGTTAGAGTAGAAGCTATAATTTATTCTTTTGACCAATAGTAAGTTCCTTCCCTAAACACTCTAAATCACCAGCCAAAAGCAAAAACATTCTATTATTAATTTGGATAATGGGATATCATTCTTACCAATTATTAACTTTTACAAATTTAATGCTTGAGAATGTTCTTTTTTGTTTTATAAGCCTTTTTATCATACATTTTCCTGCGTTGAATTGTAGATATGGTTACAAGTGAAGACTGCGACTATAAAGCAAAGGAAACAGAGGGAAGGATGAATTCACAAAAAATTGATGAGAGGAGTACTGATGAAAAAGCGTCCTTGCTGTATTCTGTTTGGAGTGCTTTACTAAATGAATCTATAGTTCAGGATAGTGAGTTCTTTCAAAGGTTCGGCCTCAACAAATCCAGTGTGCCAAAGGCCCCTCATTTTGAGAATTGCAAGTTGAACACACAATTAAATAAACGTCTTGATGCCCGTGGTAAGAATGGGAGATTCCCTCCTTGGACAGTTTGGAAGGGATTTTTAGACATCTATCCACCATCTGAAACTGATGAACAAATGAGATATTTGAGACGACAAGCCATGTCCAAAGGCTCTTATCCTCCCTGGGTATGCTTCTTGGGTCTAACCTGATAATGATGTGTTAAGTTTAGCTACTAGCTAAAAGATAGCTACATTTCTGATTTGATCTTGTAGATATCTACCAATGAGATATGTTGCACTACACTGGTATTCACATGTACTCATTTATATGCATGCAGTTTGTGCACACATGCATAACAAAGAGCAGAAGCCACCCTGAATCTCTACAACAGTCAGCATTTTGTTTACAGTTGTATTACTATGCAGCATATAAGATATCCAAATACTTCTAGTTTTGAGTTCTATATGAAAGCCAGCCATTAGTATATTGATTTGGTTTTGTGTTGGACACATAGTCACTGACAACCAACTGGAAATGTTAATATGCCTAGAAAGGATATGCTCCCCTCCACCACATATGCATGAATCTGGCCCATTGTCCACAGAAATGGACAAGAAATTCAAGAAATATGTATGTTCATTTTTGAAAAAGGAATAGAAACAAACAATTACTGTCTTCCTTTTATTTCTATGCTGTTAACAACACATGCTTTTACACTTTTCTATCATTGTAGTCAATGCCTCACAGGAAATACATGTATAAGGGGAAGGTATCTAAATAAAAGTCTCTTGAAAACGAAGTAAACTTCAACCATGATGCTTCTGTTCTCTTGTCTCATGCAATAGAAGTAAACTGATAGTTTTGATTTATAGTATTTGTATTTTCTCCCTTTCTAGTGGTCTCTATGTGCATTAAAAGATGAAGTCATCGTAATTTTCAACATTTTATATGTACATATGATTTTTCAGATTACAGGATCAGATGAAGACAATTACCCATTCACAAGGAAAGTGCAGAGGGACATATGGAGCCAGCAGCATCCATCGAATTGCCAAGATCCTAATGTAAGATTTCTTGTCGCTGACTGGGAGAGACTGCCTGGATTCGGTATGGGAGGCCAGATTGCTGGAATGTGTGGGCTTCTTGCTATTGCAATTAATGAAAAAAGGGTCCTTGTTACAAACTATTATAATCGAGCTGACCATGATGGTTGTAAAGGTATAAATTGTCAATTAAAGATCACAGTAGCACTTCTAAAGTACATGATATCTGATCTCTCTTCTTTTCTTTTGCTTTCTGGGATCTACAGTGGTGAATCCCATGATTTATTCTGGGGTTTCATAAATTAATACACTAGCTGTGGTCTACAAGGGGAGATAAAGGAAAATTAATAAGTTTAATGATTTTTTTTTTTTGTCATTTATAAACTTTATTTCAACTTATTGCATAGTTTTCATTATACGTCATAGTAGAAGTACAGATAAATAACCCTTTGAATGAAAGGTATATGCAAAATTCAGGTTTCATGGGTCCTGAATTCATTAAGATCAAATCAAATGGTGAAAAGGGTAAAGCCCAAATAATAATGATGGGGTGGTGCCCCATCATAGAAGACTCATTTGTTTTTTGATCTTTTAAGGCACATTTACTGCCTAAGAGTTTTAATTGGTAAAATTGTAGAATGATGCTATGATAGTGATTTTGGATCATCTGATTCATCTTGTTACTTTTGAACAATGGAGATCTAGATCAGAATTACTAAAATCATGACGATTTTTGGTGTTGGAGATGTCTCAAATGAAGCCAAGCGTTGGAAGGCTTGCCCTTCCTTCAAACTTCCTTTCTTCTATTTGTTGTGTCCTAAAATTCATTTTAGAATACAGGCTTTGGATGCAACTTGGTGACCTGTGTTGATTTCTAGTTGTACTCTTCTGACTAAGAAAATAAAACAATCTTATGACAATATTTAACCCTTGGACCTTATAAAATCCATTGTGTGTCTTTTAGGTCCACATCGCTCTAGTTGGTCTTGCTATTTCTTTCCTGAAACATCCCAAGAGTGTCAAGACCGAGCATTTGAGCTTATGGGGACCAAGGAAGCATGGGAGAATGGAACGATAACAGGAAAAGACAATTATAGTTCAAAGGAAATATGGGTTGGACCAACTCCTAGGCAAGCTTCAGTAAATCTATCCATTTAATTTTCTATTCACATCATTTCTTTCTATTGCTAATTTCAGAATTTTAACAGGGTTTGGGGCAATCCTTGGAGTTATTTGCAGCCTACAACTGAAATTAATGGAAGTTTGATTGCTTATCATCGCAAAATGGATCGGAGGTGGTGGCGAGCACAGGTGAAACCAATGTTAATATAGAAGTGGAAATTTCTGTTTTACATGCTTCTCCTGCAGCTTTATCCGAATAGTTTTCTTCAGTTTTTTTAGTTGGCCTTTACTCCTCATTTGGTGTTCGGAAATAATACCAAAAAGAGAACAAAGATACCCAAAATGACCAGAGCAGGTACGGTCGTAATTTAATTATTATACTGCTTACATATTTTCAGGCAGTACGCTACCTAATGAGGTTTCAAACTGAGTACACATGTGGCTTATTGAATGTTGAGCGCCATGCTGCATTTGGATGGGAAGCTGCTAAAATGGTTCTTTCAGGTCTCGGCCAAAAATGGCCAGAGGTTTGTCAATCTACTCCCTTATGCCTTGTTTGCTTGTTGACAGGAGGGAGAAAATGTTGGAACATTGTTCTTCAATACATATATGTGCATGTATGTGTGTAATAAAATGCCATCCCAAATAGTTAACAGTTGATCTAATTTTAATGTGTAGCAGTGAGAATTTGCTGATGACTCATGTTTGATCAAATCTATATGAAAATCCTCATGCCAAAATCCTTTGTTAATGACCTTAATCTCTCCCTGGATTTTGTAAGCAAACTAAAAGATAAGTCTATGCAGAGTATCTCATTTTCTATTTGAAAGCCATGATGGAATTGATATGATATGTAACTCCAAGTGGTGATCAAGAATCAACTGATAAACTTGAATACTGGGGACAACGCAGTTACCATTATTTTTTAACAATGTTAGTTCAAGTGGGACCATGTGCCCATGTATAATGATTCCACCCATTGTTTTGTTTTGGTTTTGGGGTTGCTGTGTTGAAGCTCATACTCTCATGAGTTGGATTTCATTTCCATAGGATGGTATGAACAAACCGAGATCTGATATTGAAGAATTTGTATGGTCAAATCACAAAGCATGGATCCCTAGGCCACTCCTAAGCCTGCATGTGAGAATGGGAGACAAGGCATGTGAAATGAAGCTGGCTGAGTTCGAAGAATACATGCGGCTTGCTGACCGCATTAGACAGCAGTTCCCACACCTTAATAGCATCTGGCTCTCCACAGAAATGCAGGTCTGAAAAATCTCCAGTTGTGTTGAATCTTCCTTTTTTTTTGGTGAAAAAAGTAAAATTAATGTAGGGTTACTACCACATACATGGATATGTTTGTAACATTAATGCTGACATTATGTTTTCAGGAGGTTATAGAGAAATCAAATTTGTATCCACATTGGAAATTCTACTACACAAATGTGAGACGGCAAGTGGGAAACACGACGATGGCGACCTATGAAGCAAGTCTGGGCCGTGAAATCAGCACAAACTATCCGATGGTTAACTTCTGGATGGCAGCTGAAGCTGACTTCTTTGTTGGAGCATTGGGTTCAACATGGTGCTTTCTCATAGATGGCATGAGGAACACCGGAGGAAAAGTAATGGCCGGATATTTAAGTGTCAACAAGGATAGATTCTGGTAGTGAATTGTATGTAACTTGGAGGGATAGTCTACAGTTCTATCCAATTTTATACATTGTAAATCTACATATAAGTTCATAACAAACCAGTGATGTAAATCTTTTTGTTCTTTCAACGTAGTTTTTGATTTTGTATCTTCATCTAATGTACAAAATGTAAATAAATAAATATATTGAAGTTGGATATTCACACAATATATTACCGTTGTATACATAGTTGTATATCTTTGTAGGTTTTAGAATCTAGAAGTGTTGGAAGCAACAACCAAAAGTTGTATTTGAGACAACGAAAGACTCTTATTGAATGATCAATGCAACATTTATACATAAGTTTGCAACAGAAAACAATAGAAAAGCAGCAAAAATAGCTGGAACTAACAGTTATTTCCTATAAAATAGCAATAGCAGCATAACAGCTCCATATGAAACTCTATCAGCTTCATTGACTAAGTTGTTTTATGGTTGCAGCCTCAATTTCAACATCTCTTCACACCTCAGCAGCCTTCTTAACAGATTCTTAAGCTTCCTCAGTTCACAAAAACTTTCACACATCATCCAACATGTTTGTAGCTACTAAGGCATTTTGCTCAACACTCCTTGACTTGGGAGCTACAAACTCCAAGTCTTTTTCTAAGAAATTCCTAGCTCTTGGTAAAGCTTTTGTTAGAATATCAACATTTTGTACTTCTATTTTACAATGTACCAAAGTTACTTCTCCATCATGTTGTATTTCCCTTAAGAAATAAAACTTGATTTTGAAGTGCTTTGTCCTACCATGGAATACTGGATTACTTGCAATTGAAATTGCAGCTTGATTGTCAACAAAGACTTGTGTGCTCCCAGTTTGCTCCATGTTTAAGTCTGTTAGCAGCTTTCTTATCCAAAGTGCTTGATTTGCAGCAACAACAGCAATGTACTACTCTACTTTAGCTGTGGATTGTGCCACGACATCCTGTTTTTTTAGAGCACCAAGAGAAAAAACCTGAACCAAAACTAAAGTAATAACCTGATGTGCTTCTCATATCATCAACGCTGCCAACCCAATCACTATCAGAAAATCCATGAAAATGAAAATTCTGCACCTGCTTGAACTTGATGCCAAAGTCAATAGTGCCTTTTATTTATCTCACAATATGTTTTGTTGTCTGCAAGTGAATTTCATTAGCACAATGCATGTATCTTGAGAGTAGACTTACAACATGTACTATATCTAGCCTAGTTGTAGTCAAATACATCAAGCATCCAATCATGCTTCTGTATAACTCTTTATTTACTTTTTCAGCACCATTTTCTTTGAAAAACTTTTCTTTTTGATTCATAGGTGTGGTTGTGGGCTTGCATTCCTCCATCTTGAACTTTTTTAGAATTTCCTTTGCATACTGCTGCTGACATATGAATATCTCGTGCTGATTATGATGCACTTCCATTCCTAGGAAATAAGACATGTCTCCAAGATCTGTCATCTCAAAGACCTCCTCCATTTCATCTTTGAATTTATCCATTAAATATTGATTGCTTCCTGTTACAAGCAAATCATCAATGTATAATGAAATAATAAGTCTGCCAGCATTAATTTTTCTAATATAAAGTGTGGATTCACTCTGACTTTTTTTAAACCCCAAACCAAGCAGATGTGCATTAATCCTATTGTACCAAGCTCTAAGGGCTTGCTTCAAGCCATACAAGGCTTTCTTTAGTTGATAAACCTTGTCTTCTTTGCCTTTTACTGCAAATTCTTCAGGCTGCTCCACAAAGATTTCCTCCTCAAGGTAGCCATTTAGAAAAGCTAATTTTACATCTAGCCGATAGATTTTCCAACCCTTTTGAGTAGGCAAAGCTAGTAGCATCCTTATTGTATCCAATCTAGCTACAAGTGCAAAGGTTTCTGAAAAATTCATACCGAACATTTGAGCATAACCTTTGACAACCAGCCTGGCTTTATGTTTGTTTACAGAACCATTAGAATTGAGTTTGGTTCTATAAACCCACTTGACACCAATGGCCTTTTTATGTGTTGGTCTGTTAATTAGCTCCCAAGTGTTGTTTTTCTCTATCATACTGAGCTCCTCTTGCATTGCAACCCTCTGTTTTTATCCTCAATAGCTTCATTAAACCCCGCAGGCTCAAACACAGCCACATTACACCTTTGATAAATATCAGAAAGTGATTTGGTGTCTCTTATAGGAATGTCATCGATATTTTCATCAAGGAACTCAAAATTCTGATTTTTTTTAGCATCCCAACTCCATTTATCATCCTTCATGAATTTGACATCTCTACTAACAATGACTTTGTCAGCATGAGGCATATAAACTCTATAAGTCTTTGATTGGTTGTTGTATGCTACGAAGATCCCAACTTCTGCCTTTTTATCCAACTTGTCTCGTTTCACCTGAGGCACATAACAAAAACAAAGGCAACCAAATGTTTTTAAGTTTAACAATAGAGGTTTATATCCAAATCAAGTCTCGAAAGGAATCTTTTTCTGCAAAGCTTTGGTTGGGAGTCTGTTCAGTAGAAACACTACAGTGTTTGCAGCTTCATCCCAAAACTTTTTTGGTAGCCCTTTCTCATGCAAAAGGCATTTTGTCATCTCCATTATAGTTCTATTCTTTCTCTCCACCACTCCATTCTGTTGTAGTGTGTAAGGTGCAGTCAATTGGTGCTATATGCTTGCTTCTTCACAGAAATTGTTAAATCTTTCAAAAGTATATTCAGTGCCATTATTTGTCCTTATAGCCTGCATGACAACACCACTTTGGTTTTCTACTAGGGCCTTGTATTTCCAAAATACATCAGCAACCTCAGATTTAAAATTTAGGAAAAAAAATCTGACAATATATAGTATAATCATCTATAAAGGCAATGTAGTACTTACTGCCCTTCAAAGATGGTGTTCTTTGAGGTCCTCCAACATCAGTGTGTACAAGTTGCAACTTGTGTGATGATCTCCATGTAGATTTTTGTGGAAAAGGAAGTTTGGATTGTTTTCCATACTGACAAGCTATGCAAGTAGGAAGATTTTGCTTCAGGTCAGGTAGACCTACTGCAAGTTGATTCTTGTTCATGTAAAGCACTCCATTATGATGAAAGTGCCCCAATCTCTTATGCCATAAAGTTGTGACATTATTTCTTGAGAAACAGTAGCCTGCTCTTCCTTAAGCAGATTCAAGGCAAAGCTTTTGCCTCTCATCTTGATCTTGAACACATTTTTTCCATTTGCATCCTTGATCATACAAAACTTGTCCTCAAATAGCACCTTGAAACCTTTCTCAAGTAGTTGCCCAACACTCGAGAGATTTTGATCAATATTAGGAACAAACAAAACATCAAGGATAAGTTTCAGACTTGAGAGATTTTCAATGGCAACAGTCCCTTTGCCCCTTACTGAAATGTATTCCCCATTTCCAATTCTTACTTTGGAAACAGTTGTTTTGTCGAGTTCCTTGAAAAGTCCTTAATCATAAGTCATGTGGTTTGTGCAACCACTGTTTATGAGCTAACTTTCAGACGTGTCTTTACTGGAAAAACAGGTGGCTGATTCGTGCCCAATTGGTGTCTCAGCTGATTGGTGTCCAGCTGGTGCTCCTTGATTGAGGGAGTAATCAACAAAATTTATAACCTGTTACACCATATACTAGGGTAGCAAAGACAAAGCTACTATAGTATAGTGGTTCTAGGATCGTTCACTGGGAAGGGTTTCCAAATTACAAATGATACCAATTCAAAGTGAATTGGTGCTTTTTCATTTCAAGGTTAGCTCAAGAAATAAAACACAAACTTTGGTTTAAAAAGATTTAGATTTAAGCTAACGGCAAAACAAGTAATGGAAATTACTTATGAAGAAAAACATTCCTTGGAGATTTAGGTTCACAGGGGAGGTTCCTCATGCAAAAACATAGCTCTGGTCAGTTGGTTCATTTCCTCGCATTAGAGAATTAACATATAGTCAATTCTCTAATCGGTGTTGTATAAAAGTATCCCTTAATTGGATTTCAGCTTTAATTCCCTCTCACTGATGCAACTTGCAATGGTTCATGCCTCTCACGAGCACTTACCATTCAAGATGATCTTTAACCTTGGACTTCCCTTCAAAAGCTCGCAAGAGATAACTAATGGATGTCTCCTTGGAGTCCAAAAGCTTACCAAGTGTTGGCAATTCTAGAAAATCCTACCTTCAAGTCACCTCCCAAAGGCTCGCAAAGGGTAAACTAGTGCATCTCCTTGGACGGAGATCACTTGCCTTACCAAGTGTTGGCCCAGGTGACTTCAAGGCGTTTTAAGTTAACTAAAAACATAAAGAAATCACAAAAGGGGCACACTTACTCTTCATTCATGGCTGAAACCACAAAGCTACTAATTCATGCACTCGGAACCTTTCCCAGCAACCTTAGCTCCAAGGAACTAAAGGTTTAGTTACTCATGCTCTGGGGAAACTTCCTCAAAGAATTCATAACTAGTAAATAAAAACAATACAATCAAAGTGAGAAGGTAAGGCAGAGCAATGCTCTGTATTTTACTTTTTTTCAAACTTTTACAAAAGGGTCGTCCCCTGTTACAGGCTCTCCAGAGCTATTTATATGAAAAATTACAATACTAATTATTACATGGATATTTAGTCTTTTTCCTAACTTAAAAGCTAAGGAAACTTATAATTGGTGGCTTACAAGGAGAATTTTGGGATTTAGACAACAAAAATCTGATGAAAAATATCTCCAAGTGTCGATCGTAAATATCGGGAAGCACTAGGGACCATTTCTCAGGTGCAACCGAGGTCTGCGAGATTTCGCAGATGCACACAAAGGGCTGCGAAATTACTTCGCAGCAAACGGCTGACTTCGCAACGCTGCGAAGTGGTCTTTCAGCTTGTGGTATTCGGCTTCCATCATGACGGGAAACTTCAGGGGGGAATCCACAGCACTGTACAAAAAGGCTGCGAAATCATCTCGCAACAAAAGGGTGATTTCCCAGCGCTGTGCAAAATTCTTCCTTTAGCTTGGAGTGATCGGATTGCAATGGCTGTAACTCCTTCATTTCAACTCCAAATTGCATACCGTTTAAAGCATTGGATTGTTGACTTCCTGAGCTTCGAAACGACATATAGCATGCATAAATTGGACTTCAGAAAGTGCTCCAAAAGCGGCTGACATGAATGTCATCAAGAATGCTTCATGGCAGATTTCTCTTTGCTTCTCCTCCTTGCATTCCGGATTTGCTTATGGCAAAGGACTTCAAAGCTTTGGTTCTTCATGAATTTGAGCTTTCCAATGCTTTGTCAAGAATTTCAAATAACTCTCCTCATCCTCGGATTGCTTTGGTGATCAAAAAGCTATCAAAACACCAAAACTTAACACAATTTGATTAGAATTGATTGCAAAGGTCCTTAATATGTTAATTGGGTTAAAAGGCAATAACTACTACTCAAAATTGTTTAAAAGAGTTAATTATAAACTATGAAATAGTGCTTTTTGAGTAGTAATCAGTGGCAACAAACAACTGTTCTTCGTGATATTGATCCACAGTTGCAGCCTTGATATCTCCTTCTTGTTGTGTTTTGCATACCTTCTCTATATGGCCTAGTTGACCACAATTGTAGCACTTGACATCTGGCCTCCACTAGCACTTTTTTGGAAGATGATTTGTTTTTTTGCAATGAGGGCAAGGTGGATGGGCTCCTTTTTTATTCTTTTTGTTATTGCTTGACTTGTTGTTCTTGTTTTTCTTTCTATCTTTGTTGGAATCATTGTTTTGTGATTTGGCTTGGAATGCTTCCTCAACAGATCCTTCTTGTCTCATCATTATCTTTTGTTCTAAGGCCTGCAAAGCGTTAACAATTTCTGCTAAAGATATACTTGACAGATCTTTAGAGTTTTCCAAGGAAGAGATTGTAAATTCATATTTTTTAGGCAGATTTTCTAAGATTTTTTGAACGATTCTTTCATAAGAAAATTCCTTACCATACAATCTTACCTTGTTTGCTATGCTAAGCAGCTGTTTAGCATAATATTTGATAGTTTGAGACTCTTTCATTATGCTCATTTCAAATTCTCGTATTAAATTCTTTACCTGCATATTCTATACCCTTTCATTCCCCTGATACTCACTTTTTAGATACTCCTAGATTGCTACAGCAGACTCCATTTGCATGATTCTGGTAAGAAGGGAAGGTGAAACTGCAAAGAAAAGGTAGGCCTTGGCTTTGGCTTTCCTTGTTTTTCTTTCCCTATGAATCTTCATTTGATTGATACTTGGATTGTCTCCAAGTGATGGTACTTCATAATCTTCTTCTACTGTCTCCTAAAGATCTAAAGCTTCAAGGTGGACTGTCATTCTAATAGCCCACGCCTGATAATTATCACCATTGAAAACTGGTACTGACAAAAAGGTTGTATCTCCATCCATTTGTTGGTAAATAATAGTTACAAGTTGTTAAAGGTTGTGTGTTTATGTTGGCTTTAGAGTTCAATACATGTGAAGGTATTTTAGATTCACTTAATTCTCATAGGTCCCTCAAGATAGAAGGCTTTGATACCAATTTGTAGGTTTTAGAATCTAGAAGTGCTTGAAGCAACAACCAAAAACTCTATTTGAGACAACGAAAATGTCTACTCTTTTCGAATGATCAATGCAACATTTATACACAAATTTGCAACAAAAAACAATAGAAAAATAACAAAAATAGCTGGAACTAACAACTATTTCCTATAAAATATAACAACAGCATAACAGCTCCATGAAACTCTATCAGCTTTATTAACTAAGTTGTTTTATGGTTGCAACCTCAATTTCAACATCTTTTCACACCTCAGCAGCCTTCTTAACAAATTCTTAAGCTTTCTCAGTTCACAACAACTTTCACACATCTTCCAGTATGTTTGTAGCTACTAAGGCATTTGCTCAACAATCTTCCATAAACTCCTTAACCTATTCGGTTCTCAACATGAAATTTGGTGTGAATACAATGCATCAAGTTTGGTGCTCATTAGAAGAAAAATTGTTGCCTAACACCAAGGAAAAAAAAGCACAATTGAAAAACAATTTGTATGCCATGACTAAGGGATGATTGGCTCTTGAAGATGTGGACCCGCATTTTTCACGTGCGTCCCCACTCGATCGGCGAGACTCGCTTTTTTTATTTGTGAAAAATTAATTTTTGGGAAAAAAAGTTGGAGTCGCCACTTATTTTATTTTTTTTAAAAGGGAAAATAAAACAAGAAATAAAACCCTAAAAAAATGACTCCATAATTTTTGGAAAAACGTGTCTTTGAAAAACCCGAGTCTAAGTCCGGGGATCAGGTTACCTATTGGGAAGGTACCTTTGAAAGGTAGCACCCCTCTAAGCCCTATAAAGGTCTCTACTGACAAAGTTAAGGGAAGTGTGGTCATTAATCAGTTAATTATGGATACCTAAGTAGGCCAGGTGATTCCAAAAAACAATAACATATCAAACAAAATCAAATCACAATTAAGGAGGGTTAAAAATGCGTACCTGGACAGCTTCCCAAGCGCTATCATAAAACATAAGAGATTAGTTTGGAGATACATCACACAACATTTGTTTTATCAAAGATAATCAAACAATCATCAAATGTATATCAAGGCAATTAAAGAGGATAGCAAGCATGGGCATACATATTCATAGGGTTTAGAAAGTGGGTATTAGGGAATGTACCTGGATAGCATATTTAACTCCTAATGCGCTTCCACAAAACATGAGAGGTTAGATAACAAACAATAAAATAAGAAGTCCTAGCATGCTCGTTATCTAATTATCATAACAAAAATTATCAAAGTATATGAAAACATTAATTATCACACACATCTTGTATACAATTCCTAAAAAAAGATAGATATAATTTCAAAAAGTGACAAAAATGGCAACAAAAATAATTTTTGAAAAGATTTTCTTATGTAGGGGTTTTACCAATTCCCCAAATTAATATACACAAATTTAGCCCAGAATTATCCCATTATTTGGGACCACAAGCTTTGATTCGTGTTTTTGTTCAAAACTAAACTTTTTGTTAGAAACCGAGAAGGATGCAAACCGAACAAAATATGGTTGCATATTATTTTTTAAAATAAAAAAAAAAAAAGATTTTGATCTTGAGGACTCTAAATGAGTTTTTGAAATAGATTTTTAAAATGATTTTTTTTGAGAAAAGTATTTTATTTTAAAATAAAAGGAATTAATTTGGAAAAAATAAAATATAAGAAATAAAATACCAAACAAAACAAAAATGAAACCTCAAAGTAAAATTTTTTAGTAATTAACAAAAATGATAATGGTGATGGTAGAGGCCAATCTTCATGATTTTCCAATGGCCTCTAAAAATCAAATTTAATAAATATTCACCAAAGCAACAAACCAAACGACTTTAGATCAAATAAAACTAACGAAATATTAATCGGGAATTTATAAGGATCAATCAAACACATAAATTGAGATAAACAATCAAGAACTAATTTAAAATCAACCAAACACATAAACATGTAATTATAATAATGTGAATATAGTAACATAAGCACATAGAATTCTAAAACATATTAACTAATCAACAACTAGACATTAATAACTTCCAAAACAAAAACAAAACTAAGTAACAAGGGATTAAGCAAAATGATAACCAAAATTTAAAAAAAGGACACATCAACTAAGTAGAAAAGCTAAATTTAACTATTTTTAATACATGAGTATAATAACATGGGATAAAACTAATTAACTAAAATTTTGAAAAACTATAAACTAGGACAAGATCAGTCAAAAATCAAAATTAACAAACTTTTTTAAAACATGAGCATCGATTAAACTAATTAACTAAAACTCTAAAAAATACACGTACTAAAATTAGGTCAATCAAGAATTAAAATTAACAAACTTACAACATGAGAAAAGTAACTTTTAAATTAAATATCTAAAACTCTAAAAAACACACAAAATAAAATTGGATCAATCGAGAATTAAAACGAACAAGCTCAAAACGTGGATATAATGACATGAGAAAGTAATAGACTCATCAACTAAAAATCTAAAACACATAAACTAAATAGGGTCAATCAAAGACTAAAGTTAACAATTTTAAACATGGAATTAATCACATGGGTTCAATAGGAATAATAAACTAAAATTCTAAAAACACATAAGCTAGATAAGATCAATCAAAACTAAAGTTAAAAAATTAAAACATGGATTTAATCAAGTGGTTCAATAGGAATAATAAACTATAATTCTAAAAACATAACAACCTAGAAAAATCAAAACTTGGAATCAAGACAATGATAATCCATACAATTAAACAAATTCTTAAATTTAAACTCAATCAACTAAGAAGGAAAAAGAAACTTCGAATCGAATATAATAATTAATATATTTAGTCAAAGTTCTCAATGAAAATCAAAACTTGGAATCAAAATTAATCAATCAAGAATTCAATTCTATCATATCGTCACACAAGTAAATGAATATCGAAACTTGGAATCATAGAATAAAAGATAAGTCATAAACTAAAATACACATGAAATTATCAATTCTCAATAAAAAAATAATCATAAACCGAACCTTCAATACGCAAACCAAGGTGTTATCCTGCTCTTACTGGTGGTGCGGGCTGATGATCAATGGAGAAAAGGTGGCTGCTCCTCCTTCCTCAAATTCTGGTATGCACCACTGACCCGTGGCGGCGTGATGGTTGTCTTCTCCAAGATGCAGCCGACTGTGTGATCTTTTGGCCTGTGTGACTGCCACTTTGATCTCAATCCCCCCGTATGGCTGTGTGTGTTTGGGTTTTTCTTCCCGTGTGGTTGTTGGCTCCTTCCTTAAAATATCGTGATTGCTTTTCCGTGTGGAGAATTCTCAAAAAGGTTTCCTTCCTTTGCTTCCCAAAAATAATAATCTCTCCGTGTGCTGTCAGCGCGTGTGCTCCAAGTGTGATGGAAAGTGGCAGCCCACTTTGAAGAGAATTTGTGGCTGTTCCTTAGAGAATTAATGATGCAGTCACCCTCTCTTGCCCTCAATGTGCGTGCCCCCCCCCCCAATGGTGAATGTCTGTTCTCGATTTTTAGTGGCCCTGTTGTCACTTTCCAATGGTGGTTCTTTTATGGAATGCGCCTTTTTCTTTAGAAATCTGGTGGTTCTCCCTTCATCCTCGCCTGCGCATCCCTAATCTTCCTTTTGTGCGCCTTGTTTCCTTTCTTAAAAATATGAGAAAAAGACTCCCATTAGCAGCGTGTGATCCCCCCAGAGAATGCGTGGAGATTTATTCCTTTTTTTGGTGTGTCCAGTCTTTGGAAAGTGGCCTCATCCTTTCATATGTGGCTGCATGATCACCTTTTCTATATTGCTTGTTGGAAAATCTCCCAATTGTGGCTGCTGCATCCTCTAATGGACAGTTGTTCCTCTTTTAAGGCATGAATTCTATTCATTTTCACGCATGGAGAATCCTCTAAAAAATCCCATGAATATCCTCTCTTGCCTCCAAAGACCGTGAACTACTTTCTAAAAGAGAAGTTCTCATTCCAAATAGATGGCAGCCCATTTCCTCATGCCAAAACAGAATAAAATAAGGTTAAAAAAAAATAAAAATTAAAAGAAAAGTAACTCATGAAAATTACGAGATTGGTAATAAAATAAAAGATGATTAAAAGAAAAGGAAACAAAAGAGACCGTATTATATAATTCCATAATTTAATAAGGGGTCGTATGCGCATTTAAAGTCTAAACAATTTAAGCAATTTTCTATTAGATAAATAAATAAATAAATATAATAATAAAAATAATAATAAACAAATAAAAAGTAAAAAATGAAAATGAATAAACAGAATAAATGTAATTATCAAATTCATGCAAAATAATAAAAAGATTATATAAAAAGTTAAGCCTAATGAAGCGTTTAAACGGCCCTACATGGGTGCCTAATGAACTAAGTGTCCTAAAGTGGACCTAGGGTGCCTAAGTGGACCTAGGGTGCCTAAATGGGCCTAGAGTGCCTAAATGGGCCTAGGGTGCCTAAGAGCTATCCTAAAAAGAAATGAAAAACTTGAGTCTAAATCAAAACTGCCAAGGGTCACAATAAGGGGTTAGGCAATCCCTCAACCAGAGTTTCCGAGGTGACTCAGAAAAAGGTAAATTGCACGAGTAGTAATGGGCCACCAAGGAACTACTATGGAATACTGAAAACAAAATTTAAAGACATGTGCTAAAGGGACAAAATTGAGGGTCTACAAATATGCCCCTCTTCGGTGTAGATCACGAGTGTAGAGAATGTGAGTAGAAACACGAGTAATGAGCGAAATGAAGTGAACTATACCGAAGAATTAAAGAAAGACCGGAGATTTTGTCCTAGCACACGAAAAGGTAAGGTCAAAAGGTGGGGTCGCAATGAGATGGAAAGAGGTGAAAAGGGTGACTCAAAGCCATGGATGAGATGAATGAATCTGGGTCAGGGACAAGATGAACGACTCTGGATCTAAAATAGGATAAAAAGACTCTGGGTCATGAGCTTAGGGCTCTAATTGGGAAGAATGACTCTGGGTCAGGATGGAAAACGACTCTAGGTCGAGAGCCGTAGGCTCTAAATGGAAAGGAAATGACTCTTGGTCGAGAGCTCCAGACTCTAAAATAGGAAAGAATGACTCTGGGTCGAAATGGAAAGTGACTCTGGGTCGAAAGCTCCAAGCTCTAAAATAGGAAAGAATGACTCTGGGTTGAAATGGAAAGTGACTCTGGGTCGAGAGCTCCGGGCTCTAAAATAGGAAACAATGACTCTGGGTCGAAATGGAAAGTGACTCTGGGTCGAGAGCTCCGGACTCTAAAATAGGAAATAATGACTTTGGGTTGAAATGGAAAGTGACTCTAGGTCGAGAGCTCCAAGCTCTAAAATAGGAAGGAATGACTCTGGGTCGAAATGGAAAGTGACTCTAGGTCGAGATGGAAAGTGACTCTGGGTCGAGAGCTCCAAGCTCTAAAATAGGAAAAAATGACTCTGGGTCGAAATGGAAAGTGACTCTGGGTCTAGAGCTCCGGGCTCTAAATGGGAAGGAACGACTCTGGGTTAAAATGGGAAAATGGCTCTGGGTCGAGGGCTCCGGGCTCTAAATAGAAAGGAATGACTCTGGGTTAAAATGGAAAATGACTTTGGGTTGAGAGCTCTGGGCTCTAAATGGGAAGGAACGACTCTAGGTCGAAATGGAAAGTGACTCTGGGTCGAGAGCTCCAAGCTCTAAAATAGGAAATAATGACTCTGGGTCGAAATGGAAAGTGACTCTGGGTCGAGAGCTCCGGGCTCTAAATAGAAAGGAATGACTCTAGATCAAAATGGAAAATGACTCTGGGTCGAGAGCTCCGGGCTCTAAATGGAAAGGAATGACTCTGGGTCAAAGTGGAAAATGACTCGGGGTCGAGAGCTCCGGGCTCTAAATGAAAAGGAACGACTCTGGGTCGAAATGGAAAGTGACTCTGGGTCGAGAGCTCCAAGCTCTAAAATAGGAAATAATGACTCTGGGTCGAAATGGAAAGTGACTTTGGGTCGAGAGCTCCGAGCTCTAAATAGAAAGGAATGACTCTGGGTCAAAATGGAAAATGACTCTAGGTCGAGAGCTCCGGGCTTTAAATAGATAGAATGACTTTGGGTCAAAATGGAAAATGACTCTGGGTCGAGAGCTCCAAGCTCTAAAATAGGAAAGAATGACTTTGGGTCGAAATGGAAAGTGACTCTGGGTCGAGAGCTCCGGGCTCTAAAATAGGAAACAATGACTCTGGGTCGAAATGGAAAGTGACTCTGGGTCGATGAATAGCTCTGGGCTATGAGCTCCGGGCTCTATGACTAATCGGCTAGAAGGAGAATGTGATACGCAAACTCCAGGTCAAACCACTCATGGGCGACCAAGTGATGAAAGCTCAGCTAAGAGCTGGAAAGACTCTAGGTCTATAGGAAATGATAGCTCAGGGCTAGCGGGCTCAGGGTCTAAGGGAAAAAAGATAGCTCAGGGCTATAAGACTCAGGGCCTAGAAGGAATGGATAACTCATGGCTATGAGGCTCAGGGCCTAAAAAAAAAAGATAGCTCAGGGCTAACGGGCTCAGGGCCTAAGGGAAAAAGGATAGCTCAGGGCTATAAGACTCAGGGTCTAGAAGAATTGGATAGCTCATGGCTACGAGGCTCAGGGCCTAAGAAAAAAGGATAGCTTAGGGCTAGCAGGCTCAGGGCCTAAGGGAAAAAGGATGCTCAAGGCTATAAGACTCGAGGTCTAGAAGGAATGAATAACTCAAAGCTATGAGGCTCAAGGCCTAGAAGGGAATAATAGAGAAGACCAACTCGAAAGTGGACATGAAATTAATTGGCTCAAAGCCACATACTCAAAATGTCAAGGGTCGGACTATTGAAACCAAGAAGGGAAATATGCCCCAGTATCCAGGGTGCTCACACTACTGAAACAACCAGTAAATCAATCATCCGCTGAAATCAATAGGTCAGAAACTGATGCATCATGACAAATCTCTGAAAAGTCTAAACTGAAGGAACCCTCTATGTCTGAAAAGCTGCTCTGTCGATGAATCTCAAAAGGTAAATCTCAAAGAGTGTAAATCATGGCTCATCTAAAAGTAAACCTCAAAGTGCACAAAATGCTGCTCATCTGGATAATCCAATCTGCAAGGTAACAATGACGAAAACAAATCTGTCTCATGAACATCTGGCTAAAGGATCCACCCACGCTCCTTGGGTGAAACCTGATGCGATCCATCTCTATCTCAACAAATCCATGTAGGGAGGCCCTGATACAGTCGATCGTCGGAAGCTCTGGGCTAGTACTCAATCTAAAACCGAACTGGCCACTGTCTCAATCTCAAGGATACTCAAAGAAAATGGGGAAAATATGCCTCAATATAAGATCTGATGTCAAAGTCGTGAGGCAAACAACAAACAATGATCATCCATCCTCATACCACTACCCAAACTCAATCTCATCAAGGAGAGAGGAATATTCCCCAGTGTGGATAATCTAATGTCGAAGTCGTGAGGTAAACAAACTAACAATGATCATCCATCCTCGTACCGTATACAATAACAGATAAGAATCTCGGAGGAGGGGGGAATATGCCCCAGTGTGAATATATGATGCACAACCAAAGGATGAATCCAACATCATCAATCAACTATCCTCAACTCAACAATAATCTGCTAAGAAGTCAGAGTGAAGTATCGACCAATGCCTCAAGGGAGACACTCTAAATCTAATCTCAAATGAATAGCCAAGATAATGAGGGATGTGGTAATCTCAAAATCAAAAACATGTCTCTGATGAATCCCTGACTGAATCTGATAGGAATCTGGTAACCTCAAAATGGGGAAATATGCCCCAGTATGCCTGATCTATACACTGCACTGAAAACTGCCTCCAACTCAGTAATAATCCACTAGTCTATCTCAGAAGTACTCCGCGAATGGAACCACTAGGGGCTCAACGATGTTCCACTAGAACTGATATAGTCTCAACATACCTCACTAGGGATCTCTGATCGGTGAAAATACCCAGACTCAAAGAAAGTGCTCCGCTAGGGGCTTATCTCAACCAAATGAAAGGGGAATATGCCCCAGTATGGATATCTAATGCACAACCAAAGGATGAATGCAATATCCTCAATGAACTGTCTCCAAACCCAAAAATCCATTGAACGTCAATATGCCAAGCAAGAGAGAAACCAAATGCTTCCAAAAGTATCTTCCATAAAAGAGAACATAGTAAGGACCAAACTTCAACCAATCTACCAAAAACCTGTCCAAGTGAAGACTCTCAAAGATAATGTCTGATCTCGTGGCCTCAGGGTGGTCTTAAGACACGGGACGTAACGTAGGCCAAGGTGATAGGGTGAAAGAAATGAAGGGAAACTAGGCTCAAATAACCAATGATCAAACCCGTACCCTCGTGTACAAGATGTAATGCATAGAAAAATCTCATGAGTCATGGACTTAGAAGTAACCAAAGGGAATGTCGATAACGAAATGAGAGAAAGGATGAATGGTCAAACCATCAATGAAATATGTGAATGATGTGAAGAAGGTATCAAATCAGTAATGGGTATCAATATGTAAGGAATGAATAAAAGGTGGAACAAAGATCTGGAAAGCGATAATGGGGTGCAAAAGAAAGCAATGAGAAAGTGGAATGAGTGATGATCAACCCATGTTAGTACAATAAAGGAAAGTCATATCACCAATGATGGAATGGTGGGTATAAGACAATGATCTGGAGACCCTAGTAAAAAGATCACTCATCTCTCATACTTAATATATATCACTCATGATCCAAGCAGCATAGGATACCATAGAACTCTCACATGAACCCCCAACACTCCAAATGCATAACAAGAGTGGCTCAAGGAGTGAAAACTCATATAGACATCTCACAAGAACCCACAATGTCAAATATACCCAGTAAACAGACCTCAAAAGGTGATATAAGTACCCAATGGAGCAAGATACCATACACAAACATGTCATTGTGCTTTTCCTTTTTTTTTTTTTTTTTTTTTGTTTTTTGTTTTTTTTTTTGTTTTTTTGTTTTTTTTTTTTGTTTTTTTTTTTTTTTTGCGCATGCTCTGATCATCACTAAATCAAACTCCAATGGAAAAATATAAGGAATGAACAAACTCTCTCTGACCACTGATGAATACATGAACCCCAACCCATGAGACAACCTCTCAAACTAAGATCTCCGAATCAATGTCAAATGATGGAACGAATAGAGTGATATGACTGCCCTCTTTGCACTAAGATGTGAAGAATCATCAACCCAAGGAAGAGAATAGATAAGATGAAACGAATAATGATAAAGACAAGAAAGAGAATGAATATGTGGTGATAATAAAATAGAACAAATAGGGTGATAAGAGGATGGTACAAAATGAGAAGATAGACCTATAAGTCTAAAGCTCATGAGACTTTCCTAGCAAAGCATGCATATACATCAAAGGGCCCCGACCCGGGTATAGAAATGGTAATCAAGGCTATAAGAAAGAAATAAGGCTATAACATACCACGTGAGGCTCAATGGGCTAGCAATGGTTTAATATATCAATAAAGGTGATAAGGTGTAAGGCTAACCGAAATGATGGCCACCCATCCTACGACCACAGTCTCAAACATAATACTTCTTCAGCTGATCCACATTGGTAGGCTCTGAAAATTGATTTTCATCTAAGTCTGTCAACCATGCAGCCCCTTCTGGAGTCAACTCTCGGATAACAGAAGGCCCACTCCAACTAGGTCTAAACTTTCCTCTAGGGTCTCCAATCAAACCTCTGAGAATCCTCAAAACTAATTCCCCTTTTTGCAATGGTCTAGGCTTAACCCGTTTCTTGAAGGCACGAGCCATCTTTCTCTGATAGGCCTGAACATGATCTGCTGCTCTCAATCTCCTCTCATCTAAAAGGTTAAGCTGATCAAATCGAGCTTGAGCCCACTCTGTCTCAGAAATCTGCTGCTCAAGGGCTACTCTCAATGAACCCATCTCTATCTCGACTGGCAAAACAGCCTCCATACCATATACTAGGGAGTAAGGCGTAGCTCCTGTAGAGGTGCGAAAAGAGGTGCGGTATGCCCATAATGCAAAAGGAAGCTTCTCTGACCAATCTCGAGAAGTCTCAACCATCTTCCTCAAAATCCTCTTAATATTCTTGTTTGCAGCCTCCACTGCCCCATTGGTCTGTGGCCTATATGCTGAAGATCTATGATGTCGGATAGCATACTTCTGCAACAAAGTATCTACCTCAGCTCAAAAGTGCACCCCTCTGTCTGAAATCAGCTCATGAGGAACCCCATAGCGGCAAATGATATGTGATCTGATGAAACTGGCAACCTTAGCAGATGTCAACCTCGTGTATGATGCGGCTTCCACCCACTTGGTGAAATAATCTATGGCAACCAGGATGAACTCGTGGCCACTGGAAGATTTTGGTGAAACCTTCCCAATGATATCAATACCCCATACTGAAAATGGCCATGGCGAGGTCAGAGCATGTAACTCTGATGGTGGTGCATGTATGAGATCACCATGAATCTGACACTCTGGGCATTTCTGAACAAACTGACAACAATCTGTCTCCATAGTCAACCAGAAATAGCCCGTCCTCATAATCTTACAGGCTAGCATGTGTCCTCCCATATGCGGACCACAAACTCCTGCATGAACCTCTCTCATCACTCGATCTGCAGAGACTCGATCTAAACATAATAGAAGCATACCATCAGCTGATTGTCTGTACAAGGTATCTCCACAAATCACAAATCTAGTGGCCAGATGCCTCAGTGCTCTCCGATCCTTGGCAGTGGCTACCTCAGGGTATGTACCAGATCTGAGAAACTGATAAATGTCATGATACCAAGGTAGATCATCCTGGTCCTCTATCTCTCCAATCAAACAACAATAGGCGGGTGCAGACTTCGACTCAATCAGTAATGGACGTATGACTACATCAATCGGAATGTCCACGGAGGAAGCTAAAGTAGCTAAGGCGTCAGCAAATCGATTCTACGCTCTAGGAAGATGAACATATCTCAAGTCGTCAAATCTCGCAACCAACAACTCTAAATATGCATGATATGGTTTAAGCTTCACGTCTCTAGTCTTCCAGTCCCCTTGAATCTGTCTGAGTACCAAATTGGAGTCACCAAATACCTCCATCTGTCTAATGCCAAGCTCCAATGCAGTCTCTAAACCCAGGATGCAAGCCTCATACTCAACTATGTTATTCGTGATAGGATGTCGATCATGGAACGCCAAACGAACAGATCTCGGAATATGATCACCCTGAGGGGACACCAACAAAATACCTATCCCATACCCTAACTGATTGGCTGCACCATCAAAGTACAAGCACCATCTTGATAAGCTAGTCATAGCAACAAACTCCTCATCTGGAAAATCATCATCAACTGGTCTATCCTCATATGTCGGTAGTGAAGCTAAGTGATCGGCGACAATACTTCCCTTAATAGACTTCTGAGAAACGTACTGAATATTGAACTCTGTCAAAAGCACGAGCCATCTCATCAATCTACCAGTCAATGCAGGTCTATCAAACAAGTATCTCAACGGGTCTAGGCGGGATATCAAATGCACTGAATACTCTATCATGTAATGCCTCAATCTCCTGGTAGCCCAAACTAGTGCTAAGCAAAGGCGCTCAATCATGACATATCTCATCTCATACTCCAACATCCTCTTACTTAGGTAGTAAATAGCTCGTTCCTTCCCTGAGTCATCAATCTGAGCTAACATACATCCCAAGGCCATGTCTGAAACTGACAAATATAGAAGAAGTGGACGTCCTGGCGTAGGAGGCACTAAAACAGGAGGAGAAAGCAAATACTCCTTGATCTTCTCAAATGCGAACTGACAGTCGTCATTCCAAACTGTTGGCTGGTTCTTCCTCAAAAGACGAAAGATAGGCTCACATATGTCTGTCAATCTGGCTATGAATCGATTGATGTACTGTAATCTGCCTAGAAAACTCCTGATATCTTTCTCAGTCTTTGGTGCAGGCATGTCAAGTATGGCTTTGATTTTATCTGGGTCGACCTCTATGCCTCGCTCACTGACCATATGCCCCAATAATTTCCCAGAAGTCACTCCAAAGGTGCACTTCTTGGGATTCAACCTCAATCTAAACTTCCGGATCCTCTCAAAGAATCTCTCTAAAGCATCTAAGTGATCTGCTCTACCTCGGGATTTCACAATCATATCATCCACGTAAACCTCGACATCCCTATGCATCATGTCATGAAACAAAGTGGTAGCGGCTCTCTGATAAGTGGCTCCTGCGTTCTTCAACCCAAATGGCATAACTCTGTAACAGTAGGTACCCCACTCAGTAATAAAGGTTGTCTTCTCCATATCCTCTGGAGCCATCAAAATCTGATTATACCCTGAAAACCCATCCATGAAAGACAACATCGAATGGCCTGCGGTGCCATCAACCAACAAATCAATGTGTGGAAGGGGAAAGTCATCTTTAGGGCTGGCTTTATTGAGATCTCTGAAGTCAACACAAACCCTAACTTTGCCATCCTTTTTAGGAACAGGGACGACATTAGCCAACCACTCTGGATACTCAACTACTGATATGAACCCAACACTGAGTTGTTTCTGAATCTCCTCTTTTACCTGTAGACTCCAACGTGGATGCAATCGTCTCAATTTCTGCTTAACTGGTCTAGCATGTGGTAGGGTAGGTAAATGGTGCTGGACTATAGAGGGATCAAGACCTGGCATGTCCTCATAAGACCATGCAAAGACATCCAAGTATAACCTGAGTAAATGGATGAGTCTATCTCTCTCATCTGTAGATAGGGGTGAACCAATCTTCAGCTCTCTAGGCTGATTCTCTGTGCCAAATCAACAGTCTCAACGTCCCCTGCAGCAGGTGAAACTCTCTCATCTATGGGACTAGAGTCATGATCAAAAGAGTCCCTATCCGAACTGGGATGTGCAATCTCATCATCTATATCAAATATCTGTGTAATGGGTGAGTGAGGTGCAGATGTAGAGATACTATCACAAGAGACAGGCGAATACTAAAAAATGCTCAAATCCATAAATGAAGCAATAGAAACATCGTCAGAGCGGGAGACAAATCCCGATAAAACATCAAAAGAAAGAGGTGGGTCCACAACATCGGACGCTCCCTCAACTAGGCTAACAATGCCCTCAAACAAGCTACTATCATCCCCTGGAAGCTCTGGAACAGGAAGAGTCTGAGTCCCCTCAAAAACCTCAATGGTAGACACCCCAAACATATCAAATGCTGAAACAGGCTGAAGCTGAACAATGCTGGTAATCTGGCTCACGGTCATCATGTCCATCTCATCATGGTACTCATCATGGGGAACAACTCCATCAATCACCTCAGTAGGATCAACAATCACCCCATCACTCGTGATCTCCTCTGGAAAGCATAGAGACAACATGCTAGCTCGATCTGGAGACGTGGGAGTAATCGTCAAAGGGAAAGAAGAGTCGGGAGCCCCATCACTCAACTGTAGCTGGTGAAATAGATGCTGAAGCTCGGTCTCTCTGTCTGTATGAACCACACTATCAATCTCCTCTAGACGAGGTCGAGTCTCTGATCCTCTAACAAAGTAGTCAGCCAAACTCATCCTATAGGGTCGAATAGGATAATCAAATGGTGTGTGGGATAAACGGGCTCTCACCCTCTCCTTGCGCAGCCGCGCCATGTGACGGTAATCGGCCTCAGTAGGGATGAATCCAAGTCCAAATGTCGTATCATGGTCAATGGCAGCTATGAACTCGCTCGGTCCCTGCTGACGTCGTCCTAACCCCATGCCAAGTAGAAATGTCATACCCCTCATCATATCAAGGACCACTGTGCTACTGTGCTGATCAAATGACATAGCCACAAAGTCTCTATGAAAATCCTCAATCTCGAGAGTTTGTATCTCATCAAAAGTAAATCCAGTCAAAAATAGGTCATCCTCACTGTGACTAATCTGAAGTACTGGCTCGGAAGAGGCTAACATATCCCTGGTAGACTGTACTGTGATAACCTGCCCATCATGAATGAACTTCACCTTCTGATGAAGGGAAGAAGGAATAGCTCCAGCTACATGAATCCATGGTCGGCCTAGTAGCAGGTTAAAGGATGTAGGAATCCTCAAAACTTGGAACAAAGTGGAAAATGTGGTTGGACCAATCTGCAAATCAATCACCAAGGTACCCATAACCTAACTCTTGGTGCTATCATACGCCCTGACTGTCTGTGTAGAAGGACCAAAATCTGAAGGCGCGAAACCAAGGGCTATAGCAGTGGCTAAAGGGCAAACATTCAAGGCTGAGCCGTTGTCCAGTAGGACAGACGGGACTCTACGGCCTGAACATCCAACTGTGATGTATAGAGGGCGCACGTGGTCTAAACCATCAGGTGGCAAGTTATCATCTGAAAATACAATGCAAGTGGCCCTACCAGCCGTCATCATATGAATCAATCCCTTTGGAGTGGTAGTAGTCTCTACTCTGATCTGACTCAAGGCTTGAATCAAAGCATCTCTATGAGTACTGGATGATGCTAATAAACTCCAGATGGAAATGCGAGCCTGAGTGCTCTGTAGCTATCTCAAAACCTCATCATCCTCTCTCCTAACCTCCTCATGAGAGGCTGTACCCTCAAATGGTCTGACTGCTGGTGGTGGTGGCTGAGCTATCCTCCTACTACGAGTCACAATCTGTATCTCTCTCCCCTCTGAATCATCATCCTCTGGCCATAAGGTGAAAGGGACAAAAGTATCCTGACATCCGATAACTAAGGGTGTAGGATGAGTCAACTGGAATGGTGCCTCGTCCGGGATCAAACTGAATGGTGCAGGAGTCTGAGGGACCAATGAAACCCCATCAATCTCATAGCTGTCATGCAAAACAATCGGCTCGGGTAATCCATCATCCCAACTCAACATGTGTATACTGTCATCCTCTATAAGGTCCATGTGATGAATATCTCCTGAAGATAGATGCACTGCGTGTGTAGAATGAGCAGGAAGAGGGTTAGTGGTCACACTTGGCTGCCCCAAGTTGACCAAACCCTGATCTATCAAATCCTGAATAGCATGTCTCAAAGCAGTGCAATGGTCCGTGTCATGCCCTGGTCCCTGATGGTAGGAACAATGTAAGTCCATCCTAAAGCGAGGTGGTATGGGCTGGGGTAAAGGCCTGGATGCTAATGGAGTCAATAATCCACCTTCTGCGAGCTTCTGAAAAGCTCGACTCAAAGGCATACCCAACTGAGCAAACTGGCGTGGTGGTCTCTGCACATAAGTAGTGGTCTGCGGAGCTCGGGGTCGAATATATGGGGCAGGAGGCCTCTCTGCGACGTGTGCAGCGAAAACAGGCTGTGAGACTGGATGTAGATAGGTAGGAGTCATAGGTCTAGAGGGAACAGGTGGCCTATACTGCACATGGGGTGAAGGTGGATAGTAGTACCCAGGAGTTTGCCCAACTGTCTGATAGCGTCTAGAAGGTCTCATCCCTACTGAACTGATAGCACCAACATCTCCTGATCTCTGTCCTCCTAAAGGCCTCTTCCCCTTAGGATCAGTAGGGGAAGACTCAGACCATAATCCTCTAGCAATGCCCTCCTCTATACCATACAAAAGCCTGTACCAAAGATCCAAAATCCGTATGGGGAAATCCCATCAAGTGTCTAGCAAATCTAGGCTGCAAGCTCTTCATGATCATGCTAATCTGATCTCTGAAGGACGGTCTATAATCTGTGAAATCTTCTCCCTCCAGCGGGAGATAAATGAAGTGACTGACTCCTCCGGCCTCTGTCTCAAAGCCTCCAACTCTCTCCTCGAAACATCAATGACAGTGTTAAATGCGAACTGTCTCAAAAACTCCTGGGCTAAGTCATCCCAAGTCCTACGGTGTGATACTTCCAATGAAGCGAACCAACGCTGTGCAGCTCCACTCAATGACATAGGGAAGAGCATAACCATCTGGGCATCATCCAGTCCATGGGCCCTCATAGCAGTACTATAGAGTCTCAAATGGATGCGAGGGCATCCTATGCCTGTGTATCTCTCAATCTCAGGCATCCTGAACTTGGCCGGTAGACTGGCCACTGGTGCTCCATCAAAATCCTCCCAAGTAATAGCTCCCTCTGAAGTCCTCATCTGTCTCAACTTCTGCTCAAGTTTATCCATACGAGCATGTGGGTCCTCTGAAGCCGGGATAGGCGATGTGATAGGAGGCGAGGCAACCTCAATCTGACTATGCAGAGTGAAAGGTATAACCTGTAGTACTGACTGACTAGGCAAAGGTGGTGGCGGTACTGTGGTATCGAACTGGGTACTCTCCTGAACTGGGACCTACTGGGTCTGCTGTCCATCTATCCTCTGACCAAGGTTAGCTATAGCCTCTTGGATAGAAGCCATGACTGCGGCAAACTAGTCAACGGTAACTACCTGTGAGTCCATATCCCTCTGATCTGATCTCTGATCTGACTGGTCTGATACTCTGCTCAATCTACCTCCAACTCTAATCCACAAAGGTGAATCCAGATCGGTCACGGTAAACCTCCTACAAATATGGAAACACTGGATAAGGCGCAACTCGAAGGTGACTCTGTATGAATCAAAGGCGTAGAAGCAAAGCCTAAATATACTCAATTTGATACCCTCCTCTGATTACACCAAAAGGGGACTAAGGAAGGGATAACCAAATCCAATTGTGACCAAGGCAACTCTGAAGGTCCACAGATGCACCCACGTGTAGGAATGAAATCTTAATTGGGTCTAGGCTAACCTACAAGGTTAAGGTGGCTCTATAAGATAAAATGGGTGGGTCAAAGGATCCCTAGCAGAAGCGATCGTACCCTCCGGCGGTACGCAACCCTCTGCACGCCTCCAAGGAGACGGGGTGCTTCCATGCAAGGTGGTCATCACCTCCACACATGCACTTCCTCGCGTTCCCAGGGGGTTTCTTAATGGTGAAGGCTCTCCCATCCCTCAACACTCAGGGATAATCTAAAGTGCACAACGAAGGATGTGGGTGCATCCGAAAAACCTAAGGTCTAAAGTAAGATAGTGAATGAAGACAAGTAATCATACGAACATGCAAGAGAAAGGGTTGTCATGCAACAAGCAGTCATGTGAAGCAGATAAATATCAAACAATCAAAGTCCTATCTAGCATATGTGAGAGTGAATCATGCTAAAGTGAGCAAAACAATCAAGTGATCATTCAAACAGTCATGCGAAGCGAATAAATATCAAGCAAACAAAGTCCTATCCAACATATGTGATAGTGAATCATGCTAAAGTGAGCAAAACAATCAAGTGATCATCCAAGGCAATCAAACATGTTAAGATAGCAAACCAAACAAGCAAGCAAATCGAATCACCTTGCCTAAAAAAGAGGTACCCACTAATCGACCAATTAAACGCCACATTTTCCTTAACTAGTGTTCAAGCTTGATCCTCAAAATCCCCAGTGGAGTCGCCAATTTGTGGACCCGCATTTTTCACGTGCGTCCCCACTCGATCGGCGAGACTCGCTTTTTTTATTTGTGAAAAATTAATTTTTGGGAAAAAAAGTTGGAGTCGCCACTTATTTTATTTTTTTTAAAAAAAGGGAAAATAAAACAAGAAATAAAACCCTAAAAAAATGACTCCATAATTTTTGGAAAAGCGTGTCTTTGAAAAACCCGAGTCTAAGTCCGGGGATCAGGTTACCTATTGGGAAGGTACCTTTGAAAGGTAGCACCCCTCTAAGCCCTATAAAGGTCTCTACTGACAAAGTTAAGGGAAGTGTGGCCATTAATCAGTTAATTATGGATACCTAAGTAGGCTAGGTGATTCCAAAAAAAAATAACATATCAAACAAAATCAAATCACAATTAAGGAGAGTTAAAAATGCGTACCTGGACGGCTTCCCAAGCGCTATCATAAAACATAAGAGATTAGTTTGGAGATACATCACACAACATTTGTTTTATCAAAGATAATCAAACAATCATCAAATGTATATCAAGGCAATTAAAGAGGATAGCAAGCATGGGCATACATATTCATAGGGTTTAGAAAGTGGGTATTAGGGAATGTACCTGGATAGCATATTTAACTCCTAATGCGCTTCCACAAAACATGAGAGGTTAGATAACAAACAATAAAATAAGAAGTCCTAGCATGCTCGTTATCTAATTATCATAACAAAAATTATCAAAGTATATGAAAACATTAATTATCACACACATCTTGTATACAATTCCTAAAAAAAGATAGATATAATTTCAAAAAGTGACAAAAATGGCAACAAAAATAATTTTTGAAAAGATTTTCTTATGTAGGGGTTTTACCAATTCCCCAAATTAATATACACAAATTTAGCCCAGAATTATCCCATTATTTGGGACCACAAGCTTTGATTCGTGTTTTTGTTCAAAACCAAACTTTTTGTTAGAAACCGAGAAGGATGCAAACCGAACAAAATATGGTTGCATATTATTTTTTTTTTTTAAAAAAAAAAAAGATTTTGATCTTGAGGACTCTAAATGAGTTTTTGAAATAGATTTTTAAAATGATTTTTTTGAGAAAAGTATTTTATTTTAAAATAAAAGGAATTAATTTGGAAAAAATAAAATATAAGAAATAAAATACCAAACAAAACAAAAATGAAACCTCAAAGTAAAATTTTTTAGTAATTAACAAAAATGATAATGGTGATGGTAGAGGCCAATCTTCATGATTTTCCAATGGCCTCTAAAAATCAAATTTAATAAATATTCACCAAAGCAACAAACCAAACGACTTTAGATCAAATAAAACTAACGAAATATTAATCGGGAATTTATAAGGATCAATCAAACACATAAATTGAGATAAACAATCAAGAACTAATTTAAAATCAACCAAACACATAAACATGTAATTATAATAATGTGAATATAGTAACATAAGCACATAGAATTCTAAAACATATTAACTAATCAACAACTAGACATTAATAACTTCCAAAACAAAAACAAAACTAAGTAACAAGGGATTAAGCAAAATGATAACCAAAATTTAAAAAAAGGACACATCAACTAAGTAGAAAAGCTAAATTTAACTATTTTTAATACATGAGTATAATAACATGGGATAAAACTAATTAACTAAAATTTTGAAAAACTATAAACTAGGACAAGATCAGTCAAAAATCAAAATTAACAAACTTTTTTAAAACATGAGCATCGATTAAACTAATTAACTAAAACTCTAAAAAATACATGTACTAAAATTAGGTCAATCAAGAATTAAAATTAACAAACTTACAACATGAGAAAAGTAACTTTTAAATTAAATATCTAAAACTCTAAAAAACACACAAAATAAAATTGGATCAATCGAGAATTAAAACGAACAAGCTCAAAACGTGGATATAATGACATGAGAAAGTAATAGACTCATCAACTAAAAATCTAAAACACATAAACTAAATAGGGTCAATCAAAGACTAAAGTTAACAATTTTAAACATGGAATTAATCACATGGGTTCAATAGGAATAATAAACTAAAATTCTAAAAACACATAAGCTAGATAAGATCAATCAAAACTAAAGTTAAAAAATTAAAACATGGATTTAATCAAGTGGTTCAATAGGAATAATAAACTATAATTCTAAAAACATAACAACCTAGAAAAATCAAAACTTGGAATCAAGACAATGATAATCCATACAATTAAACAAATTCTTAAATTTAAACTCAATCAACTAAGAAGGAAAAAGAAACTTCGAATCGAATATAATAATTAATATATTTAGTCAAAGTTCTCAATGAAAATCAAAACTTGGAATCAAAATTAATCAATCAAGAATTCAATTCTATCATATCGTCACACAAGTAAATGAATATCGAAACTTGGAATCATAGAATAAAAGATAAGTCATAAACTAAAATACACATGAAATTATCAATTCTCAATAAAAAAATAATCATAAACCGAACCTTCAATACGCAAACCAAGGTGTTATCCTGCTCTTACTGGTGGTGCGGGCTGATGATCAATGGAGAAAAGGTGGCTGCTCCTCCTTCCTCAAATTCTGGTATGCACCACTGACCCGTGGCGGCGTGATGGTTGTCTTCTCCAAGATGCAGCCGACTGTGTGATCTTTTGGCCTGTGTGACTGCCACTTTGATCTCAATCCCCCCGTATGGCTGTGTGTGTTTGGGTTTTTCTTCCCGTGTGGTTGTTGGCTCCTTCCTTAAAATATCGTGATTGTTTTTCCGTGTGGAGAATTCTCAAAAAGGTTTCCTTCCTTTGCTTCCCAAAAATAATAATCTCTCCGTGTGCTGTCAGCGCGTGTGCTCCAAGTGTGATGGAAAGTGGCAGCCCACTTTGAAGAGAATTTGTGGCTGTTCCTTAGAGAATTAATGATGCAGTCACCCTCTCTTGCCCTCAATGTGCGTGCCCCCCCCCCCCAATGGTGAATGTCTGTTCTCGATTTTTAGTGGCCCTGTTGTCACTTTCCAATGGTGGTTCTTTTATGGAATGCGTCTTTTTCTTTAGAAATCTGGTGGTTCTCCCTTCATCCTCGCCTGCGCATCCCTAATCTTCCTTTTGTGCGCCTTGTTTCCTTTCTTAAAAATATGAGAAAAAGACTCCCATTAGCAGCGTGTGATCCCCCCAAAGAATGCGTGGAGATCTATTCCTTTTTTTGGTGTGTCCAGTCTTTGGAAAGTGGCCTCATCCTTCCATATGTGGCTGCATGATCACCTTTTCTATATTGCTTGTTGGAAAATCTCCCCAATTGTGGCTGCTGCATCCTCTAATGGACAATTGTTCCTCTTTTAAGGCATGAATTCTATTCATTTTCACGCATGGAGAATCCTCTAAAAAATCCCATGAATATCCTCTCTTGCCTCCAAAGACCGTGAACTACTTTCTAAAAGAGAAGTTCTCATTCCAAATAGATGGCAGCCCGTTTCCTCATGCCAAAACAGAATAAAATAAGGTTAAAAAAAATAAAAATTAAAAGAAAAGTAACTCATGAAAATTACGAGATTGGTAATAAAATAAAAGATGATTAAAAGAAAAGGAAACAAAAGAGACCGTATTATATAATTCCATAATTTAATAAGGGGTCGTATGCGCATTTAAAGTCTAAACAATTTAAGCAATTTTCTATTAGATAAATAAATAAATAAATATAATAATAAAAATAATAATAAACAAATAAAAAGTAAAAAATGAAAATGAATAAACAGAATAAATGTAATTATCAAATTCATGCAAAAATAATAAAAAGATTATATAAAAAGTTAAGCCTAATGAAGCGTTTAAACGGCCCTACATGGGTGCCTAATGAACTAAGTGTCCTAAAGTGGACCTAGGGTGCCTAAGTGGACCTAGGGTGCCTAAATGGGCCTAGGGTGCCTAAATGGGCCTAGAGTGCCTAAATGGGCCTAGGGTGCCTAAGAGCTATCCTAAAAAGAAATGAAAAACCTGAGTCTAAATCAAAACTGCCAAGGGTCACAATAAGGGGTTAGGCAATCCCTCAACCAGAGTTTCCGAGGTGACTCAGAAAAAGGTAAATTGCACGAGTAGTAATGGGCCACCAAGGAACTACTATGGAATACTGAAAACAAAATTTAAAGACATGTGCTAAAGGGACAAAATTGAGGGTCTACAGAAGAATACATCAAAAAATTCAAAATAATCTCCAAATAAATTATTAGTAATTGGAAAACTAGTGATAGACATAGATAAAGTCTTCCAACTATCAAGAGGCCTTGGTCTACAGTAAAAATATTTTAGAGTCCACAAGGCTTTCTAAACCTCCATATCTAACATTTAATCAATTTATTTTATTTTTGAAAAGTTATGAATAGGTATATTCACAAAAAGAGGAAGAAAATGTAGACTACAGTAAGTTTCTTTTTATCCAAAGCGGTCATGACTAGGACAACTATTAGCCCCATGACACAGACCAAATGAAACAAGACTTCATGGGGTGGCACCTTGGCCTTAAGAGTGATATAGGACAATAACAATGTGGCAAAAGGGCACAATGTCTTATGTAAAGAGATGACTTTGTAAGCCATGGGTACAAAGCCATGGTCAGTACAATATACAGAGCAACAATGTCAACTTAGATGCAATACACAAGGGCACAATGCCTCATACACGGGGAGTCATGGGCGCTTGGGCAAGACATGAAGCTGCAATAGTAACAAGGAGGATGTAGGAGCATGTTGCCTCAACATGGATGTAATTTGAACATGCATGCCAAAAAAGGGCTTGGCATGCACACGTGTCACATGTATAGATGCATGCAACAACAACATGAAGAGTTGGACTAGAAGTGGGATTGCTAGTTAAGTTTAGGACTCAACTTCTTCTAGGTCTTGAAGAAAGTATTGGCCATGTTGTCTATGACCATAGTAAATATACTCCCCAACAAATAATGTTTCCATGTTGTAAGCAATGGATAACAACAGTCATCTCTTTCTCATGAGTGGAATATCTTTGTTTTGCCTTATTAAGATTTCAACTCTCAAAGGTTATTAGGTGCCCTTCTTGCACTAGGACTCCCCTCCTCCCAAGGCCTTAGTTGATGCCTCCGTTTGGAGCTTAAAGGCTGAGATATCCAAATTTGGTAGATGCAACATCGACTCAGTTGAAATCACTACTTTCAACTTCTCAAAAGATTTCTAGCATTTCGAGTTCCAATCCCAATGAGTATCATTTTTCAAAAGGTTAGTAAAAGAAACCACCATCTTCGAATAACCCCTTATGAACTTTCGATAATAGTTAGCTAATCCCAAGAAGGATCTTAGTTTCTATCACTTTGCTTAGAGCTAGCAGGCCAATCTCTAATGGAATGTACCTTTACCTCATCCATCTTGATCAACCCTTCCCTTATCTTATGCCCTCGGAAGATAATTTGTCTTTGTACGAACTTGTACTTTTCTTTTTTCACGTGGATTATGTGTTCCCTTAGTTTTTGGAATACTAATCTAAAGTGGTTCATGTGTTTTTCAAAGGTCTTGCTATAGATAACAATGTCATCCAAGTAAACTACCAAAAAGTCATTTAGAAAGTCATATAACACATCATTCATTAGATTGCAAAACGTTATAGGGCCATTGGTAAATCTGGATGGTATCATAAGAAACTCGTACGATCCATAGCAAGTGACACACGTAGTTTTCATTTCGTCTCCTTCTACAGTTCTCACTTACTAGTACCTCGATTGCAAGTCTAGTTTGGAGAAGAACATTGCCTTAGTCAATTTATCAAATAGTTTTGCTACAAAAAAATGTCAAATATTTGTTCTTAATTATAAACTTGTTCAAGGGTCGATAGTCTATACACATTCGCAGGGTCTCATCTTGCTTTTTTTAGAATAAAATTGGGGCACCATTGGGAGCTCTCGAAGGTTAGATCATGCCTGCGTCCAAAAACTCCTTCAATTGCTTCCATAGCTTTAGTAATTCCAGAAAACAGTATCTGATATGAGACCTAAGTGGGAGGCTTGGTCCCAGGTAATAATTCGATATTATGATCAATATTGTGCCTAGGAGGCAACACTACAAGCATCACATCCTTAAATTCTTCTAGTATTTGGGCCACTCCATCTGGCACCTCCACTGATTTGTATACCTTATTTTCAACCAAGGTTGCATTGTATTTGACATTCCCACACTTGAACCCCTTCTTTATCCGAAAGGTAGAAACCATCTCAATTTGACCTTTCTCTATGACATTTTCCTTTGTAGCACGTACAAAACAAGGCTGACTCTCGTCCATAATCATCATCCTACCAAGGTGTGGTAGCAATCCCATCTTGGCCTTAAGGAAGAAGTCGATCCCCAAGATCAAATCAAAGTCGCCTAAGGATACACACAGTAAGCTACAATTGTCATTCCAATTTCCCACCTGGAGCACAACTTCTTTAGTAATGCTATTAATTTTCTCGGCTTTGCTATTCACGACCTTGATCTTGCTAGTGTCCTATACAAGTTCCAAACCAAGATTCTTAGCTTCTTGACTAGCCACAAAGTTGTGGGTTACCCCACTGTCCATCATTGCTTTTACTAATACACCATTCACCAACACTTGGACATGCATAAACTCCCTTTGAACTGGGGCATCTATGTGGATTGTGTTTAAGAGTTGCAAAGGATTGACTCTTATTGGTGTATCTATGTCAAAATCACCGCTACCTTCAGTAGTTATAAGGATAAAAAAATTTCCTTCTTTGGACACTCCTTAGCATAGTGAAGGACATTGTAGATCAGATAGACCATGGGTTTGGTTGTCTATTGCCTCGACTTGGTGGATTTCTCCTCTATTTCCGATGTTGCAAATTTATTTGAATTCTTTCTTCATTGCTTCTTAGAAGATTTCTCCTCTCCCTTGGGTTTTTTTGTTCCATTTAATTTAGGCTTTTGATTGGTGGAATTAACACCATTCAACTTGTGGTCCACCAAACAATCTATTGTAATGATTGTAGTAGAAAGATCTCATAACCCTCGCCTTTGTTACTCAGTCTGGGCCTATCCTTGCAACCCAGACATGAAGTTGAACAACTTGCCTTCCTCAGACATTGTTTTGATGTTGAGCATTAAGGAACCAAATCCCTTAACATACTCATATACTAAACTAGTGCGCTTAAACTGTTTTAAGGATTTGTGAGCTAGCCAAGTTGTGTTGAAAGGAAGGAATTAATTCTTTAGTTCCTTCTTAAAAGTCTCCCAAGTGGCGATCTAGGGCCTTCTAGGCTTAGTATTGTCTTTTACTTTAGTTCACCACCATAACTTTGCATCACTAATAAGATACATGGTGATGATAGTAACCTTCTCTGTCTTGGGATTTAAGCAACCTTAGAATACTGCTCCATATCCCATAGGAAGTTCTTTAGCTCCTTAGCATTCTGGTTGCCAGTGAAACTTTTTGGTTCCAAGACATGAAATTTGGAAAGGGCTTCCACACTCAAGATAGAACCTTGCAACACCACTTTATTGAGGTCCACTATGTTTTCCTCAAAGGACTGGATAGTGGATGAGAAGTCGTCGATCAAGGCTTTAACATCTACTTTCAACTCTGCCACTTTATCCTTTACGAATTTTTCATGGGATTTTAACAAAATTCATTGTACTAAGAGTTCTTCCTTAGTGTGGCCTACCCATTGGGCCATAGTGCCCTTATCACATTGCCATTCCCCTAATAACTCTTATAGTATTAAGATCCTCTCTCTTAAGGTATCCGTAGTGCTTTCCCCAACCATTTGCTTGTTGAGCTCTAATACCTATTGCCACAAGCATGATTTTTTCCACAAAGTTTTGATGTATGTGCAATGCTTAGATGTTCTCTAAGCTAGCCTACACATTTCCTATGAGATGGCAACACCATATAAAGACACACATGAGGTTTACAAGGCACCAACTCCAACTTGTATATCATTAGATCACTAAATAAGAATACAAGACTCAAGCCAGACCCCCACAATAACTTCAATGAGTTCAAGCTTCCCTCATGATCTCTCTCTCTAAATCTCACTGTATATTAAGACGACTCTCTTATCCTCATTTTATAGAGTGGTCACCACTTACTCCTAATCAGACTAAGAGTACACATCCTAGTCCTATTGAGACTCTTATTGATGGGTTGTGGCTCCAACCACTCTTATAAGGACTCAAAGTTCTAGTCTCACACAAGCTCCTAGTCATGCTTGACTTGCAATCTCACTTCAAGTCCAACTCTTCATGTTACTTTTGCATGCATTTATATATGTGGCCCATGTGTATGCCATGCTCTCTTTTGGCTTATATGTTCAGATTGCATCTATGTCGAGACATCGTGCTCCTGCATCCGTCTTATTACTATTATGGCTCTATGCCTTACCTAAGCTCTCTCATGGCATTGCACCCATTCCTTCCCAGGCATAAGGCCTTATGCCCTTGTGTATTGCATTTGAGTCAGCATGTTACTCCATATCGATGTGTCCCATCTGAGTCTCTCTCTTGGTGTTGGCCCTACCATGGCATTGCGCCCATGACTCATCAAGTCATCTTCTTGCACAAGGCATTGCACTTTTGTGCCACCTTGTTATTGTCCTAGGTCACTTATGAGGCCAAGGTGCCACCCCATGAAGCCTTAGTGTTGCATAATCCATGTCAAAGGGCTAATAGTAGGCTTAATTAGACGAGTTCTCCATTGGTGAAGATAACACATGACTAAGGCCAAATCCCTAATATAATTGCTATAGTTGTAGTTAAATTGAAGGTTGTTGATTTTATTTTATTTTTAACCTTTCAAGTTTTTTTATTATAATATAGTACAAGAGCTTTGAGAATTAAAGACTATCATATTACTACTTGGAAGTTTTCATAATGTATAAATTAGGATTTGTTTCTTTCCTGAAAAACATAAGAATAAAACTTGAACGAGAGAAAAAAATTGTATCATCCTTTTTCTTTAAATTCTGTTTTACTTTTTCAATTTTTTCTAAGGTGGGAGTGGGTTATTATGGAATGGTTGTTGCTAATGAATATATATACATAAATTTCTCTTTAAGAAAATTAATATCAAAATTGAAAATTTCTTGTTTTTTATTATATTGATCAAGGACTTGAAAGCACTAGGGACATGGTTTTCACAGACTTCAAATATGTTTTATTTATGAATTTCAAACCTTCCAACATTTCATTCAAGAATCATAAAATTTGAACTTCATCTTGAATAACCAATGAATTCTTATATTTGAACTATAAGAATCTTCAAATCTTTGAGGTTAAACATTATCGAAGATGAGGTTTGAAGAGATATTTAGGCTTAACCCTATTTGAGAGAGAGACGAATTAGGATGCTGATAGCCTACCAAAATTTCTTATTTCCTTATTTCATTTGAGGACACCATCTTCCTCTTGAATGGGTGGGGCTCAAGTGACAAAGGTTGTAATCTAATGTGAGGAAGCTAGTTAATACCATATGACAACTTTAATTTTCCCACACATGTCTAACATTACATGTTTTTAGACATATTTAGTTGATCATTAGTCACTCATGATACTTCATAATTTGGTCATTGAATAGATGTGATAATTAATAAGTGACTAGATTTCTTTTACCAATATACAAATGCCCTCTTATAACTATTTTTTTTATTTACACAAATTTGAATGTATAAAAGTAGATTAATTCTAAATAGGTTTGACTTTTTTTTTTTTTATGTTGATATATATCATTTAAATTTTGTAGCTTTCAAACAATCAAAAGAATTAATTGTCAATTTTTTAAAACCATGAATTTATTTAATTTTTCTATAATGTATTGACTTAGTTGAGTGATCTCTAACACTTTTCACATCTGGCCTCTACTCATTCCATGCAATTCTTTTTCCTTTGGACTATTGTCTTTTTTTTTTTTTCTATATCTTAGAATTAACTCATATCCAATGATGAAAATATTGGTAATCAGAAATATATTGGTATTTCAATTTTATGGATATGTCAGATATATTAAAGATATATTGGTGGATATTTTGACACAATATATTGGTGACGTAAAAATTAATTAAAATTTTGAAAATATTAAAAAATAAACTTCAAAAAATTATATAAAAAGTAAAAATAGACATTTTAAAATTATTTAAAAAATTGATATATATATATATATATATATATATATATATATATATAATTTGTTATATTTGATAATAATATCCTCTACGTTGATAAAAAATATGAATTTTATAAGTGTACATTTAGTATTAAGTTGCATTATACATTATTTTACAATAATATTATGATAGCATGTCTAATTTTAAAATATATTAAATATTCATATTATGATAGCATGTCTAATTTTAAAATATATTAAATATTCATATTATGATCCATTTTAATTTAAATGTATTCAATGATATCAAATAAATAACAATATATGTGTAATTTTTTTAATATTTGTATTTTTATATTTAATAAATATATAGATTATATAAAAAAGGCCTATTAAGAAAATTATGTTTTATATTTTTGGTGATAAATTAAATCAAATGTAAAAATAAATTAATTAGAATTAATTTATTTAACAATTAAAAAAATCAAAAATTTGGTAAAATATATAAAAATATAGGTGAAATATTAGTTGAAACATGAAAAAAATAAAAAAAAAAAATCGATGAAATATCCGAAAATATCAGTTGATGGATATATTTTCCTGCATTTCATATTGAAATCCCTAGATATTGCATATATCGAGAATATATCAGTGATATATCCAAATCTTTTAAACCTGGCTCATATTCAAGAAAAATGAACACTTATAAAACATACCAAAACAATAGAAAAACTATGGGGCATAGTTGTAATTTGAACTTAAATAGTTCATTTGTCACATAACATTATCATTTAACACACCAATATCAAGAATAAACTAGAATTTCATATCATAATCATAATACCTTGTGAAAGAACTCTTCAAGACTTTTATGGCATGTGATTCTGTAATATGTTGGCACACTAAAAAATTATAGAACCAAAGCTTTTTCATGGCATGATAATATGCTTCTAAATGTGTTTCATATATTGTAAATAATAATAATAATAAATATAATTAGGTGAACTGTATTGATCTCCTTGAGCTTATTCGTAATTATACGGTCTCTATGTTTTTAAAAATTGTACTAACTTCCCTTGTTATTTGGTTTTATAATAAATTCTCCCTATTAGTATGTCTTTAAGTTGGTGACATGAGTGACTAACACGTGCAAAAGTTTCTATTAAAAACCCAAATTAAACATTGAGAGAAATGTGCTTTGAGGTAAGATGGAACTCAAAATTGACTTAACATCCTTATATCATGCACATTTAAGCCCAAAACCCAAATAAAGTGTAAAAATTAAGCTGAAGGATATTACCTTCATTAATCCCTAAAATACCCTTAACTCCTGCACAGACACACAATGAGTGTGAATTTCAATTTCTTTGTATCTTTTTTATTCCCTATTACCTGTTACCCATTTCTAACTTTCTATTTTTCTTTTCTTCCAATCTATATTTCTATTTTATATCAAATAAAAAACAATATTTTTTTTATCTTTTGGTTTTTTAAGATATTGAATCCTTTTACTCTTATTATAAGCAAGGATACAAATTTTGGGATTTTTCATCCAAATATTTTTTTATCTTTTTGTATTTATCTTTTAGTTTAATTTTCATTTTTTATTTTAAATTTAAATTATACTTTTATTTATATTTTTATCTTATTTTTAATTATTTTCTATATTTTCCACATTAACCATATTTAAAAAATTGAGTATCACTTCACTCTTATTATATATATAATCCTTTTAGCTTTTTAATTTTTAATTTTTTTATTTTAAAAATTTTAAAAAGATAAATTTATTGAAAAAAAAAACCTAAGATATGAAGTTCTAATATTATATTAATAATTTTTCTTATCTAGATAAACTAATACAAAGTATTTTAACTAACAACAAGAAAATTGTCAACACAATTTTTTAGTGAAACTTTAGAAATTAAATTTCAAATAAAATATGTTATATAAAATTTTATCAAAAAATTATTGAAAATCGTATTTAATTTTTTTATTGACTTTCAAACTTATTTAATTGTTTACTTGAAAGGTAATAGAACATGTTTAAAGAAAATTAATTTTTCATTTTTTTAAATAAATGAGTATAAATATATTAAAAGAATTTAAGATAATCTCAATAAAAAACTTGATAAATATTATTACAATTTTAAATTAGATTTTTAAATATAGATTCATTTGGATAAAGTTTCACAAAAAAATGGAGGAAAGAAAGAACACTGTTAAAACTATAAAAACAAAATATATGATTACAAAATTTTGATGATGAAATTTAAAAATAAAAGTAAAAAAGATTCTTGAGTGAGGGGATTTGAGTGGGAAATTGTGCAATCCTTGAGTAAAAAGAAAAAATGGGAAAGTTTTTCAAAATCACTTAAAATCCTTAACAAAAAGCAATCTTGTACATTCTTGTATAGTTAGTAAATTTGTCTTGTACAACTACTATAATACCTTTGTATAATAACTCAGATTGCATACATCATCTCATGAATATTTGATAATAGGTCGGTTAACTATGTTTGCATTAGTTTGGTTTAAAAGAAGAGAAAAAATTGTTGTACAATTTTGTTCCACAATTACCATTAGTGAGATAGGTATTCAAATGACCATATACAAGTTAGATAACGTTGCATGAGATGAATGTATGCTTAACCAATGTGTGTGAGGAATGTCACTTATCCTCGGTCAGGGGAAATAAATAAACAAGTTTTTCAGAATCACTTAAAATCATTCATAAATGATAGTCTTGTACACCCTTGTACAGTTAGTATATTTGCTTTGCACACTTAATGTAAATACCTTGTACGGTGGCCCAAATTCCATATACCCCTAATTCAATGTGTGCTCATAGGTAGCTTAACCATGTTTCCATTAGTTTGGTTCACAAAATAGTGAAAGACATAAAAACAAAATTTTCCCTCAAACATCATTAATGGGATAAATATTTGAATTGTCATGTGTAAGTTAAATAAGGTACATAAGATGAGTTTGTGATAGAGGAATGTGTGCCATGAGAGTGTGCAATCCTTAGTTGGCAAGACAAAAAAAAAAGTGTCTAAAATTGATTGAAATCCTTCACAAAGGATGGCCTTGTACACTCTTTGTATAGTTAGTACATTTGTCTTGTATAGTTAGTATAAAACCCTTGTACAATGGTATAAATTTCATTAATATGCATACATTATGTATCCACATAGGATGTGTGAATCATGTTTCCAATAGTTTGATTTAGAAAATGATGTAAAACGTAAAAACAATTTTTTTCCTCAAACATCATTATCGAGGTAAGTATTTGAATTGTCATATACAAGTTAAATAAAGTACAGGAAATGAAAGAATTTGTGGCAGGAGAGTGCAATCCTTGGATGACAAAAAAAAAAAAAAAAAAAGGTTGTTCAAAATGAATTGAAATCCTCCATAAAGGGTAACCTTATACACCCCTTATACAGTTAGTGTATTTTCTTTGTACAATTAGTGTAATACTCTTGAACAATGATATGAATTTCATACATAAATTATGTCCACATGAGTGTGTAAACTATGTTTCCAATGGTTTGATATTTAAAATAATTAAAAAAAATAAAACTTTATTTTATTTTATTTTCAATGCAAAATGTAATTAAAAAGAAGACAAAGAAATGATTTAAAAACTATTATTTAACCCCAATTTATTTATTTATTTCCTTTTATCTTTTGAAATAAAGAAAAAGAATAAAAAAATTATTTAACCATAAAAAATATAAATATTAGATATGTTAGAAAATACCAAATCTATTTATTTATTTCATTTTATTTTTGTAATTAAAGAAAACAAGAATAAAAAATTTATTTAACCATTAAAAATATTAATATAAGATATTTTAGAAAATAGAAATAACCCCAAATTTATTTACTTATTTTATTTTATTTATTTAAATTAGAAAGTAATTTATTTTAATAGATCAAAATGTGCACAATTAATCTATTACTTTGTTAATTATGGACATATTAAAATTTTCTATTACACAAAAAAAAACTAATACAGAAAATAAAATTAAAAAGAGTAATAAATATATATAATTTAGTTATTTAATTATTTTTTATGTAAAAGATAGTCACACAAAAAAAGCACACAATTGACCAATTCCTTTGTTTAATTGTAAACATATTATATATATTTTATTTTATTATTAAAATAACCAATGGATAATCAATAAATGAAATTTAATTCTTCTTATTATTTTTATATAAAAAATAGTACTAAAAAAGGTTTTCAATTTTTATTTTTAAAAATATTTTTCATTTTTTAACTAAACATATTTTAAAAAACAAATATAAAAAATAAAAATCATATTACCATAATTTTTTAGAAAGTATTTTTTAAAATAGCTATTGCATCATTAATGTAATTTTTATTTATTTATAATTTAAAATAGAAAACAATGTTGATTTTCAATTATTTATAAAAAAAAGTTTCTAAAAACAATGAAAAATCCAAAAAGTTAAAATAGAATTGTGCTTGGTAGGTGTCATACCCCTGATAATCACCCCAAATTTTTCACTGAGTGTGCGGTGCTAAGAACCCTTTCTTTGCCAACCTTCATCTTCAACCCTTATAAAAGTAACGTAACAAGCCAACGCAAATTACGGGAATGTCTCCCAACTTGTATTATTTCGATTTCTACAAGAATACAAAATTGCCTCCAAAGTGTCTCAACACTTTGCCAGAGTCAAACCCATAAGCATTCAAAATACCACACATACTCTGTCTTAGAAATGCAGGGGGCTTTTATATGACCCAACCTACAATTTTTTTCCTTTCAAAATTCAAACTAAAGAGTCTGTTGGTGGTTATGCAACTACCCATAACCACCTAGTTGGAGACACCCCTCCGAACCGAGGTGTCTCTTCGCCCCAGCCACCAACACCACAACTATCTGCTAGTTTCCTGCTATTGAGTGTTGTCCTGATCAACTTGTTTCCACTAGTTAGTTGTTGTCCCCTCAAGCCCGTTCTTATCAAGTTGATGAGTCTCCCTAACAAGCTGCCTCATCCTCGTAAGGTGCCTTTTATGAACGGGTGTCCACAAAAGTGTCTCTGATCAAGGCCTTCTGAATCAGGAACATGCATCAACCAACCGTCCAAGTGTCTAGTGCATCAGTTACCTTCCTGACACTAATGTTTGAGCCCATGCCATGTTAGGGTGCCTATGGCCTTGGCATGTGTCAAGCTCCCTCTGGTTAGTCAAGGCTCCATCATTGTCTTGCTCATGCCATGCACCACCAATCTCGCCCACTGCCTCAAAGCTCCCTGTCTAGCTATTGATTCACAGCATCGAGCCATGGCATTACGCCCATGGTTTCTCCAACTGGCTCACTACACAAGTCTTTGGGTGCCCTCATGCCAGCTCGGGAAGGAAGTAGGCCGCACTAGGCCCTGTGCTGTTGTAGCCACGGGGTGCACACCACACATGTCATGGAGCCCATGTGTTTGTGTGCTTGTGTGCCATCCATGTGTCCTAGGCACGCCTAAGGTCGTGCCATGGTGCCTCCTAGGTGCCTCTCCTCCCTCTCCACATTTAAGAGCATTATGGGCCATTCTCAAGATGTCTGGAGGAGACACTAGACCCCCTTGAGGAGACATAATGGAATATTTAAATAATTAATAATTATATTCCATAAAAAACCTCACCCTTCATCTGTACCATCTCCATAGCCCCACATGTGCATGATGTGCGCTAAGTGTGCACACAAGTGTGGCCTGATGCGCACATGGGTGTGGCATAGTGCACAAATGGGCGCGGTATGGTGCACGCATGGGCATAGGCTGGTGTGTGCGTGGTGCTCGTCTGGTGCGCACACAATGCCCGTCTAGTGTGTGCACGTGGTGCCTATCTGGTGCGTGCATGATTAGCGCCCGTCCGACCCGTCTTCCCATTTTTGTTTCTTAGGGTTTAAACCACCAAACCTCCAAGTTATCCCTGCTCTCTGCCTAAGATTCCCATAAGGCCCTTGTAAATATTATTTATTAATTAAAGTTAATATTTTGTATGATTTTTTAAATATATTTCGATAGTTTGGACTCTTAAAATATTATTCTTTAATTAAAATTAATATTTAGAAAATTTGACAAACCATATTTGGTTAATTTTTAACTTATTTTCAATTTTTTGCAAATTTCACATTATCATTTATCATGATGCTCTAATGTACTTTGTTGAATTCATTTTCGTAGTTGTGATGAACTTGATTGTCATATGGTCGAGTTATTACTTTAATTATATGTTATAAATTTTTTAATAATCATTTGAAACATTAATGAATTCATATTATAGGGAGTGGATCATGTAAAGTAAGGCTATGTTTGGTTCTCATAAAATACTAGGCAAAGAAAAAAAAATGATAAGGAAAATGATTTTCTCATTAATCTTGCTATAAGAGAGAGAAATAAGTAAAATGAGTTTGAAGAAATATATAAAAACAATTTATTAAAGTTAAACCTTTTTTTTCCTTCACTTTTTCTTTCCTTTTACTTTTCTTTTCTATTTTCTTTCCTTCGCATTTTCCCACAAATTTTCCAGGAACCAATTAAACACAACCTAAAGAAAACATTCATGATCCTCAAAGGGGATGTTTTAGTTTGAGACATAACGGCTTATGAATTTAGTGTGTCTACTATATAGTCACCATATATCCTTAATTGTAAATTTACAATTCAAGGTTAATTATCCATTGAGAACAAATAAAAAGTGAATAAAATGTGTGAAATACAAATAAAATTGGAAACAGTAAACTAAAGTTTTTGAATTAATGATGTGTCACATCTTTATTTATTTTAATCTTTTGTTATTAATCTTTATGAACAACCAATTTTCCTAAAAGTTTAAGCTTATAGAATTTGAGTTTACAATATATATCATGCTCTTCAACACTCTTCCTCACGTGTAGCCTCATTTTTTGAGGCTTAAACATGAGCTTAATAAATTAGGGAAATAAGCTTACAGTGATGAGATATGAACATGTTTGGTAAATAAACTTATGATGGTGAGATTTGAATATATAACCTCTCACCAAATGAGACTCTGATATCACGTTGAATAGAAAAAGTTTCTAAAAGCTTAAGCTTATAGGATTTGAGTTTACAATGTATATTATGCTCTTTAACAAATCTAAATTGTCATGACCTCTACATCCTAACATTCGAGTCTTCATCATGGTATATCGTTCAATCAGCAAAGGTACTTTAAGCTCAAAATAGTATTACTTTAAGACCAAAACACATCTAAGGGTAGTTTGGAATAATGCTAAGTGGGCACTATTCCAATGCATGAAATGAGAATTATTTTTTTGGGTTCTCTTTTTATCCATATTTTGTAAATTGACCATGTTTACATAATTCCCCTCATTCTAATGCCACAACCTATCATTTCAAGAAACACCTCATATAGTATTTTACATTTTTTATTTCCTTAGAATCTTTATATCAGACAATAATCACTCTAATTATTGGAGGGCATTGAAAGGTGAAAATAACTATGCAGAGTGAAAAAGAACCGCAAATCAGAATCTCAAATTTTTGGTTTTAAATTTATTGTGACTAATAAGTGATTATGTGTTACTAAGAAAATACAAGTAAAGTAAGTTGCGATTTGGTGAGCTTCAAAGTTTTAGTGAGAAATAGTGATCAATGGAAGAATCATCGAAGTGATTCATTAGTTTTCTTTTAAAACTTTTAGCTTTGTTTTATCTCCTAAATTTCAGTTATTTTTAAGCAGTTACTAGATATGGTTCTCATTTAATTGGCATGAGCTAGATGTTTATGCTATAAATAGCTTGTTGTGATTGTATTTGTAGTTGGGTCTTTGAACAAGAAGACTAAACTTAGCTTGAATTCAGCGAATTAAGCCAAACCTGATTCTGGTAAAGGGAATTAGTTTGGATTAGGGCACTAAATTTAGAAGGCTGTAGAAGAACATGTACCTCCCATGCTCCTATAAATTCCAGGCTTCAATGCTTGTTTCAGATCAGAGAGTTGTGAAGAACAACTCAGACTGCTCTTGTTTTTGCTATCAGGTTGGTTGATAATGTGCTTGTGTTTGATAGTTTCATGGCGTGGAGGTGTTTGACTCATCATCACTATAATTATTTACGTACATTTTAGTGCAAATTAAATTACTGACGGTAATGAATTTTTTGTTTCAATTCGCAGAGTCATAAAGAGTTTGGGGAGCAAAGATGGCAAAGGTTTCAGTGATATGGGTAGGGCTTCTGCTCGTATTTGGTTTGGCAGCCATGGGAGAAGCGGCTTCTGAGAAGTACAAAGACCCAAAACAGCCCATAAACATTAGAATCAGAGACCTTATGTACCGAATGACTCTAGCAGAGAAAATAGGTCAGATGGTGCAGCTGGAACGCGCCAATGCCACTCCTGAGATCATGAAGGATTTCTCAATTGGCAGTTTACTGAGTGGTGGAGGGAGTGGGCCTGGAATCCAAGCTACTGCAGAGGATTGGATCAACATGGTGAATGAGTTTCAAAAGGGTTCTCTGTCAAGCCGCCTTGGCATCCCAATGATTTACGGTATAGATGCTGTTCATGGGCACAACAATGTGTACAACGCAACAATATTTCCCCACAATGTTGGTCTTGGGGCTACCAGGCAAGCATATATAAAACGAATGCCCTTTCAACCTTTTAACAATATTCTGGAAAGCTAGCCTTAATTTGCAATGCTGTCATTGATGGATATCATCCTGCAGGGATCCTGAACTTGTGAAGAGGATTGGTGCTGCAACCGCCATTGAAGTTAGAGCCACAGGCATTTCTTATGCTTTTGCTCCATGTATTGCGGTATACAATCTGAGTTGTTGATGAGAATCATTTCACAAAATTAAATGCCATATATACATATGTTTCTGTAGGTAAAATAAGGACATTGATCACTTTGATTAATCTTGAACCCTCTGTATATATAATAGGTGTGCAGAGATCCAAGATGGGGTCGGTGCTACGAGAGCTACAGTGAGGATCCCAATATTGTTCGAGCAATGACAGAAATCATACCTGGGTTACAAGGCGAGATCCCTGCCAACTCGCGGAAGGGTGTTCCTTATGTTAATGGAAAGTAAGTGTAAGCAGTAGGGTTTGATAGGTCTGCTTCTTGCTTTTTAGTTTTATTATCCATAATATTGGGGAGTCATGGACGGTAAGTAGTGTACAAAAATAAAAGCTTAGATGATCTTCTGTTGTTCAATTATTGCCTCTCGATCTCTCAAACACTCTTGTTTATGAAAAGGGATAAGGTAGCAGCCTGTGCAAAACACTTCGTGGGTGATGGTGGCACCACTAACGGCATCAATGAGAACAACACCGTTATTGATCGGCATGGATTGCTGAGCATTCACATGCCCGCCTATTACTCCTCCATCATAAAGGGTGTGGCAACAGTCATGGTTTCCTACTCCAGCTGGAATGGACAGAAGATGCATGCTAACCATGAACTTGTTACTGGATTCCTCAAAAACACCCTTCAATTCAGGGTAATTAATGTATTTAATTATTCGTTAGTCAATTCAAAATTTTGAAAAGCAAGCAATCGATCAATAAAATTAAAGCGCTAACTACTGCTACTGCTACTGCTACTGCATGAGTTATTCTGTATAAATATTGCACAGGGCTTCGTCATCTCCGATTGGCAGGGCATTGACAGGATCACCTCACCGCCCCATGCAAACTACACATACTCTGTCCAAGCCGGGGTTCAAGCTGGGATTGACATGGTCTGTGGCTCCCTTAAGTCCCTCCTTTCATGCTAACAAGTATGCATATGCATATACATGGGCTTCCTAACTCTCAAGCCTTTCTGGGTGTTTTTCAGGTCATGCTTCCATTTAACCACACCGAGTTCATTGATATTCTGACCAACCTCGTGGAGAGCAATTTCATCCCCATGAGCCGTATTGATGATGCTGTCCGCAGGATTTTGAGAGTCAAGTTCAGTATGGGTTTGTTTGAGAACCCCTTGGCTAACCTCAGTTTTGTTGACCAGCTGGGAAGCCAGGTTTAATTCCCCTCCTCTCTATCTCTAATCTCTTAACCACATGCTTTCCTAAGTATTAATTGAACAGGCTCATGATGTTCATTACTGAACAGGCTCATAGAGATTTGGCTAGAGAAGCCGTTAGGAAGTCACTTGTTCTTTTGAAGAACGGAGATGAGACAGATGCTCCTTTGCTACCTCTCCCCAAGAAGGCAAACAAGATCCTAGTTGCGGGAACCCATGCCCACGATTTGGGTTATCAGTGTGGTGGCTGGACCATAACTTGGCAGGGACTCAGCGGAAACAATCACACCACAGGTATGCATCCTCCCCCATTCCATGCGTACATTTGGGAATTACGCTCAGGCCTCAGCACATAACTAATGGGCATTAAGAATGAAAACAGGAACAACCATCCTAAGCGCCATCTCAGCTGCCGTTGACCCTAGCACAGAAATCGTGTTTACCGAGAACCCTGATGCCGAATTTGTCAAGTCCAATAACTTCTCCTACGCCGTTGTTGTCATTGGAGAGCCCCCCTACGCAGAGACTGCAGGGGATAGTTTGAACTTAACCATTTCTGAACCAGGTCCTAGCACGATTACTAATGTATGTTCGGGGGTCAAGTGCGTGGTTGTAGTAATCTCCGGCCGCCCTGTCGTCATTCAGCCCTATCTTTCATCCATCCATGCTCTTGTTGCTGCATGGCTGCCAGGTACTGAAGGCCAAGGTGTGACTGATGTTCTTTTTGGGGACTATGGATTCACCGGCAAGCTTCCTCGCACCTGGTTCAAGACTGTAGACCAACTGCCAATGAATTCTGGGGATCCTCACTATGACCCGCTCTTCCCCATCGGTTTTGGACTCACAACCCAGCCAATTGTGGCAAGCTACTGATAATTAACACTATCTGCCTCCCCAAACATATACCATCTACAAATATTTGGGCTGTCATACATTAATTTTACTCCCGTTAATTTTCTTCACAAATACTGGTATTAATTCCATCAATTTATGCCATTCTTATGCATGAACAGAGACAAATGGATAACATACTATAATGGTAATGAGACGTTTTTAAGCACTGAGTTTCTCAATTTTAATTTGAATTGAAAACATTTGCAAGTTAGGATGAGTCAAATGCATGAAAAGTCTATGATGGATATAGTATCTAATCCTTATAGGCTTCAATGGCCTATAACAACTGGTTAAGATAGTACAAGCTAAAGCTTAAGTGATTTTCTTATAGAAAAGGCTGCGACCAGTGAAATTCTATTCAAAAAGAAAAAAGAAAAAAGAAAAAAGGTAAATGTATACAATTTAGACAAAAAAAAGAAAAGAAAAGAAATTGGTGAATTACTTAGGCAAATGGTTCTCTTTTCATGAACTTAATACAAAGAATATATATCGAAACTATCCTTATATATGATGGTAAACCATTTGCATGAAGTACAAATTAACCCCATTGTGCTTTAATATTGAAGGGTAGCTTTCTAGATGAGAATTCGGGCTCATCCTTTTTACTAGAGTACACTTTTGCTTTTCTAGATTTATTATAGGGGAATTGTTTGAAAATATGCTCTTCTAGGTTTATTATAGGGGAGAAACTAATCTAATTTAATCCATTCAACATTAGGCTCAAAAGGAATTTTCTTATAATTTTTGTTATAAATAATATTGACTTGAGAAGGACATATCAAAATGAGTAGGAGACATAGACGAAGATTCTTGTTGTTGGTAAATAGGAATAGGAATATTTTGGGCAAAATTAACACTATTTAAATTTGTACTTGAAGTAGAGGGTCTTGCAGATAGAAATTCTTGAGTAAATGAATATCTTGAAGTTGGACCAAATTCTATTTGAATAGTACCATCCGTTTGTTGTATGATTTTTGAAGGGGTTGTTAGAGGTTTAATTCATTTTGGCCTTGTTAAGTCTTTTAATTCCCATTGACCTCCTTGAGTAATTTCATTCCATTTGAGTTTTTTAGGAACATAAGCTTGAGTATTATGAGGATTATATTGTAGTAATAATGTTTCATCTTTGACATATTGACACAACTTTATGATTTAATTGAGTAGTCATCACTTTGTAATATATCTTATAAATTATTGCTATTGTTTAAGCTTCTTCTACAAAAGTCATATTTTTCATTTTAATGTTTAAAGTTAAATTTGACAAAATAATTGGATTATTTCTATTCATGGAAAAACTTGGATAACAATTAAAATAAATAGGACCATTTGCAAGGATTGAATTAGTCATATTAAGGACAGAATTAGATAAATTTTGGTGTCTTGTCGTCTATTAGGTAGAAAAACGCAGGGATATCTATAACTGAGAGAAACAATTAAATTGGGACTAAATTGATGGTTACAGATCATTCCATGTCGTAATATCATTCAGTTCTTAAGTAGAACTTGACTCTAATACCATTTCAAATTGCATTTTTTGTAATTCCTCTCACTTCAAAAATCTTTCCTTTGTAATCAAAACCCTCCATTATCAACAAGCTTATATAAAGATTCTTAGATCATTTATATTCATGGAAAAGTTTGGATAACAATTAAAAATAATTTCAACAATAATCTCATAATTAGGTTCTTAACCACCTTTAAATAATCATCAATTAACTATTTTATGTCTTGAGTCGAAATGGTATCAGAGTCAAGTTCTCCTTAAAAATTGAGTGATAATATGACTAATATAATTAAATTTCTTCTTATGTTGATTAATAGTGTTTTGACAATTAACAATATCATGTTGACTATGTGATGCAACTAATGTATCTACAGTATTTGCAAAACTGTCTAACATACAGGCTTAATGAGAGTACCCAATAGGGTTGAGAGTCCTTATCCTACAAAAACTCTCAAGTAAGGAAGTCAGGAAGAGAATTCAACTCTCCTTTGATAAATTCAATTTAAAAATCAAAATTTGAAAGTGAAGCTTGTCATCTTGAAAAAAATTGTTTTGAAACCAAAATTTTAAAATGCTTTTGTAAAATATCTTTTGTAGGTTTGCAATCAATTTTTAAATGAATTTCAACCCAAGACGTATAACAGCTCATAAGTCAAAAGATAAATTTTGCAAATATAATTTAAAACATAAAATAAAACACATAAATTGAATCTAAAATAAACTTTGTATTAAAATAACACCTTGACTATAAAGAGAATGAATCTTGATACAGGCTTGTTGATAACAGAGGGTTTTGATTACAAATGAAAGATTTTTGGAATAAGAGGAATTACAAAAAAAACTAAGAAGATTTTGGGAACACTTTTCTAGCTTTTATTTGCTCTAGATTACCTCTGCCTTGTGATGAGCTTCATGACTCTATTTATAAAGGAAATTGACAGACTTGAAACCTGTTAAAATCCATGGGCTTGAAACTCATTGAAATCCATGAAATTATTTTAGTTGATAGTTGTTTTTTCTTACAGATTGCTGACAAAATTGCTTAGATGTCAGGAATCTTTTTTCTTGATATTTTTCACATGTTCTTATTAATGAGAGATATCTTTGGAGGCTACCTTTCTATTTTTTCAAAAAAAAATTCATCCACTTTCTTTTTTTTCAATTTTTTTTTTACTGGATAACTACAAAGATACAATTGTGTAAAAGATTTTTTAAATCTACAAAGATACAATTGTACAAAAGATTCTTAAAAATTTTCAATTCGTTATCTCTAAGAGAAGATTTTCAAATTATTTTCTAGTTTACTTCTCTTGGACGTACTCTCTTTTGTACATATCAACAAGATAAGAAAATTGAAATTGAAATTGAAAAAAAAAAAGGCCACAAAGGTCATTTGAAGAAATAATTTTTTGAATATTGTCTTCGACAATGAGTTTATAGTTAGAAGAATTATAAATCTTAGAGCCTGGTTGTCTAGCAATCATTCTTGATCTCCAATAACGAATTTGTTTTTTGAGACTTGGCCTCTATTCCAAATAAAAGATGTTTTCTTGAATAGGCTTTGAGGAAAATTAGGTGTTGGGCAGGATAAAATCCTACATCGTTAGATCACTTAAGAGGTTTAATTTTAATGATGAGTTCAACTTGTTTGAATCTTTACATGAAGCAATTCAAAACACATATTATCTTAAGATATTCAAAACTATGGGGGATAGGAGAAAGGGGATCACTAGGTGAGGAAAGGTGTTCCTTATATTTGATCAATTAAATTATCATACATATGAAATTCCAATTCATGAAAACATGAATTATCATCATTGAGAGTTTAAATTTAAACAAATAACAAAAGTGTCAAACCTCCATTCTATTCAACCATTCATAAAACTATACTTGAGGGATGTGCACTTTATAGTTCTATGGACCTCCATTAGGACTAAACCTCTTAGCAAAATCATCATGTATGGGATACAAAACCAACTTCTTGAACATAGTTATGTATTTCAGCCTATCCGAACACAAATTTGAAAACATGGATGCTATAAGCAAGTCATTGTTTCCTCTTCTCTCTTAATCCATTTCACCAAAACATCAAAAAAAATAATGAGGTACCCTAACTTGGAAAACCCACCTACTCTACAAAACTCCTGATTCGCATGTGTAACTCCAAATGGGTCATTTAATCAAAAACATTTATAAAACCTATGACCTCATACTAATGTAGGAAAGCTACTATAGTATAGTGGCTCTAGGGTCGAACTCTGGGATGGGTTTTCATTCTACCAGTGATGTATTCAAAATTAGAAATTGTATTTAATGATTTCCTTAATCAAAAACTTAAAGTTTAAAAGAAAATAAAATTTGTTTTGAAAGTGTTTAAAACTAAACTAACATAAACTAATTAAAAATGGAAGAAAGAAAGTCTCCCGGAGCTAAGGGTTGCTAGGATCAAGTTCAGAATAGAAAGTGGAAAATTCCGGATTTTTCTCCTCGCATTGGGGATTTAACCTATAGTTATTTCCCGAACCGGTATAGGTTTGACAATGAAGATTTAATCCATAAAAGATCAATAGAAATGGTAGTCAAGGTCCATTAATGGCTTAAGACACTATGGGTCTTCACCTTGAATCACTTTCCAATGACTCGTACATGATAACTAATGGACTAATATGAATCTAGCAATAAGCATCCATAAAGACCTGAAGCTTACCATGTATTGGTCATTCAAAGTGATTCTAAGGGGTTTAAAGCAAAACTTTGGATTTAGAAGCCATTTATGAATTCCAACTACCTGAATTTAATGCACGGGAGCTTTCCACCTTTTCATCTGGACTTTTCACCTGGCTTCCTTTACTCCAAGAAACCGAAAGTTTAGCCTCTCATCCTCTGAGAAAACATCCTCAGAGGTTGTTTGGCTTCCAAGAAAAAGAAAATAGTAAAGAGAAAATGGAAAACGAGAGAGCTCTGTAAAATATATTCTAAGTGTCAAACGTAATACCTATTTTTCATCAGAGGTAATTTCCACCCCTTATAAAGTCTTTACAAAAGCAAAAGCTTGTGATTGGTTAGTTACAAGGATAGGAAAGGAAATTACATCAAAAATTACATAGGAAAATATCTAAAGTGGAGTCGGCAAAAACAGAGCACGCATGGGGTGTGCGAAATTTTCGCACACCTGAAGGAGGTGTGCGAACTTCGCACACCATTCGCACAGCTAAAGGGGGGTGTGCGAAATTCTCGCACACCTGGAGCAGTTGTCTTCCGAAGGCCATATCTTCCTCGTTTCAGCTCCAAATCATGCACGATTTGAAGCGTTGGATTCTTGACTTCAAAAGCTTTAAAATGGTATATAGCATGTAAAAATTGGACTTCGGAAAGTGCTCCAAAAGTGCGAAAGAAGACTGCAGCTGCTAAATTTTGATTTTTCTTCACTTTGCTTCTCTTTGGTTTTCTCCTTTGCTTGACTTGTTTTAACGATCCAAAAAGCTGTCAAAACATTAAAACTAGCCACAAATATGATTAAAAGACATTGCTAGGTCCTTAACATGCCAATTGGACTAAAGATGGAGAACTACTACACAAAAGTGCTTAAAACATAATGCATTAAAGGTGTAAAATAGCACTTTTTGGGTAGTAATCACTCCCCCCAACTGACACATTGCTAGTCCCTGAGCAATGAAGGAGAGAAAAAAGCAAGAAAAATAGATAATATAGTAATTTACAAAATCATGCTGATCACTCCAAAAAATAACCAAGTGGCATGATTGAATCAAACACTCTCGTGGCAAGTCAAGGATATAAAACTCAATCATCAACACGAGTCATCAAATAACTTACTTATCACAACATTCAAAGAGCGGCCATTATGCAAATTTGAGTATCAAAATAATTTCCACTTCCAAAGGATCAATTCTTAATCTTCCACAAAAATCTAAGTGTTAAGGTGCTTAGTTTCCAGTTATAGTATGTCAAACTATATTCTCCCCCAAACTAAGGTTTTTCTCCAACTTTAGCAACACTAACTCATATATAAAAGGCTAAGAACGCACCCTTCCTTCTCTTCTTTTTTTTTTATTTTTTTTTTTATTTTTTTATTTTTTTATATATGTCACTCCACCCATCCACCCATGTAACGAGTAGTGAGGTCGGTGAACTCCCAACCAGTAAAGGCTTAGGGCACCAGGCTTTAAAGATTTTCACCATATACCCCTCGGACCTTGCTCGGGTTTCAAAGCAAGTGAAGCAAAAATTATTTTCATTAGACACATTGGCCTTTAATAAGGTGTCCCAACACTAATAGAATGAGGTCAATGGCACCAAGTCGATAATTTCCAAAGTTTAGGGGGAGAGAAAGTTTTCCATCTTATAACTGGAATCTAATGTGTTCAGTGTGTGAAAAGATTAGAGTGGAAGACTTAAGCTTGAAAACAAAAGAAGCTTCAACAATTTATCAACTTTAATAAGCATAATACAAACTCTGAGACTATGGCAATAAGATAAGAATTTAATTTCTCCCATTTACTTTTGAGAATTTATCTTTGAGAAAACAAAGAGAGTTTGCAAAAAATTTGTTAGCAAAATAACTTAACCAATTCAACAAATTACTTCCTCAACTCTCCCCCCAACTAAGATGAACATTGTCCCCAATGTTCCAAAAGCAAGCGATAAAATAAGGGAGGAAGTGATACCTCCTGATAGTAAGGGACTCTGAATGAACAGGAGAAACCACATGTTGCATAAGAAAAGGAAAATCATAAGAGTGATAAAAAGAGGAAATAAAATGGAATAGCTATAATACACTAAAAGAGAAGATGTCTATATAAACTGAGAAAGTACAATATACAAAATAAACATGGAATACATCCAATCCCAGTATAAAAGTGGTCCAAAATATATAAGACATCCCAAAATGTAACATATAGATACAAAAAAGGAGAGGAGTGATCGTATGATCAAGTAGTAGGCTCCTCTGGTGGATAGGAGGGGTCCTCCGCTGCAACTGTGGAAGGCACCGCTACAGGTGGAGCTGGTGGCACAAGACCGATGTGCTGCTGAATCTCACGGAGAATGAGAGTCTGCTGGTCCTGCTGAGTCTGGAAGTGGTCCATGCGCTCCATAATGGCCGTCTGAGTAGTGGTCAAAGTCTGGAAAGAAGTGAGCAAGGCACGATACTCTGGACCAGGGATAGTAATGGGCGGCTCTGATGTAAGAGGAACAACAGGTGGGGCATCAGATGATGCTGCCTCCGGTACTGGCTGTGGAGGGTCTGTAGTGGACGGAGCAGAAGGGACTTCCCTTGGCTCGGGAAGTTCTGGGGACTGGCGATGGAGCCATATCTGAGTCCATTGGTCAAGAGAGAAGCTCTCTCGACAATGGCGGCGGGGCTCTGAACGAGGGTCTGTAGGAAAACCCATATGGTCCAAAACATGGCATAGCAGCCGAGGGAAAAGTAAAGGAATGGAGTCTGCCCTCGCAAGATGCCGCGTATGCACCTTCTCCTCAAAATGGAGGAGAGCGGCCATAATCAAATGATGGGGGCCAAAGTAGTAGCCCTCAGAGATACGGAATAATGCCTCCATAATGGCCCCTCGTCTCTGTACTTTATGCTGAAGAGGAAAAAGATTGGCGCGAAGCACCACATCAACTAGGAGCATCTCTGGGGGAAGCTCTCTCCTCAAAATGGTCCTCTGGGAAGATGTCCCTCGAGATAGGATACGAACCATGTCCCACTCAGAAAATGGGACCCAGCGTCTAAATGTAGCGGGATCTACTGGTGCAAAAGGGATATGGAAGGCATCGGCAATCTGTCTAGCCCCCAAAATACTCTGGCGTCCATCAATGGTAAAAAGGATCGAGGCAGGTACCGGGACGCCACGAGTAGTCATAGACTGGTAAAAGTCTAAAACTACTCGAGGATAAAAGAACTGGGGCAGAGTCATAAAGGGTATCAGATGGTACCTCTCAAGTAGGTGGTATGAATCCCGCAACTCAGGCTGCTGTCGCATAAGAGAGTGATCGAAATATGCCTCGACATGAAAGTCTCTCGATCGGCAATCTGAATTGCCCTCAATGGGCGAGCTGGGTCTACGGCGCCTGGCAGAAGAAGGCCGAGACTGTGAATCCCGAGGTGCTCTGGAGGAGTCTCCTGGCTCTGAAGTCTTGGCTCTCTTTGTAGGAGGACTCCGAGGCAGAACTTGTGAAGGGGCCACAGACGTGGCAGATGCTCTCCTCGTATGGTATCTGCTCTGAGGGGCAGAATCAGGTAAATGTGAGGGTGCAGCTAGTGGGGCCCGCACAGGGGCAGCTCTCTGACTGCTCTGGGGAGCTGTGGTAGATCCTCCTCGGGTCTTCGGCATGATAGATCGATGAAATGAGGCGCAGAGGCTTGGGATTAGGGAAGGTAGGGATGGAGAAGCTGAGATTTTCGCACGGGGGGGTGGTGTGCGAAATTTTCGCACAGGGTAGGGGGGGTGTGCGAGTTTCGCACACCTCAAGGGGGTGTGCGAAATTTTCGCACAGGGTACTATTCACCCGTGCGTTTGAAGATTTTGGGCTTGATGGAGATGGTGAAAATTTGTGGCCTTTGAAGGTGGGAAAAGCTGGCTTAGGTATGAAAAAGATTTTTCATGATGATTAGGCTTGAGAATTGGGAGCTTTTCAAAAGGAAAATTGAGAATTGGGAGCTCCCATGGCCGGCGGCAATGGGTTTCTTATGAAGAAACCATGGCTTGAATACTTATGGTTTAGGCTTTGGCTTGATAAGAACAAGGTTTGGATTGAATTATGGATGGATTTAGAGGGTTGGGTGAAGATTTGAAAGGATTTTTATGGTGGAAGGAGATGAAATTGCCGAAAATGGGAAGTGGTGAATAGTGGATGCCGCGGCTATGGAGTGGAGCTATGGATAATGGCTGCCATGGTGGTGTTGATGATGACGGATGATGAAGGAAAGGAGCTTTGTGGATGGCAATGGGTGATCGGAAGAGAGGCTTTGAGAGAATTGAAGAAGAAGCTAAGTCTTTGAAGTGGAGAACAAAGCTTTTTAAAGAGAAAATGAATTTCGCACAGGGGAAAATGGTGTGCGAAATTTTCACATACCTGTGATTCTCCAAGACAGAGAGCATGGTTTTTGAAAATTGGCGCAAAAAACGAATTCGCACAAGGTTCGCATACCTGTGAAATTCGCACAGGGGACCGAGAGCATGTAATTTTTGAAAAATGGAATTCGCACAGGGTAAATGGTGTGCGAAATTTTCGCACACCTCAAGGGGGTGTGCGAATTTTGCTGAGCCTTGTCTTATCTCCCCTATTTTTCCTTGTTTTCACCAAGACTTCATTCTTCAAGCCTTCCTACCTACATGTTAGCACAAAAAACACAATTCAAACCACATTAGAATGAAATTAAAGTCAAAAATAGAAATCAAAACATGCATAAACACAAGAAAACACTAGATTAAAGTAAAATCAACTTAAAATAAAACAAAAAGAGGATGAACTTTTTAGTCTTTGGAGAGACTAAGTTCAACCATGAACCAAGTGTTTTCATGTTGGAGGTGGATCAAGGAGAATGAATTCCTCCTTGTCTCGGGAAAAAGATTCAATATAGGGTTTGAGACGATGCCCATTAACTTTGAAAGTTCGAGTGCTATTGAAGTTGAGTAGTTCCACTACTCCATTTGGTTGCACTTCATGAATTATGAAAGGACCCGTCCATCTTGATTTCAATTTTCCCGGAAAAAGATGAAGCTTAGAGTCATAAAGCAAGACTCTTTGTCCCTTGGCAAAATTCTTTTGATTTACCAATTGATCATGCCATTTCTTCAACCTCTCCTTTGCAATTTTTGAATTGAGGTAAGCATCATTCCTCATTTCCTCCAATTCATTCAAATCCAAACATCTTTTCAACCCGGCTCTTGTCAAATCCATGTTGAGTTTTTTGATTGCCCACCATGCTTTGTATTCAATCTCCACTGGAAGATGGCACGCTTTGCCATAAACAAGGCGATAAGGGGACATTCCAAGAATGGTCTTGTAAGCGGTCCTATAAGCCTATAAGGAATCCAGGAGCTTAATAGACCAATCCTTCCTATTCACATTCACCACCTTCATCAGTATATTCTTGATTTCCCGGTTGGCTAACTCAACTTGGCCACTTGTTTGAGGGTGATAGGGTGTAGCTACCTTGTGCTTAACCCCATATTTGGCTAGAAGAGTCTCAAAAGGTTTATTGCAAAAGTGGGTTCCTCCATCACTGATAATGGCCTTAGGCACACCAAATCTTGCAAAGATGTTGTCCTTGAGGAATCTAAGAACCACCTTATGATCATTGCTCCTACATGGGATTGCTTCTACCCACTTAGAGACATAATCCACTCCCACCAAAATGTAGGAATGTCCAAATGACATTGGAAATGGTCCCATGAAGTCTATCCCCCAAACATCAAAGACATCCACTATCAAGATGGGATTCAAGGGCATCATATTTCGGCATGTTAGCTTACCAAGCCTTTGACACCGATCACATCCCTTGCACATAGAGTGGGCATCCTTGAAAAGAGAGGGCCACCAAAAACCTGATTGGATCACTTTCATTGCTGTTTTCTGGGAGGCAAAGTGACCTCCACATGCATTATCATGGCAATGGGAAAGAATTCCTAACTGCTCTTGTTCAGGAACACATTTCCTTATGATTTGATCCGCACAATATTTGAAGAGAAAGGGCTCCTCCCAATAATAGGCATGGATCTTAGCAAAGAAATGCCTCTTGTCTTGGGCACTCCACTCACTTGGTACTTCTCCAGTAACCAAGAAATTTGCAATGTGAGAATACCATGGAGCTACCTCTATTGACATGAGAGACTCCTCAGGGAAGTCATCATTGATAGGCAAACCATGTGAGTCATGTGATATCACAAGTCTTGACAAGTGGTCAGCTACCACATTTTCTACTCCCTTTTTATCCCTTATTTGGAGATTAAATTCTTGGAGCAAAAGGATCCATCTTATCAATCTTGCCTTGGCATCTTGCTTGGTTAGCAAGTACTTCAAGGTGGAATGGTCAGTGAACACCACTATAGAGGACCCTACCAAATAAGCACGAAACTTATCCAAGGCAAAAACTACTGCCAACAACTCCTTCTCAGTAGTTGTGTAGTTCCTTTGAGCCTCGTTCAAAGTTTTGATCGCATAATAAATCACATAGGGCTTTCCATCTTCTCTTTGCCCTAAGACAGCCCCCATAACAAGGTCACTTGCATCACACATTACCTCAAAAGGTAATTTCCAATTTGGGGCTCTCACTATTGGTGCTGTTGTGAGGAATTGCTTCAGTTCCTCAAAACTCTTCTGACACTTCTCATCCCACACAAACTTGGCATCTTTTACCAAGAGTTCACAAAGAGGCTTTGAGATTTTTGAGAAATCCTTAATGAACCTCCTATAGAACCCGTCATGTCCTAAGAATTGCCTAATTCCTTTAACATTTGTGGGAGGTGGCAACTTAACAATTAGCTCCACCTTTGCCTTATCTACCTCAATGCCCTTCTTGGAGATGATATGTCCTAAGACAATTCCCTGTTGTACCATAAAATGGCACTTCTCCCAATTTAGCACTAGGTCTTTCTCAATACATCTTTGGAGAACAGCTTCTAAATGCAACAAACACTCCTCATAAGAACTTCCATAAACAGTGATGTCATCCATGAAGACTTCCATGATGCGTTCCACCATATCACTGAAGATGCTTAGCATACATCTTTGGAAAGTTGCAGGAGCATTACATAACCCAAAGGGCATTCTCCTATACGCAAAAGTACCAAAGGGGCAAGTAAAGGTTGTCTTTTCTTGATCTTCCAAATCAATCTCTATTTGGAAGTACCCCGAGTACCCATCTAGAAAACAGTAGAAAGGATGTCCTGAGACTCTCTCAAGGACTTGGTCCATGAAAGGCAAAGGAAAATGGTCCTTCCTAGTCACTGAATTCAACCTCCTATAGTCTATACACACCCTCCATTCTGAGGTAGGACGTGTAGAGACTTTCTCCCCTTTCTCATTCTGGACCACAGTAATTCCAGATTTCTTTGGGACTACTTGGGTGGGGCTCACCCACAAACTGTCTGAAATGGGATATATGATCCCAGCTTGGAGTAGCTTCAGAACTTCACCCCTCACCACCTCTTGCATGTGAGGATTCAACCTCCTCTGGGGCTGCCTCACTGGTTTTGCATCATCCTCCATATAGATATGGTGGGTGCACACCAAAGGGCTAATCCCTTTCAGATCAAAAATTTGCCATCCAATGGTTTTCTTGCATTTCCTGAGGACTCCCAAAAGATTATCCTCTTGATCAATAGTAAGAGTTGAAGAAATCGCCACTGGACATTTCTCATTTTCCTCCAAATATGCATATTTCAAATCAACAGGAAGTGGCTTCAAAACAAGTTTTGGAGGGTCCTCCACAGTTGCTTCTTGTGAGTCTTCCTGGTTGAACAGTGGTAAGATCTCTTCCCGTCTCCTCCAAGGAGACATGATAGGTAGAACATCAGAGGGTTCAGGTAACCCTTCTTCAAACATTTCTAGGCTTTCATTCAAGCTCTCTTGTAAATTCTTGTCACAATGCTCTTCAACCAAGGTGTTGATCAAGCACACATCCTCCAATCCTTCCTCTTCTTCTGGGTGAAGATGCCTCTTGCATAGGTGGAATATGTTTAATTCCAAGGTCATATTCCCAAATGTGAGCTGCATCACCCCATTTCTACAATTGATAATGGCATTGGAGGTAGCTAGGAAAGGTCTCCCAAGGATGATTGGTACATAGTTTGCTTCCTTCACAATGGGATCAGTATCAAGCACAACAAAATCCACAGGATAGTAGAATTTGTCCACTTGAACTAGAACATCCTCTATCACCCCTCTTGGGATTTTGACTGACCTGTCAACTAAGGAGAGAGTAATGGCTGTGGGCTTCAATCCTCCAAGTCCCAGTTGCTTGTACACAGAGTATGGGAGCAAATTCACACTTGCCCCCAAGTCTAGTAAAGCTTTCTCCACATGTGTCCCTCCAATGTTGACTGAAATGGTGGGGCATCCCGGATCTTTGTACTTAACTGGAGACTTACTCTGAATGATAACACTTACTTGCTCAGTGAGGAATGCATTCTTTGTCACATGTAACCCTCTCTTGACCGTGCACAAGTCCTTTAGAAACTTTGCATATGTGGGGACTTGCTTGATCATATCAAGTAAGGGTATATTCACCTTCACTTGTCTCAAGACTTCAAGAATTTCTGATGAATTCTTGATTTCCTTCTTTCCATGTAAAGCTTGAGGAAAAGGGGGAGGCATATGTTTCTTCATCATATCCTCTTTAATCACTATCCTTGGCTCTTCTTCAATGCTTGATTTGGATGCACTTTTCTTCCCACTCTTCTCTTCTTGGTTATTGCTCTCTTTGACCAAGGTTTTCTTTGACATGAGTTCTTCATCTTGCTTCACCTTAGGCAGGGGTTGATCAACCTCTTTTCCACTCCTTAAAGTGATCACAGCTTTAACCTCCCTTAACTTTGAAGACTCCCCCTCTTGGGTTTCAACTTCATGAACACCCTTGGGATTTTGGCTTGGTTGAGAGGGAAACTTTCCCTTCTCATTCACAGTGTTGAGGTTGGTAAGCCTAGAGATGGAGTATTGAATATTATCTATCTTCTGAGATAGATCATTTTGCATCCCCTCCATTCTCTTAATTTGAGAACTCTCAACATTTTCAATCTTTTGATGCAATTGGGAGTTGATTGCCCTTTGTTCACCCACAAAGTCACCCATGACTTTACTTAGGTTCACAATGGCTTGCTCCACTGAAGAGGTTTGTTGAGGTGCTTGGGTTTGGGCTTGTGGTTGGTATGGAGGTGGTCTTGGTTTCCAAGAAAAATTTGGGTGGTTTCTCCAGCTTGAATTATAGGTGTTTCCATAAGGTGCATTGTTGTTAGGCCTAAATTGCCCCACAACATTGGCTTGATCACCTAACATCTCTCTCACAGCTGGCATGGTTGGGCACTCATCTACCACATGATCACATAATTGGCAAATGGTGCATGGCATGACATGGGCTTGGGTCTCGGAAATGGCTTGGACTTCATGCATCTTTTTCAACTCAAGTTCTTCCAATCTCCTTGCTATTGTTGCCACTTTAGCTTTCATGTCCATGTCTTCACTTAATACATACATTCCACCTTTTGGATTTTGGGTTGGTTGAGAGGGAAACTTCCCTTTCTCTCTTGAGTTGGGCTCATCCCATCCTCTTGACACCTCAGACACATAACTTAAAAAGTCCATGGCTTCTTCCGGATTCTTACTCATAAAATCTCCTCCACACATGGTTTCAAGAATTTGCTTCATGGAGGAAGACATCCCATCATAGAAATAGCTCACCAAGAGCCATGTATCAAAGCCATGATGAGGACAAGCATTGATGGCCTCCATATACCTTTCCCAACATTCATGGAACTTCTCATTTTCTTTTGCAGAAAAGTTTGAGATTTGTCTCTTCAACCCATTGGTCCTATGGGTGGGGAAAAATTTCTTCAAAAATTCGGCCTGAAGATCAACCCAATTCCTTATGCTCCTTGGCCTTAAAGAATTAAGCCATATTTTTGCTTTTTCCTTCAAAGTAAAAGGGAATAGCTTGAGTCTCATCAAGTCTATTGAAGCTCCTCCCTCTCTAAAGGTATTGCAAACCTCCTCAAACTCCTTGATGTGGGCATATGGATTCTCACTCTCCATTCCATGGAAAGTTGGTAGAAGGGGCACAATATGGGGCCTTATAACCAGCTGCTCAAGAGGAGGCAGGATGCATGAGGGTGCACTCATCCTTGGTGGATGCATTCTATCCCTCATGGATAAATATGCATTGGGATTACCCCCTTGACCTTGTTGAGAATTCTGATCCTCTGGTGGAGGGTCCATGATGTTAACACTAATATCCAACTCTGTGTCTTGAGGATTCTCAATCCTTACTAATCTTCCCTCTTGGTCCCGAATCCAATAGGGCATGCAAAAGTTACTACTTACCTGAAATAAAACAAAAACAACAAAAACAAAAGAAACCTAGAAAAAAGTTAAGGTTAGAAAGAAAATGAAAATAAACCTAACAAAAATAAAATGAAAGGAAATGCAATTAGTGAAAAAGGAATTCACCAAACTTGTGATGGAAATCACAAGTAGCCTCTAAAAGGTTGCATCACTGTATTGTGGCACCATCCCCGGCAACGGCGCCATTTTGATTCGCATGTGTAACTCCAAATGGGTCATTTAATCAAAAACATTTATAAAACCTATGACCTCATACTAATGTAGGAAAGCTACTATAGTATAGTGGCTCTAGGGTCGAACTCTGGGATGGGTTTTCATTCTACCAGTGATGTATTCAAAATTAGAAATTGTATTTAATGATTTCCTTAATCAAAAACTTAAAGTTTAAAAGAAAATAAATTTTTTTTTGAAAGTGTTTAAAACTAAACTAACATAAACTAATTAAAAATGGAAGAAAGAAAGTCTCCCGGAGCTAAGGGTTGCTAGGATCAAGTTCAGAATAGAAAGTGGAAAATTCCGGATTTTTCTCCTCGCATTGGGGATTTAACCTATAGTTATTTCCCGAACCGGTATAGGTTTGACAATGAAGATTTAATCCATAAAAGATCAATAGAAATGGTAGTCAAGGTCCATTAATGGCTTAAGACACTATGGGTCTTCACCTTGAATCACTTTCCAATGACTCGTACATGATAACTAATGGACTAATATGAATCTAGCAATAAGCATCCATAAAGACCTGAAGCTTACCATGTATTGGTCATTCAAAGTGATTCTAAGGGGTTTAAAGCAAAACTTTGGATTTAGAAGCCATTTATGAATTCCAACTACCTGAATTTAATGCACGGGAGCTTTCCACCTTTTCATCTGGACTTTTCACCTGGCTTCCTTTACTCCAAGAAACCGAAAGTTTAGCCTCTCATCCTCTGAGAAAACATCCTCAGAGGTTGTTTGGCTTCCAAGAAAAAGAAAATAGTAAAGAGAAAATGGAAAACGAGAGAGCTCTGTAAAATATATTCTAAGTGTCAAACGTAATACCTATATTTCATCAGAGGTAATTTCCACCCCTTATAAAGTCTTTACAAAAGCAAAAGCTTGTGATTGGTTAGTTACAAGGATAGGAAAGGAAATTACATCAAAAATTACATAGGAAAATATCTAAAGTGGAGTCGGCAAAAACAGAGCACGCATGGGGTGTGCGAAATTTTCGCACACCTGAAGGAGGTGTGCGAACTTCGCACACCATTCGCACAGCTAAAGGGGGGTGTGCGAAATTCTCGCACACCTGGAGCAGTTGTCTTCCAAAGGCCATATCTTCCTCGTTTCAGCTCCAAATCATGCACGGTTTGAAGCGTTGGATTCTTGACTTCAAAAGATTTAAAATGGTATATAGCATGTAAAAATTGGACTTCGGAAAGTGCTCCAAAAGTGCGAAAGAAGACTGCAGCTGCTACATTTTGATTTTTCTTCACTTTGCTTCTCTTTGGTTTTCTCCTTTGCTTGACTTGTTTTAACGATCCAAAAAGCTGTCAAAACATTAAAACTAGCCACAAATATGATTAAAAGACATTGCTAGGTCCTTAACATGCCAATTGGACTAAAGATGGAGAACTACTACACAAAAGTGCTTAAAACATAATGCATTAAAGGTGTAAAATAGCACTTTTTGGGTAGTAATCAACTCCTTTCCCATTAATTTCCATTTATATGTGTTCACCATTGTTAGATGTTTCAATTTAGGAAGCAACTTCGTAGTTGGGTTCTCAAATCGATTTAAGGGTCTCTATTCTACATATTCAAGAAGTTGCCTATCAGAAAGAGATTACAGGATTATTACTTGTAGAACCCCTCATGGTTTATGTCAAAAGCCACTCTTGTATGTATTTTTACTTGTCCGAGTCTAGTCAAAGTTCAGTTGGTGGGTCAAAATATGGAGTCTCAACAATTGTGCCTAGAAAATAATTATTTGGTATTTTTACTTTCTTTTTTTAGTGAGCAAGTGACAAAAATAATAAAGTCCAAGCAAAAATAATCTATGCAATTTTAAAGTATAAAAACTCAAGCATATGATAATAGTAAATACTCATGTTAAGGATGAAGGTACTTGTGGCAAAGTTTTCTTTAGGATTTAGGGCCTGTGCAACCAAGGAAGAGAAACTTTGGAGAATAAAAAATCTATTGAAATTTTAGAATTTTTTTAACCTTGATAGTTATGCACTTTTTTACAAGTATTCTTGAAAGCTTCTTTTGTACTAGGACATAAGGTCTTAAATTGAGATTTCTGGTGAGCCTGAACTAGAACTTGTTCCCTTATCATCTATAGCAACAGAAAAATCAAATGTAGCTACTATTTGGTTGTCTACTTGAAGCCATAGAAATGGAGAACTCTATCTAATGAAATATTTTTAAATGTTAATATGAGGGAATGAAAACTATGGAGCAAACCTAAGAAGTGATAAGAAAAGAAATAAACATAAGGATGAAACCCTTGATCAAAAATGAATTTAAGGTGAAGTCTCTAGTCTTCATTGTATTCAACTTTCTATTCAACTTGATATTATGTTAAGATATTTAAAACTATGGGGGATAGGAGCTCACATCAAGTCAAAACAAGGCTACAATTCATCGATAAAAAATCAAAATCATTTACCTTGTAAAGATTTTTCATTTTCTTAATGCTAAATGCCTTTATAGTTATGCGGTAATAACACTTGATTTGAATACAGCATATATAAAAAGTACTAGCAAATATAAATATACAGGTAACCAATTTAAACCTTGAGGTATTTTAAAAGTAGTCATTTTCCCTCCTACTCTATTATTGTTTGTTAACAATTGACACTTCTTTGATCATTTATTCCAACTTAAAAAGAATCATGAAAATTTGTTAAACCCTAACTTTTTGCTATGATGAGGCAAACTCCAACAGCTTTGTAAGACCTTTGTGCTATAAAATGTAAATAAACGCAAAATGTAGTCAACCTTGTGGTGAACTGGTGCTTCCATTAGAGTTTTAAACCAACTTCAATCTAAAAATTTTAGAAAAATAAAATAAAAGAAATAGATGGGGAAGTTATACTTGAAAAACCTCCAAATCCTCCAACAAAAGTTGTAGCAAGTTCAAACCCTCAAAAACCAAATGATATGTAAGACAATTAGAAAGTGAAATAAATAAAAATAAAAAAAAAAAAATGAACGATTAAGGAAATTAGAGAGTGAAAAGCAATTAAAAAAAAAACTCAAGGTAAAGTGTTGATGATTCATACCTAGAACGATGAATATAAGCAAATGGGTCTCGATAGCTTTAGCTATCAAGGGTATGCAAGAAAGGTTTTGGGTTAGCTTATATATGGGTTTTTATTATAATAGTTGAAGCCCATGTGGCTTTAAACCACATACAACAACAACTTGAAGACATCTGTGTTTATTGGATTGTCTTTGGTAGTGGTCAATTTTTGTTGTAGCTATATAGGAATATAAAAATGGGTCATTTAAGTGCTACATGTATAGGAAAATGAGATTTACGCAGCCAAAAAAATGGTCATGCCTATTATCTTGGCGGGAACCTTTTAGATGCAATTGGAATAGGTGTGAGGTTGTATATCATTTTTAGTTAGGGATTTTGTTGACCCTACTAAAATTATGTGACCATATCATATTTTTCTTGTAGTGACTTAGCTTTCAAATGTCTTCATTCCATTCCTCATCCATTTGAAACTCATGTTGTTGCCTCCTACATTAGTCCATGTACCTATCCTTCAAGTCCCTGATATGTGGTGCAACACATCTTCCTTAGGTTTGCCCAATGCCAAGATATCTCAATATAGTCTATCGTATTCATCTCTATGCATCTTGTGTGCATGTCAAGCCCTTTCTTGGCATGCACATCCAAATCATGTACATGCATGCCAAGGCAACATGCTCATGTATCCATTTTGTTGTTGTTGTAACACCATGTCATGGCTAAGCCCTTTCTTAGTATAAAAACAATGGCATTGTGCCCATGATTCCTCATATTCGTACACAAGGCATTATGCCCTTATACCCAACATTAAGTATCACATCTAAGTTAGCTTTGTTGTTTTTACATCACCATGTCTTATCCAAGTCCCCACTTGGTGCAACAATGAGTCATGGCATTGCATCCATGACTCTACCTTGCTTTTTCTTGGAGCCCTTAGGGATGCAAGGTGACTACCCATGAGGCCCTTAATGCTGCAATATTCAAGTCAAGGTGTTAACAAACTATCCTCGTCTGATAAGGTCAACGCCCTCATTGAATTAAATTGCAGGTAGTCTTGGACTGCATCTTTGAATTGCCATAGTGTGACACTACACTTCTAACTTGTTTCAAATTCAAGCCAACCCTTCTATTGAACCAAAAAATTAGCTTTACGATTTTTCTTACTTGCCCTCATGGTCCGATGATCTAGTATCCTCTCAACCCCACCATAAAACTACTTTTTAATCACAAGTAAAGCATATTTAGTCTGTATCTTTCCTTGATCTAGGTTCTTGTGATAAGGCTTATAGAAACTCAAATAAATCATACAGTGTATCTTTAGCCTACTTAGTAACTTCAACGTTTAAGCCACTTGACCCACTCTCATCATTACTTCAAAACTTAAGAATCAAACCCCTCTATACAATCTTGTTATAGATATGAGAAGTCAATTTTGGGAGGACCTTGTCCCCAATCTAAAATTTCAAGGGTTTTCTACCCTTATCAGAATACTTTTGCATTATTCTTATTGCCTTCTCTAAGCTCTCATGAGCTTTACCAAGCATTTCATTTCTATACTACACAAACCTTTTGGTTGTTGGACACACACACCCTAAACTTCTGTTTTGCCACTTCCAAGGGTATAATTGGTTGTTGCCCTATGACTAGTTCAAAAAGACCCCTGTTGTCGAACTCTTCTGCAAGTTATAGGACATCTAAGCTATAACCACCAAATCAACCCAATGCTTCTATATTGAAGAAACATAGTGTTTGAAGTATTCTTTCAACAAAGTATTGACATGCTTTATTTACCCATTTGTCTGAGGATTGTCTGTTGTAATTTCAACTTTGAACCTAGGAGTTTGAATAGTTTGGTCCAAAAACATCTAATGAACTACGCATCATGATCACTAAGAATGTCCTTAGGCAACCTAAAATACCTGTCCACATGACTAAAGAATAACACGATTGTCTCCTCCATTAGACAAGTAAGTAGCACAGGTATGAAACATATTTGAAAATCTATCCATTATCACGAAGATATATTAAAGTCTCAAACCTTTGGAAAGCCACTAATGAAGTTCATGCATATAATTATCTAAGGTTTCTCTGGAATAGGGGAAGAGTTACAGCACTCTTGCTACTTTCTTTTTCTCTATCTTGTTTAATTAGCACACCAAATAAGACCTTACATATGTTTACATATCATCTCTTATCTTTGGTGGTATTCTAGAGTTCGTTTTTCACTAGGGTGCCCTACCCATTTTTGCATATCGTAGTTCTCTCTTAGCAACTCTTTTTGCAAGCTACTTCCTAACATATATAGTCTACCTCCCTTAGCCATCAAAAGGTCATCTTCTAACCATTATTTTATGATGAAACCATATTTGACTTGCTGCCTCATCTTCTCATAAGTTTCATCAAGCTTAGTTTGCTACTTGATGCTCTTGTTGGATTCAGAAATCACTTATGATAGTGCAATAAGATATTCTATCACATTCTTCCTACTTAAGGCATTTGCACCTATGTTGTGTCTTTCTGGTCAATATGATCATTCAAATTTGAATTCAACTAATAACACTTACCATCTAGCCTACTTAGGACTTAACCTCTTCTAAGTCTTGAAGAAAGTGTTGGTTATGTTATTATGGAAGATAAATGATGTGTGAACTTCTTGCTGCAATGATTAGAACAAACTACTTGGTAGACTACAAGATGGTTGGTGCTACCTTCACCAATTAGAAACCCAAGTCAAAGGGAATAAAGAAACCCAAGGTAGAAGGAAAATCTTTTGAGAAGTCGGGTTGGAATTATCCAAAGACATCTAATGCAACACCAGAACAAGTGGAGAAAACCACTAAATCGGGTTAACAAATGACTAAAACTATGGGTTGTTTCATTTGTAATGAACCTCATCGTGTTAAAGATTGTCCAAAAATAGAGAATCTATTAGTCCTCATGACTGCCGAAATCAATGGTGTTTTTTATTCTAATGCGCCTTCAAGGAGTTACCTCTTAGGCATCTCATAGACCATAAGATCAAGATACTACCTAGAACCAAGCCTTTTGTGCAAGTTCCATATCGAATATCACCTTCAAAATTGTTAGAACTAAGGAAGCAATTGAAAGGGCTATTGAATGTAGGTTTGCTCCAACCTTCAAGAGGCTCCCTATAGTGCTCTTGTCTTGTTCCAAAAAAAAACAAGATGACACTTTATAGATGTGTGTTGGTTATAGGGCCTTAAATAAGGTTATGATCAAGAACAAGTATTCAATCCCATTGGCAGCAAAGCTATTTGATAGATTGGCCAAATTAACATTTTTCTTCAAATTGAACTTGAGGTCGAGATACTTGCAAATGAGAATTGCATAAGGGGATAAGGACAAAATAACATGTGTAACCCGCTACAGGTCATATGAATTCCTTATGATCCTATTCAGACTAACCAACAACCTAACAACATTTTTCAATCTAATGAATGAGGTGTTATACAAGTATAGCAACTATTTTATGGTGGTCTATTTGGATGACATTGTCATCTACAACATAACATTACAGGAGCATAAAGGACACTTGAGACTAGTGTTTTAAAGATTAATGGAAAATATACTTTATGTGAAGAAGGAATAATGAGTTTACAAAAAAGCAAATCACTTTCTTAGGGCATCAAATAGTGAAGGTCTGATCAAGATGAATAAAGCCAATGTTCAGGCCATCAAGGGTTGACCAACTTCGAGTCAAGTGATAATATTGAGATCCTTCTTAGAGTTGACAAATTATTATTGATGGTTCATAAGGGATTACTCTAAAAATGTGTCACCCTTTACTAATCCATTAAAGATGGATGCTAGTTGGGAGTGGGGCATGGAATGTCAAACAGATTATGAGAAGTTCAAAGTGACTATCTCCACCGAGTTGGTTTTGCATCTACCATACTTAGATCTCACTTTTGAGGTCCACACAAATGCATCAATTAGGGCCTTAGGAGGGGGTCTTTATAAGAAGGGCATCTAGTGACATTTGAAAGTGGGAAGCTTAATAAGGTAAAGTAAAGGTACTCTACTCATGAGAAAGAGATGTTAGTTGTTATATATTGCTTGTAGCAATTGAGACATTATCTATTAGGAAACATCTTTATAATGGGAAATTTAGTCCAAGCCTAACCTTGTAACCCAGACATGAAGTTAAATAATTTGTCTTCCTCGAACATATTTTTGATATCCAACATCAAGGAGCTAAACTCCTTGATATACTCTTACAAAAACTTAGTGTGCCTTAATCTCTTCAAAGAATCTTGAGCCAATCATGTGGCTTTAGTGAAGAGGAATTGATCTTTCAACTCTTTCTTGAGAGTATCCTAGGTGATGATTTGGGGCCTTCCTAACTCAGTATTATTCTTATCCCTTGTCTGCCACCATAACTTGGCATCACTAGTAAGTTGCATACTAATGATAGTGACCATCTCTGTCTCTAGAATTCAAGCAATCTTAAAATACCGTTTTATATCTCATAAGAAATTCTCTAACTTTTTAGCATTTTGGTTACTATTAAAGCCCTTTGGTTCTGGGACATGAATTTTGGAAAGGGTTTGCGAACTAGATAAGGTTTCTTGCATTAATACAACCTTCTTAAGGACTCCTTTGTCTTTTTCAAAAGATTGGATAATGGCATTGAAGTCATCTAACATGGCCTTGACATCTGCTCCCAACCCAACAACCCTATCCTCAATGAATTTGTCATGAGACTCTAACAAATCCTACTATATAGCAATGTCTGCCATAGTGTGTTCTACCCACAATGCCACTGTGTCATTATCACGTGGCCATTCTCCCAATAATTCTTCCAATCAAGAAGTCTTTTCTCTCAAGGATTTTGAAGCGCTTCTTAGAGCCATTCTCTTGCTAGGCTCTCATATCAACTATCACAAGCACGAATTCTCTATGCAATGTTTTGTGACTATGCAATGCTTAGGAGCCCTCTAATCCAACCTATTCTACTCCACATGAGTTGGTAATAAAGAATAACCTACTAAGGAACATGAGATTATGGGGCTCAGCCCTTGTATTTTATTTCCTCTTTGAATAATAATATAAGACATAGTTTAGCAAGATTCCCACAATAACTCTAGTGAGTTGATACTTACTCTTATGTTATATGCTCGGAGGCTTTCTAGGCCTTCATTTTATAATTGTGGTGCCACCCACTTCCAATTTGACTAGGAGTACAATCCTAGTCCTACTCAACTATAATTATAATCAGAATTTGAACTCCTAGTCATACTCAAATCGGAATCACAAATTGACTCCAATTATTAGCTTTCAATTTGAAACTCTCATATTGTTTCCTCTTACATCAATCCACATACTAACCCTTCAAGTCCCTGATTCGTGGTGCAACACATCTTCTTTGGGTTTGCCCAATGCAAAGACATCTTAAGACAGATTGCTACATACATCTCTATGCATCTCGTGTGCATGTCAAGCCCTTTCTTGGCCTGCACATCATCATGTCCATGTCGAGGCAGCATGATATGCATCCATCTTGTTGCTATTGCGGCACCATGCCATGGCCTAGCCCTCTCTTGGTACAGTAATGAGTCATGGCATTATTGTTAGGATTTAGCCCAACAAAGCATAACATGATGTGACAGTTTAAGATACATTTGTAAATTTATTTATGTTTCTTTGTTTTCCTTTATTATCATATTTACATTAATTGGTTATTTGAGCATACATGACCCACATTACTTGCATTGTACATGACTTGGGTGCATCATGGGTTCCATGAAAAGTGATGAGTAGTCCACAATCTATTCATGGATTTAGGCAATCCATCTAAGACAGTAGTACACTACCTGTTAGTTGGAGGGATGACTTGTCTTAACCATTCAGATGGTTTTCCCATGGCGAACGTACTAGTGTATGTGATGTACACTAGATAGAACCTATGGTGAACTGTGATGTAAGGCTATCAATTATTGTAATTCACTAAGCTACTATATTTCATGGACTCTCAACCTTGAGAGGATATTAAGCTTGTGCTAAAGTCAACAAGAGGCTTTAATCTATGGGTGTGACCCTAAGGTGGTCATATATCCCTATGAATTAGGTCACTATTGATAGAGATTGGTCTTCCAAATCCAAAGAGAAAGAGCCTAGTATTCTCTCTTTCAAAGCCTACACTTTGGAATGCCATGATCATGGTATGAGTCATCAAGCGAAAAATCTTGGGTGTACGAGATCTCTAAAGTCTTCAAGCTTCATCTTCACTACGTATAATTGATTTCGAAATGTCCAAATTTGAGCTAATTCTAATATCTTTAAACTTGATTCTAAAATATTAAAAATGTTATTTTTCACTTCCATTGCATAGGATCTAGAGGCCTAGAGTAGTTTGCATGCACCTATATGATTTAGGGCTTAGGAACCGAGTGATATAGGGTTCCCAAAAATTACCCCCTTTAAGAGCATTACGGGCCATTCTCAAGATGTCTGGAGAAGACATCAGACCCCCTTGAGGAGTCATAATGGAATATTTAAATAATTAATAATTATATTCCCTAAGAAACCTCACCCTTCATTTGTACCATCTCCATAGCCCCACATGTGCATGATGTGCGCTAAGTGTGCACGCGGGTGTGGGCTGATGCGCGCATAGGTGCAACATAGTGCGCGAATAGGCACGGTATGGTGCGCGCATGGGCATAGCCTGGTGCGTGCGCAGTGCCTGTCTGGTGTGCACGCGGTGCCCGTCTAGTGTACGTGTTGTGCTTGTTTGGTGCGCACGCGATGCTCGTTTAGTGTGTACGCGGTGCCTGTCTGGTGCGCGCACGGTTAGCGCATGTCCAACCTGTCTCCCCATTTTTGTTTCCTAGGGTTTGAACCACCAAACCTCCAGGCTATCCCTGCTCTCTACCTAGGATTCCCATGGGCGAAAGGCCTTCCCATGAGGCCCTTTCTCCGTCATCGGGTCAAAAAGCTAAGGGGCTGACAGTAGGGGAGTAGCAGTGCAATAAAGACAAAAAAGTTTAATAAATGATGGGTCCCACAAATATCAGCATAAGCATGTGATAAGTCAAATGGGTATTTTAGTCCATCACTATTTTATATCCTTAAATTCAATTATAGGTGATATAGGGATCTTGGGTCAATTTTCAAGCCCATCTTACCTTAGAGTACAATTCTCCTTAAAACTTTTGTGCAACTATAAAATTAAATTACCCGATAAATTGATCTAAAAAACTCTAAATTAATTATCAGTAAATTCAATTTAAATTATAAATTAATTATAGGTTGTTATAAATCAATCACTAAATTAATCATTAGTAAATCCTTAGCTTAATTAGATGAGTACTCCCTTGATGAGGATAACGCATGACTAATGCCAAAAGCCTATGATACTTGCTATAGTTGTATCGAAATTGAAGGTTGTTGTTGTTTAATTTTTTTTAACCTTTCAATTTTTTTTTATTTTTTTATTTTTTTATTTTTACAATATGATGCAAGAGCTTTGAGTATAAAAGACTATCACACTGTATACACAAATTTCTCTTTAAGAAAAATTATTAATCAAATTGAAATTTTCTATCATGTCCTCTGACTCCTCTGCATAAAATATTAATAATGATCAAGGCCTCGAAAGCACTAGGGACATGGTTTTGAGGGACTTTAAATATATATGTTTAATTTATTAATTTTGTTATGAGCTTTTAACCTTCAAACTTTTCTATCAAGAATCATCAAATTTTTAACTTGATCTTGAAGAAACTGTGAATCCTTATATCTGTACCTGAAGAATCTTCAAATGTTCGAGTTTGGACATTAAAATCGAAGGTGAGGCTTAAAGAGCTGTTTAGGCTTTAAAATTTTCCATATAAGTTTGTTGTTCTATTGTGTCCTAACAAAAATATTTGTTGATACCTTGTAAATATTTATTAATTAAAGTTAATATTTTGTATGATTTTTTAAATATATTTCAATAGTTTGGACTCTTAAAATATTATTCTTTAATTAAAATTAATATTTAGAAAATTTGACAAACCATATTTGCTTACTTTTTAATTTATTTTCAATTTTTCGCAAATTGCACATTATCATTTATCATGATGCTCTAATGTACTTTATTGAATCCATTTTCGTAGTTGTGATGAACTTGATTTTCATATGGTCGAATTATTATTTTTTTATATATATGTTATAAATTTTTTAATAATCAGTTGAAACATTAATGAATTCATATTATAGGGACTGGATCATGTAAAGTAAGGCTATGTTTGGTTCTCAGAAAATACTAGGGAAAGAAAAAAAATGTTAAGGAAAATGATTTTCTCGTCAATCTTGCTATAAGAGAGAGAAATAAGTAAAATGAGTTTGAAGAAATATATAAAAATAATTTATTAAATTTAAACCTTTTTTTTCCTTCACTTTTTCTTTCCTTTTACTTTTCTTTTCTATTTTCTTTCCTTCGCATTTTTCCTCAAATTTTCCAGGAACCAAACACAACCTAAAGAAAACATTCATGATCCTCAAAGGGGATGTTTTAGTTTGAGACATAATGGCTTATGAATTTAGTGTCTACTATATAGTCACCATATATCCCTAATTGTAAATTTACAATTCAAGGTTAATTATCCATTGAGAACAAATAAAAAGTGAATAAAATGTGTGAAATACAAATAAAATTGGAAACAATAAACTAAAGTTTTTGAATTAATGATGTGTCACATCTTTATTTATTTTAATCTTTTGTTATTAATCTTCATGAACAACCAATTTTCCTAAAAGTTTAAGCTTATAGGATTTGAGTTTACAATATATATCATGCTCTTCAACACCCTTCCTCACATGTAGCCTCATTTTTTTAGGCTTAAACATGAGCTTAATAAATTAAGGAAATAAGCTTACAGTGATGAGATATGAACATGTTTGGTAAATAAACTTATGATGGTGAGATTTGAATATATAACCTCTCACCAAATGAGACTCTGATATCACTTTGAATAGAAAATGTTCCTAAAAGTTTAAGCTTATAGGATTTGAGTTTACAAAGTATATTATGCTCTTTAACAAATCTAAATTGTCATGACCTCTACATCCTAACATTCGAGTCTTCATCATGGTATATCGTTCAATCAGCACAGGTACTTTAAGCTCAAAATAGTATTACTTTTAGACCAAAACACATCTAAGGGTAGTTTGGAATAATGCTAATTAAGTGGGCACTATTCCAATGCATGAAATGAGAATTATTTTTTTGGGTTCTCTTCTTATCCATATTTTGTAAATTGACCATGTTTACATAATTCCCCTCATTCTAATGCCACAACCTATCATTTCAAGAAACACCTCATATATTATTTTACATTTTTTATTTCCTTAGAATCTTTATATCAGACAATAATCACTCTAATTATTGGAGGGCATGAGGCATTGGAAGGTGAAAATAACTATGCAGAGTGAAAAAGAACCGCAAATCAGAATCTCAAATTTTTGGTTTTAAATTTATTGTGACTAATAAGTGATTATGTGTTACTACGAAAATACAAGTAAAGTAAGTTGCGATTTGGTGAGCTTCAAAGTTTTAGTGAGAAATAGTGATCAATGGAAGAATCATCGAAGTGGTTCATTTGTTTTCTTTTAAAACTTTTAGCTTTCTTTTATCTCCTAAATTTCGGTTATTTTTAAGCAGTTACTAGATATGGTTCTCATTTAATTGGCATGAGCTAGATGTTTATGCTATAAATAGCTTGTTGTGATTGTATTTGTAGTTGGGTCTTTGAACGAGAAGACTAAACTTAGCTTGAATTCAGCGAATTAAGCCAAACCTGATTCTGGTAAAGGGAATTAGTTTGGATTAGGGCAATAAATTTAGAAGGCTGTAGAAGAACATGTACCTCCCATGCTCCTATAAATTCCAGGCTTCAATGCTTGTTTCAGATCAGAGAGTTGTGAAGAACAACTCAGACAGCTCTTGTTTTTGCTATCAGGTTGGTTGATAATGTGCTTGTGTTTGATAGTTTCATGGCGTGGAGGTGTTTGACTCATCATCACTATAATTATTTACGTACATTTTAGTGCAAATTAAATTACTGACGGTAATGAATTTTTTGTTTCAATTCGCAGAGTCATAAAGAGTTTGGGGAGCAAAGATGGCAAAGGTTTCAGTGATATGGGTAGGGCTTCTGCTCGTATTTGGTTTGGCAGCCATGGGAGAAGCGGCTTCTGAGAAGTACAAAGACCCAAAACAGCCCATAAACATTAGAATCAGAGACCTTATGAACCGAATGACTCTAGCAGAGAAAATAGGTCAGATGGTGCAGCTGGAACGCGCCAATGCCACTCCTGAGATCATGAAGGATTTCTCAATTGGCAGTTTACTGAGTGGTGGAGGGAGTGGGCCTGGAATCCAAGCTACTGCAGAGGATTGGATCAACATGGTGAATGAGTTTCAAAAGGGTTCTCTGTCAAGCCGCCTTGGCATCCCAATGATTTACGGTATAGATGCTGTTCATGGGCACAACAATGTGTACAACGCAACAATATTTCCCCACAATGTTGGTCTTGGGGCTACCAGGCAAGCATATATAAAACGAATGCCCTTTCAACCTTTTAACAATATTCTGGAAAGCTAGCCTTAATTTGCAATGCTGTCATTGATGGATATCATCCTGCAGGGATCCTGAACTTGTGAAGAGGATTGGTGCTGCAACCGCCATTGAAGTTAGAGCCACAGGCATTTCTTATGCATTTGCTCCATGTATTGCGGTATACAATCTGAGTTGATGATGAGAATCATTTCACAAAATTAAATGGCATATATACATATGTTTCTGTAGGTAAAACAAGGACATTGATCACTTTGATTAATCTTGAACCCTCTGTATATATAATAGGTGTGCAGAGATCCAAGATGGGGTCGGTGCTACGAGAGCTATAGTGAGGATCCCAATATTGTTCGAGCAATGACAGAAATCATACCTGGGTTACAAGGCGAGATCCCTGCCAACTCACGGAAGGGTGTTCCTTATGTTAATGGAAAGTAAGTGTACAAAAATAAAAGCTTAGATGATCTTCTGTTGCTCTTATGTTATTTTAAGTACATTAATATTGCATGGTGATTGTCTCTACTTGACCTTCAATTATTGCCTCTCGATCTCTCAAACACTCTTGTTTATGAAAAGGGATAAGGTAGCAGCCTGTGCAAAACACTTTGTGGGTGATGGTGGCACCACTAACGGCATCAATGAGAACAACACCGTTATTGATCGGCATGGATTGCTGAGCATTCACATGCCCGCCTATTACTCCTCCATCATAAAGGGTGTGGCAACAGTCATGGTTTCCTACTCCAGCTGGAATGGGAAGAAGATGCATGCTAACCATGAACTTGTTACTGGATTCCTCAAAAACACCCTTCAATTCAGGGTAATGTATTTAATTATTCGTTAGTCAATTCAAAATTTTGAGAAGCAAGCAATCGATCAATAAAATTAAAGCGCTAACTACTGCTACTGCATGCACTATTCTGTATAAATATTGCAGGGCTTCGTCATCTCCGATTGGCAGGGCATTGACAGGATCACCTCACCGCCCCATGCAAACTACACATACTCTGTCCAAGCCGGGGTTCAAGCTGGGATTGACATGGTCAGTGGCTCCCTTAAGTCCCTCCTTTGATGCTAACAAGTATGCATATGCATATGCAAGGGCTTCCTAACTCTCAAGCCTTTCTGGGTGTTTTTCAGGTCATGCTTCCATTTAACCACACCGAGTTCATTGATATTCTGACCAACCTCGTGGAGAGCAATGTCATCCCCATGAGCCGTATTGATGATGCTGTCCGCAGGATTTTGAGAGTCAAGTTCAGTATGGGTTTGTTTGAGAACCCCTTGGCTGACCTCAGTTTTGTTGACCAGCTGGGAAGCCAGGTTTAATTCCCCTCCTCTCTATCTCTAATCTCTTAACCACATGCTTTCCTAAGTATTAATTGAACAGGCTCATGATGTTCATTAATGAACAGGCTCATAGAGATTTGGCTAGAGAAGCCGTTAGGAAGTCACTTGTTCTTTTGAAGAACGGAGATGAGGCAGACGCTCCTTTGCTACCTCTCCCCAAGAAGGCAAACAAGATCCTAGTTGCCGGAACCCATGCCCACGATTTGGGTTATCAGTGTGGTGGCTGGACCATAACTTGGCAGGGACTCAGCGGAAACAATCACACCACAGGTATGCATCCTCTCCCCCATTCCATGCATACATTTGGGAATTACGCTCAGGCCTCAGCACATAACTAATGGGCATTAATAATGAAAACAGGAACAACCATCCTAAGCGCCATCTCAGCTGCCGTTGACCCTAGCACAGAAATCGTGTTTACCGAGAACCCTGATGCCGAATTTGTCAAGTCCAATAACTTCTCCTACGCCGTTGTTGTCATTGGAGAGCCCCCCTATGCAGAGACTGCAGGGGATAGTTTGAACTTAACCATTTCTGAACCAGGTCCTAGCACGATTACTAATGTATGTTCGGGGGTCAAGTGCGTGGTTGTAGTAATCTCCGGCCGCCCTGTCGTCATTCAGCCCTATCTTTCATCCATCCATGCTCTTGTTGCTGCATGGCTGCCAGGTACTGAAGGCCAAGGTGTGACTGATGTTCTTTTTGGGGACTATGGATTCACCGGCAAGCTTCCTCGCACCTGGTTCAAGACTGTAGACCAACTGCCAATGAATTCTGGGGATCCTCACTATGACCCGCTCTTCCCCATCGGTTTTGGACTCACAACCCAGCCAATTGTGGCAAGCTACTGATAATTAACACTATCAGCCTCCCCAAACATATACCATCTACAAATATTTGGGCTGTCATACATTAATTTTACTCCCGTTAATTTTCTTCACAAATACTGGTATTAATTCCATCAATTTATGCCATTCTTATGCATGTCATATTGCTTCTATTTCAGGCTGTAGAAACCCCACCCACCCTTACAATTCACCCTCCCAAACTTAATTATTACTTCACTAGACATTCAGGACTTTCAAGAGTACTGTAGAGTTTAATTTGCTCCCCCAAAAGCAATTAGTCTTTCTAATTAAGTACCGCAAACAGCTAGTTCCAGTCCAAGTGACTTTACTAGTAAGATCATAATCCAGAACCAAATGGTCTAAGTTCACTTAACATTCTCTTTAGTGCTACAATAAGATGATTAATCAATTAATTAAAACCTAAACCAATCCTTAATTAGGAAGTCTAAAACTCGATCCTAGGTAGGTATATTCCTACTTTCTCTCTCTCTCTCTCTCTCTCTCTCTCTCTCTCTCTTCAGCTATATCCCTGCATTGTATAATTTATAGGCAATTAGACTTCTTAATTGTAAAATCTTCTGGTTTTGAGTTGGCTTTATAAACAAGGGGTGTGTATCTCTTGCAAACTTCACAGAGAAGCCAAAAACTTTCCACTGAACAGAGACAAATGGATAACATACTATAATGGTAATGAGACGTTTTTAAGCATTGAGTTTCTCAATTTTAATTTGAATTGAAAACATTTGCAAGTTAGGATGAGTCAAATGCATGAAAAGTCTATGATGGATGTAATATCTAATCCTTATAGTCTTCAATGGCCTAACAACTGGTTAAGATAGTACAAGCTAAAGCTTAAGTGATTTTCTTATAGAAAAGGCTGCGACCAGTGAAATTCTATTCAAAAAGAAAAAAGAAAAAAGGTAAATGTGTACTATTTAGACAAAAATAAATAAAAATTGGTGAATTACTTAGGCAAATGGTTCTCTTTTCATGAACCTAATAGAAAGAATATATATCAAAATTATCCTTATATATGATGGTAAACCATTTGCATGAAGCACAAATTAACCCCATTGTGTTTTAATATTGAAGGGTAGCTTTCTAGATGAGAATTTGGCCTCATCCTTTTTACTAGACACTTTTGCTTTTCTAGATTTATTATAGGGGAATTGTTTGAAAATAGGCTCTTCCAGGTTTATTATAGAGGAAGAAATAATCTAATTTAATCCATTCAACATTAGGCTCAAAAGGAATTTTCTTATAATTTTTGTTATGAATAATATTGACTTGAGAAGGACATATGTCAAAATGAGTTGGAGACATAGACGAAGATTCTTGTTGTTGGTAAATAGGAATAGGAATATTTTGGGCAAAATTAACACTATTTAAATTTGTACTTGAAGTAGAGGGTCTTGTAGATAGAAATTCTTGAATAAATGAATATCTTGAAGTTGGACCAAATTCTATTTAAATAGTACCATCTGTTTGTTGTATGATTTTTTAAGGGGTTGTTAGAGGTTTAATTCGTTTTGGACTTGTTAAGTTTTTTAATTCCCATTGACCTCCTTGAGTAATTTCATTCCATTTGAGTTTTTTAGGAACATAAGCTTGAGTATTATGAGGATTTTATTGTAGTAATAATGTTTCATCTTTGACATATTGACATAGCTTTAGGATTTAATTGAGTAGTCATCAATTTGTAATATATCTTATAAATTATTGCTATTATTTGAGCTTCTTCTACAAAATTCATATTTTTCATTTTAATGTTTAAAGTTAAATTTGACAAAATAATTGGATTATTTCTATTCATGGAAAAACTTGGATAACGATTAAAATAAATAGGACCATTTGCAAGGTTTGAATCAATCATATTAAAGACAGAATTAGATCAATTTTGGTGTCTTGTCGTCTATTAGGTAGAAAAACGCAGGGATATCTAGGACTAAGAGAAACAATTAAATTGGGACTAAATTGATGACTACAGATTATTCCATGTCGTAATATCATTCAGTTCTTAAGTAGAACTTGACTCTAATACCATTTCAAATTGCATTTTTTGTAATTCCTCTCACTTCAAAAATATTTCCTTTGTAATCAAAACCCTCCATTATCAACAAGCTTATATCAAGATTCCTAGCTCATTTATATTCATGGAAAAATTTGGATAACAATTAAAAAGAATTTCAACAATAACATCATAATTAGGTTCTCAACCACCTCTAAATAATCATCAATTAACTATTTTATGTTCTGAGTCGAAATGGTATTAGAGCCAAGTTCTGCTTAAAAACTGAGTGATATTATGACTAATATAATTAAATTTCTTCTTATGTTGATTAATAGTGTTTTGACAATTAACAAAATCATGTTGAATATGTGATACAACTAATGAATCTACAGTATTTGCAAAACTGTCTAACATACAGGCTTAACGGGAGTACCCATTAGGGTTGAGAGTCCTTACCCTGTAAAAACTCTTGAGTAAGGAAGTCAAGAAGAGAATTCAACTCTCCTTTGATAAATTCAATTTCAAAATCAAAATTTGAAAGTAAAGCTTCTCATCTTGCAAAATTTGTTTTGAAACCAAATTTTTAACAACCTTTTATAAAATATCTTTTGCAGGTTTGCAATCAATTTTTAAAAGAATTTCAACCCATGACATATAACAGTTCATAAATCAAAAGATAAATTCTACAAATATAATTTAAAACATAAAATAAAACACATAAATTGAATCTAAAATTAACTTTGTATTAAAATAACACCTCGATTATAGAGAGATTGAATCTTGATACAAGCTTATTGATAACAGAGGGTTTTGATTAAAAATGAAAGATTTTTGGAATAAGAGGAATTACAAAAAAAACTAAGAAGATTTTGGGAACACTTTTCTAGCTTTTATTTGCTCTAGATTACCTCTGCCTTGTGATGAACTTCATGACTCTATTTATAAAGGAAATTGATGGACTTGAAACTTGTTAAAATCCACGGGCTTGAAACTCATTTAAATCCATGAAATTATTTGAGTTGATAGTTGTTTCTTCTTGCAGATTACCGATAAAATTGCTTAGATGTCAAGAATCTTTTTTCTTGATATTTTTCACATGTTCTTATAAATGAGAGATATCTTTGGAGGCTACCTTTCTATTTTTTCAAAAAGTTTTTCATCCACTTTCTTTCTTTTCAATTTTTTTTTTTTTACTGGATAACTACAAAGATACAATTGTGTAAAAGATTTTTGAAATCTACAAAGATACAATTGTACAAAAGATTCTTAGAAATTTTCAATTTGTTATCTCTAAGAGAAGATTTTCAAATTATTTTATAGTTTACTTCTCTTGGACGTACTCTCTTTTGTACATATCAACAAGATAAGAAAATTGAAATTGAAAAAAAAAAAGCCATGAAGGTCATTTGAAGAAATAATTTTTTGAATATTGTCTTCGACAATGAGTTTATAGTTAGAAGAATTATAAATCTTAAAGTCTTGTTGTCTAGCAATCATTCTTGATCTCCAATGACGAATTTGTTTTTTGAGACTTGATTTGCAAGGCCAAAGGGCCTCTATTCCAAATAAAAGATGTTTTCTTGAATAGGCTTTGAGGAAAATTAGGTGTTGGGCAGGATAAAATCCTCCATTGGGACTAAACCTCTTAGCAAAATCATCATGTGTGGGATACAAAACCAACTTCTTGAACATAGTTATGTATTTCAGCCCATTCGAACACAAATTTGAAAACATGGATACTATAAGCAAGTCATTGCTTCCTCTTCCATCTTAATCCATTTCACCAAAACATCAGAAAAAATAATGAGGTACTCTAACTTCGAAAACCCACCTACTCTACAAAACTCATTTCCCATTAATTTCCATTTATATGTGTTCACCATTGTTAGATGTTTCAATTTAGGAAGCAACTTTGTAGTTGGGTTCTCAAATCGATTTAAGGGTCTCTATTCTACATATTCAAGAAGTTGCCTATCAAAAAGAGATTACAGGATTATTACTTGTAAAACCCCTCAAGGTCTATGGTTTTTTTTTCCCTTAGAAAATATATGTCAAAAGCCACTCTTCTATGTATTTTTACTTGTCCGAGTCTAGTCAAAGTTCAGTTGGTGGGTCTAAATATGGAGTCTCAATTGTTGTGCCTAGAAAATAATTATTTGGTATTTTTACTTTTTTTTTTTTTAGTGAGCAAGTGACAAAAATAATAAAGTCTAAGCAAGGATAATCTATGTTATTTTCAAGTATAAAAACTCAAGCATATGATAACAGTAAATACTCATGTTAAGGATGAAGGTACTAGTGGCAAAGTTTTCTTTAGGATTTAGGGCATGTGCAACCATGGAAGAGAAACTTTAGAGAATAAAAAATCTATTGAAATTTTAGAATTTTTTTAACCTTGATAATTATGCACTTTTTTACAAGTATTCTTGAAAGCTTCTTTTGTACTAGGACATAAGGTCTTAAGTTGAGATTTCTGGTGAGCTTGAACTAGAACTTGTTCCCTTATCATCTATAGCAATTAAAAGATCAAATGTAGCTACTATTTGGTTGTCTACTTGAAGCCATAGAAATGGAGAACTCTATCTGATGAAATATGTTTTAAATGTTAATATGAGGGAATGAAAACTATGGAGCAAACCTGAGAAGTGATAAGAAAAGAAATAAACATAAGGATGAAACCCTTGATCAAAAATGAATTTAAGGTGAAGTCTCTAGTCTTCATTGTATTCAACTTTCTATTCAGCTTGATATTATGTTAAGATGTTTAAAACTATGGGGGATAGGAGCTCACATCAAGTCAAAACCAAACTACTATTCATCAATAAAAATTCAAAATCATTTACCTTATAAACATTTTTCGTTTGCTTAATGCTAAATGCCTTTATAGTTATGTGGTAAAAGCACATGATTTGAATACAACATAAATAAAAAGTACTAGCAAATATAAATATACAGGTAACCAATTTAGACCTCGAGGTATTTTGAAGTAGTCATTTTCCCTCCTACTCTATTATTGTTTGCTAACAAATCACACTTCTTTGATCATTTATTCCAACTTAAAAAGAATCATGAAAAATTGTTAAACCCTAACTTTTTGCTACGATGAGGCAAACTCCAACAGCTTTGTAAGACCTTTGTGCTATAAAATGTAAATAAACTCCAACTTCAATCTAAAAATTTTAGAAAAATAAAACAAGAGAAAGAGATAGGGAAGTTATACTTGAAAAACCTCCAAATCCTCCAACAAAATTTGTAGCAAGTTGAAACCCTCAAAAACCAAATGATATGTAAGACAATTAGAAAGTGAAATAAAATAAAAAATAAAAAATGAACGATTAAGGAAATTAGAAAGTGAAAAGCAATTAAAAAAAAAACTCAAGGTAAAGTGTTGATGACTCATACCTAGAACGATGAATATAAGCAAATGGGTCTCGATAGCTTTGGCTATCAAGGGTATGCAAGAAAGGTTTTGGTTAGCTTATATATGGGTTTTATTATAGTAGTTGAAGACTTTGTGGCTTTAAACCACATACAACAACAACTTGAAGACATCTGTGTCTATTGGACTGTCTTTGGTAGCGGTCAATTTTTGTTGTAGCTATATATTAATATAAAAATGGGTCATTTAAGTACTACATGTATAGGAAAATGAGATTTACACAGCCAAAAAAATGATCATGCCTATTATCTTGGCGGGAACCTTTTAGATGCAATTGGAATAGGTGTGAGGTTGTATATCATTTTTAGTTAGGGATTTTGTTGACCCTACTAAAATTATGTGACCATATCATATTTTTCTTGTAGTGACTTAGCTTTCAAATGTCTTCATTCCATTCCTCATCCATTTGAAACTCTTCATGTTGTTGCCTCCTACATTAGTCCATGTATCTATCTTTCAAGTCCCTGATTTGTGGTGCAACACATCTTCCTTAGGTTTTCCCAATGCCAAGATATCTCAAGATAGTCTATTGTATTCATCTCTATGCATCTTGTGTGCATGCCAAGCCCTTTCTTGGCATGCACATCCAAATCATGTACATGCATGCCAAGGCAACATGCTCATGTATCCATTTTGTTGTTGTTGTAACACCATGTCATGGCTAAGCCCTTTCTTAGTATAAAAACAATGGCATTGTGCCCATGATTCCTCATCTTCGTACACAAGGCATTATGCCCTTATACCCAACATTAAGTATCACATCTAAGTTAGCTTTGTTGTTTTTACATCACCATGTCTTATCCAAGTCCCCACTTGGTGCAACAATGAGTCATGGCATTGCATCCATGACTCTACCTTGCTTTTTCTTGGAGCCCTTAGGGATGCAAGGTGACTACCCATGAAGCCCTTAATGCTGCAATATTCAAGTTAAGGTGTTAACAAACTATCCTCATCTGATAAGGTCAACACCCTCATTGAATTAAATTGCAGGTAGTCTTGCCATAGTGCGACACTACACTTCCAACTTGCTTCTAATTCAAGCCAACCCCTCTATTGAATCCAAAAATTAACTTTACGATTTTTCTTACTTGCCCTCATGGTCCAATGATCTAGTATCCTCTCAACCCCACCCTAAAACTACTTTCTAATCACAAGTCAAGCATATTTAGTCTGTATCTTTCCCTATTCTAGGTTCTTGTGGTAAGGCTTCAAGAAACTCAAATAAATCGTAGGGTGTATCTTTAGCCTACTTAGTAACTTCAGCCTTTAAGCCACTTGACCCACTCTCATAGTTACTTCAAAACTAAGAATCAAACCCCTCTATACAATCTTGTTGTTAATCTTGTTCTAGATATGAGAAGTCAATTTTGGAAGGACCCTGTCCCCAATCTAAAATTTCAAGGGTCTTCTACCCTTATCAGAATACTTTTTCTTTCTTATTGTTGCCTTCTCTAAGTTCTCATGAGTTTTATCGAGCATTTCTTTTCTATACTACACAAACCTTTTGGTTGTTGGACACACACACCCCAAACTTCTGTTTGGCCACTTCCAAGGGCATAATTGGTTGTTGTCCTATGACCAGTTCAAAAGGACCCTTATTTTCGAACTCTTCTGCAAGTTATAGGACAACTAAGCTATATCTACCAAATCAACCCAATTCTTCTATATTGAAGAAACATAGTGTCTGAAGCATTCTTTCAACAAAGTATTGATATGCTCTATTTACCCATTTGTCTAAGGATTGTCTGTTGTAATTTCAACTTCGAACCTAGGAGATCGAATAGTTTTGTCCAAAAACATCTAATGAACTACGCATCATGATCACTAAGAATGTCTTTAGGCAACCTAAAATACTTGACCACATGACTAAAGAATAGCACGACTGCCTCCTCCATAGGACAACTAAGTGGTGCAGGTATGAAACATAATTTGAAAATCTATCCATTATCATGAAGATATATTAAAGTCTCAAACCTTTGGAAAGCCACTAATGAAGTTCATCCATATAATTTCCTAAGATTTCTCTGCAATAGGGGAAAAGTTGCAGTACTCTTGCTAGTTTCTTTTTCTCTATCTTGTTTAACTAGCACACCAAATAAGACCTTACATATGTTTACACATCCTCTCTTATCTTTGGTCATATTCTAGAGTTCGTTTTTCACTAGGGTGTCCTACCCATTTTTGCATATCGTAGTTCACTCTTAGCAACTCTTTTTGCAAGCTACTTCCTAGCATATATAGTCTACCTCCCTTAGCCATTAAAAGGTCATCTTCTAACCATTATTTTATGATGAAACCATATTTGACTTGCTGCCTCATCTTCTCATAAGTTTCATCAAACTTAGTTTCCTACTTGATGCTCTTGTTGGATTCAGAAATCACTTATGATAGTGTAATAAGATATTCTATCACATTCTTCCTACTTAAGGAATTTACACCTATGTTGTGTCTTTCTAGTCAATACAATCATTCAAATTTGAAGTCAACTAAGAACACTTACCGTCTAGCCTACTTAGGACTTAACCTTTTCTAAGTCTTGAAGAAAGTGTTGGTTATGTTATTATGGAAGATAAACGATGTGTGAACTTCTTGCTGCAATGATTAGAACAAACTACTTGGTAGACTACAAGATGGTTGGTGCTACCTTCACCAATTAGAAACCCAAGTCAAAGGGAATAAAGAAACCCAAGGTAGAAGGAAAATCTTCTGAGAAGTCGGGTTGAAATTATCTAAAGACATCTAATGCAACACCAGAACAAGTGGAGAAAACCACTAAGTCGGGTTAACAAATGACTAAAACTATGGGTTATTTCATTTGTAATGAACCTCATCATGTTAAAGATTGTCCGAAAATAGAGAAGCTATTAGTCCTCATGACTGTCAAAATCAATGGTGTTTCTTATTCTAATGTGCCTTCAAGGAGTTGCCTTTTAGGCATCTCATAGACCATAAGATCAAGACACTACCTAGAACCAAGCCTTTTGTGCAAGTTCCATATCGAATATCACTTTTAGAATTGTTAGAACTAAGGAAGCAGTTAAAAGGGTTATTGAATGTAGGTTTGATCCAACCTTCAAGGGGCTCTCTATAGTGCTCTTGTCTTGTTCCAAAACAAGCAAGATGACACTTTATAGATGTGTGTTGGTTATAGGGCCTTAAATAAGGTTATGATCAAGAACAAGTATTCAATCCCATTGGCAAAGCTATTTGATAGATTGGCCAAGGTAACATTTTTCTTCAAATTGAACTTGAGGTTGAGATACTTGCAAATGAGAATTACATAAGGGGATAAGGACAAAATAGCATGTGTAACCCGCTACAGGTCATATGAATTCCTCATGATCCTGTTCTGACTAACCAACAACCCAACAACATTTTGTAATCTAATGAATGATGTGTCATACAAGTATCACAACTATTTTATGGTGGTCTATTTGGATGACATTGTCATCTACAATAGAACATTATAGGAGCATAAAAGACACTTGAGACTAGTGCTTTAAAGATTAAGGAAAAATATACTTTATGTGAATAAGGAAAAATGAGTTTACAAAAAGGTAAATCACCTTCTTAGGGCAACAAATAGTGAAGGTCTGATCAAGTTGAATAAAGCCAAAGTTTAGGCCATCAAGGGTTGACCAACTTCAAGTCAAGTGATAAAATTAAGATCCTTCTTAGAGTTGACAAATTATTATTGATGGTTCATAAGGGATTAATCTAAAAATGTACCATCCTTTACTAATCCATTAAAAATGGATGCTAGTTGGGAGTGGGGCATGGAGTGTCAAAATGATTATGAGAAGTTCAAAGTGACTATCTCCATCGAGTCGGTTTTGCATCTACCATACTTAGATCTCACTTTTGAGGTCCACACAAATGCATCAATTAGGGTCTTAGGAGGGGGTCTTTATAAGAAGGGCATCCAGTGACATTTGAAAGTGGGAAGCTTAATAAGGTAAAACAAAGGTACTCTACTCATGAGAAAGAGATGTTAGTTGTTACAGATTGCTTGTAGCAATTAAGACATTATCTATTAGGAAGCATCTTTATAATAGGCAATTTAGTCCAAGCCTAACCCTGTAACCCAAACATGAAGTTAAATAATTTGTCTTCCTCTGACATATTTTTGATATCCAACATCAAGGAGCTAAACTCCTTGATATACTCTTACAAAAACTTAGTGTGCCTTAATCTCTTCAAAGAATCTTAAGCCAATCATGTGGCTTTAGTGAAGAGGAATTGATCTTTCAACTCTTTCTTAAGATTATCCTAGGTGATGATTTGGGGCCTTCCTAACTTAGTATTATTCTTATCCCTTGTTTGCCACCATAACTTGGCATCACTATTAAGTTGTATACTAATGATAGTGATCGTCTCTATCTCTAGAATTCAAGCAATCTTAAACTACCGTTTTATATCTCATAAGAGATTCTCTAACTTTTTAGCATTTTGGTTACTATTAAAGCCCTTTGGTTCTGGGACATGAATTTTGGAAAGGGTTTGCGAACTAGATAGGGTTTCTTGCATTAATACAACCTTCTTAAGGACTGCTTTGTCTTCTTCAAAAGATTGGACAATGGCATTGAAGTCATCTAACATGGCCTTGACATCTGCTCCCAACCCAACAACCTTATCCTCAATGAATTTGTCATAAGACTCTAACAAATCCTACTACACAGGAATGTCTGCCATAGTGTGTTCTACCCACAAGGCCACTGTGTCATTATCACGTGGCCATTCTCCCAATAATTCTTCCAATCAAGAACTTTTTTCTCTCAAGTATTTTGTAGCGCTTCTTAGAGCCATTCTCTTGCTAGGCTCTCATATCAACTATCACAAGCACGAATTCTCTATGCAATGTTTTGTGACTGTGCAATGCTTAGGAGCCCTCTAAGCCAACCTATTCTACCCCACATGAGTTGGTAATAAAGAATAACCCACTAAGGAACATGAGATTATGGGGCTCAAGCCCTTGTATTTTATTTCCTCTTTGATCAATAATATAAGACATAGTTTAGCAAGATTCCCACAATAACTTTGGTGAGTTGATACTTACTCTTATGTTATATGCTCGGAGGCTTTCTAGACCTTCATTTTATAATTGTGGCACCACCCACTCCCTATTTGACTAGGAGTACAATCCTAGTCCTACTCAACTATAATTACAATCAGAATTTGAACTCATACTCATACTCAAATCGGAATCACAATTTGACTCCAATTCTTAGCTTTCAATTTGAAACTCTCATATTGTTGCCTCTTACATCAATCCACATACTAACCCTTCAAGTCCCTGATTCGTGGTGCAACACGTCTTCTTTGGGTTTGCCCAATGCAAAGACATCTTAAGACAGATTGCTACATACATCTCTACATCTCGTGTGCATGTCAAGCCCTTTCTTAGCCTGCACATCATCATGTCCATGTCAAGGCAACATGATATGCATCCATCTTGTTGCTATTGTGGCACCATGCCATGGCCAAGCCCTCTCTTGGTACAGTAATGAGTCATGGCATTATTGTTAGGATTTAGCCCTAGAAAGCCTGATTCGTTCCCAATTGGTGTCTCAACTGATTCATGTCCAGCTGATGCTCTTTGATTGAGAGAGTAATCAACAAAATTTATAACCTATATCACCATGCATTAGGATAGCTTAGCTAATATAGCATAGTGGCTCTAGGATCGTTCACTGGGAAGGGTTTTCAACTCACAACTGATACCAATTCAAAGTAAATTGGTGCTTTTTCATTTCAAGGTTAGCTTAAGAAATAAAACACAAACTTTGTTTAAATGAGGTTTTGTTTAAAGCTAACTAAAAAGAAAGTAATGGAAATTACTTATGAAGAAAAACATTCCTTGGAGGTTTAGGTTCACAAGGGAGGTTCCTTATGCAAAAACAGAGCTCTGGTCATTTGGTTCATTTCCTCACATTAGAGAATTAACATATAGTCAATTCTCTAATCGGTGTTGTACAGATGTAACCTTTAAATGGATTTCAGCTCTAATTCCCTTTCACTGATGCAACTTGCAATGGCTCGTGCCTCTCACCTAGCATTTGCCATTCAAGGTGATTTTTAACTTTGGACTTCCCTTCTCAAGCTCGCAAGAGATAACTAATGGATGTCTCCTTGGAGTCCAAAAGCTTACCAAGTGTTGGAAATTCTAGAAAATCCTACCTCCAAGTCACTTCCCAAAAGCTCGCAAGAGATAAACAAGTGCATCTCCATGGACGGAGATCACGTGCCTTACCAAGTGTTGGCTCAAGTGAATTGAAGGTGTTTTAAGTTAACTAAAAACATAGAAATCATTAAAGGATCACACTTTCTTTTCATTAATGGTTGAAACCACAAAGCTATAAATTCTTGCACTTGGAACCTTTCCCGGCAACCTTAACTCCAAGGAATTAAAAGTCTAGCCACTCATTCTCTGAGGAAAATTCCTCAGAGCTTGTTTTGCTAGTAAGAAAAAGAATGAGAAAACAAATATATGAAGGAAAAACAGAGCAAGCTCTCTAAAATATATTTCTTCCTTCCACTGATTACATAATAATAATCATCCATTCTAAAGAAAATTACAAACTATATATATGAGGTTATTCACCCTTTTCCTTGCTTAAAGACTAAGGAATCCTATGATAGGTGGGTTACAAGGAGACTTTGGGGATTTAGACAACAAATATCTAAAGCAAAATATCTCAAGATGTCGGTCGGAAATATCATAAAGCTCTAGGAGAACACCGCGGCACTGTATACTGAGAGAAAACTCTCCGGGTAAGCGCTATCAAAGGATCCGGATATGTCTGACCAGAGAAGTTTAAATGTCCTCCTCTCTCATCCGGCTGTGAGATATCCGGATGTAAAATGTCGGTGCACTGAATTCCGGATGTGAAATGTCGGCGGACGGAATTCCGGATGTGAAATGTCGGAGCACGGAATTCCTCCCCGGGTGGACTGAGCTATGTTGCCCAAGGGGGACCGCGAAGCGCTCAAGGATATCCGGATCAACTCCATCCGGATTCCCCAAGAGGATATGTGGCGTGCTCCCCTATCCGAACTCCCTCAGGGAGAAGCACACGACACTCATGAACATCACACCCGAACGATAGCATATCTTATCCGGATATGTTGTCCGGATCATTGACTTAATGTGAGCAAGCCTTGCTACAATCCATATTCCGTCGCTCTCCAATGGTGTGTCCAGACACCCTGTCCGGATATCTTTGCCATGGATTCCAAAGAACTCTCCTCAATCTCTGATTGCTTTGGTGATCAAAAAGCTATCAAAACACCAAAACTTAACACAATTTGATTAGAATTGATTGCAAGGGTCCTTAATATGTTAATTGGGTTAAAAGGTGATAACTACTACTCAAAAGTGTTTAAAAGAGTTAATTACAAGCTATGAAATAGCACTTTTTGAGTAGTAATCAAAGGCTAACACAATGTGATAGTTTAAGATACATTTATAAATTTATTTATGTTTCTTTGTTTTCCTTTATTATCATATTTTCATTAATTTGTTATTTGAGCATACATGACCCACATTACTTGCATTGTACATGACTTGGGTGCATCATGGGTTCCTTGCAAAGTGATGAGTAGTCTACAGTCTATTCATGGATTTAAGCAATCCATCTAAGACAGTAGTACACTACCTACTAGTTAGAGGAATGACTTGTCTTAACCATCCAGATGGTTTTTCCATGGTGAGCACACTAGTGTATGTGATGTACACTAGATAGGACATATGGGGAACTGTGATGTAAGGCTATCAATTATTGTAATTCACTAAGCTGCTATATTGCATGGACTCTCAACCTTGAGAGGATATTGAGTTTGTGCTAAAGTCAACAAGAGGCTTTAATCTATGGGTGTGACCCTAAGGTGGTCATATATCCCTATGAATTAGGTCACTATTGATAGCGATTAGTCTTCCAAATCCAAAGAGAAAGAGCCTAGGATTCTCCTTTTCAAAGCCCACACTTTAGAGTGCCAAGATCATGGTATGAGTCATCAAGCGAAAAATCTTGGGTGTATGAGACCTCTAAACTCTCCAAGCTTCATCTTCACTACTTGTAATTGATTTCGAAATGTCCAAATTGGAGCTAATTCTAATACCTTTAATCTAGATTCTAAAATATAAAAAATGTTATTTTTTGCTTCCGTTGCATAGGATCTAGAGGCCTAGAGTAGTTTGCATGCACCTGTATGATTTAGGGCTTAGGAACAAAGTGATATAGGGTTCCCAAAAATTACACCCATGACTCCTCATCTTCATGCACAAGGCAGCGTGCCCTTGTGCCCAACATCAAACATTGCATTTGAGTCAGTTTCATTGTTGTTGCATCACCATGCCTCATCTAAGCCCTTTCTTGGTGCAACAATAAGTCATGATATTGCACCCATGACCCCCACCTTGCTATCTCTTAAGGTCCTCATGGTTCAAGTGGAAGTTTTCATAAAATAAATGAAAGAGTTTAGTAGAAAAGTAAGGTGTTTAAAAAATAAAAAAGAATTTTTAAAAAATTTGATGTTTTCTCAAAATATTCATCGGACTAGTGTTTTCCTCATTGTATAAGCATCATTGAATGTGGTTTTAGCTCTATGTTTTTAACTATATTCTTAAAATCAAAATCACCAATGCTAGCTTTAGCTTTACAATTAAAACCACTTATGATTTTAGCTTCTTTTTTTTTCTATTTTTTGTTTGGTTAAAATTTTAAATTTTTTACCATATAACATAAACTTATTTGTTATATATATATATGCTAGTTTTCTTTCAATTTTACCATTAAGTAAAAAATTTTACATTCTAACACTAAATTTTCACTTGTTACAATATTTAATTATCAATTGCTATATTTTAAATGATTAGACAAGAAGTATTAAATCAAGGTAATAGTTTTACAATAAATAAAAATTAAAAATAGTATAAACATAAAATAAGATGATTAGCATATATTTTTTTCTCTTTTGCTTTACATATAAATAAAAAAGTAAAATTTTAATAGTCATAACTCTGATTCTAAGCATCTCTTTTTTTTTTTTTTTTTTTTTTTTTTGGAATGGAATTTGAGTGATGTTTAGGTGACTCTTCATGTTGGCAGATGACCCATTTTGAGCTTTTCTCAATCTTGTGGTTTTAAGTTTTAACTCCTGTGTCCCGGCACTTACTTTCTTTTCTTTTCGTCCTTTCATTGCTTGGTCATCTCAACTCTCAAGGGTTACCACCATTCGATTTATACTTCCCACCACACTAATGTGGTCACACGTATCTTTTCTATTCTTTCTTGCCTTTTCTGATCCACAATAAATATGCTAACGATTTATTATTTTTCTTATTGTCAGACTATTTGCAATTTAGAATACGAATATAACAATTTGAGCACAATGGAGTTTAGTCTATGCCCTGAAGAAAACCATTTCACAACAAAACGAAGTTTGAGATGGGAAGCACTGAGAGAGAGCACAACTCATCTGGGAACAAACCAAATTAGGAGTAGTATTCATTCAAATATTCCTCACCTTCATCATTCTCACGTCTCATGGGCCTTTCTCTCTTGAGGAATTGGAAAAAAGCTTTGCTATCATTTTGAGTTGGGGACTGAATGAGTAAGAGTTGGAAGGAATTAGGGCAATTAAATTTAACCAATATGAAGAAAACGGGAAAAGAATGCCAATCACAAAAATGAAAGTTTAATCAACCTACATACACAGATGGGTTTAACGGAGAAAGACAAAATTAGAATGAAAGCAAGCAATTAAAGAAATGAGGAGATCCTGTTCCTCTCCTACTGCAATCACATAACAATACAACATGAGTAGAAGACAAAGCTCTTCATCAGCAAAGGTTATCCCTCAACTATTTATCCTCTCAAACCTTCCACCACATCCAAAGGGATGAGTAAAAGGTTAGATCTGCACAGGAATGAGCCTTACCTTCTCACTTGCAATGGACTTTTAAGGGATAAAACATCATTTTACCCATCTTTTAAGTGTGTTGTTAGTCTTCCAAATCTTCGCTCATCTGATGTCCTCCGTCCCCACCACCTTTAGCACCCACATGTTTCCTATGTTTCTTGCTCTTAGCTTTCTTGGCTTTCAAGCGCCGTTTTTTCTCGTTGGCATCAACCCATGTATAGTCTGATGGTATATGGAAAGGGTCAATGTCATCTTTATAACGGTGACTTTCCCCATCACTTGATTGACCCCCACGGCTCCCCCTCATCCATGAAATCCATGATGTGGATCCCTCTGATTCCTTCGACTTGGCGTCTTGGAAATGTGCTGGGCTGGAGAGAGGGGTTGAAAATTCTTCCACCGGCTGAAGTTCCTCAAATTTTGTAAATGTAACTAGGACTCGTATGGTTGGGACAATTGGGATGGCAACCTGCAATAGTAAAAAAATCAACAGATTGATTATGTTCATAAGACAAGGCTTAAATGCAGCAGTCAGCACCTATTTTACCTGCAATAATTTCTCTTCAAACAAATAGTTATTATCACATCAAATTAATACAATTACTGAAGCAAGAAAACCAATAGACTTGACAAGCAGTGAACAATATTCAATTTGATGGAAATTGTTTCAGGCTTACTTTACAAATAGGATATTATCCTCAAAACAACCTACTAATTCAACCATATGTTGCAAACATGGACCATTCACAACCCCATGATAGGCCTAATAAAAGTCCAGTGCTTCGACTATCCAGTTATGGGGTTTGCCTATGACATTCAATTTGTAATCATAAGTAAATTAGCAGAACTCATATAAAACCAATTGGAAATAACTCCTCTGCTACAAAACCCAATTGCAAGCAACAGCCCCAAGTCATCATTTCATCCTAAGATAATATAAAATTTTAGAGAAGGATGCTTCCAAAATTCTTGTTTTATTGTTCAAAGAAGTTTTCCAAATACCCTGATTCTTGGACACATTAAAGATAATAAGTTTTTGACAGGAATTACAAGGAGAACAAGGTAGATTTCTTTTAAAAAAAAAAAAAAAAATTGTTCGCAATGGGCATCTCAATTTTACCATAAAATTTGTTCACATAGTTGTGGTTATGAGAATTACAGTAAGAATATGAAAGTTAGGTCATAAATTAGCCAAAAAAACACAATCCATATCCAATGAGTATCCATTAACATTAAAACATTTCTATCAACTGATAATACCTACTATCTAAAAACAAAAGGAGAATATGAAGTAGCTGTGAGACCATATTTACAACTGAAGAACAGAAAAACTCACCCATCACAGTGTGCACATAGTAGTAGCAAATCATCCCAGTATTCAAATGAAAATATTAATGCTAGATCAGAGGGAGTTTATTTCATATTAACATAAAAAAACAACCAACAGAGGATCTAGAAGGTTTACAACATATTTTTGGACTACTGAGATATTTGTTATTTCTTTATACTCAAATACCAACACTGAACATAAAATGATAAATTATAAGATCAAAGGGCTTCCCCATCAACCCAATGTACATTATCTAATCACAAATGATAAATACATGCATAGGGTATTATTTGGAATACATATGCTTCTAATCTTCATAGTTATGCAACCACTAAAGTAGGGTCGTATACAAATACATATATTATTAATGGATCAAACAATAAAATTAACTTAACCAGCTTTTGAAAGAATAATCGACTTCAGAAAATAAAGGAAGGCTAGCAGGCTAGGAAGTCCTTTATAGAAAACTATAGAAACAAAAGGATAAATCAGGAAAGCCGCAAACCCAAACAATGTAATGCACCAAGGAGAATGTGCCTCTTTAAGCCAAAATATCGGCATACTTGCTAGCAGACATAGAAATCACAGTACAGTTCATTCTACTTGAAGCAAATATCTCCAAGACCACAGAATGGAATTGGAAGCCCATTTACCCATTTAATGATGATGGAGAACAAGTCACCAAGGTATGCTAAAGATTCAAAAAGCTGATGCTGAAGCAGCTATTATTAAAGCAGCAAAAAGAAAAACAACAATGGGAGTGTGCAAGAGTGAGTCTGAAGTCTTCAATCAAAATATTATTCAGACTTGAACCCAAAGCTCCTCTGAGATCCTTGAGTGTAGCTGAACACTTTTACCCCAATATCCCCCTTATGCTCCCATCATCAATATTATAAATAAATTATGTTCCCATTATAGATAAACTAACACCACCCAAATTTAGTTTATACCATCCACCCTAAACCTGAACCTGATTGCCAAATGAGCACCCATCAAATTCAAAGCTTATTTATTTCTCCTGGTGAAAGCCTCACTGGTTCCCATAGAGTCCTTCCTTTTCTTATATACGAGGAAATGGTCTTACAACTGTTCTTATCAAGTCTAGAGGAACCCCACTGAGTTCCTTTAGTGGAGGATCAGAAAAAAAGAGATAACAAATAATCCCTTTCAAAGATATTCTCAACAAGGTCACATTTTTCCTTATTTTAGCACTTACTTCACCTAGATAATCCAAGTCACAGAAAAATTGGTAGACCACCACTGCATCCTATCCCCAGATCCTCTATCTAACTCACCAAATCTGATCTGCATCATGGAATAGGAGTCCTTGAGAGCCCAAGCCATACATTTCGATGAGAAGAAGACTTCTTCACTATAGGAGTGTGAAACCTACTAGTAGGAATAGGAGATATCCATCCAAGAAAACATCCTTTCAGTTTCTCTCATATTGTACACAATTCCCAAGATCTCTCCAAAATCCAAAAGTGGAAGAATCCCCTTCCATGTCAACTTGATCTGACCCATACCACTATATTAAGAACTCCTTATATTTCTTCTCTTTACTTATCAAAAAAAAAATATTAAGAACTCCTTATCATAGGTAAAGAGTGAAAGAGAAATGTTGAAAAGGGGAAGTGGTTCACCTCAAGTAAAAAATGTCCTCTCAAATAGTGTATTTAGCCATACCAAATCAGCCAAAAAAAAAAACTATCCAGTTCCATCATTTCAGAAGTCCCACTCAATATCGCATATTCGCAAAAGAAAATTTTGATCATATACTTTTAACCATTCACTTTGAGTAAACCTTCTGTTTCCCACCTTTACTACCATTACTGTTACTGGCTAGATGCTGCTACCTTGCAACAACTGCTGCAACTATAGATCAGCATTTGGACAATAATTGTTTATCAGATTGGGTCAACTGTTATCATGCTTCCAAATAGGTCTCATCTACTACAGCTAACTACTACAGCATTAGGAGGATATTAATGCTATCAAGCCCGAAGATCTACACAAGCATGTTACCAAATATACCTTCCTCATTGGGAGTTTTAGTCGCATTTGATTAGTCAAAAGAGAATTAGAAGTTGTGGTGGTTGTGATGATGATAAAATTAGTGATGGTGCAGACTCTGTAGTATCAGAAATATTAATATTAGCTTATAGTCAGCGGTTCCACTGGTCATATTGATGCAGGAAGGAAGGGTAGTAGCAAAAGCAAGCAAAACAGAAGTAACCAGTGCAGTAATAGCACTAGTAGCAGCAGCAAAAGCAGTAGCATTAGAAGCTATGATGCATGAAATTTACATCACACAGGGCACTAGAAGCCCAACAATACTAGGATACCACCAAATCAGTAAATGAATATTTGTGTGTATGTAATGTACATACATACTATATACATATGTATATCTAATATATATCAATTTATCAAACTTTATGTATTTGTAACTTCTATTATAATTAACAATTAAAAGGCTCATACTAACTATCAGTCAAAAGGAAGCAAGATTTGATTAAAATCCATCCGCAAATCACAATGAAGTATAACAATGACAGCAATTCCATCTTTCAGGCATAACTCAACTCCATCCAACATACTGAACTTAGAGAGTTGTAGTTGTGTTAGTAGTAGCCACACTTGTATGTGCTTTGTCTGCATTCCTAATACATTTATTTAAATTAACATATTATAATTACTTTATACTCTAAAACTGCTGTATGCTTATACAGATTTTAAATGCAAATCTATGAAATTAGACATGTTAGAACCTCCATATTGAAGCAATTTAGCTGAGGGTGATTTCAGGGACTTATTCTCACTAGGCATGTTTAATTACCATTTCCACTGAGTTTGAAGCCAGAGGTAATTTTAAGGAACTGTCCTCGTAGGCCGGTTTAATGGCATTTCTACTCATTTCAAACAATACATACAACAAAATATGCAATCAGGTTTATTGCAAGAAGAAATAGATATCCAGACATAACTACAAGCTTCATATTGTCAATTTGATGATGTGATGGCTTGACAGATTAGTTAAAATGGTATTATCAGAGACATAAGACAATATGTGACACTGTTAATCATTTTTTAATACCATGCATTTGTTGAAACATCTGCCAGCCATCTACTTACAGATCTCCATACAATGTGGTTTTCTCTTATTATTTTTTTTTCTTTCTTGTACACAAAAAAATACAGCAAGAACACAAAAAAGAGAACCAATTATTTCCAATCAAGTAGGAGTTGCAATCTCACAACAACAGTCTATATGGCCTTTTGCTCATTCATTGGGGACCTCCAATACCACCATGAGAAGAGAAAATTTTAATTTCTCGTAACAGTAAATAGAGGTACACATGAATATCTTCTGTTAAGAATCAATCAATTTCTTGTATGTACTGTAAACTATATCCTAGATAATAGTTCCAAGTTTTTTCTGTGTTGGAAAATATAACTACATACTGCAGTGAATAGCCTAGGTAAATATTTTAGGAGATGAAGATATATAAACCAAAATTGAAGTGTTTCTTGGATCCTAAATTCCCATAGAAACGGAGAAATATAAACTGAAAGCAGCCTAACAAGTTTAGGTTTGAAAGATAAAAACAAATTTAGGTAGAGAAACTAAGGTGATCACCATAATAATGGCAAAGGATCTCAAAAGCATTTGCCAAAGTAAAACCATGGGGGGAAAACATACAGGAGAAAGATTGGAATAACAGTACCACAAAATGAAGAGTTCAAGATAGTATTCCAGATTACCTTGACAGGAAATGTGCCATGAGGTAGTTTAGTGGTTAGAAGTTCCCTGAGTCTCCTAACAGCCTTGACTTTGTTTGCTAAGATGTCGAGTAAAGGCAATAGCTCATCAGTTTGCAAAGGAAAATCTGGTGTCAACCACAAGACAGGTCTCAGACCCTTCTTATACTCACTTTCATGTTTAGAGTCACCACTGGCACCCTTCTTCTTTTTCTTCTTACTGCTTTTTTCTTTTCCCTTCTTAACATCCCCCATATCCTCCCTAGATAATTCAAAAGATGATTTTTGATTATCAACTGTTCTCTGGTTGCTACTTTCTGGGGCTAACTTTGAGAACTTCTTCAGAATCTTTGAATCCTCAGGATCATCACTTCCATTTTTTGACCCTTTCTTGTTCCATCCAAACCAACTTTTCTTCTCCTTAACAGTGCCATTGGATTCACAATTTTCAAAAGAACCACCTGAACCATGTTCTTGGGAGTCATGGACTCCATGGTCCTCATCTTCACAGACACCATCTGAATTGCCCATACGGAGAGCAGAATCCAATTGCATCCTTTCTTCAGCTGTCAATACATCATCATAGTCATCATTGTCACCACCATTTGCTATCCTTTCATCATCCTCCACTGCAAAAAGCTCCTCATCAGTCATAGCACCTGGGACCCTCCTCGATTTCACACTGACCATTACATGAAGCATGTCATAAACCTTAGCCTTCCAATTCCCAACCACCTCAGTCCTCTCTTGCCGCCTCCAATTTAGGTGAGGAACAAGTTCTGCCTGAGTAACATCAATTCCTGGCCTATACATATTAGTTTGAGACATCAAGGTCACTTCATGGGCAACTTCAGCTTCAGTTGGTTGAGCTCCAGCCCCCTCTAAAGCATTTGTGATTTCTTTCTCCTTATGAGCAAGGACAATCAAGGAACCAGGAGCCAGAGATACATTACCATCTTCTGAAGAGTAGCCCTCCCCAAGAAAGAGAAATGTTTGGTCTGACCGTTGAATGCGGAAGCCATCAAAGCCAGCAAGGGTCATATCAGCACGAAGATTGGACCCACGTTTCCAAATGCGGTATGTATCTGATGGGGCAATTCGACCAATAAATGGAATGACAGAGCTCTCAAAGTGGAAGGTTATCTCCATGTAAAAATCACGAATCCGAGCTGCTGAGGCAACAATGCGTGGAAGCCGTCGACACCATTTGGCCCAAGCAAGGGGCTGATAATGACGGGCAATGATCATAGCAATAGACTCCTCTCTTGTACAAACCGCTTCTTGAAGAGCACTCCATCCATTCTCATTTTGTAGACTCCAATCAGCACCAGCTGCCATTAAAAGCTCTGCTGAAACTGGATCCCTCAATCTAACTGCAAGGTGTAGGGGGGTCTCACGACCTGGAACATCACGTCGATCGATGATTGCCGATACCTCATCAGCTTGGAGCTCAGCAGCAACAGAATCATCTTCGGTATTTACCTCACCAGCCTTAGCAAGCCGAGGAAGAGCTGAGATGATCCGCTTGAGGGCAGCATGGTCACGCCGAGCAACTGCCAAATGAGCTGGACTGTGGGCATATTTGGAAAAATCTTCCATGGATTCTGTTTTATTTTGTTTTTCCCCTTTCTATTTCTGTTTCTAAGCTACAGAAAATTTTCCATTTCTGCTTAAATTCAAGCAACGAAACAGAAAATCAAGAACTTCAAGGAAATTCTAGGGTGTCAAAAACTAGAAAGAATCAGAAAAAAATTAGGGTTTTTTTTTTTCACTTTAAACCCTCTACTACTATAGTCAACTTCAGATTCTCTAATGAATCTAGAACATTTCCAATTGCTTAACCAGTTCAGGCTTCAGACGCCTCCCAAAAACAACACTACTCTTCAGAAATTCGAAGTCAAATCACTTCAAATTGTCACCCATTCTGTTGGTCAAATGCGAAAATAAACTTCAAAAATCTGTTGCCAGCTCCATTCGAGTGTGCTGAGGCTATTATACAAACTCAAATCTGAAAAAGAAATAAAAAAAGTCAAAGAAAACATCTTCAAATCACTAGGAGAAACCAATCTCGTGTATCTAAACTAAGACTTCCACATCGCATAATTGATTTTTTGCCTATCAAAAATCAATTACCTGATGAAATCTGTCTGTCCGCCGAGAAAAAGAAGGAAAACAAAGGAAACCAAAATTCTGGATCTTAATGCTTTTTCACTCTTCCTCCTTGCCGGGGAAATGAAAGAAAATAAAAAGTAAAAAAAAAAAATCTACAATTTTATAATTTAAACTTGAAAACCTCAACTCCACCGCATCCAACACGCCTGGAAACCTAAGTCAAAGTCAATTCTTCACCTTCCCCAGACCAAATCAGCACAAACTTTTCCACACTTTCTCGGCCACCAAACAGACCATTTCTCCTTTTAAAAAAAAAAAACAAGAAAATGCAAGAAAATACCTGAGAAAGCAGCATCTGAGGAGCGCTGGAGGCTTCGTTGGCTCCTGGATCGAACTGTGGACTAAGGCCTAGAGAGATGCAATCGAAGGGCTGATAAGCGTTGGCGAGATGGGATCTACGCTCCGGATCGTCTGTGCACGGCCTCCTCCATTAATGCTGACACACTGGGTCTGACCCGGAAGGACCCGACCCGGTTTTCACTTTTGATCTCTCTCAAAATATTTTTCTCTCCCTCCCTCCTCCGCTGCTCCTCTCTGTGTCTCTCTCTCTCTCTATCGCCCTGCAATTTCAGGTGTAGGGTCTCTTCACTTTTGCTTTTCAAGGATAACGTTTTGCCCCTTTTATTCACTGCGATTTACATTATTGCCACTGCCACGGTGGTGGGAGAGCGAAGCGTCGGGCGGGTGACGTGTCATTGAGTGTGGTATGAGTTTCCTTGAATGTCATCACCAAACCCAACAAAAACAAGTGTTTGTGGAAATTTCTCCCCTCCTATCTTTTAATTTCTATGGAGATCGTTATCTGCCTATGTTTCTTTAATATTCCTATTCCTATTCCTTTTTCTTTTTGGAATGGTATGTGTTTGGCAGGAATCTCCCCCTATTTTCTCCTAATTAAAAAATTAATTTTGATAAAACCTAAATTTTAATTATTTAAACAATTTTCTTTTTTTTTTTTGACTTTTCTCTTACATTTGACTCAAAGAAAATATTAGGAGAAAAATATTAAAAAAAATTATTTTCTTATAATTAGTTTTACTCATATATATTTTTAAATATTTAATTTTTATATAGAAAGATAACATTAAGTCAAATGAATTTAAAGTAGTATATATAATTGATTTATTGATTTTAAATTTATTTTCAAAATTTTTATTTTTTTTTTATATTTCCTCAATTTTTTTTGGAAACCAAAGATGGTCTTTCCTTTTTTTTTTCCTTAAATTTTCAAGAAGTATACATATACTTGAAGAGATATTTAATTTTTTAACTTTTGACCAAAAAGTAATTTACTTTCAAATTTTAAATGATTTGTTATAAAAAATTTCGTTGACCTATTACTTATTTCTTAAATTTTGTTACTAAACAAATAAATCTAAAATATTTTATTTTTTTAATACTAAAAATGAATCACCATAACTAAAATAAGCCTATTGTTTTTTTTTTTTACTTTTTAATATTTAATATAAATAAAAATATTAAAAAATAAATAAAGTCTTATTTAAAATTAAGTAAAAAAAATGGCATAACTCTCAAACAACATAATATTTAAATTATTTAAGACCAAAATTGCTCTAAAAAACATTTTAACAGACTTATTTTATAAAATTAATTGATTAAAAATAATAAAATAATTCTCATATTTATAAATTTAATTTATTCATATTTTTATTTGAATGATAACATATTTTTAATATAAATATTATTAATCATTTTAAGTATTTATATGTATGTTTTTTAAAGAAAAAAATAAAGATATTTTCACCAAAATAAGTTAAAAAAATTGAAATGTTAAGTTTCCAAAATTGAATTTTCGGTAACCTTTTAATCAAATAACCCGAATTTGTACAAGGACAGCCATAAACTCATCCGATCGTACATTTTGTAAATGTGTACGTTGCAAAAATGTACTTTATCCTTTATAATAATAATAATAATAATAATGGACGAATAAATTGAGAATCCAAGTCCAATGGTTTGTTTCCACAGTTACCAAGGTGAATAAAGAATAGTCCTCCATTAGAAGCATGTACGTAGCACGTGTTCCTTTCATTTTCTTACTTCCAAACGTTAGTAGTGTCAAATATTAGTTATTCTACTAAAGAAAGAATGAAGCCCACCACGTGAAACTTCCTCCTCTCCTCGTATTCCTCTTCCTAATATTACCAACTCTTTTAAAGCCCATTTGGCAAGTTTTCTATTTTATAAATAAGAAAATTCGGAAATTTCGTTTGGTAATAAAAAATTATTTTTATTTTTTATTATCAAAAGTTAAAAAAAATAAAGTATTTTTAGATAATATCTTTTAGTTATTTTTAATTATTTTCACTTATTTTTTTAGAGTTGTTTTAAAAAATAATTATATAAATATATATAATAATTAAAAATAAAATTATGGACATAAAAGTTATTTTCAAAACATCTTTATAATTATTAAAAACAAGTTAAAAACACTTTTAAGTTTTCAAATAGACTTTTGTTTTCAGATAACAGTTTTCAAAAATTATTTTTAAAAACTATTTTTTAGAATTATTTTAAAAATAGTTACCAAGTCATTAATCTTCTAGATTTTCTACCTAAAACTTTATGTGCCAAAATAGGTATACAAATGGGAATGGAGATTTTATCCCATTACTCATTCATTCATTCATTCATTATTTTCTATTTCTATAAATTCATACTCCTTTCTTTTCCTGTTATAAAATCCATAATCAGCGTGGAGTGTGAGAAGAGGAAGGTCTTACCTACACTTAATTCCAAAACTTTTCCATTATTACGTTTGAGAAATCAAAGACTCAATTCATCTTATGACATTTACAAGTAAGCCTAAATTAAAGCCTTTTTTTCTCTCTCACTTCATATGATTTTTAAGTTAAGGTTTAATTCTAATAATTTTTTTAAATGAAAATTAAAAGTATATAAATTTTGTCCAAAATATAAAATTTGGATAACAATTTGGGAAAATTGAGTTTTAATTTAATAATATGAAAATATATGAAAAAAGAACCTCAAATTTTTAAAATCGATATTATTTTCATCTACTTAAAAATAATTTGAAATACCTGCACTTTTTTTAATGAATCATCTTATTATTGTATAAAATACTCATTTTACTTTTCATGTCATAAAGATCAATTAACAATTAGATTCGTCCACCTAAATGTTTCCTTCTTTTAGTATTATAATTATAATAATAATAATCGAGGTTTAAAATATCAGTAAATACGGATATATCAATATTTAAATTTTACAAATATATCATAAATATTTGAAAAATATAGGTGGTTATTTTTACACAAATATTGATCAAACATAAATGATTCAAAATTAATGGAAATACTTAGAAAACTTCCAAAAATGATAAAAATAAGAAATAATAAAGTTATTTTGTAAGTGTCATTGTCCTAAGTACGACTAAAGATAATATTTATCATTTTTTTATATAAAAATTTAGCTTAAATTCTTTTAATATAGTTATATTAATTTATTTTAAAATTTTTAAAATACTATTATTAAAATATGTTTTATTACATTTTAAATGAAAAATTAAATTAATTTATATAAAATATTTTATTTGAGATTTAATTTCTAAAATTTTATTAAAAATATGTGTTAACAACTTTTTCTATTAACATTAATTTATTTAAACAATTGAAATTATTAATAATTTATATTATCAAATTAATTTTAATTTATAAAATATTAAAACTTCCTTAATTTTTTATAATAAATAAACACTTGGAAAAAAAAGGCATCACCCAAAAAATAGGTGATTTTTTAGAAAATCGCAAAAAATCTGCTATATGTTGATATTTTCGATTTTTTGTTGAAAATTCCCCCATCAATAATCAGTTGCCGATTTTGTTTCCGCCACCTCCAATATCCAAAATATGCTAATATTTGGACGATATTTTTAGATTGTTTTTATCACTGATAATGATAGTAATAAATCTAAAAGGAAAAAAAAAAATTATGTAAGTGAATCTAGTTGTTAATTAATGTTGATGATTTGACAAGTAAAAAAAATATTTTATGAAATAATTAAATGAATCATTAAAAAATGTCTAAATTTTAAATTATTTTTAGATAGATGAATATAATATTGATTTAAAAAATTTAAAGTTTTTTTTTCTATATATTTTCATATGAAATAGTCAAAACCCACTCTTTCCTAACAATTTTATATAAATTTTTATTTAGATTATAAATAATTTCAAAGGTATAAAGCTATTCAGACTCCAAATGAAAAATCAATTTGTATGACATGTATAAATGACTCAAAATTCGCTTGAGGGACCAATGACATAAATGTTTTTAAAATATATTTAATTTTATATTATAAATCCATAGTTACATTGAAAATTATATTTAATTTATTTGATATAAATATGTATAAAATTTTTTTTAAAAAAAATAAATTCTCATCCTATTAACTTTAAAAAAGAATTAAATGTTTTTTTTTATCAAAATTATTTTTGACATATTTTAAAGAATAAAAAATCATTCGATAAATAATAATTAAATCTAAACAATAATAATTTTAATTTACAATGTTATTACAATTTTTCTACTACAAGTTAATAAAAGACGTATAAAGAGTGCGTTTGATAGTATTTTTATTAGAAGTGTTTTTTTAGAAAATACTACAAATGATTTTTCAATATTAACATGACCCATTTCTTCTAGACGTACTTAGGTAGGTCAATAATTTTTTTCTGGAACATGTCTTCCAACATGCTAGGCACATCAAAGTCAAGAAAATGATACATTTTCTCCTTTAATTCCTTCAAGGTGAACCGACACCTCTCATTTTCCAAGGTTGGTTCATCCTTTTTTACTTTCTTCTTTTTATCTCGTGTTGAGATTTTGATAGGAGTCGTATTTATCGTCATTGACTCTTGGATGGGTTTTATTGAAGTCTTATTACTTGCTTCCCCATTGTATCTTTCTCTTTGTCGATCAACAATAAGGTCCTTTTTAGTACCATGGTTGGCTATGCTGAGCTCCATGTCATGTGTTCGAGTAGCTAATTCTTCAAAGATATGGGGTCGTATCCCTTGGAGGATGTACAGGAGACCCCAATGCATTCCTTGTATGCACATCTCCATGGTTAATACCTCAGATAATCTATTTTTGCAATCAAGGCTTAAGGAACGCCAATAGTTGATATAGTTTACAACCGACTCGTCTTTCCATTGTTTAGTATTAATAAGCTCCATCATGCTTATAGTTTGTCGGGTGCTATAGAAATGGTTGAGGAATTCATGTTCTATTTAGTCCCAACTATCGATACACTCAAGTGCAAGGTCTATATACCAATCGAAAGCATTCCTTCGAAGAGAACAGACGAATTGTTTAACTAATAAGTCATCATTTGTACCTACATTGTTACTAGTTTCAATGAAATGGGCAACATGTTGTTTTGGATTTCGCTTCCTGTCAAATGATTGAAATTTTAGAGGTTGATAACCCACAGGCATACATAGGTTATCAATCCTCTTAGTGTAAGGTTTAGAGTACATGAGTGTACTCTGTGAGGGTCCACCATACTACGCTCTAATGGTGTTAGTTATGATGTCCTGAAGTTGTTGGACAGATAATGATGCAACTGAGGCAGATTCCGCCATTTGTCTCTCAACTTGCATTGTCCTATATGTATGTGGTGCATCATCAAGAGGAGATGCAACATTCGAAAGGTGGTTAAATCTTTGACTTGACTCACTTGTATTTTGTATCTTGTGCCTCAACCTTGTTTATGAGGAAGGCTATCTGCATATCCTTCTCCTCAACTGTCTTGGTGAGTTTGGCGATGATGCAAGCCATCTCTACTAATTGTTCCTTTACGGATGTAGTGTCGGTTGCCATTACCGACATAGTCATTGAGAAGGGAAAAGTAAAAGAGTCGGAATGATTGAAGTAGTTTTCCTCCTTTGACATTCTAGTTGGCGATCCAAAGTGTGAGTCGGTGCTAAAGTTGGCATCGATAACAAAGCAAATAGATTTATCCCTAAAGTCCTATAGTGTTGAAGGGAGTTTTCCCTTGCTACGAGGACTATGACTCTTTGCCCCTAGAGAGACCAAGGTGATGAGTGGTTGGTGCTCATCACGCGTTCTTACCAGTTTTAGCAAACAAACAGACTCACTTGTTTGTTTTGTTGAGAGTGAAGATGTTGATTTTGTTTTGCTATAAGTCATGGGGCCCATAACGGCGTCGTGTGTCGATTGTGCAATGATGATCTAGTCATTGGTTTTGTTGACATGCACAACTTAAGTTCTTTTGGGTGCCATCAACGTAGCAGTGATAAATCTTTTAATGAAAGAGATAAGAGGTAGAGATGTCCCACTGGGCGTGCCAGAAATTTGTACGCACAAGTTTCGTAAATTGGTCCTGCAAAATTAGCAAAACAAATAGGAAAATAACGTGGACAAAATATTTATTGAAATTAAAAATATTATGGGTACAATCTCAAAAAATTATATTCTTTCCAAAAAAATATTTCCCTCTGATTTTTTTTCTTTGACTACAACTTGAAGAACGACTATAACGTTTTCTTGATTTCAAAGATCAATCGAGGGCCAAAAGTGGCTTATTCCCGAATGAACTTGTTGAATGGCAAAGAACGCGTGTAACAGTTCTTTTGCAATTTATCAAACTTGCAGGGAGATTTGATGAAACTTTTTCTTTTGTTGTGAAGCCTCTTTTCACGTACAAAGTCGCCCTTTGGATTTTCTCCTTAAGATTTTTCTTTCTGGATTTTTTTGATTTCTAAATTTTTCTCCCCCTCTTCTTGATAGAAGACACATTTATTTATAAGTGAAGATAGAGAATTTGAATTTCAAATTCCCGATTTTTAGTTGCTTAATTCAAGGGATTTAGTTCCTTAATTTTATCAAATTTTCTTCTCCGAAGGTTTTACAAACAAGATAATAATAATAAGATAATAATAATAATTTTCTCTTTTTATAGTTGGAGATTAGGGAAACTTATCCATAAAAGGATATTGTTTATTTTATTTTATTCATTTTGAAGACCAAATTAGTGGTAATTTAATCTACTATTTTTTTTTATGTCTACATATACATATCTATCTATCTTGCCAACTAAATGTAGCCAAAATGAAGAACCCACGAATGAATAAATTATTGTGTGAAGATCTATATAAGCATAACCTACCATAAAGCGAATAACCTCTAGACAAATTATCTAAAATTCTCAAATTAAAAGATTGATCATAATACAAATAATGTAGAATCAACGAATGAATAAATTATTGTGTGAAGATTTATATAAGCATAACCTACTATAAAGAGAATAACCTCAAGACAAATCATCTAAATTTCTCAAATTAAAAGATTGATCATAATACAAATAATGTTATCACAATATAATATTCAATGCTATAAAAATTTTCTCAAATAAAACCTAGTTAATTTCATTAGATAACTAACATAACTTAAGAATTTGAGTCATTTATTTGAATAAGTTATTAAAATTGAGTTATTAATATGAATATCATTTTTATATTATTACAAGAAGAATATCTTATTACAGTTGGTTATATTTTTAATTATTCATAATATGAAAATTCAAAATTTATTTCTTTATCTAAATCTTGAAAATTTTATATAAAATGTTGGTTTCATAACCAAATTTTTTAAAAAAATCAGAAGCTTGATATGGATCAAATCGTATATTTTGAAAATTTTCTCAAAAAAAAAAAATCTCAACAATGAATACTTATATTAATTTAATGAAATAATAAAAGTAAGAGATTTAAAATTGTACCATTGTGTGAATAGGATGATAATTTTTAACTCCACCAAAAACACTTTAGAACTGTAAATCTTTTAAAGCACCATGAATCTCTCTCAACATTCTCCAAATTATGATGAACACAAATGAGTGGGCATTTTGATTTGGGTTTTTGAATCACACAACTTAATTTCAAATCACTTTGTTTTTCAACACATGAGACAAAGTAAGGAAGTTAGAAATCTCTCTGGAAAAATTGAATCTTTTATACATGTGTAGAGTGAAAACTCTCTGGAAAAATTGAATCTTTTATACACATGTGGAGTGTGGTCTTCACCACACTGTATCATTATCAATAATAATTAAAAAAAAAGAGAAAATAATGATTGTGTGAAATTAATTTAGAATTCATAATTTCAAATTAATAAATTTAACCTAACATAAAATATTGTTCATATAATTTAATGGAGTCGTTGAGAGGAACTATGGACATTATAATTTTAAGGTCCAATAATTTTGACAATTAGTTAACACCTTAATTAAAAAAATCAAAATTATTAATTCCAAAATTACACCACTAAAAATTTGGAATTGCACTCTTAAAATTATAAAAATAATTATATTCAAAGGGTTTGAATTGTCCATTGATATACGAATCAATCCTCCATAAATAGTTCATAATTAAAGTTAGGTTTTTCCGTTAACCTCTTTATTTATATCTTTCTCCTTAAGTGTCATTGATTCTTTAATGAATAATATATTTATAATCTAATCATAAATTGAGCGCTCTTATTATTCAAGTCTCGAATCAATACTTATGGGAACCATCCATATGATTTCCTAATGAAGGAATGAATTTCATCTTGTATATTAATATTTTTGACTATTTATTTTATTATATTTTCAATATACCAAGAAATTGACACTACATACTTGTGTCATTTCCCGATATGTCAAAAAAATACAATACAATAAATAGGAGTCTATTAATTACTTAGAATTGAGATTGATCCATGTATGATCATCATTGATTAATGTTGACTGCTCTGTATAATAATGGAATTTATCAGAGATTCATAATTAATCAGGCTTCAATCCTATATAATCAAATTATATAAAGTGCTTTCATTCTAATAATCTCATTACTAATAATCTGGATAAGATTGTTTCATTTAGAATCTAATGAACTGTGCTAGTAATTTTAAAGTGAAGATCCCAACTTTAATTTTTAATTATGGACAAATTTAGATTATTTTACTTTAAATATTATCCTCATGTATATAACACTTATATACAATATTTAAAATCACATTTAAGTAATCCAAGGTTTTCAATATTTATAAAGCATCTAAAAAATGTATGCAGAAATAATATTGAAAAAAAAATCTCAAAATGTATTAATAATTAGCAAAAATAAACATCTCTTTCATTTATGGCCACATCTTCCAACATAAAAGAGTGAAGGGTTAATTTGCCCACTTTTTTTTCCCTAAATATCCTAAACATCTTGTTTATATATGCTTACTTTCTATTATTATTTTATTTAATTAATCTCTTTTTTAAAGTTAATCACTTTTTTAAATGACAACCTAAAAATCCATTTAGATAGTGATTCTCTTTAAAAAAATATCATAATCTAATTAAAATAATTTTAACTTAAAATATTATTATGAAGAAGAAAAATAGATGATTAATTTTTTCTATTAATAAAAACGAAAACATATAAAACGATATAAAAAAATGATTTAGAACATTTTATCTTTTAAAAAATTATCATAATTTAATTAAAAAATAATATTTCAAGATGATATAATTTTTTATCTTTAAAAGTTGATAATAATTTACATTTAGTTCTAATTATTTTACTCAATAAAAAATTATTTAGATAAATATTAGTTTTTTTTACTTATTAAAAAAATGCAAATATCCATTAGAATTAAATTGTTTTTTTCAATCCAAATTTAAAACAAACAAAATCCCTTTAATATCTACTCAATTCTCTAACAACAATAATAATTCTCATTCTTGATTTATTCAATAAAAAAGTAAGTCTTAATAATGTTTCCCCTTTTAATATGAAAAGTTAGAAAAAAAAAAAAAAACTTCATTGATAAAAATCGATTTAGGTAATTTTTTTTCATAATTTAATAATGCCCTTATTATATCACTTATATCCATCAAAATTTATTTTAACTATTTAACAAATTCTTCATGTATTTATCTATTTCCTATCCATTTCCTATCCACACTAACTTTTCTGTTTTTAGTTCATATTGGTTCATCGTCTCTTGATATAGGTTTTAGTTCATGTTCTCCTTTTTGACATCCCCTGACGAATTCATTCATTCATTCAAGTTCTTTTGACATCACCAATTCATTCTTTTATTCATACCCTCTTGACACTGGTTCATTCACCCTCTTAATATCGATACATTTCCCCTAATTCATTACCTTCTTAACATTGATACATTCTCCCTCTTGACACTTGCTCATTCCCCCTCTTGACGCCACTTATATATAACTTGTGTTCTTGACTTGTAAACATATAATTGTGGAGTTAAAAAACAGTTCCCTCTTGATCTTTGAAAACTTCACTTTTTCTTTGAATCATAAATATAAAAGATTGGTGTTTGTCTTCGTAGAGCATTTGCGAACTTCTCTAAGGTTGCTATAGTGTCAGTGCAAGATAGCGAACTTCTCTAAGGTTGTTATAATTTCAATGCAAGATACCTCCCTGACTCCTACTAATGTTGGATCTATGTTCTTTTCTACTTGGTATTGATTGTTGATTGCTCTCTTTGGCTTTTTCTTTCCTCATTCTCTCATGAAGTATTAATTTGATATTATTATTTTTTTTATGGATTAATTTCGTGAAAGCATAGATAACTATATTATATTCATTCTTAAGAATTGTATTTGATTTGATTAAGGATTATTTTATATTCATTTTTTAGAATAGTTTTGAATTTAAATTTATTTTTATTATACAACATTTATCGATAATTATCTTTATTCTTATTTAATTATTTTACTATTGATAGCAGTCAAATTAATATCAATGTGGAAAAAACAATGGAGGAAAGAAGAGAAGAAGGTGGGTAGATAAGAAATTGGAAAGATAATTGTGAAAAAGTTTGCAAAATAATTGTGAAAATGTTGCAAAATAATTGTGATGAGAGTTATTTGGGTCATTTTATATATTCATGTATTATTTTAATTAATTTTAAAATATCTAAATTTTTTTTTAATGTTTAAAACAAATCTTAAAATTCTCAATTTAATTAAGTTATCTCATCTAATATGATTAAAACATAATTCACAAAACTTTTGTGTATTTAAAATAATAAATTCAAGCATTCATAAAAACTGTAAATTCCATATTAAAAGATGAAAGGATATTATACACATTATTAGTAATTATTAAATATTAATAATATAATTGGTTTTCAATATTTTATATCTATAAAGAATTTATTTGAAGTAGTCATAAACACAAAACTAAATGTCTAAGTGTTTAATTAATTTTAAAAATATCTAAAAATTATTTAAAGCAAATAATTTATCAACAAATTGTCTTAAAACTCTCAAATTTAATTTAAATTATCTTATCTAATGTGATTAAAATATAATTCATAAAACTTTTGAATATTTAAAATAATAAATTCAACTATTCATGTGATCTTTTAAAAAAAAATAATGTTGTGTTAATTTTCAATATTTTAAGTCTCTAAAGTTATTACAATAAATTTCTAGATGACTATAATAAAAGAATAAATATATGACCTATAAAATGAATCAAGAGCATTTATAATGATGAAGATTAAGTTAATTATAAAATGTAAAAAAAATTAAAGGACAATCTTATGTTATTATAATAAATATAATTTTTATGTATTAATATAATCATATATATTATAGGATAATATATTTGATATATTATTTGTAAATATTATTTATTGATGAATATCTAATTCTTAACTAAGTTATTGATATATTATGTTATTTTATATAGTATTTTAATTATTTTTAAATTATTTAAAGGAAATAATATATCATTAAATTATCCTCTTTGTAATAATAAGTTTATATAGAAAACTCCTAAATTTAATTTAAATTATTCTTCTGAAAAAATAATTCATAAAAGTTTTTAAAATTTAAAATAATAAAATAAATATTCATAATCATTAATTATCTTTTGAAGTGTTATCTCTTCCAATCCAATAGACTTCACCTACGTAATCTTTAAAATTCATATTAGAAAATCATTCTTTTGGAATGATAGAAATATGAAAAAGGATGTGCTATGATACACATCATTATTAAATATTAAAAATTAATTTGATGAAGGGATATAATACCAATAATTTATTTATTAAAAATTAAAAGTTAAAATTGAATTTTAAAAATTAAATTATTGATATTCTATATCTCTTGAATTTTCATAATGATTTTGATCTAAATTCTTTAAATGAAATAGTGATAAAACTAGAAGTTTAGATGATTTAAATATAGGATAGGTATAAAAACTAAGTTAATCACTTAACTATAAAAAATATAAATAATTTAAAGAAATATATAATATAATCTTGTTATAGTGAAAAAAGAAGAAGAAAACAAGAGAAGATGAAATGCTCAGAAAAAACTGAATAGATTTTCATTAAGGGTCTCTTCTTTTTATAGTGGTATAGAATCTCATATTTTATAATACTCCCTTCTTGGATGATCATAAGAAAATGTAAACTACCTTGTTAAAAACCTTGCTAGTAAAACCCAATGGGATGAAACTTGGACAAAGGAAAAAAGAGAGCAATATATCCATATTAGTATTCTCCCTCTCATGTAAACATGATTATGATTTCTTCAATATTTCAATTGGTAGATCTCTCAATCTTCACATTCTGATGTCATACCTTAACTTTTTCAATGTAGTCGAAGGCAACGTCTTTGTGAATAAATTTTGCTAGATTATTGCATGATTGAATCTACTGAACATCAATTTCACTTTTTTCATAGAGCTTGTGAATATAGAAGAATTTAAGGGAGATATGCTTAGTTTAGTCACCTTTTGTGAATCCTCCTTTAATTTGTGCAATACAAGCATTATTATCTTCATGTAACTTGGTTGCATTGCCTCTAATGGAAGGTAGTCCACATGTTTTTTGAATATGTTAAATCATTGGCCTTAGCCATACACATTCACGAGTTGCTTCATGAAGTGCAAGAATTTCTAAATGATTTGAAGAGGTAACTACCATTGTTTGCTTGAGTGATCTCTAAGATATTATTGCACCACCATAAGTAAAAACATATCCCGTTTGACATCGAGCTTTATAAGAATCTGAAAGATATCTTGCCTTTGCATACCCAATTAATTTTGATTTTGATTCTTTTGAATAACATAAGTCATGTCACTTGTTCCACGAAAGTATCATAATATATGTTTAATCCCATTCCAATGCCTTCTAGTTGCGGTAGAACTATATCTTGCTAGCAAGTTGATAGAGAATGCTATGTCTGGTCTAGTACAATTTGCAAGATACATTATTGCACCAATTACACTAAGATATGATATTTTTTGACTAAGCAATTCTTCATTTTCTTCTTTAGGATGAAATAAATCTTTGTTCACTTCAAGTGAATGAACAACCATGGGGAATTGAGTGGATGTCATTTGTCCATATAAAATCATTTTAATACTTTCTCTATATATGTCGATTGATAGACTAATATGTCATTTGAATCATGCTCGATCTGTAGGCTTAGACAATATTTTGTTTTCCCCAAAATTTTCATTTCAAATTTCTTCTTTAAATAATTGACTGTTTTTATGAGCTCTTCAAGAGTTCCTATAAGGTTTAAATCATCCACATATACTACAGATTGTAAGCCAAATTTTCACTTTCTTGATAAAAACACATAGGCAAATAGGATTATTCACATATTCTTCTTTTAACAAATACTCACTCAAATGATTATGTTACGTGCGTACGAATTGCTTTAATTCGTATAGAGATCTTTGTAGCTTGATTGAATACATGTTTTGAGGTTTTGGATTAGTTGCTTCAAGAAATTTGAATCCTTAAGGGATTTTCATATATATATGTCAATATCTATAGATCCATATAAATAGGTTGTAACAACATCCATGAGACGCATATCTAATCCTTCAAAAGACTGTTAAACTTATTAAGTATTGAAATGTGATTGCAACCATTATAGGGGAATAAGTTTCCTCTTGCTTTATATCTTATGATTCATCATTCTTATTTCGCTTTCTCACAAATACCCATTTATATCCAACAAGCTTTATGTTTCTAGGTGTTTGAGCTACAGGTCCAAATACTTTTCATTTTGCTAACGAGTTTAGCTCTGTTTGGATTGTTTCTTTCCATTTTGGCCAATCCTTCTTTTTTTGACATTCATCAACAATTTGTGGTTCTTGATTTTCATCATTTCTCATGATGTACATAGTCACTTGGAATGCAAATATATTGTTTATGATAATGTCACTATGGTTCCTTGTTTCTCCATGTGACTCAATGAGATCTCTTCAGTTTTACATATCAGTATTTGATCAATTTGTGCCTCTTTTGGGGCTAACTGTTTATCAAGTTAGGTTTCATCATTTCACCTTTTTATATTTGTAAGCTCTTGAAGAGTACCAAGCTTTTCATATGTTTTTTTTTCTAGGAACTAAATCATTTGAGCCAATAGGTCTACCACGCTTCAAGCGTATCTCATATTCACTTCTATGGCATTCTCCAATTGTTCTTCATAGACATCAACATGTGTCGGGGTATTTATGGCCAATATGTATGAATTTTGTTACTTTCTTTATATTTGTGAAAGCATTAGGTAATTAATTTTCAATTCCTTACAAATGAATAATCCTCTAAACTTCTAGTTCGCATTGCCTCGTATGGGGATCAAGATAAGACAAGGAAGATACCCATGTGATGTCTCGCCATTCTTCTAAAACTGACTTGCCTCCCTTTAATGGCAGGAAACTTGTCTCTTTAAACTAGAAATTTACATAACATGTAATAATATCCTTCAAAAGTTCAAATATACCAATCATTAGTTGAAAAAACTTTTGGTTCTTTAATGAATATCCATTTGACATATTAAGAAGTTGATGCATCGTTGTTCAACCCGGGGGACCAAGTTAGTCCTCTCAAATTCTTCTAGATTTGATAGAACATCAAGTAGCATTCATATGGATTCATGTGCCGCTAGTGACAAAGTATAAGCTCATCTAGAGCTTTCAATCAAGTTTTCATAGATTGATATATGTAGTAAGGGCATCAATCAACTAGTGACATAGAATGAGCTATTTTGGAGCTTTCAATCAAGTTTCCATAAATTGATATATACGCTAATGGCATCACTTGTATTATTACAATTAATGAGACAAACATCTTAGAATATACTTATTAAGCAATCAATATTATGTGTAAATAAAACATAAACATGTATTAGAAAATGTGATATGTACTATATTAAATAAAAAGACACAACATAAGAAAGTAAAGATCCTACATGAAAATTTAACAATAAACATTTTTCATCACCAATCAATTAATAAATTTTATCATTAGGATTTCTAAAGAAAGTTATAATAATCTAGGTTAGATATGTTAACCTTCTATTTTTTAATCTTTTTCTTCTAATTTTGGTAAAAATCAATAAAATGTTTGATCGCATGACTAGTATGCATCAACAATCATTTTTTGTTAAACTATGGTAGGTTTATTTAGCAAACCTAACTTTTTTTTTCATTTCATCATTTTTGGTGGTAGGGTCTGAATTTCTTCTTAGGAAACCAATGACCCTCATGGATTAAGAAGTTATTGTATACTAGATTTAGATCATATCCCAGTCTATGATCTTATTCCTAATCGGTTACATGCACTTCGGGTAACAATTCGAATCCTACTAGAAAAGATTGGTAGTTATTAATGAAAAACTTATTATTCTCAATTACATCTAGTTATGGTGAACTTAGAGAAGGATCGTAGTCTTTTAGTGGGCATATTTTTTTTTTATATATACTATTATAAATAGTTAAAGGGATATCATATTTTAAAGACATAGAAATTACATACAATAACAAGCTAAATATAAAAACTAAAAATATTTAAATAAATTTATAAATGTGAAACATTTAACTATGCCTTTTCATGAAACTTGACAACTATTTTAAAAATGAAGCATGGAAATTATAGATCTAGATATTTAAACCTTCATCTCTAACAAAAAGAACACTAATGATACATTTCAAATCCAAATAATAGAAAATTAAGGATTTCAATAATTGAATTCTAAAAAAAGATAAAAACTCATATTTCATAACTTCAGGCTATAAAAAATATATAAAATTCTTATAGTCCTAGGATATAAGTGAAACAACAATGTTTATATCATAATACTTATGATAATCTCTATTTATGTATAACATATATCTTGTTTCACATAAGTCATATTTTTCGTACCTTACTACCTTAGTCATATTCTCTATACATCTAGGTCACATTATTCATACCTTAGTACTGAATTATATTCTTTGTACTTGAGTTGCATTATTGCTACCTTAGTACCAAAGTCACTCTTTTCATACCTTAGTATCTAGGTTACATTTTTCTTACTTTACTACCTAAGTCACATTTTTCATACTTCAACTATATTATTCATATCTTTATACCTAGGTCACATTTTTTGTACCTTAGTACTTAAGTCACATTCTTTGTATTTAGTACTTAGGTAACATTCTTCGTACCTAGGTCACATTTTCGTATCTTAATACATAGGTCACCTATTTTGTCCCTTCAGAATTAGGTCATTTTTATATACCTTACTACTCTAATACTCTTTTCATATCTTAACACCTAGCTAGGTCACATTTTTTGTACTTTAATACTTTGGTTACCTTTTTTTTTTTCATACCTTAATATTTAGGTCACATTCTTTACACCTAGGTTTTATTATTCATACCTACATACCTAAGTTACCTTTTTTTGTACCTTTATAATTATGTCACATTTTTCATTTCTAAGTTAATTTTTTATGCTTTAATACTTAGGTCACCTTATTCATACCTTAATATTTATGACACATTTTTTGTATCTAAGTCACATTATTCATGCCTTAATATTCAAGTTACTTTTTTCTTACCTAAGTCATTTTTTATTTTATTTTATACATTAGTACTTATATCGGATTCTTCATATTTAGATCATTTTTTCATACTTAGGTTACATTCTCTGTACCTTATACTCATATTATCTTTTTAATAAATTTTTATTTTTTAATTTTTCTTTACTTTTATTTTATTAGTAGTTGAACACGTGTAGTGCACGCGGTTGATATTTGGGTGATATTGCTTTCACAATCTAATATTTTATTCAATTACTGCCTGCATTTATTATTATTATTTTTTTATATAAACTTTTAGTTTTTTCTTATTCACCATGACCCCTATATATCAAATTCATAGAATATTAGTGATTTAATATTTCAATAAGTTTTTTTTTTCCTTTTGAGTCTATTATATTGGATAAAAGTTAGAAACTCATATAAGAATTTATTTTTATTTTTTATAGCAATCCAAAATTTTCTACCTATTATTACTTTAACTAAATTCTTTTAACTCTTTTTCTCATATGATTTCACTGAGAATTTATACTGTGGGGCTTAAGAGGTGGAGTGAATATCCCAATCCCACACAATTCTTATAATAAATTTTTAGAATATCATGTAATGTTTGAAAAATAGTTTTTTAAAATAATGTGTTTTTTCCCATTATATTTGATAAAAGGTATGTGAATTTGTTATTTATTCTTATCTTACTTTTAGCTTTTTGCTAATCACTATTGCAAAATTCAATTTTTATTTTTTTATTTTTTTTATGGTAATTCTAAGATCAAATTTTTAAATATTAATAATTTAAATTTTAAAATACTTATCTTACTTTTAGCTTTTTGCTAATTTCAATTATAAATTTATAATAATTAATAATGATTGGTAACATATCTCTTTATTAAATTTAGAAGTTGTATATATATATATATATATTCATTATTAAAAAAATAGAAGTTTAACTATAAATTATTTGCTTTAAATAATTTATAAATAAATTAAAATTAATAAAATAATATATAAAATGACAAATTAAAATACAATATTAGTTATAAATATATTAAAATAATTTAACTATTTCTTTTTTTTTTTTTGCGGGCGCGCGCACACATATATATATATATATATATATATGAAATGACCAAAATACCATCTTCTTCAAGCTCTTACACCCACTCATCCAAAACTCTAACCCTAGCCCTATTTTTTTTTCCCTTCATGATCAATTGTTGCTATCAATCACAATTGGTAGTAATAACCTGTTCTACAACCTAATTTTTTTTCAAAGTAAAAAAAAACGGAGGAATAAAATCAAAGAAGGAAAGAGAAAAGAAAACGAAGAAAGAAAAAGCAAATGATAGAAAATGAAGAAGAAATTGGGTTTTGAATGAATAGGTAAGTAAAGGTTGAAGAAAAGAGTATTTTGGCAATTTCACATCTAAAGTTTATTTTTTAAAAATAATAAAAATAGATTGATGTGTAAAGAGATTGGATGGATGCATTTAAGAACACTGTTTCTCTTTCTTTCTTTCTTTCTTTCTCTCTCTCTCTCTCTCTCTCTCTCTCTCTCTCTCTCTCTATATATATATATATATATATATATATATATATATATATATATTAAAGAATCCTAGAAAATTTGATTAAAAAATAAGAAGAAAACAAATATATCGTGAGGTCTTCTAGTTCTTCCTCTTATTTAAAGGATATAGATTTGAAGCAAATCTCAATTCTTAAATAATGAATGAAAACTTTTTTATTTCTCTCTATTTAAACTAATTCTTAATTTTCTTATTCCTTACCTCTCTATTTAATTTAATGGATGAAAAATGTTTAACATTATAAAATTTGTTCTCTTTTTTCTTCACCTCTTAATTTAATTTGACAAATGAAAGCTTCTTCTTCTTCATCATTTTATTTCTCTCTTAATCTAGACCATTGATTTAAAAATCGGATCAAACCAGACAGTTTGACCGTTAACCAGTGATCTTTCTGATTTGATCCACCCTTTTGAGCTGGTGAGCTATTAAAGCGGACTTGAATCATCGGAACTGATGATCAGGTAGGTGAACTGAGTGAACTGACCGATTTTTAGTGAACCAAACGGTTCACTACATATCCATTTTTTTCCATGAGAGAGAGATAAAGAGATGGTAGGAATGTGATGATTGTTGGTTGGCAATTAACAGTCATGCTCGAGTTCTTGTTGATGGTGAGGTGGTCGCTGCTTAGGGTAGGCATGGGTATGGTGAGAGAGAGAGAAAGAGAAAAAAAAATTGATAAGAGGAGGAGAAGAAGAAGAATAAGAAAAGAAATGGGGAAAAAAAGGAAAAAGGGAAAACACAACAAAGAAAATAAGAGCATTAAGAAAAAAGGAGCCTTGGGATGGGGGGTGTGGGGGTGGAGATGAGAAGAGAGGATTTTAGGGTTTTGTTTTTTAAATGAATGGTGGAGATTAAGTATGAAAATGGAGGGTCCAGATGGATTCTTTGAAAAATGATTGAATGTTCTAAAATGGGTATAAATAAGTTTAAAATTGGGTTTTTTTTTCAAAATACATTTATGTTTATATTTATTATTTAATTTGATATATTAAACATAAAAATGAAATATTATTAAAATTTTAATTATATATATATATATATATATTTAATTTCTTATAAATATTTTTAATTTTAATAATATATAAATTATATATTTATGACATTATCGATTCGACTACGGTTCAACCATCGGTTCGACCAGTGAACTATGAACATGTAATTTTTTTTGGTTTAGTGATCGGTTCGATTATGAAAACATTGATCTAGACTGACGAATGTAAAATATTTTATGTTTCAATTTTTTTTAAAAGGCCCAAGCTACCCTTCTATTTATATATTCTTCTCTCATTTATGCTAATCCTTCTTCTTTTATCATATATATTTTTTTAAAATCTTATTCTTCTATTACAAATGCCTAAGTTACCCTTCTATTTATCTTTTCTTCTCTCATTTATGCTAATCTTCTATTACAATTTTTTTTAAAACCTTCTTCTATTACAAATGCCCAAGTTACCCTTCTATTTATCTCTTCTTCTTTCATTTATACTAATCCTTCTTCTTCTTCTATTATAAAATTTCTTCTTCTTTTTCTTTTTCTTAACTAATAAATGGTAAGTGTTTAACATTAATTATGAAATTTGATCCTATTCTACTTCTTCTTCACTTAACTTAAATTAATGAATCAAAGCTTTTTTTTTTCCTCACCTCTTAATTTAAACTAATAAATGTAAAATGTTTCTCTTTTTCTTCTTCTTCTTCTTCTTCTTCTTGGTTGTCTAATGAGATATTACACATAATAAGATCTCGTCTTGGGCAAATCCCATATTGCGGACTTACCACTTGTTTTATTATTTTAAAAATTGGATTTGTGCTTTATCGACTCATTTTAAATCATAGTTCAAAGGTTACAAATTGGTGGGTTTTACTTTTACCTACTTGTTTTATTATTTTAAAATTTGGGTTTATACTTTATCGACTCATTTCAAATCATAGTACAAAGGTTAAATACTTCTTTTCGAAATTCGAAGAAGTTATCATATGTTCTTCTTCTTAACTAATGAATGGAAAATGTTTGACATTTTGAAATTTGATCCTATTCTATTTCTTCTTCACCTTTTTATTTAAATTAACCTCTTAAATTAAATTAATGAATCAAAGCTTTTTTTTTTTCCACCTCTCAATTTAAACTAATGATGTAAAAATGTTTCACATGAATTTTATTATTTTTAAAAGCCCAAGTTACCCTTTTATTCATTCCTTTCACAAAGAAAGAAAAATGTTAAGACTCAAACAAATCTAATCCTAAACCAATGAATCAAAACATTTCTTCTTCTTTCTATTTAAACTAATTCTTTTTCCTTCTTCTTTACTTTGAAGTTATAAAATTTTTAAAAATGTCCGACTCTTCATCTTGAATGGAAAGTGTTTGGCAATATTTGTCTTCTTCTTCATCATCTAACTAACCCACACATTGTTATCTTTCATATTTTGTTATGGTTCTTTTTGTATTTAAAAGCTAAAATTCAAACTTCAGATTAGAATCACTTGATCTGATTGTAACAAATTCGTATATACTCTTGTATATTTCAAACTCGATAAATGCATATACAAAACCTCTTAAAGAACAATAGAGGCTTTAAGTAATTTATCATCACTTTTGTATTTCCATGGTATCAAAGCTTCCAACTCATCTCCAAATATCATCAACTGAATATTCTAATACAACATCTCTAAACATTACAAACGAAAATATATACCAACGTGCCTCTACAACAATTCCCAACTGTTTCCATAACACCTTTAGTCATCTAGTACCAATCAAATTTTGTTGTAGAAATTGTTTACTTTGGAAATCTCAAATATTACTTGCAATCTAAAGCCACAACCTTGGCAACTATCTCTTTGACACTATATCCTATCCTCCAAAATAACTTATTGAGCTTGAAATAAAGCAAAACATCAATCCATAGTTTGTTGTGTAGGAACTATAAGACCAACTTCTATTATATATGCTGACTCTCGATTTCACTTTTTGAAACTATCCTTGGATATATAGCTGGTTGTGAAGCCTCTCATGCAATATAGACAACTAGTCTTCAATTGTTGCTAGCTTCACAAACCTCCTTCATTGTCAATTTTAGTTACCAAATACTAAGAACAGTTCATTCACCATTGATGATTACCTCCTTAAAATGAAGTGCCTAGCAGAGAAATTGGTAGTTGTAGGAGAACTAATTGAGGACCAGTGTCTAGTTTAGAATTCGAGGACTAGACATTGATTACAATCTGTTTGTCACTTCATAAAAAATTTTAGTTAAATTTCAATATTTTTTAGTAAAGTAATTAGAAGACTAATATGAATTCTTGTACAGTTATGAGAAGCATTGGGATGTGGTACTAAGTGACGAAATTTCATTGGAAAAAATAATGTAGCAACTATTTCAACAACCCTAGAGAATCAAGCAACTGAGTTATAGTAGCTTGCTTAATTTTAATGGCTGAGAATTTAGCCAATATTTCTACTTTTAGGTGGCTATTGTAGTAGCCACTTATTGTCACAAGATCAACTCAAAGAGGGCTTAGGTACATGTGTAAACTGAGGATCTAGTTGGAATACTTAGGATGATTAGTTGTATAATACATGGCAGCAGCTTGGAAATGAGTCAGGTGCTAGCTATAATTATGCTTTGCTGAACCATTTTTAATGAAGCAAGTAGAGATTTAAAAATTGAATGAAAAGCTCTAAAAGTTGCTTTGTTTTTTTTCTTTTGGTATAAGGTTGCAACTGAGGCGTTATCAAAGTAGAGGAGCTGAAAATTGCTAAAAATCAACTTATATACCTGGTAGACAAATTATTTTAAAATTTTATTTTCTAATAGTTCTTTGAATTGAAACCAGTTATTTAAATGATAATTTGGGTTATTTATGTCTTGTGAAAACAGTTACTTTGCTGAATTATTCATTTTTGTGAAAACTCTTATTATATTTGATGATGGAATAAAAGTAACATTGATTGAAATGTTGAAATTTGTTGCTTATGGTTAAAGTATGCTTTATTTTGAGATATCTATTTTCATGTTTGGAAACTAACTTGAATATGAAACATGGAGAAGTGCCAAAGGCATTATAAATTTAGATTCAAGGAACCATGATTAGTAGCCCTATGAAAAGTAATGAGGGAGAATAATCCCTAGGTGAGAGCCTTTGAAGGAAGAATGGTAAATTACTCTAGGTTGAAAAACCCAAAAACAATCCTTAAGAAAATCCTGACATGGATATAATTTGTGGGTGGGTGGGTGGGTGGGTGGGGGAAGGACAGACATGTTAAGATAGGGCCATTAAAAGTATGATATGATGTAATAATAAAAATATTTCATTGTTATTTATATATTATACATGATAGATTTCTCTGTAGTACCAAATTACTTAAGCTTAAATACACAGTAACTTTGGTTAAGAAAAACCAAAGAAAAAGTTACTTTGACTTTTGTAGTATTCCAAGTATCGTCCTTAAGGACTAGCTTATAGAAATTGTCAATACTAGGTTAAATGAAATGCTTTTACTTAAGTCCTAAAAGGGAAACAATATATGAAATGATCTTTATGAAATAGAGTTAAATAAAGGAAACTAAATTGATAATGGTGAAAATATTGATTTTTAATTCAAATGATTCAAGTCTAGAGCTTTCCATAATCTAACTTTGGGTATAGAAATAAGAGAAAACAATGGTTTCTTAAATAGGGCGATCTTAGGGATTTGGGATCATTGTTCGCAATCAATCTAAATTCTATGACTTAGAATTGCATCCAAAACCTGATTTTTTTTTTTTTAATAGATTGTTCATGGTTTGACGTTTTAACATTTTCTATTCTGTGTAGCTTTATCTTGGGGTAGGTAATAATAGGGAAAACCAAGATAACTAGTGATCAAGAGTTATTGAGAATCACTATATTGAGTAATAATCTACCGTATCATTCCCTAATACCACTAACATGGATAGGACCAAAGATTTATAAATTGTAACCTAACCATTCATTAATCTTGTTGTTAGAACTATTTATCCATTGATCCTATAAATTTCTAACCCTTAGGTTTTTATGTTTCAAGCCCCAAATTGGTTTTTTAGTCTTTTAAGGGGTTGATGTCACATTCACAATCTATAATAGAGTAAAAATCCATATATTGAATCAAAAGAAACTAAAAACAATTTATTAAGTAAAAATGAAAGAAAACAAACTAAAATCACTGTCTTTTTCCACCTAAAACATCAAAACTCCAAAAAAAAAAAACCTCCAAAACCTAGAACTAAGAAAGTCTATGTGGTAAATTCAATAACTTATGACACACTTTCATTGACCACTTATTTCTCAAATGATTGCCTAAAAATAACAAAAGAATATGAAGATCTTGATTTCCAGTTATTTGGGGTCCACTTACAGCTGGTGGAGTGCCCAAGACACAATTCTCAAGGTAGAAAAGTACAATCTCAAAGTGGAAGTGAGTAATTTCGAAATTAGGGTAATTTTGAAATCACCATTTCGATTTCGAAATGGCTATTTAATTTTGTCTAGTTGTCTTCAAATGACCATAACTTTTTCATTTTAGCTCCAATTTGCACATTGTTTAAAGTGTTGGACTCTTGACTTCTTAAGATTCAAAATGATCTTTAACCAAAATTAATCTGGGGAAGTCTTTAAAAAATCATATCAAATTGAAGGTATGTGATGCTACCAGGTTTAAATTCTAATCCTCATTTTGAACTTTGAGCTATGACCTCTAATCTTCTTTCTTGTGTTTTCTTGCTCTACATATCTCTTCGTAATATTTATTTCTCATCCCTTATGCTATGTATTGCTTCATTTGTATTTGTTGCAACTCTCATCATACTTAAGAATTGTTAGAGCTCTTTGTATGTACATTAAGATCCTTCATTATCATGGATGAAAGAAGTTCCTTTAACTTGTACCCTTTTCATCTCTTAAACTTGGATTTTAGCTCAAGATATATGTTAAACTCATTGCTAGGGTTAGTAACAATTTGACTTAATTGAGATGATTTAAGCCTTTTTATCACATAATTTGCTCTTTAATTGTGCAATTATAACACAATTTATGACTCTAATCAACGACTTGAATGCATTAGGAGTTGCATGGAAGATCCAAGTCATGGGTTCCTTGCAAGTAAATGAATTGTTCACAACTATTTCATGGACTTGAGCAACCCATTTGAGGCTATAGTGTACTACCACTTAATTGAAGAGATGACTTGTCTTGGTCATGGGGTTAGGTTTCTTATGGTGCATGCATTAGTGTGTATGATTGCACATTGGATAGGACCTATGGAGAATCATGGCATTGACTATTAGGTATGTTGCAATTGAACCCCTAAAAGCAAGACATAATGTAACAAAGTTAGACTTAAACCTCCCCTTGCTATCCCTTTTATGTATTGACATTGATTTGATCATTCAATTAGTATTACTTGCATTGTGCATGACTTGGGTATATTAAGAGTTGCATAGAGGATACAAGTTTTGGGTTCCTTGCAAGATGATAACTTGTTCATAGTTGGTTCATGGATTTGGGTAATCTAATAGAGATTGTAGTGTACTACCTCCTAATTGGAGGGATGATTTGTTTTGGTTGTAGGGATGAGTTTCCCATGATGAGTGCACTAGTGTGTGTGGTTACATATTGGACAATACTTACGATGAATCATGATACAAGGATATCAAATTGTCATGATTCACGAAGTTACTATGCTGCATGCACTCTCAAGGACCTTGAGATGACATTAAGCTTGTGTTGAAATTAATAGGAGGCTTTGACTTATGGGTGACACTTTGAAGTAGTCATATCTTTCCTACAAATTGGGTCACTGTTGATGGAAGCTGGTGGCAACATGTATTTTCAATAAAGGTGTTATGATATCTCATAAGATTGAAACAACATTTCACATTGGATGGTCTAAAGGACAAGTGATCAAGAAATCTCTAAATGTAGTAATTCCTTTAGTGGAATTTGACATATGCTCCTTGAAGTTAGAATATGTTAATTGATCACATAATAGGTGGATTTGTAATTCAAGGATTGGAGAAGTAATCTTGATGGGTTAATAACACTACTTTGTTAGATTACAGACACCAATTCATGAAGAGTTTGTATACAATGAATAGTAGGTTACAAACCTGAGCTTTATCTCGTTCTAATTTCATAGGGTACTAGATTGCAGTTGACTCTCTCTAGTAAAGTGTTGAGCCAACTTCAAAATTAGAGTTTAAGGGAGCCAATATTTTCCTATTGGTCCCAATAGTCCTTACTCAAGCTCTTAGTTCATGGTGGTATTGACTCCCTTAGTGAAAAACTGATTTTTATAAAGTTAGAGTTGCCACTTATTTTTATTTTTATTTTTTAAGGGAAAATAAAATAAGAAACAAAACCCTAAAAGTGACTTCTTGTTTTTAGAAAAACGTGTCTTTGAAAAATCTAAGTCTAAGTCCAAATGTTAGGTTACCTATCAGGAAGGTACTATAATGGTAACACCCTTCCAAGCCCTAAAAATAAGTCTCTGGTAATAAGTTGAGGTGCAAATGATCAATAAATCAAGGATACCAAGGATAGCAAATGTGATTATATCTAAAGCCAAAGAATATTTTATTCCATTCAAAACATTCATAGCAAAGGAATCAAGCATACGAGAAAGAAAGATAAGTGTACCTGAGCTATAACCCAAAACACTTTCATGAAAACATCAAAGTTAGTTTAACATATAATACTTATTTCATCCTATTCACGAAACCAAGTACTAATCAAAACATAATGAAGCAATATAATGTATGAAGATGTTCACACCCAAAGCATGTCTACTTACAAAATTAAAGGGATAGAAGGTGTGAATGATGTACTTGGATAACATACATAGCTTTTAATGTGCTTACATATCGTTAGAGAGGGTTAGAATAATTATAATAACAAAAACCATGATATCAATATGAAATATACATGACATATATACAACCTAAATGAAATGACAAGAACTCAATAAAATTAAATGTCAAGAAAAATCTAAACACAAAAGTGTATATTTCATGCAACCACTATCACAAGGCAAGTCCTCATAAAATGTCAAAAAATAGTTTAAGACTTAAAGAAACATTAGCTATCACATAGGACATACATATATTTCATTGTCAAGGCTAAACTAAAATACTAGAGAAATAGAAACACCAAAATTAATGTCTAAATCAAATGACACAACAAGTGGTTAGAATAGTCAGATTCACTTGAAAAATCCTAAATAAATACCTAGAAACTATTTTAATGGAAACAATGGTAATAAAAAACCATATAGAATAATTATCTACATAAAATAGTAATCATACCTGGATCTAGATGTTCTCATATCAATTCCAAGTTGTATAAGTTGTTGTAGATGAATCTGAAACCACGAAAGTCTTTGTAGATCTTGTCTACCCACTAGTTTTCCACCCAACCTCTCTTCAAAAGGCTCCAAGGATGAGAAATGAGTAGACTTTTCTCTCTTAGAGGAAAACTAGGGTTCACTCTTTGGAGGCTCTCTGGAAGAAGATAGTAAAATAGTGTGGGAAACCTTAACCTAAAGGACTATATATGGGGCTCCTAATGGACTTAAGTGAATTGAGCCCAATTGGGCTTGGGTCACCTAATATAGCTCACGCGAGTCCTAATTAATTAATTAGCCTTATTAGGCTCCAATTAATTAATTAGCTAGCTAATGCTAGAAAACTAATTCATAACTAGTGTAACCTTGTATTTGTTCCAAAACACCCCTATGCACACTTATGAAGCTAAAACCCAATATCATCAAAATAAATGTGCCTCTTTGATTTAGAAGCTTAAGAGGGAACCATTGGAACCCTAAGTGAATCTCGAGACTCTTTTTTAGCATCAGATTGCAACTACAAAATCAATAAATAAATAGAAGAGGAAAATAAACTCTTAAGTAACCATTATGAATACATTTGCTACTTGTATTTTAAAAATTAACAAATTCTACACTACTCTTTTTGTCAAAAATACATGTTGGCAACCTTTTTTTTTTTTTTGAATAATTTAAATAATTTTGAGAGCAAAAATAAAAATTGGTTAAAAAAGAAATTGGAAAAAAAATGGACATTGCCAACAAACTTCCATAGTTGGATAATTTTGGTGATTTTCGAAAAAAAAATCCATGTTTGTGATTGTATATTTTATTGTCATTTTGTTCTTGTTTTGGAGAGAAAAATTGGTTGTAAGATAAGACAAATGTCTTTTTTTCCTTTTTAGTTTTTTAAATATGTCATAAAACCAAAATGATAATAGGTACACCATGTTTTTACTTTTTAATTTCTCATGTCCTTATTTTTTGTCTCCACCCAAAATGAAAACATGGGTGTCATATCATTATCTATACATTGTTCCCTACTCTACATACTAACCAATAGGGATGGGAATGGGTGGGATTTTTTGGGTAATCGCCCACCCCACCCCTAATGGGACGGATTTAAAATTTAAATAAATAGGTTAAGGGCGAATTTAGGATTTTTTTTAAAAACCTCGAATGAGTTCATGGTGGATTCGAGTATTGCCTTGTCTCACCTCGCCCCAATTGTATATAAAATTAATTTAATTTAATTTTTTATTTTCTCATTTTTAATATACATATAATAATAATAATAATAATAATAATAATAATAATAATAATAATAATAATAGAATATTTTTCAATAAAATAAGTTATAAAAAAGTATAAATTTTAATTATTTATAAAATATATTTATTTTAATGTAATAAAAAAAATTAATATATATATATTAAATTTAAACAGGGCGAGTATGGAGAATTCATATACTCACCCTACCCCGTTTAATTCTTTTAATAGGATGAAGATGAGAATTATTTTGAATAAATTGGATGGGGTTGGGATGAGATCAACCCATCCTGAATCTGCCTCGTGTTGTCATCCTTACTAAGCAACCTTTTTTTTTTTTTTTTTTTATGCCAAAGTGAATAATTTTTATATGTTATTTTTTTTCTACACATATTTTTCACATTCCATGTGTGACTAGTTGTGTGAATTCTAACTTTTTAGAATTAATATGTTTAAGGTTTTCTATTTTAAATTTACATATTTAATTTATATTAATTAGTATTTCAATTATCTTTTAAATTCATTAAATACAATTCAACAAATGTATGCAAAGAAAAAACTATTTAATTATAAATATACGAAATTATTGTTATCCTCTCTACTTGATTTCTTTTTGCGATTTCAGATTATTGATTCTTGAAACTTTATTGTTGTTTTTGTTCACATGGGAATCATGTGTTGAATTGAACATCCATGATAAAAATTTATACTACAAAATAAAAAAGGTAGGTTGCTTACCATTCTTTATTAATTCCTTTTTCTACATGTACTACTTAATAACTTAAACACTATTCTCTATAGATTTTCATACAAACTTTTTGACAATTGCATCTTTTGTTTTAATAGTGGCTATATATTAGGGATTCAAGAAAGATATATAAGAGGTATTTGATGTTCATGTTTTGCTTCATGCTATGATATAACTATTTCACCTTCTAAACTGAATATTGCATTTCTATACTATACATTTTTTTTTTCTATTCAACCATTTGTGTAATTAAAGTTTTTACTTGGAAATAATTAAATTAAAAGATCAATAAAAGAAACTATGAGATCCTATAGGAAAAAGGCATAGTAACTTTCTTTGGTTCTTTTGTGCATGCATATGATATATTATATCATTATTATGCATTGGTTCTTTTTTTTCTAACTTTTTGTTTTGTTTCTTATTTTGCATTCATGCGAGAAGGATGCTAGAGTCCCCTCGCCAACTATTAATAAAGGGAGTTGTGCTAACCATGATTGAGGTGGAAATTTGTGACAAATTTTGAGGTAAAAGGTCATCATGATCCATCCTTTATGGTACATATATGATCCGCATATGATGGATTCTCCTCACCCTTTGTTCATGTTGATTGATTGTTTTGTGATTCATCCTTGTTAGACCACTAATTTATTTTATTATATAATTAGCATACATATTTTGTTGTTAGCATCACTTACTATAGATACATTTATTACTAGTGAAGTTATGTGGTATATGTTGTGATTTTCACAAGCAAGTTGTAGAATAAAATATTTGTTACTATGAATCATGGTTAGATAGTACAAAAAATATATATAATTATAATATGGAAAATAAAAAATTGTAAATAAATTGTGATAAAAATATTTCATCATTAAATATATTTCTTGATGAAACATTTTCATTGTTGATGGTTCTCATATTTTATAATTCATTGGCAATATGTTTTAGAGATGAAATTATTTTGTCAGTAAAAAGATTTGCCGATGAAATGAATTTTTCAGACCAATTTTGTTCATTTTTAGAGATATTTTTTTTTTTTTACTTTTGTTGATAAAATATTTTGTTGGGAAAAACCTTCAATAAATTTTTTTATTTCATTAGTGAAAACATTAGGTAATGAAATATGATTTTTGTTGGGATACTTTTAGCAATGGGTCTAGCTAGGGTGACTAAAATGACACAAAGCATTTTTCATTGATAAATGTTTTACAAACGAAATTGAACTTTTAGTGACAAAATATTTTGTCATTAAAAGTTTTTTTTTTCTTGTAGTGGATATATAGTATAAAAGATTTAAGCACTTTGAAGAATGCAAAAGGATCTTTGGTTATAAGTAGAGTTAATTATTCTTTCATTGGAAGGTGATATGGATCATGTACATCTTTATCTAGAATAAGCATAGTGTTTTTCATACATTTATTCGATATTAAAAGGTAGAAACAATAAAGTGTTTAGACAATTTGAATCTATAGAAATCTACCAAAAGGAAAACAAGGAGACTTTGTGGAACATAAGAGAGTTGTGGCATAGAGTAAGTATTTACAAGGTCAAATATTATGGATTTAGGATTGGAGACAATGGATGTTCATTGGTATTCCTTTACTTGGCTAAAATTTATAGTGGTTGTGGCTTAGACAATTTTTTACATGGAGTACATTAGGTGTCTACTTTGATTGTGACATGTTAAAAGAGTAATGTGAATCGATGAAAGCATGGGGGAAAAGTCGAGTGTACAATAGACATATGAACTAGAAATAGGTAGAAGATTGATCGATTTGATGGAATTTAATCTAAAGTAGAAATTGTTAGAAGGTGTTTTTGTTGGAATATCTAGAAAAATCCATTCCATTCCCTAGATCACAAGGGTGTATGCATCATCTATCTTCCTAGGGATACTAGGTCTAGGCAAGGGAAGCATTTCAAAATTAAAACTTTAGATCTAGGGCTAAAAAAACATTACCTTTTATTCTTGTGTTCCTAGATCTAATCCAATCATTGTAGAGAATCTTGAAGACTTTGTGATCTTTTTCTTGATATCTCTCTCTTGGACCTTGGCACTAAAGAAATGTGGATTTATCTCTTTATGGGAATGGAGGTTAGGGTTATCTCTCTTTAAAAGACAATGGACAAGTATGCAGAAACCTCAAAAAGGGTTTATATAGACTTATATGTGGGCTTATGTGAATTAAGCTCATCTTAGGATTGAGTCACTTAATCTAACTCATTAGGTTTTAATTAATTAATTAGTAATATTGGAGTCTAATTAACTAATTAGCTTAATCTAGAAAAACCATTTATAAGATCTTGTGTAACTTTACATATTTACCAAAATGCTCTTTTGTTGTTGTACATATGAATAAAAAGCCAAAACATCCCTCAAAATAATGTGCCACCAAGGAATGTGAGCTCGAGTAAGGACCATTGGAACCTATAAGAAAATATTGGCTCCCTTATAATCAAATTATAAATTTGACTTAACAGCCAACTACAAAGAATGAAGTATATATACTTTAGTATCTTATGATATTAAATCAAGATATAAATCTCAATTTCATGACTTACTAATCACAACATGCAACCTTCCCATGACCTAGTGTTTGTAATCTAACTAGGAATGTGATATTCCTCTCAATATTACCTCTGCCATCCTTGAGTTTTGAACCCTCTTATTATGTGATCAATTGACACACTCTAGGTCACTAAGAGCAAGTATCAAATTCCACTAAAGGAATTACTATGACTACATATTTCATGATCACAAGTCCTTAAGATCACCCATAGGAACATACTGTTTCAAACCCATGAGATATCATGGTCTCTATTTTGAGAATACATGTTGTCACTTGTCTTAATCAATAGTGACTCAATCTATAGGAAATATATAATCACCTTAAGGTCTCACCCATAGGTCAAAGCCATAGATGGCCTTAACACTCACTCAATATTCTCTTGAAGTTTAGAGCTCATATAGTATAATAACTTGTTGAAGTCATAACTACTTAATAACCAATGTCATGATTCATCATAGGTCCTATTTAATGTGTAACCATATACACTAGTGCACTCACCATGAGAAACTCATCCCAATTCTATGATAAGTCATCCTCCCCATTTAAAAGTAGTGCACTATATCCTTAGATGGATTACCCAAGTCTATGAACTAGTTGTGAACTACTCTTCTAACTTGCAAGGAATCTATGACTTGGATTTTTCATATGACTCCTAATGCACCCAAGTTATGTACAATATAAGTAATGTAGCCCTAAATGATCAATACAAATATAATGCACAAAATAGGATTGTAAATGAAATCATTTATTGTTACATCATATGCTTTTAAGGGCTTTCTCCTAACAATTTTGAATTCCTATTTAATATAGATATATTCCTTTTGGTGGATAGTTGAGGTACTATGGTACTAATAATATCTGAAATATGCTATAGAGTAAGTATATCTCCTAAGCTCAATTCTATTCAATTGTAGTACCCAAGAGTATTAGGTGTTAAACTCATAATGATTCCACATGAAAAATCCTATTTTCAACCCATAATAAGAAGACTTAAGGGTAATGTGATTCAACAAGAAAAAAATATTAAATTAAATTGAATTTTAAGTGAAAAACAACCAAGGATTTGATCTCCTAATACTGCCTTGTGACTCTACTAGATTTCCAATTTATCTTGTAACCTATTAGTGTCTAGGTCAAGGTTATTAAAGATTTTAAACACAACTCTATAAGAAAACCTTTAATGGTTTGAATTTTGTAGGTGGATTGAATGTTAATCAATGCATAGTTCAATCTTGTTGTCACAGACAAATTGATGGTTGCTTAGTTTGCCCCATAACATTGTAGATTCCATACAAGAAACATTCAACTCAATTTCACTATTGAACACTAAGGGCTTATTAGGGAATGATTTCTAAAATAATGCTTAATTGTGTTTTAGAACTAAATTTTGTTTGAGAATTCAAATATGAAAACAATTTTTTAAACTCATTCTTCATCAAGATATTGTACACTTACATAAAATGCAAAAGTTTCCAATGTACTCTCCATATTTCTAATTGTTGCTCAAAACACTAAAAAAAATGAAAATACCTTGAATTTGTTTTGAAAATAATTTTATTTTAAAAACAATCTATTTTTAGAACAAATTCTCAAAAAAAAAAAAATCTCAAACATTTGGTAAACATGCTTTCGCAATTAAAGGATAATTAATCCTTTTCAAGATTGTATTTGTCTTGGTAAATTTCTTAAGAGAAAAGGATTAGGGTCATTCTTAATTGTTCTTTTAGACAATATGGTCTTCTGATATTGTTAAAATAGTCTTTATTTTCTTTCAAGTTTCCTTCATAAATGATTGGACTACTCTAACTTCAATATTTCCTAATCTTCTTCGTTAACAACTAAACTCTTCAATGCAACGATTGACTTACATTTGTTAATGATAAGCTCTTTTCTCCCATGTTATTCACTTTGTCAACCCTTAAATTTATCAACATCAACTTATTCTTCCTCAAAAACTTCAACTATACTACCAACACAAATCAAATCCAAAAAACGAGGGTCTAAGTGATAAGCAATACTAAGAAGTCAAAGTTAAGTACTCAAATGATTTTAAAGGCATAACAAAATGCCTTAAAAATAACATGTTTGAGTTTTCATCAACGGTAAAATGATATTGTATAAAATAAATCATATATTGCTATTTTTTTTTATGAAAATATGTTTCTTTATAGTATAAGTAAAGTTATTAAGAATATATCTATAAATAATTTAAGTTATAAAGGGGAAAAGTTATGAGATAGAGATGACCATAGAAAGCTTATATCGAGTAGGTAGAGATGTGAGGAAAAATTGTAGACACTCAATGAAGCAAAGATTCATGGTTTAAGATATAAAGAGTGGAGAAAAATTAATGATATAGTTCAAGGCTTAATAGTTGTATCTATTTTTTTTTTATCATCTTTAATATTTTTTATGTTATGGTGGAATGATTTTCTCTTATACATAAAAGAAAATATAATTGGAGAAACCATGTATTGAATTTATATGTGATTGATTTTATTTTTATGTTGTTGCATCAATAAGTAGCATTATGGTTTCCATGGCACAATAGAGAAATTTTATATTTATTCATATTAGTTGAGTTTATATTTAGGTTTGGCCACTGAAGATAAAATGACTTAATAAAAAACTTTGAACTATATGATAATAACTATCAAACTCTTATTAACTACTTATATTTTATTTAAATTAATATATGACCATGGTTTTAAAAACCAGATTGTACCGATCGATCACAATTCTAGTCCGGTCCAGTCTAGTGAATTGAGTTGGTGGATGGTTGAACCGGAAACGGACTGAGTGAATCGGCGATTCAACAAACCGGACAATTCAACCATTTTATTTATTTATTTATTTATTTATTTTGCCCCATCAAAACAATGTCGTTTTGCCGAGTATAAAAGGTTGCTTTTCAAACCACCCCCCCGCAGTTGCCCCTACTCCAGCAGCAGCCGCCCACTGTCGGCCGGCACGCCTCAGCCGCACTCCTTTCCCACATTCCTACTGCAGCACTACTCTTCTTCTCCTTCCTTTTCTAACTGTGTGCGTCTCCATCCTGACCGCCCCATCCCCTTACCACCCCTCACCCCCCCACCCTCCACGCTACTATGGCACTACCCCTCTTCCCTCTTCCCCCTTCCCACCTCAAGCACAACGCGTCCCATTTTCCCATTTCATTTCCAATTTTTTTTTTTTAATTTACCTTATCAGTTCATATCTATTATTATTTATTTTATTTTGTATTTATTATTTTTTTAATGAAAACATTACAATTTTAAATAAATTTTTTATTTTAAAATAAGTTATTGATTTAAAATTTCTAATTTTAAATTAAAATTCCAATTTAAATTTAAATTTCTAATTTGAAACTAATTTTATGATTTTCAAATAAAATTTTATTTTAAAATAATATACAAATTGTCATTTTTATTTTTATAATTATTTTTAATTTTAATAATATATAATTATATATTTATAATATCATCGATTCGACTGTGAGTCCGACTAGTGAACCGTGAACCAAAACTTTTTCAGTTCAATGATCAATCTAGTTCTAAAAACATTGCATATGACTTACCATTTTAAAATGTTTTAAGATTTTTTTACGAAAAAAGTATTAAAATTACATATATTCAAAATTGTCTAGCAAGATTTCTTGCCATTTTTCAATGCTTTTGAAAATTCATTTTTATTTTTATCTTTCTATAATATTTTTTTTTAAGAAATGGGTGATATATAAAAATAAAAATGATTTTTCAAAAGCATTGAAAAATGGCAAGAAATCTTGCTAGACAATTTTGAATATATGTAATTTTAATACTATAATTCATAGGTAATTCTACCCTTCTAACCAAAGTTTCTAGCTCGCTATTGTTTAACTTTTATTTTGTGAGAGAAGAAAAGAAAGAGAATAGAGCAATGATCGTTAATGATTCTCTATTGGAGTAAACTTACACTATAAGTATGTTTGGTAATGATTTTAGAAAGTGTGTATAACATATTTAATTCTTAAAAAATAAAATTTTTAAAGCGTTAAAAAGATTAAAAATATTTCTTAAAATCACTACCAAACATACTCTATGTTAGATTATACATGGTAATGAAGAATGAAAAAATAATAATTTGTTTTCATTCTTGTTTCTTCTTCAATGGGAATGAATTTGTTGAAAAATAAAAAATAAACCTTTGACAATATATATAGTTTAAAATAATTTTTTTAATTTAAAAAATATGTTTAAGAGTTTGTTTTTCTTTGGTTAAATGATAAAAACCTATTTGGGTGTATAATATAAAAACAAAATTATTTTTTATTTTTTAAAATTATGCTACTATTTGATTATTGTTCTCTATATAATTTTTAAAAATAAAGTAAAATAGAGAACTATTTCCTGAATTTTTTTCATTAGAGAAATCAATTTCAAATCGAATCAAATTTTGTATTGAATTTATTAATAAATTTAATAATGTTTAAAAATAATTTAAAATTAAAATATATGTATATATAATGACTAGAAAAATTAATGCTTTAAAATTTAAAATTTGTATGAATAATTTAAAATTTAAAAACTAATTAATTAATTATAGATTAAATAAATGAATAATTCAAAATATCATATTGTTAATTGAGTATTAAATGTATATATGTAATGAAATTTTTGGCTCATCTATACCTTAAAAATTTAAAATTTATTTGTTTTTAAATTCATTTAAAATAAAATAGCATTAGCAATTGTTAATTTTGAATTATTATTATTTATTTTTTTAAAAATAAATCAATTATTCTTTTATAAGATGTTCATATCCATCTTTTTTATAATATTTATAAAAAAATATAATTTATGATTTTATTATAATATTACTATTCATATTTCATTAAAAACTGTTTATTTTTTAATTTATATACAATTAAAAATTATTTTTATTTTTAATAAAACTTGAATTAAATTTAGTTTATATTATATAAATGGAATTTATAATTTATTTTTTACAAAATCAAAATAAAAAATTATTTTTAAAAACAACTTATCCCAAAAAGGGGTTTTAGTATTTTAATTTTTGAAAAGTATTTTTAAAAATAACTTCACTTGAAAATCAAAATACATATACTAGGGATGTATTGAAATCCCACTACTTCTAAGTGAGATTTTATTTCCTTTTAAATCATTCTTGGTTTCATTGACACTTAGGGGGTGTTTGGTACACGGGAATAGGGAGTGGGAATAGACATCTCATTCCTTTTCCCCCTTATTCCTATGTTTGGATAAATGTTAAGAAGGCGGAAATGAAATAAAAAATTATTCTGGCAGAAATCAAATCCAACTTATGAGTCGGATTTGCATTCATTAAAAGTAGGTGGTATTCTGATTCATTAAACCTATTTGATAATATAAAATAACCTAAATTACTATTTTACCCTCTTATCTTGTTCTTCAAACCCGATGTTTATCTTCTTTGTAAAAGTAGAGATCCATTCATCATCCACTTCTTATCTTCTTTGCAAAGCTAGAGACCCACTCATCATCCAATTCTCTGCAACAAGTGATTCTTCAAAATTGAATCAATTAAACCTTCCACGATATTTAAAAAAAAAAAAAATCAATTTCTAATTTATAGGGTTTTAGATGTTCATTTTGATTGTTGGATCTAGGATTCGTCATTGTTTGCTGCAACTAGGTTCTGAAAACTCCCTTCTACATATTCGATCAGGTTTACCTTATTTTCTCTTTCTTCTTTTACTTCTTTATATGTGTTTTTTCTTCTCTATAAATCTATTAATTTTTTTTTATTAATTTATGTTTGGAATCTTTGATGTTTCTTTATCTTGTATTAATGGAAACTGGAGAGAAAAATTGAAATGGTTGGAAAAAGATTCTTCGATTTCACGTGTTTACAATATTGAAAATTTTTAATGGTTAGGAAAAAAATAAAAAGAAAAAAACAAACAAAAACAAAACTTTTGGTTTTTTTTCCCCTTTGTTTATTATTATCGGCGTCTTCCTTTCCTAGTTAAAGCTATGGATTCTGTCGTCTCGCAGAAAATCTGCTGCGTTTCCGGCTCATTTTGGAACTTTAGCATGGGCCACAATGAAGATCTCTTCATATCATTGCTATTTAACAGTAAACAAACCATTAAAATAATAATTGAATATTTGTGCATTAGGGTTATACGATTTTTTATGGTTAATTTTTTATTTATTGAGTATATATATATTTTTTAGTCTTATTATTTAATAACAAAAAAACCTCTCAAATTTTATTTTTTTAAAAATAAAAGTAAAAATAAAAAAATATTTTAAATTATATGTAAGGATATTATTGTAAATTTATTTCTTTTTCATTTCCATTCCTATTATTATTAAACATTGGAATGAAAACAAATAATCATTCCAATCTTGCATTCCTAAGTTCATCCAAATGCTAGAAATGGAATCATCAAATTCATTCCATTCCACTAAGAAATAGAAATTGAAACAAAATATTATTTCCATTCCCTATTCCGACGTACCAAACACCCCCTTAAGTTATCTAAAAGATGGCGGAATGAATGAAGAAAAGAATGAGAAGCTCATTCTCACTCCTCGTTTCCATGTACCAAACATGGCCTTAAAGTGTGAAGAATCTGCAAAAAGGCTTAGAGTGTAGTATATTTTTGGTATCAAAATTTTAGATGTCACAGGGTTGGTGTCATCTTTGGATGTCGGGGGGTTGGTGTCATTTTTGGATGTCGCGGGGTATCTAAATTCTGATATTACAGAGTGTGGTATTGTTGTCAATCCATTTCAACTCCTTTTCATTTTTTTTTCCTCTTTTGGTTTCTCTGAAACACTTTGCACTTAAATTTCAGTTGCTTGTGCTTCTTCTCCGATTTAATTTCAGGCTAAACAAACTTCAAAACCCTTGTGTAAGATAAATGAATGGACTTATGGACCAACTTTGGGTCTCATTCATGCAAATCAATTATGTGATTCACGTACTTCTTTCTTTTCTTTTGGAAACTTGAAATCCTCGCAAGTATATATTTCATTGTCATATTATTATTTCCTTTTGGCATTGTATTCATTAATTAATTAATGAAACTAACCTTAAACTCTTAAATTTTCGATCACAACATAAACTATTTTTTAAAACCTAGTTATTATTGAGCTAATATCATCAAATATTTATTTTTGTCGACAATTTAGTGTCGTTTGATTTCCGTTCTCACACACACTAAACAGAGATATAAAAATGAAATTAAAAAAAAAAAAAAAATTATAACTTTCATTCATATCATTTTCAAAATAAAAATGCAAAGGGTTAATTCCAAAATTTTCCATTTCAAGAATATAATAATAACTAATTCTTAGTAATTCATTCCATAAGCCAAAAAGGCTTTTAATTTAAACTACTAATAGTAAAACATTTTTCTCTCAATATTAGTCTATGTGTATAACATCTTTATTTAGGAGAAATCCTTGATTTTGTGTTGCCAAATGTACAAAAACAAAAATCAATTCTTAATGTTCTGCGAAGCTTAATATCATACAAGCACCAAAAGCCTACTCTTTTAATTAAGAACAATAACAACTTCCCCTTTGTGATTGTTTTGCTTCATTTTCTAGTTTTCCCTTTTGCCCTCCTGCTCTATTTTTATAGAAGGTGACTGTACTCTTGGATTGTTTTTGTATTTTATTAGGACTTGTGGGTCATGGTGGAGGCCCTTATGATCTCATTTCTTGTGAGTTATGTTCATGTGTGGTTGCCCTTTTGCTTCTCAACTACTTCTCCTCTGTGGGTGCCTCTTTTGCTTACCAACACATGCCTTGCCTTAACTGTCCATGGTCCCCTCCCTCATGTGGTGTTTTGCTTTTCTCAAAGAGGGAAAACCCCTATACTTATCAGCATGGCAGCTCTCTCTCTCTGTCTGTCTCTATGATGCATGTATGCATGGTTGGTGGTTGGAAATCCTCTATAAATCTCATCTTATATATATACACTAGGTCACCATCAACTTGTAGGCAAAGAAAGCTGTCATCATCATCCCCCATGGATCCCAATAACAATATCTTATATTAATAGTAAAGAGTGATGCTGGAGGTTTCCATGTTATGTTGCTGCATGCTTCTCTATTACAGGATTTGAAAGCAACCGACACTCCATTGTACTTCAGGGAACTCTTACAGACCATGATTTGACAAACTCCCCACACACTCTCAATAATTAATCCAACTATTTTTGTTTTCTTGCAACCATCACACGCCCTTTTCCATAAAGACAAGAGGAGCGATTTCCTTATAATTAAGCTATGACCCTCAACACTAAATACATCTCATGGAGGTGGCATACGCTACGTGCATGCAATTTGTTCACAAATTTTCACTTTTTTGCTCCCCGTTTTCGATCTTCTCAATCCTTTTAGGGTTCTTGAATGTTTGGACTTTTTTGTGGAGACAAAAACAGGCCTTAGATATTATTATAGACTTGGGAATAAATTAATGGCTTAGTGAACTTTTAGATGATATATATGTAGCAAGTAATTGCACTGAAGTACAAAAAGAACAGCCAAGCCCATCACACACACTAGAAGAAGAAAAATATACGCATATTGATTTCTACAAACTCAGCTGGCATTTTATGATCATTGTGTTGTTTTTGAATTTTTTTCTGACTCTACAGTTGTTTTCTGTCGAAAAGATAAAAGACAGCTAATACTAATCTGATATGCAGTTAACAGCTGGGCGTGGAGGCCTGCTCAGCCACTCACAGATATTCTAGGGTTTTAAAGGTATAGTGAAGAAATAGGAAAATATAATATAGATGGATTGGTGCTTTTATATGATTCAGAAGCTAAGAGATCTTAAAATAACTTGTAAAAAATCATTAACGGGACCTTGAGAAACACCTTTTATTTGAGAAATAGGGACTTACAATTGAGTAGGGCATCATTCAAGTGGCTTTTGCTTACCATGGAAAGCCAAAAAGATGAACTTGGGTTCGTTCAAATTAATTAATGCATGTTAGATCTTTCATGATATTAAGAGTTAGTTCGGTAGTAATTTTAAAAAGTGTTTTTAACGTTTTTATCATTCTTAAAAATATTAGAAATATTTTCTAGAATCGGTGTACATCAAATGCACTTTAAGGTGATGTTTTTTTTAATTTAATTCTAAATAGAATTTAAAAATAAAGAGTGTTTAATAATGTTAAGTATTAGGTTATTTGTTTTTGTAATATTTTATTTCTATTAAACATTAAAAAAGAAAAAAAAATCAATATGTTACTTTTCTATTTAAAAAAAAAAATCAATATTTAGTTTTTTCTATTCAACCAAAAATTTATAATAAATCATAAAAATGTATAAAAACAAACAAACTAAAGTGAGAAAGCAAATTACTTTCAATAAAAAACTAAAACAACAAACATCTTTTAAGAGTCGGTTTGGTAAGGATTATAAAAAGTATTTTTAATATTTTTAATATTTAAAAAATAAAAAAATTTCAATATTATAAATTATAAAAACACTTTTTAAAATCACTTTCAAACGCTATCTAATTATTTTTAACATAAATATAAATACTTCAATAACTAGTAATGATTCAAAAATGATTGCTTCATATAGTTTTCATCCCAACATGATTGTTTTCAAACAAGCTCAATATCATTTAAAATAATTATTTTTTTATTTTTGCTGTCAAACAATTTTAATACTATGGTATGCACCGGACCCAGGATACTATAATAAGATTCAATTTATTTTACCAAATTTTGTAGTTAAAGTTTGAAATCATGTAACAATGCCATTCTCTCCACTGAGGAAAAAAAAAGGCATTTTTTTATCTATTAAGGTTAGTAAGGTCAACAAGTAGGAGGGTGTAAAACAATATACTAAAAACCTCCTATCCCCATCTGTATGAGACTCAAGATTGGGCTGCCTGTGCCTAGACAGGCTCAATGGAAATTGGTGGGCTGGGTTTAGGCATAAGACCTTGCCAATGGAGTTTTAAGCCATGTCACATTCTCCACTACTTTTAGCATTCTTTTTAACGAAAGTTTAATTTATTATTTTAATCATTTTTATTTATAAAATTTAAATATTTTAATTATAAATATTATTAAAAATAAATTAAAAAATTACTCCATACATTATAGATTATAGAATGCTTTTCAATTACTACTAAACACAAGAGAACATTGAGATAAAGTATATTTTATCAAACATTGAAATGTAAGATATTTTTTATTCTATTTTTTATTCCATCTTTTAAGTTTTTAACTAAACATGACATGGTATGACATAATTCATTGGATATAATATTTAAGGATATCATTTGCATTAAATATAATATCTAAGAATATTATAGATTATCTATCACATTGAAAATTGAAGTGGGGTAATTGAATACCAAAATATTAAGGGTTTATTTGGTAATTCGAAAATAGTTTTCTATTATCCAAAATAAATAAAAAAACAGAAAAACATGTTTGGCAACTTAAAACCGATTTCTATTTTTTATTCTTAAGAACAAAAAAGGAGTGTCTTCATAAAACATATTTTAATTGTTTTCTATTATTTTCACTTGTTTTTTTATGATTGCTTTAAAAAATAATTATACAAACATGTTAAATAATTAAAAATAAAACATCCAACATAAAAATTATTTTTAAAACATATTTTAAAATATTAAAAATAGGTTAAAAATATTTTAAGTTTCTAAAGACTTTTATTCTACAAAATATTAGATAATAGTTTTCAAAATTTGTTTTTAAAAAACTGTTTCTCAAAATTGTTTTCAAAAACAATTACCAAACAGGCCTTAAAACACCTTTTATTTCATATAAATATAAATGACATATAAATAAATAAATTGTTATGTCAAGTGACAACTATTTAATAAAATCCCAAAATAATAACTCATCTCTCCATCCTCTCAAATAATTTCCATCATATTCAAACATCTTCATCATAATTTTCATCACATAACATACAGTTTGGTGGTTATAAGTTTTTTTTTTTCATTTTTACTTATTTTTTAGATTGATGAAAAGATCTAATATTTGCTATTATGTGTTCTACTTTTCCATGTTTAATTAATATATTTTTGAGGCCATTATGATTTTATTTTGTATATGGCACGTACTTTTTTTTTTATTTTAAAGTGGTTTTGATGATGATATTGGGTCTTTTTGTTGTTTGATAACCCCATAATATATGATAATAATATTCCATTTTTGTTATTTGATACGAATTTATATGAGTCAAGGTTTTTATTTTTTGAGGAAATTACAAATATTTTAATATTGTCAAAGAAAAAAATAATCTCTTATGATTATAGATATTGAAGAAAAAAAATATATTTTCAAACATTATTATGTCAAAGCCAATATCTAAATAAGGAAATAAAGAATTAAAGGGACGAAAATAAAGAAAATTTGAATTATTTACAACATTATTAGCTTTTTCATATTAAAAAAATAAAGAGTACGAAAAAGTATAAATTTTGAAATATTTAGATTATTTCATTATTTGGTATTTTTTATTACAATTAGAAAAAAAAAAAAAGGTTATCTTTGATATAATTTTTTATATTGAAACTAAATACTTTAGGTAAATCTCATTAATTTAGGGATAACAATGAGATAGATTTTTTTTTTTGTCTAGGATAAAGATAAATAAGTTTGGGATTGGTTTAGGAAATTTTTAAAAACCTAGAAAGGGCAAGTTCGATTTGTCTCACCTCGACTATATATAATTTTAAATAAAAAAATTTATTTTAGTTGATTTTTTTTTTCATTTTTCAACTTTTTAAACATAAATAAAAATTATTGTTTATAAAAATAAATTATAAATATTTATAATATTTTTTATTTATAAATTATTTTTATTTTAAATAAAATTTAAAATTTGAAAAATTAGAAAAAAACAAAAAAAACTTTAAAATGTTGAAAATCTTAAACAGGGTATAGTGGATATGAGAATTTTCTTACACTTGCCTCTCCCTGCTTCACTTTGTTATAAATAAACAAGATGGGATTGGGATGAGGATATCCAGTCCCGAATCCACCTCATTATCATCCCTAAACTAGTTGCATCAATGCTAATGTAAATTTTTTATTATCATAATAAGAAAAGTATCAATAAAATAAACTTTGTACTCAATACAAGAGAGAGAGAATCAATTTAAGGTCCCATATTTTCTTTTTGACTTCTCACTAGCCAAATAGAAGATAGTTTTTCTCCAAGAAAGGAAAAAAAAAAAAAAACTTTCCTAGATCTCCTAACAACTATTATAAATCAATACTCATCCAAATGTGATTTTAGAAAATAAATAAAATAAAACCAATTGAAAAACAATCAACAAATACAAAATATATAAAATATGAAAGCCCAAACCCTATATCATCAATAAATAAATAAAAAAGATGATCGCAAAGAAGAAAAACGACTCAGTTTTGGCTTGTAAAATTAAAGAAACTACCATTTATATTTTGATATTGATAACTAGATGACTTCTCGTTTGAAAGAGAAAGGGAAGTGAAGGAAAAAAAGCATATGATGAATAAGAAAGAATATACTTAGGTTTCATCAATTCATCTTGCATTGCACATGTTTTCTTTTTGAAACCCACCATGTCTTGTGTCATTGTATATATTTTGTATTATGTATTATGTAGCACTATGTTTATTGGTTAATTAATTGATTGTCAAATTCCCACAACTCATTTAGTAAAGATTGAATTATTTTAGGTTTGGTGGAATTCCTAATACCTTCTTACTAATTGACTTAATCTTCAATTCATTCTTGATTTGTAGATACCTACTCTTTTAGGAGTCATTTAGGGTTTTCTTTCTTATTTTGTTTTTTATTTAAAAAATAAAATAAGTGATGATCTAAGTAAAGGAAATCAATTTTTTAAGATAAACAAATAAATAATTATTTTCAAATAAAAAGAATATATACACATCACCATTGTGGTTGATGTCCACTAAAACTCCATGGTTTTTTTAATAGTAACCAAGCAAACTTCAAATAAAGATCGGGCATAAAAAATGTTATATGCTATGTTTTTAACTTTGGATTTAGTGTCATCTCATATAATTCAAGAAACAACCATCAACTATACTACCTTCCTTGAAGATCAAGCATATTGGACTAACTTTAAAACTTGTCCTAGTGTTTTGATAAGAAGGGTTTTAGAATATATATATATATATATATATATATATATATATAGAGAGAGAGAGAGAGAGAGAGAGTTCAACTTTGGATTTAGTGTCATCTCATATAATTCAAGAAACAACCATCAACTATACTACCTTCCTTGAAGATCAAGCATATTGGACTAACTTTAAAACTTGTCCTAGTGTTTTGATAAGAAGGGTTTTAGAATATATATATATATATATATATAGAGAGAGAGAGAGAGAGAGAGAGAGAGAGAGAGAGAGTTAAAGAATTTAGGGATATGTTAGGTGTAACAAAATTTCAACAAATATTAAGGAGGGTTGAATATATGGATCAAAGAGAGAGAGAGAGAGTTAATGAATTTCATGGACATGTTAGGTGTGACAAAATTTCAACAAATATTAAGGAGGGTTGAATATGTGGATCAGAGAGAGAGAGAGAGAGAGTGTGTTAATGAATTTCATGGACATGTTAGGTGTGACAAAATTTCAACAAATATTAAGGAGGGTTGAATATGTGGATCAGTTTTAGGTGTTAGTCAACTATCTATGTTCTCATTGTTACACTTAGCAGGAGATGCAAGGGTAGGGTCGAGCTCCCAACTGAATTATCGAAAAAAAAAAAATTTAATAAATGACTAGTTTGTAATTTAACCATTTTATAATTTAGGGTTTTGTTTTTTATCAATGTGTGCGGTCACAATGAGAAGAGAGTGATAGTTTCACCATTGTATTTTTCCTCTTCCGTTTGATTAGTAAATCCTTGGGTGTTGATGCACTTGATGTACATAGGATCACATAGATCATTGAACCATGCTAAAATCTCTTTTTTTTTCTTTTTTTCTTTTTTCCTTTTTTACTTTCGTATGTTGTTTGGTTAACAAACCCAGGGCATGTGTTCATGTACTTGGCATGGCCTACCAAGTTATTTCTTGATCTATTCTAAAGCACTTGTAATGTTACGAATTTGTATTGAAATTCTAACATTAGGGTTAATCCTACCTATGTGTCGATATTATTGGGAGGATTATGCACATAGTTGTTGCAATTTTGGAGCACAACTGCAGCATTTTATAAAATAAAAAAATTAAAATTTTAAAAATTAAAAAAATTTAAAAAAAAAAAAAAAAAGGAGTACATGGTCCCATATATATTTCATTCTCAATTGGATAGTTGCTCAGAGTAGACGTGGGGAGTGTCTTGGTACCCTTCAAAGGTAACACTAAGAGGTCAGACTTAACTGGTGGTTGGATGCTGTTGGAATTATTGGGTTAAGGGTCTACAAAAATTATGCAAACTAACCTAGCCCAAAACTGAACAAACAAGAGGCAGAAAAAATAAAAAGAAAAAGGGTACTTATCAGATATCTGGTTGAGGCGTGACTAGAACTGTACTTAAGTAGATCCACCCTCTTCGAGTATCAACCTTGGTGCAGTAGGGAAATTCGGCATCCAACCTTCAAGATTCAACAGGCAACAAACCTTGCCTTAGGTGCACACTGTTGGCTAGGTATAATACAACTCGAACAGAATAGAAAAATTCCTCCAAATGAATATTAGATGAGAAGTAGTATAGCAAAAATATGGGTGCAGCAAAATAGAGGTGGTTGTAGTACTAGTCGATACAGCAGCACAGATGGATGCAGCAAGGTGTCTAGTGCAACAAGACTAGAGCAGCACTAGAGGATGCAACAAGGCTTCTAGTGCAACAAGAATGATTGCAGAGCAGTACTGTATAGGCACAGGGTCTCCAGGTGTAGACTCGGGTGCTCCAAGCAACTAGAGAACATGTTGGCACAAAAGGATGAAAAACGGGAGGTTATTGCAGAAGGATGGAAACGGGGTGTTGCACAAGGAAGGGGACAAATGAAACAGAGAGAAAATCGCCAAAGAAGTCGTGCCAGAACAGGAACCAGAGCAAAGGTGAGAGCAATTCTCAAGTTGGAAGTAGAATGAAAGACTTTGAGATGCAGAGGCCTTCTATAGGCAGAGTGCTAATGAGACTCTCCTGTAAAAGCTGAACAACCTATAACTTAAATTAATTTAAATTAATTTTCAGCTTCGCAGTCAAAGAGTTTCTATCCCGAGCCACTCAAATTCCCACTAGAATGGGCTTAGGCCCCTAGGCGCGCAAAGCTTCCCCTCACCTCTCCATAAGCCCATAAGGCTAAGGAAGTAAATTTCAATATATACCCACATAAAGTACATCTCTTTTTTCCAATGTGGAATTGGAACTTTTTCTTTTAACACTTTAAAAACACCCATTCAATACATTTTTATCCAACAATCCTCCATAGAGTGTATGAGTGAAGATAGAAACCATCGAAGGAAACTAGAATCCAATGCATCATTGTTGATGTCCATAGGCTATGAACTAAGATTAAGATAAATAAGTATTAAGTTATAGGTTTATGAAAATAAATTTCTATGAATTATGTAATTCTCAATTGAGTTGTACATAATGAGTTAGCACAAATAGGTCATGAATCCTACTTGGGATATTCATAAGAGTTCTAAAGAATTTGCTTAAGTTGTTATAGGAAGTGGTCTCACCTCCACTCTCATATAAGTGAATTCATCAACTATGTTAACTGTGTTGTATAATTAAATATATCATCCATAAGGAATATGGTATTCATTAAAAGTAAATACTCAACCTCAATCATTGTAGAACACGCTCAATATATACCATAGGGATGAACCCTCATATAAGTATAGGTAATAGAGCACCTCTTAGTCAACAAGTGATTTGTTATTATTCATATAAACCTATTTCATAGGATCTCCATTTAAGTAGGTTGAGTTACCATCACTCTTAAGTTCTATATTTTTTAAAATTTTTAATTAAATTGAGAATTAACATTTATAGGACTCTTTAATATTAAAAAAATAATATATTTGAAAAAGATATTCAAGATCAAGAGAACAATTAATTTATTTTATTTTAGCTAAATTATCATTATCAATAGGTAAGAACTTATTTATGAAAAGGCAATTACATAGTACATGCAATATTTGAAAACTATTTATTTTTGGTCTATTTAATATTTTACTTGGATTAAAAACTAATATTTGTAAAACTTTTTACTAAAGAAAAACTAGAGTATTTAATAAAGATATTTTCTATCAAGAGGATAAAAAAATTAAGATACCTAAGAAAATATCATCAATTTTTAAATGATTATACCATCTATCTCTAAAAACTAAAAGAGGATTTATTTTAATCAATTTAATTGATAATGGAATCTATTAAGATTGATGATACTTCTCATTATAATTGGATTCATTAGATTAAAATGTGAAATTAACTATTTAAGAGAAAATATAATGATAATAAGGAAAAGAGTTAATGAAATATTGAATGAGTCTAATTAGTACCTCATTTAAATGAATTACTCATTCTTTTTTAAGAAGTTCATTTCTTACTAAATAACAACCAATCTTTATAATTAGATGAAGTTTCATCTCAATTTATTAAAATATCTTTTAAAAATGAGAAAAAAATATGGTCATAATAGTAAGAAAATAAACAAAAGTAATGAATCATTGGTGTTTGCTTTTAATGAGGACTCCATTTAAAGAATTTTCAATGTGAAAAGTTATGGTTCACATTTATTGTTTTGCTAATTTTATAACCATCAAATTTTAAAGAAGCAATATACTTGTTTATGTATTAGGTTAGGTTAACAAATTTGTTTCATTATTACACTAAATTTGATATATCATACATTTTGAGGGTCTTATAGGTTAGAGCCATTTAAATTTGGGATACATCTACATTGGATATATTAGAGCATGTAAATGGCTATTAAAGAAGTTAATTTTGAGAGGAAAAAAAAAATCGGAAAATGAGGCTTAACATATAAAAAATATACATGAATGCTCAACATCACAAGGAGGATGTTCAAACGTCCATTGGAATGATCAAACATCCTCTAAGCGTTTCAAGGTGCTTTGAAGCTCGTATTGCATTCATCATATTCTATGACATCTTGTTCATCATTTCAACTATATCTTTTAATTAAAAGGAATATAGAGGATATGAGGTTTGTAGCTACAAAAAGTTTAGGTAGCTCAATATGCTCATTTCATAGGTCAACATTAATTAAAGCATGACTTATATGGATTTGAATGAGCCAAAGGGTTGACAGTCCAATAAGTTGGACCAGCCAATCTCGTCCGATTTCCAAAATATTATATATTTCTATAGCTTATTTAGCTTTCTAAACATAACCCAGTAATTTATTTTTTTCTAAATATATGCATAAATGGTGTGATAATCCTACATGTATTATGCATTTTTATGTGTTTTTTGGTTTAAAATTATTTCATATTGATAAAATAGCATTGTTGATATCGGATATTGTGTTTGCTCATCTTTGTATACCCTATTGTGTTCTTAACAAATTCACCCTTTGTTAATTCATATAAATTATGAGGGGAAATGGAATACAAGGGGAAAAGAGAAATTGACAAAAATAAGAAAAAAAAAATGTATAATGTTCATGGGGGAGATACAAAGAAGGGGGAGCATGTAAGTTGTAATTCTCATTGCAATCATATATGAAGTTTTGTATTGTATCTTTCTTAAGTTAATATTGTGATTATTAAGTGATTATTTGCAACTTAGTGTAAGGAAGCTAAACATAAGTATTTGTAGTGTATTTGTTAGAAATTTCATGATGATTTTCATAGAAATATTATTATAGGTATAATATTGATTTGAGTCCATATATATAATCATGCATAATGAAGCCATTGTAAGATTATTAAGGATTGGCAAGGCTTAGTTAAAAATAAAGCTTACTTTGAAGAAAAATGAGGATAAGGTTTGTACAAGATGATCATTTTCCTTTCAATTCGCATAAAATCAACTTACATTTGATTGATTATTCCTAGACCTTAGAGGGTGTTGAGGAGTTTCCCTAGGGTTGTGTAAGTGTATATGTTAGTGTTTGGTTTAAATTTCAAGTCATGTTAAGTGTATGATAGCATAAAATTTTATCTCTTTCATGTTTTCATTATTAGCAAGTCATGTGTCAAAGATAGTTAAGAAAATTCAGATTTTTATGCTTTTCTATTCAATCAAATCCAATTGACAAACTTGGATTTGTTAGTATATATATATATATGGATATATTTATCCCCCATAACTTAGTTAGGATCTTGTGGTGCTAGGAATCTTATTTTACTTCTTGTTGTGTATTCTAATTATTATTTTTTACGAAGAAATCATATTATCTTTCAAAAGCCTTTATGATATTAGAGCTCCAGCTCTTAGATCAATCTTTCAATGGTTAAAATGGTGATAATGTGCTTCATGTTCCTAATTTCTTCTATAATTTATTGTCCATAAGCAAAATAACTCATGATCGCAATTTTCATGCTAACTTCTATCTATCTCATTATGAATTTCAAGAACTAGCCTTAAGAAAGACAACTGGTAGTGTTAGGAAAAGTAAAGGACTTTATTTTTTAAAAGATGGAATGAAATCAAGTGAACAACTGCAAAGCACTTGTTTTGAGTCTATTTCCATTTCTAGTGATAGTGAAATAATGTTGTGGCATAACAGATTAGGTCACCCAAGTTTTTAATATTTGAAGTACTTATCTCCACATTTATTTAAGAATAAAATTTCATCTTCATTTCAATGTATGTGCATTAGGGAAACAACATTGTGCCTCTTATCTACCACGACCTTATTGACAATCTACACCATTTTCATTAACTCATAATGACATGTGGGGGCTCAATCTTTTCTCTGGAAAAGAAAAATGGTTTGTCATGTTCATTGATGATCACACCAGGGTTAGTTAAGTTTATTTGGTTAAAGAAAAATTTGAACTAGAAAGTGTTTTAAAAAATCTTTACACCATGGTACAAACACAATTTTATGAAAAAAAAAATGTCAAGGTTTTCAAAAGTGATAACAGCAAGGAATATTTTAATAAGTTTGGGGCATTTTTTTCTCAAAAAAGGGTATTATTCATTCAAGTTCTTGTAACGATACCCCTTAACAAAACGGAGTAACCAATAGAAAAAATAATCATTTTTTAGAAATTGCTTGAGCATTACTTTCACAAATAATATTCCTAAATATCTTTAGGATAAAGTAGTTCGTACGGTTACTTATCTTATTATAGGATGTCTTAAAAAATTTTGGGTTTCAAAAACCTTTGCATTTTTTTCAAAAACTTTATCCTACACTCAGCTTTTATCTTCCTTACCAATAAAAATATTTGGTTGCACTATGTTTACTCACAACCATGAAAAAGGTCGTGGTAAGTTAGATCCTAGGGTTGGGAAGTGCATTTTGTGGGATTTGCACCAAATAAGAAAGGTTATAAATGTTATAAACCAATTTCCAAAAAATTGTTTATTACCTTGGGTGTATCATTTTTTGAAAATAAACCGATTTTTTCAAATTGATTTGCCAAAAAATGATATTTCTCCAACTACTAGCCAAAATTTTCATATAAAGAATCATGAAAATTTTAAAATTCTTAAAACCTCTAGCCGAGAATTCAATTTGAAAAAATCTGATCAGCCTTTTGAAAAATCAAATCCAACCTAATTTTCTAAAAATTCAGAAAAATATGATTAGTTTTTTTTAAAAAAAACAAATCCTAACCAAGATTTGAACTTGGAAACAGAATCTAATCTTAATCATGTGAGAAAAGCTTCTCTACCTAGCCAGGAGTTAAACCGGAGTCAAGTTTGAGATTCTCTAATTAACTCTCAAACAGATTTTGATAAAATCTCATAGCATAGTACTAATTTTCAAAGTGAGTCCTTTAACGATTTAGATATGTCCCCATAGCTATCTAAAAAGGAAGTAGGTCTTATATATACCAATCATCCAATGTCTAAATTCGTGTCCTACAAAAATCTTTCATCATCATTTTTTGCTTTCACTTCTCAACTTTCATGTGTAGAGATTCCAAAGAATGTAAAAGATGCTTTACAAGTTCCAGTATGGAAAGATGTGGTACTTGAGGAGATGAGGGTGCTTGAGAAGAATAAGACATGAGAAATTGAATATCTACCAAAAGGAAAAACAACGGTTAGATGCAAATGGGTATTCACCATAAAATATAGATCAGGCGGGACTTTAAAAAGGTACAGTGAGATTGATGGCCAAAGGATTCACACAAACATATGACATCAACTACATGAAGACGTTTGCACCAATGGCAAAGCTAAATACTGTAAGAGTACTCTTTTCACTTGAAGCAAACCTTGATTGACCTCTACAAAAATTAGATGTCAAGAACTTTCTTGAACAAAGATCTAGAGGAAAAGGTCTATATGGATCCTCCCTCGCAGTTTGAAAAAGGGTTTGGTTCAAAGGTGTATAGATTGAAAAAATCTATGTATGGTCTTAAATAATCACCAAGAGCCTATTTCGAGAAGTTTACTTAGTTGGTAAAAAATCAATGGTATAATCAAGCTTAAACTGATCACACTATGTTCATCAAACACTCCAGAGACAAAAAGTGGCAGTCTTGATAGTGTATGTGGATGATATCATGCTCATGGGTGATAATCAAAATGAGATGAACCAGCTAAGAATTGTCTAGCTACAAAATTTAAGATCAATGACTTGAGATCCTTAAGATGTTTTCTTGGAATGGAAGTTGCTCATCCAAGAAAGAGATTGTTGTCTCACAATGAAAATATTTCTTAGATCTACTCAAAAAGATTGGGATGAGTGGTTGTAGGCCCATAGACACGCTATGAATCCTAATCACAAACTCGAAGATAGAAAACAAGGGGTTCTTATAGATATAGCTCAATACCAAAGATTAGTAGGGAAGTTGATCTATTTGTCACATACACGACCTGACATTGCATTTGTCGTCAACATGTGAGCTAATTTTTGTATTCTTCATATGAAGAACATCTTAAAGCTGCTTATAAAATTTTGAGATTCTTGAAGAGCTCTCCAAGAAAAGGCTTATTTTTCGAAAAAGTTGATAAGTAGAAGATTGAAGCCTACACTGATGCAAATTGAGCCAAGTCCATGATAGACATAAAATCTACATCTGAGTTATTGCACTTATGTGTGGGCAAACCTTATCACATGGAGAAGCAAAAAGAAAAATGTTGTAACTCGAAGCAGCGTAAGGGTGGAGTACAGAGCAATGGCTAATGGAGTTCGGAAATGTTGTGGTTGCAACGAGTACTCAAGGAATTGAAGAATCAAGTAAATATGCCTATGAAGTTGTATTGTAACAATAAAGCAACAATAAACATCGCCCACAACCATGTGCAATACAATAGAACCAAGCACATCAAGATCAATAGAAGCGTCATAAAAAAGAAACTTGAGGTAGGAGTTATTTGCATGTCATTTCTTCCTACCATGAAGCAAACCATAGATATTTTAACAAAAGGATTGTTTCAACCAAACTTCAAGCTTCTTATTAGCAAGTTGAGCATGATCAATATCTACGCACCAACTTGAGGAGAGTGTCAAAGATAGTTAAGATAGTTAAGATTTTTATGCTTTTATGTTCAATAAAATCTTAGTAACAAACTTGAATTGTTAAGAATTTTTTTTATCTCCCATAAGTTAGTTAGGATCTTGTGGTGCTAGGAGTCTTATTTATTTGCTGTTGTGTATTCTGATATATAATTTTTTATGAAGAAACCGTATTATCTTCCAAAAGACTTATCATGGTTCACTATTTGTGAGCTTTAATAAAGGACAAGAAGAGTTTATGGTAAGCCTTTATCATTGGTGAAGTGCACTTAGCTATTGGTAAACATATATTAAATGTACAACATTAGATTTCTTAGTTTTTTTCTTTTAAATCATTAGGCTATAGATTTTTTAGTATTTTTTTCCCTCCCTCTTTTAAATTTTCAAATTTATGGAATTCTTTTGTAATTTAATATGTTTTATTTATTTATATATTTATTGTTTGTTTGTGTGTATTTTTTTCCCTTAATTTTCCTTTAGTTTCTTTGGAAACAAGCAAATTTGAATAAAGGAATTTATAGAATTATGGTTTATTTGTGTCATGACCTACTCTAACTCAATTTAAAGTTGGTAATTGTCTTAGCCTACCTAGGGATTGGGTAAGAAAAGGGTTAGACATTTTTTTATTTAAGGTATTTTTGAAAAAAAAAAAAAAAAAAATATATATATATATATATATATATATATATATATATATATATATATATATATATATAGCAATTTTAAAAATATTTTTAAATAGACACACTTTATAACATCAATTAAAATTTGTCTTTTGAAAGACAACTTCAGTTTAGATATAGAGTTATCTTTTTCAAAAGATAATTTCAAACTCAATTAAAATTGTCTCTCCAATTTATAGGATTTCTTAAAAATATCATAGATTTTAAAATATTGTATTTTTATCAAAATCCCTTATTTAATAATGGTTTTAAAAATCGGATCAGAGCTATTAGTCACGATTTTGGTCTAATTTAGTGAATTGGACCAAAAAATAATTGAAACAAAATCCAACTGGACGATTCAACCAATTTCCTCCCCACCCCCGCGTGGCCCCAGCTCTAGCAGCAGCCGCCGACGCCTGCCGACAAACCTCCCCCAACCAAAGGTCCAAAGCAAACCAGTCATTCCCCTCCCCCACCACCAAAACCAATCTTTCCCCGACCCCAACCCACCAAAAACGACCAACACTTGTCGACACGCCTTCCTATTGCCCAAGCGGATGAAATCTCAAATCTTAAACTTCCATTTTTAAATTTAATTTTTATCTTTTATATTTAATGTCTTAATTTTATGTTTAATATTTAATATTTATAATTTTTTCATTTTTTGATTATTTATTACACATTAAAATTTTAATTTATTGAAATTATTAAAATTTTAATTTATTGAGATTTTTGTGGACTTATTTATTATAATTAAAATTTGAATCATTTTCATATTTTATTTAGTGCAAATAGAATTTATTATTTTTATTTATTAAATTTTTAAATTTTAATAATATATAAAATATATATTTATGATGTTCGAAAGTTGATCACATTTTGATTGTAATCCAACCAGTGAACCATAAACCAATCAATCGTGAATCAATAATTTTTCTAATTCCGGTCATGTTCTAAAAATATTTATTTAAATACAGAGTTAAGGCACAAATGCAATTTTTTTATATTAAAGTATCATTTTTTTAATATTTATTAAGATATGATAGCTTCAAAAGTATCTCCAAATCTCTAACATTTTTTAAAATATCGATTGAAAGTTGTCAATTTAAGGATTAAATTTGTCTCGCAATTTCAAAATTGCCATAGATTTGGGATTATTTTAAAGATTTTCATATTCTACTAAACACTTTTTAAAATTACTCTTTAACTTTTTTAAAATCCTCACAAATGCCCCACAGTTTCATTTTTAACCAAATCTAAGCAGGGGCAGGTTGTTGGCTTATAAGATACTATCTTTTGTATTAGGCCTTTGATTGATAAATAAAATGGTTTGTGATACCTTTGCCTTTTGGGAGGGGGCCTAAGTTTAGGATCACCCCTCTTTTCATGAATTCTTAAACAATCACTTTTTCGTTACACAAAATCTAACCAGAAATAAATATTATGGAAACACATTTTTTAGACATATTTTTAGTTTATATCTAATCACCAAATGATTCTCTTGAAAAAAACATTCCTAATAAAAACATCAACTGTAGAGGGAATTTTAGTAATATACTCTATTTAGTTTCTAATCAACCATCAAATATATAGAAGAGATGTCCACATCATTTGAAAGCATAGATTTATAATCCATACCAGCAGTTAACCAAGTGGTTTAGGTACTAATATGTCATCCACTCTTTATTTCAATCAGCAGCCAGAAGCAACTGAACTGCATCCACACACTATAAGACATCAAACATATCCCAAAAGACACACAGGAATGACCACAACCAAATATCAGAACCCAGACCCCCCACGAAGACGAAGGACCAAGTGAAGAGTGGACTCCTTCTGAATGTTGTAATCAGCAAGTGTCCGACCATCCTCCAACTGCTTCCCTGCAAAGATCAGCCTCTGCTGATCTGGAGGGATCCCCTCCTTGTCCTGAATTTTGGCCTTCACATTATCTATGGTGTCTGAGCTCTCCACCTCTAGTGTGATCGTCTTTCCCGTCAGGGTCTTCACAAATATCTGCATACCTCCACGAAGGCGAAGAACCAGGTGAAGGGTGGATTCCTTTTGTATGTTGTAATCAGCCAGAGTCCTTCCATCCTCAAGCTGTTTACCAGCAAAGATGAGCCTCTGCTGATCTGGGGGGATACCCTCCTTGTCTTGGATCTTCGCCTTCACATTGTCGATTGTGTCAGAGCTCTCCACCTCAAGAGTGATGGTCTTCCCGGTCAGCGTCTTTACAAATATTTGCATTCCACCTCTCAGCCGGAGAACCAAATGAAGGGTGGACTCTTTCTGAATGTTGTAATCTGCCAAGGTCCGACCATCCTCAAGCTGTTTACCAGCAAAGATGAGCCTCTGCTGGTCTGGGGGGATTCCCTCCTTGTCTTGGATTTTTGCCTTTACATTGTCAATCGTGTCAGAACTCTCTACTTCAAGGGTGATGGTTTTTCCAGTGAGTGTCTTAACAAAGATTTGCATTCCACCTCTCAAACGGAGGACCAGGTGGAGTGTGGACTCTTTCTGAATGTTATAATCGGCCAAAGTCCTGCCATCCTCAAGCTGCTTTCCAGCAAAAATCAACCTTTGCTGATCAGGGGGGATTCCTTCCTTGTCTTGGATTTTCGCCTTTACATTGTCAATCGTATCAGAGCTCTCAACTTCAAGGGTGATGGTCTTTCCAGTGAGTGTCTTAACAAATATTTGCATTCCACCTCTCAATCGAAGGACGAGGTGGAGTGTGGACTCTTTCTGAATGTTATAATCTGCCAAAGTCCTGCCATCCTCAAGCTGCTTTCCAGCAAAAATCAACCTTTGCTGGTCAGGGGGGATACCCTCCTTGTCTTGGATTTTCGCCTTAACATTGTCAATGGTATCAGAACTTTCCACTTCAAGGGTTATAGTCTTCCCAGTAAGGGTCTTAACAAAGATCTGCATCTGTTATGTTACAATAGGAAGATGGGTTAATGACAACATCCTATGGATGAAGAAATGGGTTTTATATTTGGAATTCAGTCCCATATCAAACCGCAAAAATAATGTTAAAAGAAATATGTGAAGATAAGACCAAAGTAGATTTAAGTGCAGTAAAACAAGGGAGAAATTAGAAAATAGAAGCTTAGTTGGTGCAGGTGCAGAATGTGACTCCTCCTACACTTGCTGTTCTACTCAAGTCCAAAGTGGATTTGAGACCAGGGTTCCAGGGTTTAAAAAAAGAGGAGTTAATAAGAAGTATCCAATAAATATTAGAAGATGTTGTCACTAATCAAGCCTCAAGCAAAGATCTGCATCTGTTATGTTACATAGGAAGATAGGCAACATCCTAAGGGAGAAATTTCAACAATAAGCCATGCCACAAGAAAATGTGATGAGTTATAAGCTAAAACAACAAAATGATAAAAGTTGCAAGGGTTATTTCCTAAATAATCTGAAAATGGGTTTTACACTTGGAATTGAGTCCTAAATCAAACCGCAAAGAATAATACCATTTCGGTAATGGTGTTAAAAATAAAAATAAAAATACATCAATGAAAGTCAGTCCAAAGTAGATTTTTAAGTGAAGTAAAACAGGGGAGAAATTGGATATAGTAGCTTAGTTGGTGCAGATGTAGAAAGAGACTCCTACTCCAATTTCATTCTACTCAAGTCCAAAGTGGATTTGGGATCAGGATTCTAGGGGAAGGGAAAAAAAAGGAGATAATAAGAAGCATTCTATAAACATTAGAAGATGTTATCAAGACTCAAATTAACTTTGGGGCAAGAATCTATCCACCAAAAATGGGGAGAAAGGAAAAAAAGGAGAAAAAAATACCAAAGTGCCGCAATTCTAATCTCACTCGATGTATATTTTCCCAAAAAACAAAAATAACCCAAGTGTTAGAATTCTACATTTCATGCAATAGATTATTTGCCAAACCCCCTTGCAAATGGGTTTTTTTTTTTTTTTTTTTGGTTCTTTAGCATTGGAAACAATCTCCCCCAAAATGAAACAAATATTTTCTTCTCAAATCTACATCTATATTTGTAAACAGAAGCATAATCATATTAATATTGGAAAAAAAAAACCCTAAAATTAACAAAGCCCTTTTCATTTAGGGTTAGAGCAAAATCATCATATAATAAGACCAAGATCGATACGTCCAAAACAAGCATTCGAATAAATTGAGGCTTAACTTGGAATTCAAATCGCGTGGATTCCAAGCATCTCTCCTTGGTAAAGCGATTTGATTTAAAATTCAAAATCTTGGCTTTGTATCTTTGTTCCAGGTAATTACAGAAACATTCATACCAAAAAGCAACCAAACAAACACAAATTCACACAAAACACAAAAAGTCAATCAAGAATGGATCTTGAATCGAAAGAATAATAAAAGGCAAAATAAAAGAAACGGAAAAGAAAACAAACCTTGAAAGGGAATGGTTGATGAACAAGCACGGAAACGAAGAGCGCTTTTCAGAGATAGCAGAAACTATTGGAATGATGAGATGAGAGGGGTTAGGAAATATTTAATATTTATAGTTGTAGAGGTAGGCTTGGCCTTGGGGAAAGTCTATCTTGACGTGCGTAGACTTATCTTCTTTGCGTGTTCCCCAAGCTACTTTCTCGAATCTTCTTTTCAAATCATAGATAAACACCTGCCCTTGCCGTGCCTTCACCGCAAATTAGAAAACTTATTGGGAAAATTGTGTTTTGGGCCCAACAAAAATTAAGAAATGGTCCATCTAACTGACCTAATTAATGATAAGGATATGAAATGTTAACAGATGAAAATGCCATTTACATTTCCAACTCAAATTGTTGTAAAATAATGGGTTTCACAGCTGGTAAATGTGAAATGTCATGTCACCAGAGTGAAATTCTGAATCTTCCTACCATTTTCTCTCCCTCTGTAAACAACATACGCACAAACGATGCCGACCTTAACTGTCCCCCAATCGCTTTCTTCAGCAGCCAAGGATTGTGAGGATTTCAGAAAAGCTTTTGTAGGTATTTTATCAACGATCATTCCCAAATCCAAATGATGGGGGTCTGAATTATTTGCTGATATTTTGATTTTATCAGGTTGAGGCGTTTGTAGGTATTTTATCATCATCGTCCAGAGAGAATAAATGGGAGCGTTTGAGATGGAGAAGGTGAAAGGTGGGAGTCCCTACGGTGCAGGAACTTACGCTGGGGACGGCTCAAGACAACCATCTGAGCTTGAATTGGAGCAAGGTTTCCACCAGGGGAAGTACATTGCTGGCATCACAAAGAAGCTCAAGGAAGCAGCTTAATATCCATTCCCTATTCTGAGATTGTTTTGCATTCTTCCATTTTTTCACTTCTAGAATTTAAGTTCCGTATTTCTATTGGATTGCCAAAAAACAAAAAAAAAAATAATAATTGTTGCTGTGTTTGGCATATGCTCTATGTGTTGAATGTACTCAGAACATTGGTTTGCTGATCCAACTTGAAAAATTGTCCTCTTTCTCCCCCTTTCACACTAAACCCAGAATTTTATATTGGTAACAATTAATCCCTGTCATTTTCTATTGGTTTCTGGGTATAGATTAGATAGGTGAGAGGTCCTTTCTTTCAGCAGTGAAGGTTGGAAATTTACTGGGATTGAGAATGTTAGCGGGGGGGGGGGGGGGGGGGGGGGGTTTAATCATACACACCACCTGGATTCTACCAATAAAGTCCTTCGGAATGTAATCTAAATTTTGGCCTAATCTTTGATGTTACAGAAGGAAAGAAGGGGTGGAGATGATACACTCCACAGATTGGACAGCTAACAAGTACCTACTATTATTGACTATGTATTAATTTCCTATTAACAAGTAAAACAAATGGCATTGATTTTGTTTTACTAGTTTCTGCTTGAATTCCTAAATTTTCTTTTTGAATATTTTTCTTGTCTTAGGCCACTCGACCCAACTTTTCCTTTCTCCTTTTTTTTATTAGTATCTGAAACAATTCTTATTTCATTGAGCAATGTATATTCTTGCAAAAAATGAATTAAAAAATTAATTTGTGCCCAATTAGTTTGGTGTAAATGTCATCCACATTTATCTCATGTAATTTTAATTGGAAATATTTAGTGTTTATGGGAATAAACAGGAAGCTTGAAATTGCTAATCATTGGCATTAAATTGAAGCAGGTTTAGAAATGAAAATTCTGGATTAGGAGAGAATGGATAAGAAGGAGAATTGCGGACAGAAGAAAATAATGTCTCCCTGTTTGGCTCTGAAGAATTGGTTGGATGAGAAAATGGTGAGTACTCTAAAAGTGAGCCACAGTTAGAAGCATTTTGGTCTTCTTCAGAGTTTCCTCGTAAATTGTAGACAATTGTTAGGCCTGGTGCCACATGTGATGTTTAAAAAGCTGTTCACTAGTTGAATGGAACCCATCTTTAGGCATGCTTTTTACTGAATAAAATATATGTTTGAATAATAATTTGCCATGCTTAACATATAATCTTCTTTTGAATTCTAGCTAGAAAGTTGGAATTAACTTCGAATAACTTCACATTAATGGACAAATTGCTATTATTTAATTTCCTTGTATTGTTACAAAAGTATAGGGAACAAATTGAGACTTCAGTTTTTCCTTATTTTATTAACCAAAAGATTGCAATCATGATTAACCTATGCATGAGTATACATTCAGTAGTGGTTGTATGGAATTTATGTCTGTGTACAAGACATTTACACTAAGTGTACAAGGTACCTGTGCTTAATGTACAAGGGTGTACAAATGTACCTATGTTGAAGTATTTGCAATGTTTTAAAATCATTTCCATTTTGAAAGGATGAGGAACATTCCCTCACACACATTCCTTGATCACGCACTGATCCCCTTCAATTTTATTACTTCATACATGTTGATTGGATGACCAACGACAATAATGATGAATAAGAACCTATATTGGGTTTCACTTCCCCCTTTTCCCTTCCCCATTTTCCCTTAGGCATCACATTGGAACATGGTAGCTCACCCATATGCACGCTATTAGTTTTAGGTATGTCAAATTTTTGGCATTGTATAAGACATTTACACTAAGTGTACAATGCAAATGTGGTAACTGTACAAGTGTGTACAATGCTACATATGTTGAAGGATTTCAAATGGTTTTGAATAAATTGCTTGCTCATTTTATTTTTCTAAGGGTGACATTCCTCATAGACATTCCTCATAGACATTCCTCATTTACATTTCTAAACATTCATTGGATGAGATAGCGCGCTTATAATGAATAAGAACCTCGATTTGGTGTCATTTTTCCCCTTTTCAGTGAGCCATGACATTGAAACGTGGTTAACCTGGCCATATGCACTAGTTCTGTTGTATCTATGTGGAATTTCTGCAAGTGTACAAGGCATTTAAACTAAGTGTACAAGGCCAATGTACTAAAAGTACAAGGGTGTACAAGAGTGTGTATCTTACTTTTTCCAAACGTGGGGAACAATCCTCACACATGTTGCTTGATAACACACGCATTGCATGCAATTTAATTGATGTCTACCATGTTCATTCATCCTATTAGCTTCCCTAGTAATGATGAATATGAACCGAAATTAGGGTAACCTTTTGTGTCATTTTCCCTAGTCCATGGTAATGGAAACATTGGTTACCCACCCATATTCACTTGAAAATATGTACCTATTAGGGATTTGGTGACTGGACAAGGCATTTACACTAAGTGTACAAAGCAAATGTGTTAACTGTACAAGTGTGTACAAGGGTGTCTATCTTGAAGGATTTCAAATGCTTTTGAAAAAATTGCTTGCTCACTTATTTTTTTCCAAGGGGGACATTCCTCATTTCCCTTCGTACACATTCATTGGATGAGATAGCGCGCTTATGATGAATAGGAACCTCGATTTGGTGTCATTTTTCCCCTTTTTAGTGAGTCATGACATTGAAACGTGGTTAACCTGGCCATATGCACTAGTTCTGTTGTATCTATGTGGAATTTCTGCAAGTGTACAAGGCATTTAAACTAAGTGTACAAGGCCAATGTACTAAAAGTACAAGGGTGTACAAGGGTGTGTATCTTACTTTTTCCAAACGTGGGGAACAATCCTCACACATGTTGCTTGATAACACACGCATTGCATACAATTTAATTGATGTCTACCATGTTCATTCATCCTATTAGCTTCCCTAGTAATGATGAATATGAACCGAAATTAGGGTAACCTTTTGTGTCATTTTCCCTAGTCCATGGTAATGGAAACATTGGTTACCCACCCATATTCACTTGAAAATATGTACCTATTAGGGATTTGGTGACTGGACAAGGCATTTACACTAAGTGTACAAGGCCAATGTACTAAAAGTACAAGGGTGTACAAGGGTGTCTATCTTACTTTTTCCAAACGTGGGGAACAATCCTCACACATGTTGCTTGATAACACACACATTGCATGCAATTTAATTGATGTCTACCATGTTCATTCATCCTATTAGCTTCCCTAGTAATGATGAATATGTACCGAAATTAGGGTAACCTTTTGTGTCATTTTCCCTAGTCCATGGTAATGGAAACATTGGTTACCCACCCATATTCACTTGGAAATATGTACCTATTAGGGATTTGGTGACTGGACAAGGCATTTACACTAAGTGTACAAGGCCAATGTACTAAAAGTACAAGGGTGTACAAGGGTGTCTATCTTACTTTTTCTAAACGTGGGGAACAATCCTCACACATGTTGCTTGATAACACACGTATTGCATGCAATTTAATTGATGTCTACCATGTTCATTCATCCTATTAGTTTCCCTAGTAATGATGAATATGTACCGAAATTAGGGTAACCTTTTGTGTCATTTTCCCTAGTCCATGGTAATGGAAACATTGGTTACCCACCCATATTCACTTGGAAATATGTACCTATTAGGGATTTGGTGACTGGACAAGGCATTTACACTAAGTGTACAAGGCCAATGTACTAAAAGTACAAGGGTGTCTATCTTACTTTTTCCAAACGTGGGGAACAATCCTCACACATGTTGCTTGATAACACACGCATTGCATGCAATTTAATTGATGTCTACCATGTTCATTCATCCTATTAGCTTCCCTAGTAATGATGAATATGTACCGAAATTAGGGTAACCTTTTGTGTCATTTTCCCTAGTCCATGGTAATAGACACATTGGTTACCCACCCATATTCACTTGGAAATATGTACCTATTAGGGATTTGGTGACTGGACAAGGCATTTACACTAAGTGTACAAGGCCAATGTACTAAAAGTACAAGGGTGTCTATCTTACTTTTTCCAAACGTGGGGAACAATCCTCACACATGTTGCTTGATAACACACGCATTGCATGCAATTTAATTGATGTCTACCATGTTCATTCATCCTATTAGCTTCCCTAGTAATGATGAATATGTACCGAAATTAGGGTAACCTTTTGTGTCATTTTCCCTAGTCCATGGTAATGGAAACATTGGTTACCCACCCATATTCACTTGGAAATATGTACCTATTAGGGATTTGGTGACTGGACAAGGCATTTACACTAAGTGTACAAGGCCAATGTACTAAAAGTACAAGGGTGTACAAGGGTGTCTATCTTACTTTTTCTAAACGTGGGGAACAATCCTCACACATGTTGCTTGATAACACACGTATTGCATGCAATTTAATTGATGTCTACCATGTTCATTCATCCTATTAGTTTCCCTAGTAATGATGAATATGTACCGAAATTAGGGTAACCTTTTGTGTCATTTTCCCTAGTCCATGGTAATGGAAACATTGGTTACCCACCCATATTCACTTGGAAATATGTACCTATTAGGGATTTGGTGACTGGACAAGGCATTTACACTAAGTGTACAAGGCCAATGTACTAAAAGTACAAGGGTGTCTATCTTACTTTTTCCAAACGTGGGGAACAATCCTCACACATGTTGCTTGATAACACACGCATTGCATGCAATTTAATTGATGTCTACCATGTTCATTCATCCTATTAGCTTCCCTAGTAATGATGAATATGTACCGAAATTAGGGTAACCTTTTGTGTCATTTTCCCTAGTCCATGGTAATAGACACATTGGTTACCCACCCATATTCACTTGGAAATATGTACCTATTAGGGATTTGGTGACTGGACAAGGCATTTACACTAAGTGTACAAGGCCAATGTACTAAAAGTACAAGGGTGTCTATCTTACTTTTTCCAAACGTGGGGAACAATCCTCACACATGTTGCTTGATAACACACGCATTGCATGCAATTTAATTGATGTCTACCATGTTCATTCATCCTATTAGCTTCCCTAGTAATGATGAATATGTACCGAAATTAGGGTAACCTTTTGTGTCATTTTCCCTAGTCCATGGTAATGGAAACATTGGTTACCCACCCATATTCACTTGGAAATATGTACCTATTAGGGATTTGGTGACTGGACAAGGCATTTACACTAAGTGTACAAGGCCAATGTACTAAAAGTACAAGGGTGTACAAGGGTGTCTATCTTACTTTTTCCAAACATGGGGAACAATCCTCACACATGTTGCTTGATAACACACGCATTGCATGCAATTTAATTGATGTCTACCATGTTTATTCATCCTATTAGCTTCCCTGGAAATAGAAGTGAAGACAGTTGCAATTTAATTGATGTCTACAAATAAAAGGAGGAAATTTATAATAGAAGTGAAGACAGTTGCATTTTGAACTTGGCTGTCTATCAGTAGACTTAAGGCTCCTAAACCTCGCCCTTGAGATGAGTTGGAAGCAAGGCTTAGGAAAATTCTTTGGACATGGAATTCAAATCTAGTAATGCTCATTCCATGAGACTTGTTTTACCTTTATGATTTGCACTTTATTTGGACACATTGTTATGATTTTCAAAGCCCTGTTAAGGATCTGTAGTATCATTATTACTTCAAGAGCAGGTATTAAAGTGACCCAGAGCAACTAACCCATTACATGGTTTTTCTTAATGCTTAGTAGATTATTTTCTACATATATCTTTGTTGTTAACTCATTACATAACATTCTTCATCTTAGTGGGATGACCCTTTTGTGATTCTTGCCAACATGACACTTGAAGTATCTGAGCTGTTCAGTCGAGAATTAACAAGGGTATGTATACTTTCTTCCATTCATATATGGGTGTGTTCAATATGACAGAGACAATCATGGGTCTCAATGCCTGCTGACTTGTTCGATGCTGTGACCTAAAGAAACTTGCAACCATGCATGATTATGGACATATGCCTAATCCCTATATCTATAACATGTGTCAGCATGGAAAAGGAAGGATAAATGCTTTGTCTTTGGTATCGCCTAATAGCCCAGCAAATTGGGTCATTTTGCCAGGTTTTCATTGAACAAATGAACAGAATGACATCCATTATTTTAGTCTGAATGATCATCTAAATCAAACCATAAAAATTATTCCAGTTGCAACCAATTGTAAGTTGTAACAAAAAGGAAAATGTAAAATGATACATAAGGAGGCTTACATTACAGTCCCTTTGGCATTGCTTTTTCCATTGTAATATGCCAGTAGTGACATTTGGTATTGATGCAGTACATTGAAGAGACAGAAGAAATTGCAATGAGTGGTTTGAAGGTGAACAGGCACATACTTTGGAATTGTCAGTGTTATGAATAGTATATGCCCATCCTTCACCAATTTCCATTTAGTACCTCTCAACATCAGTGTTTGGACAATCCACATTTTCTTTAAAAGTTAGACAGAAACCATCCCTGCCTGATTGGATGACTTATATAGTGTCTCCAAGCCTGTTATTCTTGTTATATTTTCATCAATTTCTGATGTGGAATCAAGTTTTTACTTAAATCAGGATCCTGTATGTTTTCTCACTTTGCATGGTGCTTGTTTATGTTTCTGAAACCTTCTTCCATGGAGTTTGGCTCTATTGTTAGTAGTGATGGTAATAAACTTCTATTTCCTTGCAATTTCTTCAGGAGGGACCCTTGCCTCACAACGATCGGGTGAGATATCAGCCACTGGACCTATATCCTGCTCCACTCCACAGATGTTAAAAGTGTTAACCGAACGACGCAGGGTTCTCAGTTCCTAGCATGTTGTCTTTGATCCTAGTTTGGCTGCCCTCTATCTGAGTCCAAGCTAGACATTGATTCGGGCTCCTGGGAGAAGAAAGAAACCCGGTTGTTGACACCAATGCTCTGGTTCTTAGATGTTGAAGCTATTGAATATTGTCAGCTGACTCTTGAGTATAAGGGTGAAATGCAGCAGGATTGTATCTTGAGATAAGGCTTAGGAATGTGCTTTACAACAGTTTTGTTGGCATATTTATTACTGTTTTGATGTTTCTGTACAATGAAATTGAAGTTATAAGAAGGGTCGATCTGTCTTTGTGTACAGAGAAATCTGTAATGAAAATAATTTTTCCCATTAATGTATTAATCTGCAGAACATATAAAAATTGTGAAATCTCGAGTTCTATGGAACCCATCCCTGTTGAAGTGATCAATACAGAAGTCCAAATAGGAAACACCAGGAGTTTCTGAAAATGTTTTTTAATGTTTTGTAAAACATTTTGTTTGATAACTTGAAATGTTTTTAACTGTTTTTTTTTTGTTTTTTTTAAATTTTAAATATATTTTAAAAATAAAATTTATATGTAATGTTTTATTTTTAATATTTTTTATATTTATATAATAATATTTAAAAAACAAGTAAAAACAATTAAAATATATTATTTATAAATTTTCTATCTTTAAAAATCTAAGAGTAGAAAATTATTTATTCATTGTCAATTTTTTTTCCTAGAAAATAAAAAATTGGTTTTGAAAACAATTAACAAATAGGGTTTTAAAGTCAATTTGAAAACTGTTTTGAAAAACAAAATTCTAAAAAATAGAAAATAGTTTTTCAACTTCAAAAACAACTTTGTCAATTTTTTAATTGAAGACTGTTTTTTGAAAATATGGTTATTTCCTTTCATGTTGGATTTTTTTTTTCCCTTCAATTTTCAAATAACCAAACATAAGGTAAATAATTAAAAAATGAATATATTTTCACTAATTTTAATTAGATTTAAACTTTTAAAACAAATATAATACATCAAGTAATATGATGTTTAGGCTATATAGAACATAATACATCAAGTAATAAGATGTTTAGGCTAGGACAATAGCAAGTCTATTAAAGATCTTAAAATGCATGAATACATTACCGAATTCAGTTATCCGTATGGTGATCAAACCCCTTTTGACATCATTGTACATTATTAATTGTAGGACCGGGTAGAAGAGTCTCAGACCCAGAAAAATACCTTCATTAAGCTTGGTTATTAACCGAGCTTAATGTGTAGAAGTCTGAACAGTTGAATGATATCGGTTGTAGGTTCATCATTGGATCCAGAGATATCATACCTTGATTGAACATGCAATAGCTTGCTCTTTGGAACCCCAACAGGAACACCTCTGGACCTCTTTTCCACTGCTCTAGAGAGCTGCTTCACTGCCTCTTTTGGTAAATGGCGAGGTCGGCTCAGCCAAAGTCCTCCATCAACTGCAAGAGTGGTTCCATTCATGTATTTACCTTCGAAAGTAACAGGCATATAGATTAGATTCCAAGTAAAACCAAAAACATACATTTAAGAAGTAATCAGTCATCGATCAATTGCAACTTGTCAAGTCATTTAGAGGTGTTTCATGAATGTGTGGATTCAGTGCTGAGTGGGTGGGGTAACTTTTAATTCCTGAGATGTAAGATTCCTAGAACATGTTTGGATCTTGAGAAAAGGAAGAGAAAATCAATTTTGAAATTTTTTCCCTTTTCCTCCATCTTATCAAGAGACAATAATACAAGGATTGGTATGAAAAGGCTAAAATGTATACGTGTAGATCCACATGCCGATAGCCTTCCATAGAGCAATGACCAAATGGATCAACTGATTTATTTATTTATTCATGCTAAGATGTTCTATCGGTTTGGTTAGGAGCCTCTTAGTCCTTTTTTTTTTTTTTTTTCCATTTTTACAAGGATAAAAATCAACGACGTGTTTAATTAATCCTTCAAACAACCAGTACCAAGGCCCACAAACCTTTATGACCGTGTTTCGTGAAGTCAAAAAAGAATACAGAGCCAACTGCAAGTATCTAGGAAAAGCTTAGTTGAGTTGTACGAGTACCAAAGGAAGAATTTTTACTTACTAATTAAAGAGTAATACAGGTAACCGGTCGACCGGACTATGATAGCCGGTCGACCGGTTGTTGCAAAGTTTCCTTCATATCAACTGCGGTTACCTAATGTAGACCGGTCGCTGGAAACCGGTCGACCTGATTAATTCCAAAATTTTATGCCATCTCGCTATTAAAAGAGACACAAAATATGAAAATATGTTAATTTTTTTCAAATTAATTAATTCAAAAATTTTATCAGTTGTAAAACTATTTTGAGAACTCACATTTCATGAGAGAATGAAATATTTTTTCTTATATTGGATGTTCTAATAAAATCAACTTGTTAAACAATGCAATGACATGACTAATATTGGTAATGTGGGATTAGTTCAAACTTATCTAATACATCATTACAATGGAGCCTTGAAAAACATGACATTATGAAACAATATATTATTTCATTTATATTTATGATTTTGGTAACCCTTTACTATTATATTTATGTGTCTTAATTATTTTGAACATTCAAGTCTACTTCACTTACATTATACATTTGGGTGCGTGATAAATTGCATAAAAGGTCTAACTCCTTCCAAGTTGATGAGTTGTTCATTGCTTACTCATGGACTTAGGTAATTCGCCGAAGGTTAAAGTTCAGTACCTCCTAATATGGATGAGATGACTTGGCGATCTTGTAAATATTACTAAACAACATATAATAAAGTAAATAGCATAATATATATATATATATATATATTGAATCCAAATTAAAACGAAATAAAAAACATTTGCATGCTGACACTACTCTAAATATACGTATGCTAATACAAAATATATATGTCCCAGTTTTGCAAGCTAAACAAAATAACGACGTGGTCTCAATGCAATCAAGGTGCATCGGGTGGCGGTGGCAACACGGCGCGGAGGTACGCCATCAACTCCTCATGCTGACGCTCTTGGCGATCAAGCCTCTGTAGGATATGCTCATGCATAGCCTGCTGCTGATCCATGCGCTCCTCAATACGAGTCCCAAGTGAGGTAATCTGCGCAGACAACTCCATCCAAGGCGCATGCTCAGGGGCGTCAGGAGCCTGGCCAGGTGATGTATGGGTGTGATGAGGCTCAGTAAATGATGGTTGACCAGATGGTCCCGCTGTGTAACCCGTCTCAGTCATCATCACATCTGAAATAGTCGGGTCAATGTGGCCACCCTCAGACTGGCGTGGAGGGATATCAAACTCAGGCTCTCTATGGTCAAAATTGGTCTCAGGGTGTACCCCACCCTCCATGTCCCCAATCTCCTCCTCTTCGTCTCCTGCAGGATGCACATCTCCCTCTGCCTGTGGCTGGGGTACTGGTCGGTCCGCCCTCCTAATCCATGACCCATCTGGGGTCTTCTCCAACTTCATCCGCGCCATCGACTGCTCATCATATGTGTCATAACTGCTGGGCGCCTCGACCTCCTGCTCCCTGCTCAAATCCACCCCCGCATCCTTGAACACTCGTGTCATGAAGCGGCCATATGGGAGAATGCGTTTGGGCCTCTCGCAGCATGCCATCATGTGCATCATCATGACATACCCAACGTCAATACGTCTCCCTGTCATAATCGAATCAATCAGGAATGCCTCCAGATAGGAAACCTCATCTCGATGACCGCCACGTGGTAGGAGGATGTACGCTATCATGTGGTGAAGGACTCGGCAGGTCACTGTCAGGCTATGTGCCGATGGTTTGCCCAACCCCGGGGCATCTGGAAGGCCACACATCCTCTGAATCGCCTCTCTCGAATCGAAACCCGACACCGTCGGCCAGGCCTTGGCATCATATACGCGGAGTCCACCAGGAGGAATGTCCAAAATACGGCAGATGCTCTCCGGGTCCAGATGGATCTGAACCCCTCTAACGGTCGAAGTGATCAGACCTCCATGTCCATATGTGACGCGTGAATAGAATGCCCTGACTAATGTCGGAAAAATGGGCTCTGAAATAGTCACTAAGGGCAGCCACCCCATGCGTGCAAAGAGGCTCTCAAACCCGAAATGTTGTAGATGGGCGAAATTTATATTTCTCCCTGCAACCACCTTCCTCTGGACGAAATGCTGCTTGTACCTCTGGTATTTGTCGACCGAAGTGAAAAGGCCGGTGTCGAACCTCGCCTTTCGGCGAGCCTCCGCCTAACCGTCCTGAGAAGCCTGAGCAGGGCGCTTGCCCAGTGCCTTCGACGCACCCCTATCTCTCCTAGGCGCCATGAAACACTACAAAGGGCCACACCTATGTCAAAACAACGCCAATGAAAGAGCCTGTGACGCGCGCGGGAAGAGAAGACAAACCGCCTGTGACGCGCGATGAAGGAGGACCACTGCCAAACCTCACGCCCTAGGTCCGAAATGTGAAGCCGCACCCCTCAAAACTCACTCCGAAGGCTTGTAACAGCTGGAATCGCGTCGAAAGTGGGTGTGTGGCAGCTCAATCGGTGGATCCCTTCGACTGGCAGAGGATAACACTGAAGAAATTAAGCGCGGAATGGTTTTTTAAACGTCACCCCGGCCGACCGGATATGAACCGGTTGACTCAGTAACATGTTCCACGGTGTTTTGCACTTTTTAATAGGTATAATGCATTCATTTTTTTTTTTTCGTTCATTGGAAAAAAAAAATATACATTTAGGAAACCTATTTAATTCCTTTGTGTTTGAAATTTTTTTTTTATATTTAAATAATTCTTAGTTTTATTTAAAAAATCAAAATGTCATATAATTAAGAACTTTATTTACATTTTTAGGATTAGTTTCCTACAAATATCATTGATTTCTTTTGGAATGGGGGATTAGAAATGCTTAGAAATAAATTTTTAAAAAAAAAATCAAGGAGAAAAATTATTATTTATGGTTTTATTATTGATTGATGGTTAAATTTACATCATTTTTGACATATTTTCTAGTGTCTTATTTCTCATCTAAAAAAAAAAATTACAATTCGGAATCAAATCAAGCGGTTGTGAATGAATTGCTGGAGGCATTGTGCTGTCAGGAACTATTGTTATTAATAAAAGATACTTTCAAATGAAGTTTTCCTAATTTAGAAGGGTGAATTTTTTTTAATTTTTTTTAATCTAAGTTTAGATGGATTTGAAAATTTTTATTCAATATCATATACTTTTGACTTCCTACAAAATTAAATATTACATCCAATATTTTTGGTGGCTGTCCCATTATAAAATTCAGCTTAAATGCATATATAATTCTAAAAAAGCTGAAAAAGGCAAAAGTAGATTAAATAATACTAATAATAATAATAATAGAATATTTAGAGCCTATTTATAATTGTTTTCAAAAACAATTTTTTTTAAATAAAAAAAAAACAGGAAAATACTATTTGACAACAAAAAATTGTTTCTATTTTTTGTTTTTAAGAAAGAATAGAGAGTGTTTTTAAATAATATATTTTACTTGTTTTTTAAAAACTAATTTAAAAATTAATTTTACAAATATGTAAAATAATTTATTTCTAATTAGACTTTTATTTTACAAACATTAAAAAATGATTTTTAGAAATTATTCTCAAAAACTGTTTTTGAAAAATCATTTTTTGAAAACTATTATATAATGTTTTATTATTAAAATGTTTTTAATATAATTACTTTTCAAGTGTTTTTATGATGTTTATCTAATAAAAATATTATAAATAATTTTTTAATATATAAAAAAATTTTAAAAAGGCAGGAATATAACAGGATAAATTAACACATTCAATATAATTTGTTGGAGTTCTCTTCCTAATGATCTGTATGTTCAATTTTTCATGTGATTCAGATTCGTGATTTTGAATATAGTCCAGACACACAAGAGAGTAGGAAGCAGGAGTTGGAAAAACTGATGCTAGATCAGGACACGATTAGAACCTCTCTTTTGCAATGGTGCTATACCAGTTATGGGGAGGTATATTTATTTTCCTTTAAGCTTTGCAAAATATTATGATAGTTTCACAAGGTTCTCTTCTATTCATAGTAATCTTAACAAAATAACCTGTTAGTTCACTAAATTTGGGGTTTCAAAGTAATGTTCTCTTATTTTGATTTATAATGAATACTTCCTTTTCATTCTCATCACTGCATTCATTGTGCCATCATTTTTTTCTGAAAGGAAGGAATTCGCTGAGATAGCTAGAAGAATTACAAATGAAGGAGATTTCCTTTGCAGCAAAAGAAGGGAATCAAAAGCAAAGAAAATAAGGTCAAAGTGAAGAAAAAGAAAGACACAATATCTTGAATATAAAAGAAAAAGGACCATGCCTAGAGGGGCATAAAATTTTCAAATGATTATTAATAGCTCTTCTTTCATCTAAAATTTATCCATGTCACTTATGCCATACATCAGAGGCGAGTGGAACTAATTGCAAATTCCGGAGTATTGAGGCAACCCTAATGTATTCTCAACCTAGCTAATAAAACTAGCACTATCACCTTCCAATCTACAACCATGGCTTCAGAGTGATCCCAAGATTTTTAAATTTTATTACATATTTATAAAAAAAAAAGCATTTTTTAGGTTGCAAGTGTATCCTGCAAACCGGTCGACCGTATATAGTCGACCGGACGAGCTCCGGACAAGGGTCCCAAAATCCACCCTCTCTCATCCAGTAGCGTGTCCAATCCTCCAGGAACCGGTCGAGCGAAACTGATCGACCGGTCGATCGCCGGACGAGGGTGCCAAAATCCACCCTCTCTCATCCAGTAGCGTGTCCAATCCTCCAGGAACCGGTCTAGCGAAACTGATCGATCGGTCGATCGCCGGACGAGGGTGCCAAAATCCACCCTCTCTCATCCAGTAGCGTGTCCAATCCTCCAGGAACCGGTCGACCGAAACTGATCGACCGGTCTATCTCCGATCGAGGGTGCCAAAATCCACCCTCTCTCATTCAGTAGCGTGTGCACGACCGGCTGAAGAATTGTTTGACCGGTTGATCAATGGCTGACGCAAAATATCTACCGGTCGAACACTTCATGCTTTCCGGTCCTTTGCCCTTTTATCCTTTGCCCTTTTATCCACTAAAGAGGGAATAAATTCAATTTTTTACTTTTTTTTTAACAGAATAAGAATGTCTTATCGAATTAATTAGATCATATAGGAATAAGTTTAGGCATCAACTAAGGTGGGGCCAACACCTAAGCCAAACATACCTACCAACCTAACACACATGGTAACACAAATGGAATTATGCAAATGGAGCGTCATATGGTAATTAACATGTCATATTAGAACACGCAACATGCGAAATTGGGCATCAACACATATTATTATGGATTTATATAATATTAATAGTAAAAATGATTTTTTTTTTAAAGAAGAAATTAATAGTATTAATTTTTTTTTTCCTCATGGGTAGGTCTAACTTTTGGATATCTCCATTGGTTAACATGCAAATTCAAGGGGAAAAAAAAAATCTCTTGAGGAGGTTTAAGAGAAAAGAAAAGTAACATTTTGGGGAATTTTTTGAGCCAAAATCAATAAGAATCCTTGGCATGCATGTTGCATGCAACAATACCCCGATCAAAGTGAAGACAATTCTCTATCTTTGCTTTACCTTGGAGTTTGTTCAATCCATACATTCATATCTCATGATATGCTTTTCCCTTTATCTCTCTTTAGCAAGAGTTTTGAGTTTCTCTCTTGGGAAAGTAAAATTAAATTTTAATTTAAATTAGAATTATTTTATAGCTTAATTTAAGTCAATTGAGATTAAAATTAATTTAAAATGAATGTAGAATAAGAACCGGAAAGGATAAAACGGTGTGCAAGGAATCCTAAAATGTTACTTTCAATCCCTTAATAATAAACTCCTCAACCATGATATCAGTACTATTCTCCTCACCCAAACCCTTACAACTCCAAATCACAAAAAACAACAGGTTTCCACCCAATTCACCAAAACCCTCTCTAGCATGCATAGTCACCAAAAAAAAAAAAATATTAAATAACTACATTTGTCCACCATAAATTACATACAAATGTGCTAACTTTATACAGTCTTATCACAAATTACAATCCCCTTTAATCTCTCCGGACACGGTCTCGGTGTGCATTTTGTGCTGAGAACAACATACTCCTCATGATCTTCAACCTGTAATGTTTCAATTTCCCCTGCGTTCATTCATGTTGATAGCAACAAATCAGCAAATTAATTAATTAGGCTTTTCTAACTATTTTAACAATAATGAGATAGTCATAGATAATTCCTCCTATGTACCACATCGATTGATTTGGAGAACCCCCCCACTGACCACAATTCCATGAATTTCATTACAAAAACTCCGCAATCGTGCCTACGTCAATATAATTACCAAAACGTTATTAAGTGTGGAATTATAAATAAGAGATGAACTTCAAATAAATTGCAATCCTATACAATATCCCGGACTGCAAGGTTAACACTCACTCATTAGTTTGGACGGGTACATCAGGTGTTATGAAATTGAATGTCCTCAAATCATAAGGTGATACCTCTTTTTTGTGGGCAGCCAACCACAGGACAACCTTGGCCTGAAACATTTATTAACGCAACAATTGAAATTTTTATGGGAAGACATACCTAACAAATTATTACTTGTTGCTTGTTACTTTACCAGATTTTGTTGAACTCCACTCAACATTGTCTTCTTTCTACCAGGACGAGAATCTAGCAGTTGGATTCTCCTGTTTTCTAGGTCATATACATACAATGTCCAATGGTTCTTTATGAGAACCGGTAAGAAGACCTGCACCAATAGACTACCATTAAACATACATCTAAATATTGTACATTCATGCAATAAAAATACAAATCCAAGCATTAAACATAGGAATCCACCTCGTTAACATTGACATATGGAATATCAATCTAATACAGATGTGGTTCAAAGCGTCCAATAACTGCCTCCCTCACTAAGTGTTTTGCCTGGGAGTGGATTACCATTTCCTGCATGTCAAATACGGGATAATATCAGGTTTGTCATTGTAGGTGATGCCTGGTTCAAGACAAAAAATAAAGATAAGCAAGGATTTAATGGATTAGTCATCATTACAGCTATGTAGGGGGATAGAAAAAGTTTCGACTTCGGTTCATGTTGATACTGCAACAATCTACAGTAGGCATCGACGACCTGATTTCGTATATCATAAAAGTGTAAGCAACAAATTATATTAGAACGAAACTTTCATTTTCAAACTTAAAATAATGCATAAAGAGGGATAAGAAATGATATGCACGTCGTTTCCTATCCACCCATTCCCTTCGAAGCAGCCCAAATTGCCTCTGGTTAGGATAGTGTCATGCATAGACACTAGTTCCTCACTGTTACAAAAAAATACAATTTAGTTTTTGTGTTTTCACTATCATACAATGAGAGGAGTGTCACTCAAGTATGTTACCTTGCATCCAAATCGTCTCCAAATACCAGTGCAGCTCCTTGTTTTAGGTCAATTTTGATGGCAGATTGTTTCGTTTGTGGTTGGGATATGTATGGGGACAACAAGTTTGGAGCCATTCGACGCACTCGACGTCTCCGGACGTTTCTATTTGTGGGGACAACATTACCTTCTGGTTGTTCTTCACCATCTGCAATATGAGATTTAGAACTAGTCAGCAAAGGTATACATTATGATTGGGTACTTGGGTTGTTAACCATATGGGTGTTTGCATTCATTTTTATCACTTACCGCTTACTACATTAATGGGTACACTGGGCTACAACTCATACTCAGGGGCGACAACGCGATCTGGTGTGTCTAGCACATGGTATGCAGCATGCGAAGCCATGTACTCATCACCAGGAAATGCATGGTCATCGGCTGTGGGAGTGCTGGCTGGTGCATAGCTAGAGTGACCACCCGCATCTGAATTTACCCCACTATGTCTGCGAGTCCCTAACTTATGCATAAGGCCACGCATTATTCTCTGCTGCTGCTGAATGCCCCTTTGATATTGGTCGATTGCTCGTTCTGCATCATGATATTGATGCCATATTTCCTATGACATGATATTGATGTCAATCTTTGAGAACAGAATGTGACAACAACATATTTCTTTGTAGTTAAAAAGTAAAAATAAATTACAATGACAATGAAATGAACATTTATTAAGTTTTTGAAAAATTCACAGCTTACATCACTATTTTCAGCATCAACATTTGTGTCATGGTCCACATTAGTCTCTAGCTCCATAGTTCTCTCTACGGTTGGAGATCTCTGGGACGCCTATAATTAGCACTGAAGATTAGTACTTAAATAATGAGTGTTATGCTAGTAATGACAATATATTTATGCATGCATAACTTACAAAATCAATCTCAGCATGTCCGAATGCTCCAAACTCCTTTATCTCAGCGACTAGTCGTCGCTTAATCAAATCATCAATCCATGCCAATGCTGGGGGCACTGTAATGGGGACTTGGATTGAAGGAATTTGGAATTTAATGACATAATGCAGTTGCAAAATAAATAGAAACATCAGTAGGCAAATGTGAATATGTTGTGCAATAAAATTAGATAACAAAATGGAAGACAAAGACTGAATAAGTTCACTACCTGAAGAAATAAAACGCAGCCATGTACCCAAGAGGTCTTAGATTGTTGGTATCGCCTAATTCCCTCAACCAGTTGGTCAAGCACAAACTGGGCCTAATTAACATCATTTCGGAATCCATCCTCATGGATGGTATGCCACAAGTTACGGCAACCATTGAGCCTAGACGTGGGGGCCAACAATGTGGCACATGCGTAGTAAATGAATGCTCTACGGAACTCCTCGCCTACAGGTAAGTCTAGGAGTTTCTCCTCGCATGCCCGAATAGTCCCAAATGGATGATCTGATGATGTGGAGGTCACCTGCAAATTCCGTCCTTCTGTTGGGAGGCCTAAAATGAGGCCAACATCGGTGGCTGTAACAGGATAGTGTTTCTGGGCTGAGAACTCTATCCGTCTAAATCCAACATTGAAATGTTGGATTAGAAAGATACAGAGGTTGTGGCGCACCTCTGTGCAGTTTAAGTTTAAGAGACCTCCAAATTGGAGGTCTCTTATGGCTTGAATTTTTGCCTCTGGTAATCGGTTGCACAGTTTCTTAAATCTTGCAGCTGAGCATCGTGTAAACATTGATGTGCCCTGCATGCAATGTTAGAAAACATGGACATGTTAGGAATAGCAACATTCTTGCAGTTGGTAATGCAATAAAATAAGTGAAAAAGTAAAGCTGTCATTTCTCAAAGTTACAAAGATTTGTCTGCTTGTATTTAGAAATAATATACAGCAGGGTAAGACATTAGATGGGGTTGGGTGCTACTAATAGTGAGATATCCTGTAAAAGGGAGGATTGAAAATTTATGAATAAGGCTATATAGAATAGGCAATAACAGTCAAAATGTACAGAATAGACTATAAAAGAAAAAAATAAATATGAGAATACTACATGATATATAAAAGAAAGAAATCAAATCAATTTATGTAAATAAATTGACTAATTATATTAGAGAAAGAAACCATCAACAAATCAATGAATAATCCTATTTAACCTGCTCCTTTTGATACTTCTGACATACACAAAATCTAGAGGAACTGCTAGAGCAAGCACTTTGCTATTGCCATTGAACATGGACAAGGTTTGGAATCCAAGTTTCTGTTGAGAGTATTCCCACATGGTACTAACTATCAGTGAAGAATTGTACACTATCATTTGATACCACGAATCATGTGTTTGACCAAAGTTCATTCATACCTAAGTTGTTAGCTGAGTGAGGATTCATGGGAAAATAAATGTAACCTAGGACTATTAATTGAAACTTGTGAAAGTTTTGAGGCTTGAATCTGATTCAATGGCCATAATAATCTAAAATTTGCAGAAAAGAGGAAGTGGGCATTTAAAATAAGGTAATGATACACTATGAAATGCTACTACATACTTTTTTGTAGAATAGTAAACAAAGAGTATGTTTACGCTTGAAAACAAGAATAAATAAGATGAATCCATGAGTGTTGGAGAATTAAATGAATGAAGAGGAGTTTGGAAACCATACTTTATGTTGGAGAATAAAAGTTATGTGCTATGACTTTATGTTTTTTTTTTCTGTTAACTTATAGAAGTATTTTCATTGTTGTAAGGATTCTGCAAGAAGATATACATGAGCAATTTTAAATGTCTGTACTGCTCCTGGCAAAAGCCACATTGGGTACAAGTTTGCCACATCAGTTTTCTTGGTCAGTGCGTGAATCACCGTAAATGAATTTATGTAACTGGTTCAAAATACTGGTATATGAAGTGTGTAGAGAGCTATGCACCTTGCTTAAGTCAATTGTTTGAATCTTAGAAACAAAAAATAATACAGAATTTGCCACCCGAAAAAAAGATATGTCCAGAGTCCAAGGCAGTGAGAAATTGGCAAGGCATGGCTCTCCACCTTCATATTTAAATCACTTAGAAGGTGAAGCAAAAAGAAGCCTAATGTCTCAATACCATTGAGGTCCCCATAAATAATTGTGATCATTTAACCCTGGGGACCTGGCTAAAGTGGCTACAGAGGTAAGGGTTACCTATAACTCAAGTGGCTAAAGAGTTAATCCCATCCCCATCACCATTCATACCAGAACACCTCTCTTTATCCCTTCCTCTACCCTCCTCCCTCATCCTAGAGGACATGGTTTTTGCCTATCCCCACAGCTGTATAGCGAAGACCATTAGATCCCTAAAGCATAATTGTATATGGTGTTAGTGAACCACATTTTCTATATTACCAAATTGAACACAAATATTACCCGACAACTTACAAAGCTGATATAATAGTATTTAATAAATAAACGTTGAATTGTTAAAACTTCAATATTAGAGAACTTTCTAACATAACTGATACATGGTAACTATAATAAGGGACATGAAGAAATCACTTAAATTTCATGCATAATATATATATATACTAACTTAAAAGGTATCTGAAAATGAAAATTTCATAAAAGGATTTCAGATTATATATAAACAAGGGAGTAATTTGTTCACACCAATTCAAATATGTAAAATATCATAAAATGAAATTTCACCCATTTTGAGACCAACATGCATTCTGATTTATGTTCTGACAATACATTAAAATTGCATGACTATAGATTATAAGTTCTTGTGGCACTGTACTACAGAAGCGAAAACCTCTCAAATAGTATGTTGGCAACGGAAGAATGCAAAAAACAACAAAGATAAGCAAGTATGATGAACCATACCGAGAGTGGGAGTGAACTGGCAGCAGAACCATCTAAGCCATTACCAGCCATTGTTAATATTATAACTGCATCATTGGGCATAGAAAAGTAGAATGTAATGCACAGATAAACTGACCAACTGAATAACTAGACAGCAAGTATAGTACAATACTATGAAAGTTCAGCTAAGTGATAAGAAAAATGCACGCATCCAATGATGTGAGTAGGACATACTTAAAATAGGGAAGTGAAAGTATACATCAAGTTAAAGGATACCACATTGAAAGTGCAATTTCAAATTAAATCAGTAATGAAAGCAACTCCAAATCATGAAAATTAAAAAGTAGTCTTATAAAAAATAAAATCAAAAGGTAGTGCATCGTGTCTATAATAAGGACAATACATAACATCCAAAAGCGACAACCCTATGACCATAAAGCAAATAATGGAACAATGAGGGATCGTACTCAAAATGAAAACCTTACAAGCAAAGAAATGAACATGTCACGGCAATGGATTATTACATTTAGACCGATTGTGACCTATGCCATTGCATCGAGAGCAATGAATAGCTCTCTTATGGCTAAATTGTGACTCAATACGCCTTTGTCGGGGTCTTCCTGGAGGACGTCTCACTTGCGGGGGTTGGAGACTAGGAAATACGTTGCCTTGCCCATCTTGCAAAGTCCCAGCCTCACAAACTTTAGGCATGTTGTGTGTTGGTAATGGTTGAAACTGACCCGAGTAAATCAACTGTTGGGTGGAGACTTTAAAACATGGGTCGATATAGTCATACACATCGTGTCTCAATGTACGGATCATAGCACATACATGTGGACATGGCAACCCGGACATTTGCCATGTTAGACATGTACACTTATGTTGCTGCATATCCACAACCAAATAAACTTCTCCAGTAAAAACCTTGAACGTCTCACCCAAATAAGGCATCACAGTAATCGGAGCAGATCTCATGATATTTGACATTAGGTTTTCCTCTGTTTTGGGTCCAACCACGCTCTTCCACTTATCTGTACCACGCATATGGGTGTCCAACATGGCTACAAGCTTATCCATGTGCATCATCAGCAACGTATAAATTGTTTGGTGGCGTTCCTCTCTTAACCACGCATTGAAGGACTCTGCAATATTAGTTGTCATTTTATCCCAACGTTTTTTAAGGAACTTTGACATCGCCCAATGCTCCGGACTATTCTCCGCAACCCACCTTGCTAGGTCGCCATTAAAACGCACAAGTTTTTCAAACGCCTCATTGTAGTCTATATCCAACCGAGCATATGCAATGTTGTCTAAAAGCAACAAAGCATCTTCTTTCCCTTTCTTTCCCCTAATGTTTTGCCTGTTGAAGAAGCTTGAAAAGTTCTCTTTCACATGTCGATAACAATAGGCGTGATTTTCTACCCCAAACAACTCCGAAACACTATGCAATATCCCTTGATGTCTATCTGATATAATAATTACTTCTTGACCATCTAGGATCCCCTTCAATTTCTCCAAGAACCAATACCAATCCTCATAATTTTCTGAACCAACCACACCCAAGGCTAGAAGGAACATTCCATCATCTGCATCATATGCAATGGCAGACAAAAGAGCTTCTTTGTATGGACCACTTAGGTGGTAAGAATCAATAGCCAATACCGGTCGACACCCCATGGTGAACCCTTGAATTGAAAATGCGTGGGCAATGAACAATTGCTTGAAGTGACCTTCATGAGAAGTGTACTCGGCAATAGTTCCAGGGTTAATTTCCCTTAGCCTATGGCATAACCAAGGCAAATACGCGTAGGACGCACGTGGAGATCCATATACACGCTCTTTTGTCTTCTCTTTAAGATGCCATGCTTGGTTATAAGTCAATTGAACTCCATGATCACGTTCAAAATCCTTGCAAATTTGTCGAGGAAGGTATTCTGGAGTTGTTCTAAACACGTCTTCAACAACAACAACACCTCTCTTGGAAGAAACCCGCACCTTAGATGAACACTCATCTTGAGCTATATGATTATGATTAACTTGGTAAGTATAAACTCGTAATATTTCATTTCCTTCAACAGCATGAGTTGTTATCTTCCAAGGACAATCCTCAACCGAACACTTTACTGACATATGTGTAGGTGAATTTTTCTTGTACTTGTATTGAAACCTTCCAGCTAATGACATTTGGTATATTGCATTCCGAAACTCATCTGCATTCTTAAATGTATGTCTGGAACCTAATATTGCCTCACGAAACCGATTCGATTCCAAAAGGGTGTACTCAGTATCTGCACAACGCGATGCAAAACCTCTTGATAACATCATAGTATTAGGATTTGCATCGCATGATGCATTAGACGAAGGAAACGTAGGATGTGGACCTCTGCATTTACATTCATAACCAAAATTAGACTACATAATGCGTAAAATTGATATTCATCAAATTTTAAATAGACATCCAAGTGAAAACGCATTACCCAAGTGCCAACTGTGTATTTGGTATATTTGCCTCTATGGCTTCCACACCGGGTGACTCGACTATGTACACATTTGCAAAGTCATCACTGTGGGAAACCACGTTATCCAAGTCATCCTCATCTTCTAAATCTTGGATGACTCTAGGGTTAAACTTGAGGGTGTAGTGCATCCTCATCACATGAAGGGAAATGTCGAATTTTTCTAAGACCTTCTGATTGAATTCTTCAAATGTCATTCCTTTATAAATGTGAATACCTTTGCTTCTTCCACCAACATATTCCCAAAGGCCATCATTTTTTTGGACAAGTTTGCCTCCCACGAAAATATGACAGTATATTCTATTTGTGGCATCCATCAACCTATTGAAATAAAGCACAAATTTATATTGTTGAACAAACAATAATGCATATTCAATGTGATCTTAAAAGTTTTTTCATCTCACAATATACTGTGTTCCCATACAAAAAAGTTATATTTTAAAAAATGTATATATAAAAAAATGTAACTTTAAAGTCTTAAAAAATAATTTTTGTTGCTCCTTTTGATTATTCTAACCATTGTCAACGGTAAGATTATTTTAAGATAGGCACTAATAAACAAACGGTGAGTTGAACTAAGATATGAAGACCGAGCTTCTCTCTTCTCTTGGACTGATAAATACTACATAACCTAAACAAAACTAAAAATAATAATAAAAATAAAAAACAAAAATGAGAAATGTAAAACTGAAATGGAAATTAAAAGATTCAAATTAATAGATTAAAAAAAATCATTAAATTAAAAACTAAGAAAGGCTTTAAAAGGAAAAAAAAAACGAATCTCTAACTTATTTTCCCTATCATTCCCCTTTACTTATATATTCATAGTTCACATTTTTATAAGCAAAAACCTCTCTCTCCAACTACTTTAGTGCTACCCAATTTGACACTACTACTTACCTATGCTAATAATCTAATCGTGTCAATACTTGGAACTTTAAGACAGAACATCACAACAATATCTAGTAAAGTAGGAGGATTTTGTGTCCGATTCGACATAATACTGCAGAACATATATATATATATATATATACACACCAAAAACATTAGAATTATGGAACTATAAGACATTCAATAGGAAATAATCCCCCACGTTTTATTAAGCTCTGACCTATACTTACACTAGGTAGAAAACAAATTCTCATTCTCACTCAAACCCTTAGACAATTTCTGTTGGTACTACTATATCAGACATGCCTACAAACTTATTCAAAGAGAATGGAGATATTTAAATATTAATTATAAAGCGTTGCTTTTCAAAATAATATGAAGAGATAATAGCCTAAAAAATGTAAGAAATACAGAATTCTCTTCTAAACTATCATGTCCTACTTTAGATGATTCATACAAAACCATAAGCAATAGTTTAACACATTTAAGGTTTAAGGGTAAAAAAAACTAATAGATAAAAAGAGATAAATCTGTTACTTGTGCCTACATCTCAAGCCAATGCACCATAAGAAAACTTTAGGGTTTTTAGGTTATCCATTTCCCTTTTCCCTTTTTCCTCTCCTGGTTTTCTAGCAACCAATTAAACAATTATAAATTATTTTCAAGTATATATGACAATTTTTCACAAATATTTTTTTGAATTTAAAATATACAAATACCATGAAATAAAAATCTAAAAAAAATTACAAAAATTTAATCAGATCGATTAAGCCATGAATCATGAGTTGTAGGTAAAGTGCATTTTCTGTATTCTCAAGGATTAAAGAAAAAATTATGGTTCAAAATTTTTCCTTTCTTTGTCTCATTACTTTCTCAGCATCCGAATAATAGTACCAAACCAAGAAGTCAATTATTGAATGGGAACACTAACTTGAACTCCAGAGATCAAGTTGAACACAGTTTAGAGATTTGGACTAAGAAAATTTAGGTCGAGATTTAGGCAATCTACTAACCTCAAATATGCAACAAGAGAGACCCAACTGAAATCCATACCTTATTCAAATTCTCGAGAGAGACGGATGCGAGAAAAAATGAAAGAGCCGCAGAGATTGAAATGCAAGCGATGGAGGTGCTCGGGAGGAAGAGAAGAAAATGGCTTCTAGGCTTGAAATGTTGAAGAGACCAAAATTTAGGCAATCTACTAACCTCAAATATGCAACAAGAGATACCCAACTGAAATCCATACCTTATTCAAATTTTTGAGACAGCCGAATGCGAGAAAAAATGAAAGAGCCGCAGAGATTGAGATGCAAGCGATGGAAGTGCTCGGGAGGAAGAGAATAAAACGGCTTCTAGGCTTGAAATGCTGAAGAGAGACCAAAATTAGGGCAAAATTCCAAAAAGCCACAAAGATTGAGATGCAAGCGATGGAGAAACTCGGGAGGAACAGAAAAAACGGCTTCTAAGCAGAGAAGAAAATGACTTATAGGTAGAGAAGAAAACGGCTTCTAGGCAAAGAAGAAATCGGCTTCTAGACAGAGAAGAAAACGGCTTCTAGGCAGAGAAGAAAACGACTTCTAGGCAAAGAAGAAAATGGCTTATAGGCTTGAAACGCTGAAGAGAGCAAAATTAGGGCAAAATTCCCAAGAGCCGCAGACGAAGAGAAGAAAACGGAGGCTTGAAATCTGAAGAGACATAGGGCAAAATTCCAACCTGGCTTTTTTTGTTTATTATATTTTTTTTTTCATAATCAGCAAAGGTTATTTTTGGAATTAATAAAAGTGCATATCCTTCTTTTTAATTTTGACACTTCCTATGGGTTTTCAGCTTAAATGGGTCGGTTAGATGGACCATTTCTTAATTTTTGGGCCCAGCTGGGCCCAAAACACAATTCTCCCAATTTATAAAGCTTTCTGTTTGGGTTCTCGGAAACTACTCAAAAAGAAGGAAAAAAAAAGAATTTTTTTATATTTGATCTTATTTAATAAAAAAACCAAGTATAATTATAATTATTTTAATTTTTATTATTCAAATCTTAAATTAACGTATATTAAACATATATTTAAATTTTATTCAATTCTTATAAGTTTAGTTAAACATATATTAATATTATTTTATAAATATTTTTTAAATCATAAATTTAATTTTGTAATAATAATTTTTTTATTTTTCAAAATAAGTAATATAAAAAAATTAATAAAAATAAATAAATTTATGATAAATTATAAATTTTAAATTTTCAACTTCTTACCATATAAATAACTAAAAGAAATTAATAATCATTAAATCCAAGGAAATTTTAATTGAAAATCCAAAATATAATTCATAATGATCTAAATGTCCATTAAAATTAATATTTTATTTAAATTTAAAAAATGAAAAGTTAGAATTTAATAAGCTTTCCCAAATTAAAAATCTTAATGAAGTAATTTCAATTATGTTAGAAAAGAAAGTTATTGATAATTTACTAATAGAAGATATTCTTGTAAATGGATTTAAAAGGAAAAGATTTTCTTGTAGGAAAATTTATCTTTGACAATTATACACTTAGTTTTTCTTATACGAAATCTTCCTTTATAATTAGAAAAAATATATAGGAAGAAATAACCAAAATTGAGACTTTAGGATATGAGAGATCTAAGGTTGTAATTTCCTTTGATAATAATGGAAGTTCTTCTTCATCTTCAATTGTGGATGTAGGTTTGAGGTAAAACCACGTAGATCGTTGTGTGTTTTGTTTTTATTTTCTTTTTCTTTCCTCTGTATTATTATTCTTTGTGATGATTTTTTCACAACACAAATACAAATTTCAATTCGAATTCATAAATTTAACGATATACCAAATAAAAGCAAGTATTCACTTAAAAATTCCTAATAATTTTGTAGCAACCAAGCATAATTAGAAATCTTACGTATTATTCAATTATTGATTTCTTACTAATTATAAAATTAGTTATTGTAAATTTTTATTATGGTAATAAATTATAAAATTTTGAGATATTTAGAAATATCTTAAATTGTGTTTTTTTTCAAATCAATATAAGAAGAAATAAAATAATTAATTTTATAGATGCTTTTAATATGTAAAAATAAATAGATTTAACAATTAACAAAGATTCAATTATTAAGAAAAGCAAACAACTTAAGACTTAATTTAGATACTTACAAAATAAACAACCTAAACTCTTCAACATACTAAGAAATTTAAGTCAAATTCAAGTCTATTTAGATTTTAAACAAAAAAAAAAAAAAAAGGAATTTAAGCAAGAATGAGTTTTGATTTCTATAAAAATAATTTTTTTATTGTTAAATAACAATTCATAAATGAAAAAATAGAATAAATCTGTATTTGTATTTTATTTTCTTTATTCTAGTGAAATAATTCATGTCTTTATCCAAATTTCTTTTAACTATTCTTACTACAAAGTTTCTTCACTTTTTTTTTTCTTTTTTTTTTACAATTGTAGGTGCATTTAAATAATTTTTTATCCACTTATTTTAAGGGTTTGTATGAAAGAGTATTAGTAGAGAATAATTTTTTAACAAACAAAATAACAAAGCTTAGATGATATTTAGGAAATCAATTTAACAACCTAAAGTGATTTAATAACTTAATTTAAGTTGCTAAGTATATTAAATATGTTTAGTAAAATGACTCAATATCACAATTTAAAGTTAAAAATGACTTTAAGTATTAAGTTAAAATAGTCAAATTATTCTTAATCTCAATTTTATTTTATTTTTATCTTATTTGCTCTTATTTAATGAAAATATAATTAACAATATGACTCCACATCCATTACTCGTTTTTTATAATAAATATTTTTAAATTACTTTATATATTTATATAAGATTAATGAAAATAAATATTAATTAAAATTAATGATGATAAACATTAATCACAGAATGGTAAATATGTCAATTTAAAAACTTAAAATAAATTTTAAGTTAATTTTATTAAATAATCTTAATATTTGAAGTAAAAAATAAATAATAAGATTTAAGTTAATAAGAAAAATTTAACTTAAAATCAACTTAAATCATTAAGTAATAAATATTAAATTTTATCAAATACTTACTTAGTCACATCATTTAATTTATTATAAAAATAAATAAATAGTATTATTAATCGTAGTAAATTTTTTTAGAATTTATTTTTTATAGATATAAATTATTAATTATTTTTATTTAAAAAATTATCATTTTCAATGGATAATAATTTATTTATGAAAAGATAAATATTACATCTATATATATATATATATAATTAAATTATTAATGAGTATTTGTAGGACTCTTTAATGTTAAAAAAAGTTAATATATTTAATAAAGGCATTAAAGAACAAAGAATAATTTATTTATTTAGTTTTGCTAAATTATCATTTTTGAACAGCAAGAATTTATATATAAAAAGATAATTACATAATGCATGAATTTCAAAAATATTTATTTTCTAGTTGTTTAATATTTTAATTGGATTAAATATTTATAAAAAAAAATTAATATTAGAATAACTAATATATTTAATAAAGAGATTCTAGATGATCAAGAGCATGTATAACATCAAATAAAATTTATTTTTAAAAAGAAAAAGAAAAAGAAAGAAAACATGTTTAAAAAAAATATCATCACTTTTTAAATGATCACATCACATTTAAAAATTAAAACAAGTTTTTATTTCAATAAATTTTATTGATTATTGAGTCTATCAAGAGTGATAACACTTCTCATTGCAATGGGATTGATTATATTAAAATGTGACATGATAGACAAAATATAATGATTAGAATGTTCAAACGTCCTTAAGGGGGTTTAAGGGTGCTCATGAGCTTACTATAATTGCATTCATCGTATCTTTAAAGGTTCAATTCTTTCTTTTACTTACATATTTAGAATGAGTTTGATAGTAATTTTAAGAAAATATTTTTAGCTTTTTTAATACTTAAAAAATAAAAATTTCAAAGTATTAAAAAGGTTAAAAGCATTTTTTTAAAATCAGTACTAAGTACTAAATGCACTCTTAGGTGGTGTTTATTTTTTTGGCTTTTTGCTGAAAGTAATTTGTTTTCAGAATTTAGGTTGTTTGTTATTTTACTTTTTCACGACTTATTATAGACTTTTTACTAAATAAAAAAAAACCAAAATACTTAACTTTTTCTAAATAGAAAAAATAACATATTGATTTTTTTTTACTTTTTAATACTTAATAAAAATAAAATATTACAAAAACAAACAACCTAATATTTAACACTATTAAGCATTAAGGTTCTATTTAAAATTAAGTAAAAAAACAAACATCATCTTAATTAAGGAACATGAATGAGTTATCTTCTTAATAATCTCGTGATCTTCACAAATGGGGTTGAAAAGGTTTGACTCATTCCCCTCCATGCTCTGTTTTAGTCTTTTGATTTTTTTACTTAGTTGGGTCTTAACTTTTGTGTTCATATTCTATGAAAACTAGGCTATTGTCATTTTTATTCCTCAAGATATACTATTATATGAGTTATCTATAAAGATTATGTAAAATATTTCATCACCTCGATCATTGTATTTTTTTTAATTACTTAAGTCATAAGTTTTGTTTGTGATTATGCTACTTGCAAGTTTGCTTGGTGCTTTTAGATTCTATATAACTTTCACATTTTCCAAGATTTCCTAAAGGTATTTTAGGTATAAATTCAATGTCTATCATTTTCTTTTACGTAAGAATAGTTCATATATCCAAGTCTAACATATTATACATCACATGAGGTAAATAATATAAGTAAAAAAATTAAGGTCATGTTTGGTTGATTCGATATAGCATAAGATAAGGATAAGAGATGAGATATTATATCATATCTTATGTTCAATTAAATATGGAATAAGATAAGTGGTGGGATATATTATTCATCATCTTTTTCTTCTTTTTTTTTTATCCCTTTTACATGGGATATATTAATCTCATGGTAAGATATGAGATAGACATATCCCATGTATCAAAAAAAATTTATTAATTTTTTATTTTTTTAATATACCCATTTTATAAAATAATTTTTTTTATTATAAATTAAATTTATGATTAAAAAAGAAAAACTAAAAAAAAATATTTATAAAAGAATATTAATATATATATATATATATATATATATATATATATATATTATTTTTATATATTAAATAACATAATATAAAAAAAATTCATTTTTTAAATAGAAAATATTTAAATGTTATATAATTTGTATTTTAAACATTAAAAATAATATATATTTTATTTCATTTTTTATTCATTTCATAAATTAAATATGAATATAACATAATATAACATATTTAATTATATATACTACTTTAAAATATTATGTTCATACGATATGTATATTCAAGGATATCATATCTCATTAAAAATCACATCTCATTGGAAATCATATATTAGGATATGCATATCATATCCACTAAACGTAGCCTAAGTCTATAGAATAAGAGGGGATATTATATCTTATTTCATGTTTGGTTGGTGATGAGATATAATAAATTATCCCATCATTTATCGTATGTTCAACTAAACATGGGATATGATAAGTAGCGGGATATATTATCCACCATTTTTTTTTTATCCCTTTTATATATGATATGTTAATTCCATTGTAAGATATGAGATATACATATATCATGTATCAAAATTTTATTTTTATCAATTTTTATTTTTTAATATACTCATTTTATAAAATATTTTTTTTATTATAAATTAAATTTATGATTAAAAAAGAAAAACTAAAAAAATATTTATAAAATAATATTAATATATGATATATAAATTATTTTTATATATTAAATAATATAATATAAAAAAAATTATATGTAAAGTTTAAATATTTTAATCATGAATATTGTTAAACATAACAAAATTTTCATTTTTTAAATAGAAAATATTTAAACGTGATATAATTTTTATTTTAAACATCGAAAATAATATATATTTCATATTATTTTTTATTCATTTCAAAAATTGAATATAAGTATAATATAATATAGCATATATCATTAGAGATGCTATTTTAAAATATTATGTGTATAAGACATGTATATCCAAATATATCATATCCTATCAAATGGAATATGATATCCTAAGATATATATATCATATCCTATCATATCCTGCCATTCAAATGTAACCTAAAAGTATTTTTATTTATAATTTTTAAAATATTTAATATGAATAAGCCCTAATTACAATAGCCTTCTCCCCGTGAGAATATTTTTTTCAATTTCAAACATGATCTTAACCCCTCTTTCCCAAGTAAATGTATGTACACTAAATTCCTCCAAATGTTTAGCACATGAAGAACATCATTAAGAGCAAGTACTCTTTCATAAGTAAGCTTGAAAGGCACCTTCCCTCTTTCAATCATAGGCAAGGGCCTCAAGTTGACAACTAATAGTTGTTCCTCAACATCCCTACTATAATGTAGGAAGTAGATGCAATCCTTTTGCCAGAGATATGCCTAGTAGCCCTCTTGAGTCCACCACCTAATCCCTCACATCACTGATCATGTTCATATTAGATGAAACCATTGTAGCTATTGCATTAGTGTTAACCAAATTTGTCTTGATTTTTGGTTCCTCATTCCTTCTCCCATGTCTACATTGTGTTGTATAGTGCCTGGAATTTTCACAAACAAAGCAATTTCCCCTTTTATCAAATTTAAGGTTTTGGGACTTAGTCCACAAAATTGATATTAGATTTCTGATTCTATGGCATATTTTTGTCTTTATTGCTCTTTTGTTGTTCATGTAACCTTTGGGCTTATATTCCTTCTACTAGATTAGTCATGGAAGCAAGTTCCTTGGCTTTCTCACCTTGTCTAGGTTCTTTGTTTTGTTCATTAATCCTAATATGGATTATCATATCCTCTAGAGATATTGGTTCTCACTTCTACTACATAATTTGCACTAAGAATTGTTATTTTCACAAGAATAATTAACTCACTATTAGGTTACTTCTTGTACAAATCATGACCTTTAATCATCTTTTTAAGTCATTTAGGGAACTTGGCAAATTAACATTAAAGTACAACAAGAGATGCCTAATTGATAATAGAGGATAAAGGGAGAATTTTGAAAATTAGAAAAACTCAAAAAGGCTCATGTGTACTAGGGGTAGGATTGTGCATTGCACCAATGACAGAGATCAGTATTAAGACAAATAAGCAGTCTGCACTTTAGAAGGTGCACATTTGGGTTGATAGAAACCAAAAAAACCAAACCCCCTACGATACATCCCTTAGGATGGGAATACCACCCATTGACTTGGCCATAGGAATGGCACACCCCCTAAGGGTGCAACACACCTATTGCCTTGCCTATGGGCATATTGCACCCCCTTAGGGGTGAGACATGCCTATATCCACCCCTTTCTTGGATGTTTCCTCACCTACTTTTGAAGTCATTTGATCATTGGATGGTGCTACCACTTGTCCTAGATTCTTAAGGTTTTCCAAGTATAAATACTAAGAGTCAGGTAAGGGGAATTTTTAAAACAGACTTTGGTAGAGGGAATAAGGTTGTAAGACTTGGAAGATCTATAAATGAAGGATTATTTCCAACAAGTCATTCTTAGTTAGATTCTCTAACTAGGGTAAGGCCCATTTGATGTAAACTCTATAGGAAACAATGTTTAAGCTTTCTTTCCTCTTCAATGTATGTGTTCAAATCTATATTTGATCTCCATATCTACTAACCTTTATTTACTTAATTTATTCTTGTTGAATGTTTGTTAATACATTAAAAACTTAGGAATTATTCACTTAGATTTGTTGCTTTCTTGTAACATCTAATGATTAAGGTTCCTTCTCTTTGATTTGTTGTATTCTTAAAACATCAAATGCCTAATTGTATTATCCTTGATTTAATGAAAGATACTAAAGAAAAATTAGCATTTCAATGCGGCCAACCAAGGAAAGCAGATGAAAATTTCAATTTCAATTCCATGATACATGCACTGCCACCAAGAAATGCACACAATGGGATACAAAATACACATAAATTTAGCTATTCAAAGCCAAAAAAAAACAGTACTATACCACAAGTCCTTTTGAATAAAAACTACACAAATAATTAGAGATGTCTTTCTTGTGGACCAAATCCTTTACCTCTGTAAGCCACCTATTTCTACAAAGTTGGTGAAGGCAACTAATGGCATGGAATGCAAGCAAGAGATGAATTTATTCATAACAACATCGGTATTGTTGACGGAAAACAGATGAATTTATTCATCATATTTGGTCTTAAGAATGAATACGAATAGTCATTTGTGAGTTTAAAAATGACTGAATTTCTTAATGATGGGAGGATGAATCTCTTCTCAGTGTCACTTGTCTTTACATCAACCATTGTGGCCAAACTGAATAAATAAACAGAATACACTTTCGGTATATTAAACTCTAATCAGCATAACACGACCCAGTCTTATATTTTTAAAAACTTATGCTTATTATAAACTTCTGCAAATATAACCATGACAAGCCCAAGTAGAAGCAAAATACTGCAACCCACCATTACTTGTTTAGAGTTTCTAACACATATATTCCAAATATTTACTTATAATCCAAATCCACATACTAATTATATGAAGTAAATCCAAATCCAAATCGGTGCCAAGACCGACCATTGTTTACCATTGGACACCAAACATTGCAAGGGACCCTACCACAATGCAGAAGACAAGATAAATAAACTGCTCCATAGACTCCCCAACAAACCACCTATCACTCACCAACTGCAACCGCCATCACCACCACGGAGTCGAAGAACAAGATGAAGTGTAGATTCCTTCTGAATATTGTAATCTACCAAGGTCCGCCCATCCTCTAGCTGCTTTCCAGCAAAGATGAGCCTCTGCTGATCTGGAGGGATGCCCTCCTTGTCTTGAATCTTTGCCTTCACATTATCTATGGTGTCAGAGCTCTCCACCTCTAGTGTGATCGTTTTACCTGTCAGGGTCTTCACAAAAATCTGCATACCTCCACGAAGGCGAAGAACAAGGTGAAGCGTAGATTCTTTCTGTATATTGTAGTCAGCCAAAGTGCGGCCATCCTCAAGCTGTTTTCCAGCAAAGATCAGCCTCTGTTGGTCAGGAGGAATGCCTTCCTTGTCCTGAATTTTTGCCTTGACATTGTCAATTGTGTCTGAGCTCTCAACTTCAAGAGTGATTGTTTTACCAGTTAAGGTCTTCACAAATATCTGCATACCCCCACGTAAGCGGAGAACAAGGTGAAGGGTTGATTCCTTCTGTATGTTGTAGTCAGCCAAAGTTCGACCATCTTCTAGCTGCTTACCAGCAAAGATTAGCCTCTGCTGGTCAGGTGGAATACCTTCCTTGTCCTGAATTTTTGCTTTCACATTATCAATAGTGTCTGAACTCTCTACTTCAAGGGTGATAGTTTTACCAGTAAGGGTCTTCACAAAAATTTGCATGCCACCTCTCAAACGGAGAACCAAGTGAAGGGTTGATTCCTTCTGGATGTTGTAATCGGCCAATGTCCGACCATCTTCGAGCTGCTTACCAGCAAATATGAGCCTCTGCTGGTCTGGGGGGATACCCTCCTTGTCCTGGATTTTTGCTTTAACGTTATCAATGGTGTCTGAACTCTCAACTTCAAGTGTGATAGTTTTTCCAGTGAGGGTCTTCACAAAAATTTGCATGCCACCTCTCAAACGGAGAACCAAGTGAAGTGTGGACTCTTTCTGGATGTTATAATCAGCCAATGTCCGGCCATCCTCAAGCTGCTTACCTGCAAAAATGAGCCTCTGCTGGTCTGGGGGAATGCCCTCCTTGTCCTGGATTTTCGCTTTAACATTATCGATGGTGTCTGAACTCTCAACTTCAAGGGTAATGGTCTTACCAGTAAGGGTCTTCACAAAAATTTGCATGCCACCCCTCAGACGGAGAACCAAATGAAGGGTGGACTCCTTCTGGATATTGTAATGAGCCAATGTCCGGCCATCCTCCAGCTGCTTACCAGCAAAGATAAGCCTCTGCTGGTCTGGAGGAATACCCTCCTTGTCCTGGATCTTTGCCTTCACATTGTCAGTTGTATCTGAACTCTCAACTTCAAGTGTGATTGTCTTTCTAGTAAGCGTTTTGACAAATATTTGCATTCCTCCCCTCAAACGAAGGACCAGGTGTAGGGTGGAATCTTTCTGAATGTTATAATCGGCCAAAGTCCTGCCATCCTCAAGCTGCTTTCCAGCAAAAATCAACCTTTGCTGGTCAGGGGGGATACCCTCCTTGTCTTGGATTTTCGCCTTAACATTGTCAATGGTATCAGAACTCTCAACCTCGAGAGTTATTGTTTTTCCAGTAAGGGTCTTAACAAAGATCTGCATCTGCTATGCAACAACAGGGATGAGTCTAATTAGCTATATTATTCTCTCAGGGAACCAATATAAACTGAAAGAACAGAAACATGATTAAGCACCTACACCCAATTTTCAGCCCATGAGGGAATTTTCATCAGAATAAAAAGAGAATGTGTTAGCATTATCAGAAAGGGAACCAAAATATCATACCATAACAAAAATTTCACACCATAACCATGCATGAACAACATACAAGTTTGGTGAAATAAGGTATAAGTTCATATCTGTAGATATTGGAAGGAAGCATTGCCATGTTCAATAAATTAAAAAAACCCCTTCCACAATGTTGGACTGAAAGACTATACTAGATAACAATTTTCTTAAACAACCTCATCATATTGATTAGTAAATCAGTCCTCATTTGTAAGCAGAATGTAATTTTCCATTCCATATGCTCCTCCTTCTCTCTTCTTTCTATCATCATGTAAGCTCTCAAGCCTTCAAGTTTCTTCAAGCTTTTCCTACCCTCGTCCATTGTAAGATATTTCTCCTTATGTATAAAATAAATATGTTTTGATTACCTCCTATATGGATGGTTTTTAATTAAGTTTTATTTCATTTTATGTTCTTGTACCGCCTATCATGGCCGGTTTTAAGCTTATCATGAACTAACAAGTTTTTTGGTTCCTTCTCTTTAAATTTCTTGTTAGATATCTTTTGTATTTTCTGACTCCTCTTCTTTGTTTTGAATTTTGAGATAATTCATGTCTCCATTGCATATGACCTTGTCTTGGGTGTTGTTGGTATCAAAGCCATGGGAAGGGAAGTCGGGTTTGTTTTGGTAAGTTTTGACCTACCCTAGGAGAAGTAGCAGTGTGCCTAGGAGCGCGAGCCCTGCCAGGTTGAGCCGTTGTTAGCCGTGGATAGGCGTTTGTTAGGTTGTAATGTGGTTGGGTTGACGTCTCATCAGGTCTCTTAATCTGCTATTAGGCTCTAGTTCAAAACCCTAAAATGAATTCTATTTTCAGAACCATGTCTAGGAGATCCAGTGATTCTCAAGATACTGTTGTAAACAGTGAAGAGATCAGTTATCCTAAGATCCAAAATGATCTAGATGATTGGAAGCTACCTAAGGTGTCTACCCAAGAAATTTACAAGAAAGGAACCTTTAAGTTTTTCACGGACTACACCATTAGAACCTCTGAAATGTCAATAAGCTTAGAACAAGATAATCAAATTATAAGACTCTTAGATGGTAATTCCATTGATAAGCATAAAAAAGATGGGTATAATTTCATACACTTTGGTATGATCCAAGTGGCAGTTAAGCCTTTGACAAGATTAGGTTTAAACACCTCTATTGTAATGTATTTAAGAGATAATAGGCATCTCGATTATCGAGATTCCATTATTGGAGCAGTCCAAGCTGGACTAAATGATGGCCCAGTTTATTTCCAGTGTTTCCCTAACTTCACAGTTAGATTAAGAGACGCAGACATCCTTGATACTGTTGTCCTGCATGTTAAGACTCATGGCTTTAAGTTTAAGGAAGGAAACAATCCTGTTTCCATCATTACCAGGTTTGCCTACAAGAGTATGACTACAAGCGTTGGATCTGGGGCTTTATGCACCAGTCCTAAGGGAGAAACTACTCTCTTTCATTCAGACGGCATAAATAAGTCCAACATCATTGTCCCCATGAAAATAAGATGGGATGAAGTTGAATTCCCAGAAAGCTGGCATTTCTCTAATGCAGTTCTAGCCATAGAGCAGAGATCTGAAAGGATTGAACAAATTATTCAATATCCTGATGGGGGTGGAGATCTTATTTTCTCCAATTCTTTTCGTCATTCTAGTAACCCTAGAGTTTCAAGTTATGAACCAGCTAGATCTTCAAGCTCATCTATCCCAGTAAGGATCACTAGGAAAGATGAAGGTACTAGTTCAAATCCTAAGAACATCAAGTTAACAGGTGTTAGAAGTCACACCAATTTGGCCAAACCCTTTTACACTGAGGAAAAAGATTCTACTCATGATTCTCAACAGGATGAGTCTCCTCAAATGTCTCCTACATATTCTCAGATGATCAACACCATAAGCTATGGTGATGAAAACTTTGAGATCAACAAGGAACTCTTAAGGAAGGACTTCTATTCTGAAGTCAATAAGGAAAAGAAAGATTGGTTTTTTAGAACTATTCCTAAAGTCTTTAGAACCATTCTCCAAGAGGAATTTTATTCCTACTTAAGACAAGAAAAGAAAAATATTAAGTTCTGGATCTGGTTTGAACTCTTCAAACAAGAGGAATATCCAGATTATCCCTTTAAGATTATAGAGGTTACCAGCACTAATAAAGAGAATAAGATATATGAATTCTGATTACTACTCAAAAAGTGTTCTTTGATAGCTTGTAATAAACTCTTTTAAACACTTTTGAGTAGTAGTTATTGCCTTTTAACTCAATTGACATGTTAAGGACCCTTGCAATCGTTTCTAATCAAATTGTGCTAAGTTTTGATGTTTTGATAGCCTTTTGATCACCAAAGCAATCCGAGATTGAGGAGAGTTATGAGGAATCTTGGGCAAAGCTTGGAAGTCATTTGCCAAGAGTAAATCCGGAATGCAAGGAGAGGAAGAAAAGAAAAATCTGCCATGAAGTATATTCTTGATGACATTTGTTTCAGCCACTTTTGGAGCACTTTCTAAAGGACAATTGATGCATGCTATATATCATTTCAAAGCTCAGGAAGTCAGAAATCCAATGCTTCAAACAGTGCGCAATTCAGAGTTGAAACGAAAAAGTTACAGCCATTGCAAGCCGATCACTCCAAGCTGAAGGAAGAATTTTGCACAGTGCTGCGAAATCACCCTTTTGTTGCGAGATGATTTTGCAGCCTTTTTGTACAGTGTGGTGGATTTCCTCCTAAAGTTGCCCGATATATGCGACAAGTTGGAAGCTGAGAACCTCAAGATGAAAGCCAACTTCGCAGCCCTGCGAGAATAGCCTTTTGCTGCGAAGTGATTTCGCAGCCCTTTTTGAGTGTCTGCGAAATCTCGTAGACATCATTTTCTCTTGCGAAATGGTCCGTAGTGCTTCCCGATATTTGCTACCGACATTGGGAGATATTTTCCATCAGATTTTTGTTGTCTAAATCCCAAAATTCTCCTTGTAAGCCACCAATTACAAGATTCCTTTACTTTTAAGTTAGTAAAAAGAGTAAATATCCATGTAATAATTAGTTTTGTATTATGTTCATATATATACCTCTCGAGAGCCTGTTCTCAGAAGAGGAGACCCCTTTGTAAAGTTTTGGGAAAGCAAGTAAAGTTCAGGTCCTTTGTTTTGTCTTACCTTCTCACTTTGTATTTTTTATTTCTTACTAAGTTATGCACTCTCTGAGGAATTTTCCCCAGAGAATGAGTAACTAAACCTTTAGTTCCTTGGAGTTAAGGTTGCCGGGAAAGGTTCCAAGTGCAAGAATGCAAAGCTTTGTGGTTTCAGCCACGAATGAAGAGGAAGTGAAATCCTTTAGTGATTTCTATGTTTTTAGTTAACTTAAAACACCTTAGAGTCACCTGGGCCAACACTTGGTAAGGCAAGTGATCTCCAACCATGGAGATGCACTAGTTTACCCCTTGCGAGCCTCTGGGAGGTGACTTTAAGGTAGGATTTTCTGGAATTGCCAACACTTGGTAAGCTTTTGGACTCCAAGGAGACATCTATTAGTTATCTCTTGCGAGCTTGAGAAGGGAAGTCCAAGGTTAAAGATCACCTTGAATGGTTAAGGCTTAGTGAGAGGCTTGAACCATTGCAAGTTGCATCAGTGAGAGAATTAAAGCTGAAATCTAATTAAAGGATGTATTTGTACAACACCAATTAGAGAATTGACTATATGTTGAATCTCTAACGTGAGGAAATGAACCATCTGACCGGAGCTATGTCTTTTGCATGAGGAACCACCCCAGTGAACCTGACCCTCCAAGGAATGTTTTTCTTCCTAAGTTATTCCCATTACTTGTTTTGTAGTTAGTTTAAATCTAAATCTTTACCAATTAAAGTTTGTGTTTTATTTCTTAAGCTAACCTTGAAATGAAACAAGACCAATTCACTTTGAATTGGTATCATTGATAATTTTCTAATCCTTCCCAGTGAACGATCCTAGAGCCGCTATACTATAGTAGCTTTTTCTTTGCTACCCTAGTATATGGTGTAATAGGTTATAAATTTTGTTGATTACTCCCTCATCCAAGGAGCACCAGCTGGACATGAATCAGCTGAGACACCAATTGGGCATGAATCAAATTCTCTAAGGAATTCCAGAAAAAACCCCAAGTCAACCAAACCTTTATGAATAGAATTAACCAGATGATTAAGGATAATATCACTGTCTCAATCCAACCTCATAAGCAAATTAATATGGTTAAAAGTGATATTAGTTCAGAGGAAGAAGCTGATGAATTAATTAAAATGTTTAAAGAACCTCATAATCAAGCTGTTTTAAGCAATATTAACAACTTAGAAGCTTTTAAGACTAGGAATTTTTATCCTAGACCTACCTTTCCTGACATGCAGTTTGAGGAAAGAAACCAATATACTCAAGCTTCGTATACCAATGGCACTATTTATGAATGGAACATAGATGGTATGACCGAGTATAACATTCTCACTAAGTTCCAAGAAATGACCATGGTTAGTATAGCCTATAAGTTAAACAATAGGTTACCAGACCATGCTGTAGCCCAAACAATTGTTGCTGGGTTTACAGGTCAACTTAAAGGTTGGTGGGATAATTCTCACTTTTGAGGATAAAAATGGTATCCTAAAAACCTACAGGATTAATGAGAAAAATGAAGTGGTTAAGGACGAAGATGGTCATGATATAGAGGATGCAGTGGCTACTCTTATCTATTCAATCTCAAAACACTTCATTGGTGATCCTGCAAAAATTAAGGATAAGACTGCAGATCTTTTAACCAACCTTAAGTGTCCGAAGCTTCATGACTTTAGGTGGTATAAGGAAGTTTTTCTAACCAAAGTCATGTTAAGATCAAACTGTAACCAGTCCTTTTGGAAAGAGAAATTCATCTCAGGATTGCCTAGGCTTTTCTTTGAGAGAATTAGGATTAAGATAAGGGAACAGTTTAATGGTCAAATCCCTTATGATAAGCTCACCTATGGGGAAATTATAAGCATTGTCACTGCTGAAGGAATTAAACTTTGTAATGATTTTAAGCTGAAACAACAAATGAAGAATGAACAAAAAATCTACAAGAATGAATTCGGGTCATTCTATAGCCAGTTTGGTTTCAGCCAGAAAGAAACTAAGCCCCCCTCTAAGCAACAAACCAACAGGAAACCTAGCAAGGATAAATTTTACCATAGTAAAAGAGGTACTCATGGTAATTATAGGATGAATGAAACCAAGCATTCAAGACACGTCCAAAGGAGAATGAGCAAGGATGCTCGGAAAAAAGACAGTACTCCTTTAGAGGTTAAGCCAATCATTTGCTATAAGTGTGGCAGGGTTGGTCACTTAAAGAAAGATTGTAGAGTTAAGCAAAAAATTAACAATCTTGATGTGTCAAAGGACTTAAAAGACATGCTATGTGAAGTTTTATTAAAATCCTCATAATATGAATCAAGGACTGATTCAAATAATGAAGATGATATTAATCAACTAGATAGTAGTGGCGATGTCTCTAGCCAGTCTTCTAGTGACCAAGATGTTTGTATTAAGGGAAATTGTAATTGCCGACCTAAAACCATAAATGTCATAAGTCAAGACCAAGAATTAGTCTTAGATATTTTGAGAAAAATTGAAGATGATAAAACTAAGCAAGATCTTTATGAAGTTTTTAAGAAATCAGTTGTTAAGCTAAAAGTCAAGAAGACTATAAACCCTTATAACCTTAATGAAATCTTAAGAAGATTTGACCATCAGTCTCCTAAAGAAGTAAGTATTAAGGAACTTCTTATTGAAGTTAAGCAATATAGAAAAGAGATTAAGGACTTAAGGGAATTTACAAGCTTAGGTCTCTCTGACCTACAAGGACAAATCAATAGGATTGTCAACAGCCAGGAAAACCTTATGGATCTTCCTGAATCCTCACAAGTTAATGATGAAGAAACTAAAGCCTTTTTGAATACTGTTAGTAGAGTCATCTTCCAAATGTGGGAAGTTCCCCTTACTATAGTAATCAAAGAAAAGTTTGTCCTTGACATTATTGCTTTAGTTTATTCAGGAGCAGCTGAAAATTGTCTTCAAGAAGGACTTGTTCCTATCTCTTTATGTGAAGAGACTAATCAATCTCTATTTGGCGCCAATGGCAAAAGACTTGTCATAAAGTATAAATTAACAGATGCTAATATCCACAACCATGACGTTTGTATTAAGCAAACCTTTATTCTTGTTAAAGATCTTAAGGAAAAAGCCCTTTTAGGAATCCCCTTTTTAAGTACTATTTATCCCCTGTGGGTAGATAACAAAGGTATAAGAGCTAATTTTATGGATAAGGAAATTCTTTTTGAATTTGCTAATCCACCAATAAGCATCAACCCTTGTAATCAAGATATTAATCTTGTCAGAATAGATGTTCCACCTAGGTTGATGGGAAATCAGCTCATACATAATTGCATCAATGATATTTTAAGAATTTCTTTAAGCATTTCAAAATTTCAAATTGGTATTTTAAATCAAGAATTTTTATTAAAAATTGATTTCGAATCTGATAAAACAACTAAATACATAATTTTTAAGCATTACTTAATTAACTGGTATATTATTTTAAGCTCTAATTTTCAAGGTAAGTTTATTAAAGGAAAATATTCCATCCCTAATCAGCCATCTCGTGAATTTTGTAGGGTTCATGAGATCATGGCTCCTAAAAAGAATACCCAAGCTCCTAACTCGCAAAAATCCCAGTCCAGTCAAGCTAACCAATCTCCTTCTTCCCATAAAATGCTTTGGAGCCAACAAGTTGAACAAGAAGAAAAAGAAGCACAGCTTTTGGCAAAGCTTCATTCTTCTAAACCTATGCATGAATCTAATTATATGCCTAACAAGATGTTGACCTTGTACTATGATCATTCGGATCATTCTAAACCAGTCAAGGTGACCCAATATCCAGCTATCTCAGGGTCTCAGACCTTTAAGCAGATTACTATGGCTAATCCCTCTCAAAAGGAATTGGCAACAATCTCTTCTACAAGCAAACAAATTGTGGTGGCTGCCAACCCCACACCTCTTTCAATAAAATCAAGATATTGGCAAAATGATTTAAATCAGCCTCTTTTGGCTATTGAAAGAGAATTTTTTTTCTGAAAATTTTAGAGAGATTGCAGCAAAAGCTTTTCATGAAAATTTTCATTATCCCTCTAGTGATCTTTCAAAAACAAGAGATTTTTATGAAGCAGTTCTCATTGAGACTGGATCTGTTAAGATCAAGCATAATGCAGATAAATTCAGCAAATTAGATTTGGCATTTTCCACCTATCATATCTATAAGATTCTCACTGTCAAGCAGTGGGGTGGAAATCCTAATTTTTCAAGAGAATTTTCTGAACCATCAAAGCCAAGGTTTTTTAACTATTGGGATTATCAGAAAGCCTGGTTTACTTTTTTAATCCAGAACAGGGACTTCCATCATTCATGGATGTTCTACTTCCCCTCTAAGAATCAGCTTTCCTCTTTCCCATTTTGGTTCCACAATTGGTGGACATATTTTGGTCCCTCTATTAAGATTCTCCCTAAGCCTATTTTGGATGGGTTTGAGCTATTTAGCAGCTTTTTTATTATCCCAAAAAAACTTTCAATACGTGAGTTCAGCCGGGTAATAATGGGCTGATCATGGGCCGGCCCAATTTTTTGTCATTGATCATAAGGTCTTTTAAATCCAAACTTAATTTGTACGGTGACTATATGGACTTGGGCTAAATTAGAGTCGGTGACCGATCGGGTAATCCTTCATTAATTAGTCCAAAGATTACATATTTTTATTTTTTGAGAATTTTTTAATTAAATTAATAATTATTAATTAATCCAATTATTTACCATGTGTTATAAATGGGTAGTGAATGACCACCTCAATGTAACAATTGAAGTTCATTTATGAACTTCATTTATTCATTTTTAAGATGAGCAAATGTTTCCCATTTGGAAAGTTTATAAAAGGTCTTCCATCCTTTGTATAAGAGTATCCCGAAGAAAGATTTTTATCCTTTTCTCTCATTTTCATTCTCTCTCTTTCTCTTATTCTCTAAACTCTTTCACTTCTCCTTTCTGATCCCTTCCTTCCCATTATATATTATTATCGAGTAATATATAGTTGTTCTCTACTTTTATTAGCTTTGCATTTATCCTCATTTTACAAAACCATGAAATTATTTTTAGAATAAAATTTTAATAACTAAATACTAAGTCATGACTTGAATTGATAATTCAGGTTAAAGATCTTCATCCTACATGAATTGGTTGGAATCACGTTGGTTCTTGAATTGCAAAGTTAAATAGGGAAAAATAGGTTTTGATTCGTAAATATGAAAATATATGAAAAAATGAACCTCAAATTTTTAAAATCAGTATTATCTTCATCTATTTAAAAATAAATTGAAATAAATGTAATTATTTCTTAAAATTAAAATACATTAATGACATGACAAGTAAAAATGATATTTTAGTAAATAATTAGATGACTCGTTAAAAAGTAAAAAGTACATGTATTTTAATTTATTTTTAAATAGATTAAAATAATATTAATTTATGTTGTAAAATGATGATAAATGAAATACTAATAAAAGTAGAGAACAACTATATATTTCTCGATAATAATATATAATGGGAATGAATGGATCAGGAAAAAGTGAAAGAGTTTAAAGAATAAGAGAAAGAGAGAATAAAAGAGAGAGAATGAGAATGAGAGATAAATATTTTTCTTCGGGATGCTCTTGTACAAAGAATAGAAGGCCTTTTGTAGGCTTTCCAAATGGAAAACATTTATTCATCTTAAAGATGAGTAAATGAAGTTCATTTATGAACTTCAATTGTAACATTAAGGTGGTCATTCACCACCCATTTATAACACTCCCCCTTGGATGACTACCATATTAAAAGAATATGCCTTATTAAAACCTTGCTAGTCAAAAAACCCTAAGGGAAAAACCTAGTGAAGGAAAAAGAATACAATATTCTTATAATTCTTTAAGTTGCTCTTGATATGTTAGGATTGTCTCGTTAAAAACATTGTCATTAAAACACAGTGAGACAAAACCTGGACGAATGGAAAAAAAGTACAATACACTAACACCTTTTTACAAGCATACTCTCCCTTATGTCGATATCCTTAAGTTGACGCATTCCAATATTATATATTAACTTCTTGAATGTTGGGGTTGACAATGATTTTGTGAATAAATCTACTAGATTATCACTTGAGCGTATTTGTTGCACATCAATTTCACCACTCTTCTAGAGTTTATGTATATAAAAGAAATTTTGTGAAATGTGTTTAGTTCTATCTCCTTTAATATAACCCCATGTCATCTATGCAATGCATGCAACATTATCTTCAAATAATATTGTCAGGTCACCTTTGATAGAGGAGAGTCCACATGATTCTTGAATATGTTGGATCATAAATCTTAGTCATATACATTCATGACTTGCTTCATGAATTGTCAGTATTTCTAAATGATTTGATGATGTGGCCACCATTGATTGTTTGACAGATCTCCATGAAATAGAAGTACCATTGTAATTAAACACATACCCTATTTGTGACCTACCTTTATGTGGATCTAAAAGATATCTTATATCTGCATATCCAAGCAATTGTTGTTTTCATTCCCTTAAGTAAAATAAACTCATATCAGAAAAAGCAATGTCTGAACATATACAATTGGCAAGATACATAAGTGCACCAATAGCACTAAGATATGGTACTTTGGGACTAAGTAATTCTTCATTTTTTTCGCAAGGACGAAATTAGTCATTTTTCACATCAAGCGATCAGACAACCATTAGAGAACTTAAATGATGCACTTTATCCTTATAAAAACACTTCAAAACTTTCTTAATGTATGTTAATTGATGTATTAAAACTCCATTTGGAAAATGCTCGATATGTAAGCCGAGACAAAATTTTGTTTTTCCAAGATCTTTCATCTCAAATTCCTTTTTCAAGTAATTTGTTGTTCTTGTGAGATCTTCAGGAGTTCTAACAAGATTTAAGTCCTCAACATACACTACAATAATTGCAAATCTGATTTATGATTTCTGATTTCTTAATGAAGATGCATGGGCATATAGGGTTATTCACATACCCTTCTTTTAGCAAGTATTCACTAATGCGATTGTACCACAAGCGTCTAGATTGCTTTAATCCATACAAGGATCGTTGGAACTTGATTAAGTACATGCTTCGAGGCTTTGTACTATTTGCTTCAGGCAATTTAAATCCTTCAGGGATTGTCGTGTATATATCATTATCCATGGATCCGTATAAATATGTTGTAATAACATCCATGAGACACATATCCAATCTTTCTGAAACTGCCAAACTAATTAAGAAACGAAATGGGATTGCGTCCATGATAGGAGAGTATGTTTCCTCGTAGTCAATACCAAGTCTTTGTGAGAAACCTTGTGCAACTGATCGCGCTTTATATCTTATGATTTCATTATTCTCATTACGCTTTCGTACAAATACTCATTTGTACCCAACAGGTTTTACATCTTCAAGTGTTTGGATTACAAGTCCAAAACTTCTCGTTTTGTTAATGAGTTTAACTTTGTCTGCATAGCTTTTTTCCATTTTGGCCAATCATTTCTATGTCAGCATTCTTCCATATTTCGTAGTTCAAGATCTTCATCATTTCTTATGATATAGGAGGCCACTTTGGAAGCAAAAATATTGTTAATAACAATATTATTTTGATCCCATTTTTCTCCCGTGTGTACATAATTTAATGAAATCTTACAATTTTAAGGTATTTGTGCATCTTCAGGGGCTTCTCGTTTAATATGTGCCTCTTTAGGGGCTTTTTGCATTATTTGTGCCTTTTCTGGGGCAATAGATTTATCAATTTTAAACTGATCAATCATTTTGATGACCTCTTTTAAAGTGTCAAGTTTTTCTTGTGTTCTCATCTTCTGGGGAGTTACATCATTTGAGCCGACAAGTCTACCACGCTTCAAGCGTATCTTAGATTCATTTGTTAACTGTCCTACATGGACATCATTTCGTGTTGGAGTATTTACAGTAGGGATATGTGACTTTGTCACTTTCTTTGTATCAATAAATGTTTCTGGTAGTTGATTTGCAAGATTGCAAATGAATGATCCTTTGAACTTCTAGTTCACACTGACTTGAACGAGGATTGAGATGGGACATAGCAGATGCGTTCCAAGTAATTTCTCATCGTTTTTCAAGAATCGACTTTTCTTCCCTTAATGGCGGGAAAACACCCTCATTAAAATAAAAATCTGCAAAACTGGTTGTAAAAACATCGCTTGTCAAAAGTTCAAGATATCTTATAATATATGGAAAATCAAAGCCTACATAAATCCTAAGTCTTCGTTGGGGACCCATTTTGGTGCGTTGTGTAGGTGCAACTGGTACATATACTACATAACTAAAGATTTGTAAGTGAAAGATATTTGGTTGTTTTTCAAGCACAAGTTATAAGGGAGTATTCATAGTAAGTTGCAGGTCAAATACAGACTAAAGCTGCAGCATGCATAATAGCATGTTTCCCAAGCAAAAGTAGGTAATTTGGCTTTCATTAGTAATGGTCAAGCTATTAATTGGAGACATTTAATAAATGATTCTACTAAGCTATTTTAGGTATGAGTATAAGCAACAGGATGCTCAATATTTATCCCTACTAACATGCAATAGTCAATGAATGTTTGAGACGTAAATTCGTCAGCATTATCAAGGCGTATTGTCTTAATTGGATAATCTGAAAATTATGTTCATAATCTGATTATTTGTGCAAGGAGTCTAGCAAAGGCAACGTTACGTGTAAAAAGGAGACAAACATGTGACCACCCAGTAGAAACATCTATTAAGATCATAAAATAACGAAATGGTCCACATGGTGGATGGATAGGCCCACATATGTCCCCATGTATTCTTTCTAAAAAGACTAGTGACTCAGATATGACTTTAGTAAAAAATGTTTTGACTATCAATTTACCTTGTGAGCAGGCAACACATGAGTATTTATTAAGTAAAAGAATCTATTGATTCTTTAATGGATGCTCATGTGAGTGTTCAATTATTTGACACATCATTGAAGACCTTGGGTGACCTAGCCTATCATGCCAAAGGACAAAAACTTTTGGATCGTTGAACTTTTGGTTCATGACAACATATGATTCAATAGGCTTTATAGTTGTATGACACAACCCAGAGGAGAAAGCCGAGAGTTTTTCCATTATAAGCTTCTAGCCAGATATAATGGAAATAATGTAAAGATATTCTACATTATCTTTATTCACAGTTTCAATATGATATCCATTTTTGTTAGAATATAAAGTGTCATTTATATAGAATCTAGTTTCATTTGGTAGTGTTATGTTTGTTCTTCCAGAGCCTTTAACTAAGTTTGTAGTAGCAGATATGGTACTTACATTAACTTTTATTAATGTCAATTTGAGGAAATATCTTTTATCTCGAAGAATTGTGTGTGTGGTTGCATAGTCTACGAGACATACATCATCCTCATTCATCTTGAGATCAAATAACACATGGATTTTATATATAACTAATATTTAAAAAAAACCAAGGCATAATGTAAATAACAAAAGAAAATCGAATGTGAATATAAGACATAATAATATATATTCGATATATAAAGTAACATCAATCAAAGTTAATATTCTCATCATTTATTAAATGGCCTATTTTTTTACTAGAACCTCTAAAAAAATCAATATCATAGTAGGTTAGGTCCAATCCATCACCATCGGTAAAGTTCATCTCTATCTCTTTTCCTTTTGTTTTTATTGATGCTTGGTAAAGGTTGACCAAATGTTTGGGTGTATGACAGGTACGTGACCAATCCCCTTTCATATTACATCTATAACAATTATTCTCATGGTTTTGAGGAGGTTTATCTTGTAAACACTTCCCATTTTCTTGTTTTGCCTCGGTATTATTCCACTTCTGATAGTGCAATGAGACTTTCCTTTTCTAAGAATTTGATGAATTATTACCATAAGAACCATGGTACCGGGGATTTCTTCCACGACCATGTCCTCGTCCTCGTCTACATCCACGTCCACGAGTTTGGGACGATATTGCATTTCCTTTAGGGAATGGTTCAAATCCAGTTGATGAGATTGGTGATTTCTCATTAAAAGCTCATTATTTTGTTCAACAACAAGAAGACATGATATTAATTCAAAATATTTTGTAAATCTACACTCTCGATATTACTGTTGTAGGAGCACATTTGAGGCATGAAACGTAGTTAAAGTTTTTGCTAACATGTCTTCTTCTATGATTTTTTTTCTTTCTCCACACAGCTTTAATTGAGAGTTGATTTTGAAAAATGCGGAGTTATATTCTCTAACAGTTTTAAAATCCTACAAACTTAGATGCATCCAATCATATCGAGCTTTTGAGAGAATCACAATTTTCTAGTGGTCATATATTTCCTCCAAATTACTTTATAGAGTAAAAAGGTCTTTTACTGTAAGATACTCATTTTTTAAACCTTCATGGAGGTGATGGCGAAGGAAAATCAGCGTTTTTGCGCGATCCTGTAGGGATACTTGATTTTCTTCTTTGATCGTAGCTCCAAGATTCATTACATCAAAATGTATTTCAACACCAAGGATCCAAGATAGATAGTTATTTCCTGAAATGTCAAATGTCACAAATTTGAGTTTTGTGAAATTCGATATTGTCAAATAACTTCATATATATGACAAAACAATATTATTAGAATCAGTTATAATAAATTGATAACATTAGTATAACTTTTGATTATAAACAAAATCAAATAATTTTCTTATAACTTTTAACAATATATAACAAAACAAAATCTAACAACAATATAAATATGTAAAATTTTATTATATATAAACAACTTCAAGTTTAAGATACGAGAATTACCTTCAAAGCAATTCATACTGATAATGTGTTGTAAAATGAGGATAAATGCAATACTAATAAAAGTATAGAACAACTATATATTACTCAATAATAATATGTAATGGGGAGGAAGGGATCATAAAGGAGAAGTGAAAAAGTTTAGAAAATAAGAGAATAAGAGAGAGAGAATGAGAATGAGAATGAGAGAAATGAATAAATATCTTTCTTCGGGATGCTCTTGTACAAAGGATGGAAGGCCTTTTATAAGTTTTCCAAATGGGAAAGTTCATAAATGAACTTCAACGATAACATTAAGGTGGTCATTCACCACCCATTTATAACAATTTAAAAAATTTAGGATTATTTTTTCCATATATTTTTATTTTAGCGAGTGAAAACCTATTTTTCCCTAAATCAATAATTACCTCTTTTAAAAAAATATATAAACTTTGGTTATAACATCACTCAAATAGTTAATAATTAAATACATTTAAAAAAATTATAAAATAATATATATAGAGATGGAAAAAATGATATTATAGGAAAAAAAGAAGACAAAACTTGCATTAAATATGAATTATAATTATATAGATGAAAGAAATTAATTTTTAAATATATTAATCTAATATTTTATTTATTATTATAATAACAAGTTGATCCTTTTTTTTTTCTTCATATTTACTTTATCTACTTTTTTTTTTTTCATGTATTAAGCATGATGAATTTAAAGATAAAATCAAATTAAAGCGGAGTCAAACACTTCTTACGGGCCAAGGAGAAAAATATTACATTATAGTTATGGTAATTAATGTTATTTATTATTACTGTTATTATTATTATTAACATAATAAATAGTTTCAAATATTAATTTCGAGAATGTATCAAATTAAACAATTATAGTATTAAGAACATTTTTTAAAAAATATATATATAAAAAAATTGTCAAAAATATTTTAAGGAAATCTAAAAAGAAAGAAAAATCATTAGAAAATTTCAACAATTTTAATCATTTTATAACAAGAACCCTTGGAAAATGTGAAAAAATAAAAATAGAAAGGAAAATTGGAAGAAAATAAAAAATATAAACAAAGTCAATAAATTATTTTTATATACTTCTTCAAATTCATTTCACTTATTTTCCTTCATTATATAAAAATAAAATAATTTTAAAATGTATAGATTTTTAACTAATTTTAATTATATTTAATTTTTCTTTTGCATTTTTCAGGACAAATCCAAATATGAGAAAACCACTTTTCTTAACAATTTTTCTTTCTTGATACTTTTCAAAAACCAAACATAGTGTGGACTAAGCTGGAAAGGAATCAGTAGACATATCTAGACCAAGATCAGTATCTGTGGTCGATATGGGAAAGCTAACTGCGCCACTGTCAATAAGATCCTGTATGGTGTGACGTAAAGAAGCACAATAATCAGTACGGTAGCCTGCCATCTGGTGAAATGCACAGAACTCATGAGCATGAAAACGCGGAGGCAAGGTACTCGGGAGTGGCCTAGGGGCCAATGGTACTAAAACACCAATAGATCGGAATCGCTCAAAAGCTCTATCCAAAGGCATCCCCAAATCAGAATAAGTCCTTTGACGTCGCCGATGGGGACGAGACTGCTCATGCCGTGGGATGCCAGTCTATGGACGCTGAAACTGAAATGAAGGTCGCACCGTGACAGCATGAGGATGCGTAGAAGGGTACAGCTAAACTGGATGAGGATGACGATGCTGTAAAGGTGGGAAATCACTCCTGGATATCTGCAATGATCTCGCATAGGGATGATAACCAGGCCGTCGATGCTGAAAGTCCACAGAACATACGTCTCCATAGCTCTCAGATGATCCACCAACTCCCTTCCCCTCAGTATCCGGAGAAGGAATAATATCTGACCATAATCCTCTAGATAGGCCATCGTCTACATCAAGCAAAGCCTGAACCAATGATCTGAAATCCTGGAATGGGACTCCTGTCAGATGCCGAGCAAACCTAGGATGCAAGCTCCTCAAAAACATGCCCATCTGATCTCTCTCGGTAGGTCACTCAATCATTTCTGCGGCCTTCTCCCTCCAGCGGGAGATAAAAGAAAAAACAGGCTCATCTGATCCCTGTCTAAGAAACTCAAGCTCTCTACGTGTAACGCTCGTATCACCACTGAAGGAATACTGTCTCAGAAACTCCTGTGCTAAGTCCTCCCAAGTTCTCCGACGAGATGACTCTAATGAAGCGTACCATCTCTGTGTCATGCCGCTCAATGACAATGGAAACAAAGTGAGCAACTGTGCCTCATCTAGACCAAGAGCCCTCATAACTGTGCTATAAAGTCTGAGATGAATACGAGGACATCCAACACCCGTATATCTCTCTATATCAGGCATCCTGAAACCGACTGGCAAAGTGGCCACTGGCACATTGCCAGGGTCATCCCATGAAATCATCTCATCAAGATCTCTCATCCATCTAATCCTCCGCTCGAGTCTGTCCATACGAGAATGAGGATCCCCAACAATGGTAACTGGTGTGACAATAGGTGGAACGATAGCAGCCCGATCATGTGAAATAGTATGCAAAGTCTGTGTAGCTGGCATCTGAACGGGTATAACAGGTGGTGTCACTAAATCAGATGGCGTGTCCTCGAGCACTACATGCCTACTCGGCTGACTATCCATCCTCTAACTCAAACTGGCCAATGCCTTCTGAATCGAAACCACAGAAGCAATAACCTAACCAATCGAAACTGACTGTGAATCTGTCTATAGCAGCTCAACGATACGAATCAACATCTCTCTCACTCAATCCAGGGCACTGAACCAAGACTGGGACTACAAATAACCCCTACAAAAGAATCTAAACACAACGACTCAAACACGACTCATGCAACGACACAAGATGCAACGAACAATGACCAATGCATGGGATACACTACAACCCAATATATGACAGGGTGCGACACACAATCATATGGTGACAATCAAAATTTGGATAGACGATAGAATCTCTAGAGTCACATGAGTGTCCAATGTGAGACAACTACAAATATGACTAAAGAATTTCTATCGATGATCCAAAAAATGATCGAGGTGTGAAGAAAATGAATGGGGTGTGAAGAACAACACTATCACGAGATCAATACTCAGTCTAGACCAAAAATATCCTTGATTCAACCTTCAACTCGAGCTCCATAAGAGACAAAATGATAAGGTGATCAAGGCGAATCTCTCGAAAAATGTGTGAATATGAAAATATGCCTTTCACCTTTCTGTAATGAAAATATGAGCATCGAATCGAAAATCGAACCAAGGATCAAACAAAGAATATGGTACTGAGCCCATGATAGGTATATAGTGTAAAAAGATGATCAATGAACATATCCCAAAGTATCGAGTGAGTGAAAACAAAGTGAAAAGGTGTGTCGAGCCAAGAAATGAGAACGAAAGCCCTAAGGAGAAAACATGTTAAACTCATCAAATGAAAAACACAAACTAAGGCGGCAAGACGAAAGGTGACCCAACCGTACTCAAACTCATACCGATCTCCGAGCACTCTCAACTGGAGACTAAAAAGAGGGAATACTGGATCCAAACTGTAACCACAGAGGCTCTGGAAGCCCTCAGATGCACCCACGTGTAGGGAGGGAATCCTAATCGAAGGATCTACGGCTCAACCTACAAGGTCAAGGTGGCTCTAAATGAATAAGGGTGGACTTTAAAATATCCCTGGCAGAAGCGATCATACCCTCCGGCGGTACGCAACCCTCTGCACGTCTTCGAAGAGACGAGGCGCTTCCATGCAAGGTGGTCATCACCTCCACACATGCACTACCTCGACATCCCAGGGGGTTTCCTATGGTGAAACCTCTCAAACTCTCAATGCTCAATAGTCAACTAGAGTGCACAGTGATGGTGTGGGTGCATCCGAAAACCCTAGGAAGCTAAAACAGAAGAGGAAACACACTGGCTACACAAATATCCATGAAACCTAGCTTCGGGCTATACAGGTCTTCAATGATCGTACTCCAATCGACATCAGTGTCGCTCTTCTCCAGAATGCTCCCGTGCATCGATATAGCCCGTCGTTAGACCCTACTCCTAATCTCTGGCTCGGTCAGAGAGCAAACACATAGAAGGTCTCACACTTGCAATAGTGAGAACCGGGATGAAAGGAATGACCGAAACCAAGAGAGTTGGAGGTAAGGGGATAGAAGTGTGACCCACATAGACAGGCAACATGCAATCATACAGAGGGAGGGCAGTCATGCATCATACAGTCAAGCAGAGTACAGGATATATCACTCATGTCCACACAAAAAGTTACAACTATCAGGATGAATAGCGATATGAACATCATGCTCAAAAGACGATCAAGATAATATGCAAGCCAGAGAAACAACACAGCAAGCTGAGTGATGTACAGTGGTGAGTGTATGCATGTGAAGTGATCAGAATAATCATGGAAAAATCAGGATCAATGCGCTAAGCAATACGAAATGATCAATCAATATAATCAGCATGTCAAAATCTCAAATGAATATATCAATGAAGCACAGAGAAAATAGCTATCTCGGAATCCTCTATCAATACGAATCAATCATCATAATTAGCATGTCAAATATCTCAAACAAATATATCAATGAAGCACAAAGAAAATAGCTATCTCAGAATCTCCAATCAAGATAATCGACCAATACAATCAATCATGTCAATGTCCCAAGTGAAAACTCGGGAACTCTCAATGTGCAATCAATAAGTGAGTACCCACTGATAAACTCATCAAACACCACATTTGCTTCATCTTAAGTTCAAGCTTGACCCTCTAATGACCCCCAGTGGAGTCGCCATTTTGTGGACCCCGCATTTTCGAATCGCTCGAATGCGTTTCCCACTCGATGGCGAAACTCGATTTTTATTTTGAAAAATTGATTTTTATTGATTATTTGAAAATGACTTGGAGTCGCCACTTATTTTTGTTTTATTTTTAAAAGGGTAAACAAAATAAGAAAGAAAAACCCTAAGTGTGACTCCTTATTTGGAAAAGGTGATCTACGAAAAACCGGATCGAGTTCGGGGGTCAGGTTACTTATCGGGAAGGTACGGTAAAGACCGTAGCACCCCTCTAAGTCCCTAAAGTCGGGTCTCTACTAATGAGATGAAGCTGACATGACAATCAATAGGAAAATCAATGAATATCAACATGATTACACACTGAGAATCGAAGCAAGCATGAGAGATGGACAAAGTGAGAGAAAATGTGTACCTTAGCAGCAAACAACAACGCGCTATCATGAAAATGAGATTAGTACAAAACAATGATCACAAGATATAGCATACATGTCACTAAACTAAATATGAAATCATCAATAGCACATGTGTCATTTCACTCAATTTTATTTTAAAGAAAATTTATTTGATGTTGGGCCCCCACCAAAGCCCATTTATTTTTGTATGAATTAATTTCGTAAATTCTATCACCAAGAATTACGAAAAATAAATTCACACTTATTTTAAAACATTTTAAAATCAGAGAAGTTATGAAAGTTGCACGCCGAAGAAAGATGGCAGCAAATTTTATTAAAAACAAAATGTTGGAACCTAAAGAAAACCTAAGGATGAAATATGGAAAATATTGAAATTATTTGAAAACCGATGTTTAAAAATTTATTTGCAAGAAAGGAATCAGAAAATTATTTTCTAAGCCAAAAGAGTGATGGAATGGGAGGTGACACGTGGCATAGGAGTGACTAAGAAAGCCATGCAGACTAGAAGCATAAACTTGGGGCACCTGGAGCACTGACTGCATATTATTCCATCTCTGCCTATGAAGAGGATCTCTCGTAATTTCCTGTATGTCCCTAACACCCTTTCTCAAACATGAACACATGAATAACTCGATCTGCTGCAAATGTTGCTGGAAAACTGTGGCGACCATCCTTCCTTTGCATCAACATCTCAGCCATGTAGACTTGATCTTCGGCTCACTTAGCATCCCAAATCTCTGGGGAGTTCAATGGATCTATGCAGACAGTTTGAATGATGAGCTACTGGTGATATGTAGCAAGATTTCCATGGGTTTCTGGAGGCATTGAAGAGCTTTTACTACAATTTTGGTCAGATGGACTGCTGAATATGGTACCGAGGTACTGCTCGTGACCTCTCATATCACGCTTAGGAGGGATTTGCACTTATCACTGAACCAAATGGTAACTGCTATAAGGTTTCAGAAAACAGTGATAGTGTGTAGAATAACACTGTATGAGGATGAGGATTCTGAAAGTACATGAGGGGTGCCTTAACAAATTTTCTGTGAGTGGATTCTTGAATTGAATTGCTTGCAGCACCACTTACACCCTCTGGATTGGGTATAGCTGTAACTACAGCATTTGCAATGGCCTCAATTGGAAACTATGCATTGAAACAGCCTTCAGCCGTCTACGGGAGTTCGAACTTCAACATTAAAGCTACCTGTACCACGTGGGAGTCTTATTCTTTTACACCATGCTTCATCGTGCTACCTATCACCACATTTCCTTCGGAGTCAACAAGACGTCAATATTGACCTCAATGAAGAACAAGCTGTCTTTCTATCACTAGAATGAACAGTTGCAGGATACTAAGTCACCTCATCTCCTCATTACATGTAAGTAGTTATTCTGTCTTTGTTGGATAACTGAAATAAGCATCCCTTAGTTCCACATCAATCACCCTGTATCCGTGCTGAACATATTCCTGTGTAAGAGTCTCCTCTGAGCAAGTTGACTTTAGCGCACTTCAGCTTGTATGGTGTTAGCTGGGATTGTCACCTTGAATTCAGGGAGAAGTTAACTGACAGTGAAGACAAATCAACCTGGGCACTATCCTTAGCTGATGGCCTACCACTTGCATTATTATGGACTGCACTATTGCAGTTGGGTGCGTGTGCAACAAGATATGGCAACATCTGCTTCCTGTTAAGAAAATCCCGATCATGTGAGACGACAAGAAGAATTTTCTTCCACCTACACAAGTACTCTTCTAACCAGAGAGTAGCCCTCATGTCAAGATGGTTGGTGGGTTCATCAAGCAATGGAATATTTGGTTGCACAAAGAGTACCCTAGCCAATGAAATTCTCATCCTTCAAGCAAAAATAGCTTTGTTTCCAGCAAATAAGTCCTGATAGATGCTCCTGAAATCCTTCCCCTTTGATCAAATTGAATCTCCACAAACTTACCAAACCGACTTGAATTATTGTTTTTGACAGTCTTTGCATTACCAAATGCTTCTAGAACTGGACCCTTCCTTTTGACAGGCTCATCTCCATGAGAACCGAATTTTGTGGACTCGGTAACTCCAGGTTCTTGATCGAATTTCCCATTCTCCTTGTCATGCAACAAAGCACTTTTTGCTTCAGTTCCAGTCTCCACAGGTCATAAGCACGCCCACTTCTTCCGAACAAATGGGTTCACTGGCAGAGAGTTTGAAGGGATGAGGTGCGGGAAGTGAAACACCTAAGGACGGTCATGCATGTGTCTAGGGAAGAATGGGAAATGAAAAGTACTAAGAAGTGAGTGGGGGACTAGGTGCATGCCATATTGCAAGAAGTGGACTTAATGGGTACGGGTGGCAGTGTAGAGATAGGAGCGAGCATGGAGATGGATATGTAGGTGATGGGCATATGTTAGTATAAAAGTTAGGGAGAATGGGTATGGAAGGTGTATGATGTGGAAAGACGAACATGGTGGATATGGTGGGTATTGGATGAATTGATGGTATGTATGGGTATGAAATAATGAAGGTGGGGTGGTGATGAAAAGAATGAGTCAGATGGGCATTAGAGAGTAGGGTAGTGGTTAGTGAAGTATTTGCATGGGAATAGGGATGAAGGCTTTGGGTGGATTTTGGAGGTTACGCAGGATGTAGGAAACGAACAGAGGGTGATGGGGTATGAATGGGTTCAGTCATGCATGAGGTTATGGGTAGGATGGCATGGGGTTGAGATAGAAGCATGGAAGATGAGATAGTGTATGATAGACAGTCGTGCATGCATGAGACTCCACGTACGTGACAAGATCGAAGGCAAGCGGGTGATGAGAGAATGATACAAAGGGTAATGGAAAGTGGTGAAGGAAAGTGGATTCAATGATAAAACGGCTGCAGCAAGGGGCATATTGAGTGAGTGAGAGTGATGACATAGTGCATGGTGGTGTAGAGAGAGAGTGGTAGTAATAGAAATGGGTATGAAATGGGCAATGAGTGGACTGGCAGAAGGCTTTGGGTGGATTTTGGAGTGGGGATGTCATAAGGAAATGAAGGAGCCATTAAAATCCTCCCACGTTCACAGGTTAAATCAGTAAAGACTGTTTCCAGGAAATGGCCACTAAGACAAAAAAGTTTCCCAAGAGGACTGCTCACACTTTAGTTTCTTTCTGTATGTCATTGCACATAAATGCGGATCCCAATCGCCAGAGAGAACATTGCCAGAAAATCAGAGAGAGCACAACACCATTCACTACAACAGTGTCTTCCATAGTTCTCCTTCCACTCACAAAGCTTCTCACAGGTAATTTTCTCCTCCGTTGTGGCTTCATGGTATTTTGATATTGACCCACAACGACATTTTTGATTGACAAGCACCAAGCATGGTACACAATCCCTAGCATGGCATGTGGCCTAATCCCGCTTGGCATTAAGTTGCAATCCCCACATGGCTCTGAATGACAAATTTCATAACGATTATTTTTCCCCGGAAAAGCTCCTTTACACAGTTCAAATAACGTAAGAAAACACCATCCTCTGCTTTTAGTTTTCCATTGCCATCCCATACCACAATGATGCAATTAATACTGTCGGCCATTCAGATGCCATTAAACGAACCAAAAACTGGAGATTCTCAACCAATAAGAGCACACTGAGGTAGAATAGACCCAGAATGACCCACTGACAGCTCTCATATATCTTCTTAACGTGGAGACGATGAATCAGGTGCATGTCATGGATGAGCACCAGGAACAGGGGAAGATGACCAAAGAAAAACACAAACAATGGGGACCAAATGAATCCATACAAGCTTCATTTCACATATCAATCAATGAGCTCAGATGTAGGAGGGGGTCAAAACGATTTTTCAAATGAGTTTTAAGACAAAAACAAATGTGGGAATGCCAACATCTCATAAGAGATCTCAAAACAAAGGACACAAAAACAGGTTAGAATTCAAAGCTGAGTCAAGTGAAATCCATAGCAAACATATTCAAACACCAAGATGGAAGCTCATTGATATCCAAAACAAGATGGAGAAGATGATGAGCAGAGTCCATACCTGGAAAGCCTCCTCACCAATGAAAGCTCGCCTGACTTCAAACTCTATTTTTATCACCTTTCTGGGAGACGCCCAACTCAAAACCTTTTCTGAAAGAATCCCCTCATCAGCTTCACTTGCCTATCCAGCCCAAAAGCTCCTCAAAAATATCTCCTCCAGAAAATACCTCTCTCCACAATCTCTCCGAAAAATCCCCAAAGAATTCTCCCCTCTTAGAAAGGTCACCCTTGAAAAATCACCACGAAAGCCTCCCTCTCTTTTCCTCTCTCTCTCTGCTAACCTCCTGCTAAAAGCACTCTCAAATATCCCTGAGTAACCAGCCCCGGTACCTTTCCAAGCTCTCTCACCTCTCCTATGCTCTCCTCCGACTGGTTTTCTCCCTCTGAAGCTCCCTCAACTTTTCTTGCCCTCCACAAAATCCCTCAGACCAGCATCAAAAGGTCCAGAAAATCCCCCTCTGGTCAAAAAAAATATCTCCCTCTCTGAAAAAATCCCCAACGGCAGCCTAGACCACTCCTCCTGCCGCTGGCCTGCTGCTCCTCAATAGAAACGTACCTCCTCTCTGCATATCCCCTCACAGCCTAGGTATCTCCCCCTCAAAATATCTCCAACGGCCAGGAAAGAGATCAAGCAGCTGGCCACCCCACCCCTCTAACCGTCTGCAGCTTTTTGCAGATTCTTTGGACACGTGTCGCACACCCACTGGCCATCAAAAACACCACTCTGGTGCTCTAACAGCCAACCAGAGATTGACACGTGGCCACCCTAGATGGCAACACCTATAAAAAATGGCTGCATAAAAGCAAGCCCAGAATGGGGGTCTACACATAGCCTTAAAATTTTTTAAAGAATTCAATCATTTCTATTATAGATTTTGATATTTTTCACATGGAAGTGGTGTGGGCCTTTAGGTCATATTGTGTTATAAGCTAATTTTATTTATTTATACCTTAGTCTCGTTCCAAAGACCCAAAATTTTCTACATAGTTTTAAAAGTGGAGATTAATATTTCCATAGATATCAAATCAATACACTTTTTTTTTTTGGAATATGAGATAGTTGAAAATAAAGTTTTTCACTTAAAAAGTTATATTTCATGTAATGAATCATCACTAAAACAATAGTAGTTTAAAAAGTATTATTTTTTATGATTTAGTTAAGCCCGAGAAGACAAAATCATAAAAAAAATAAGTATAAAAGGGAAAAAAATAAATAAATAAGAAAAAATAAGGGCCAATACTAAATGAGATTTTATTTATTGTTTAATTTTAGTTCAATCTTAATATTTTATTAGTAATTAATGGTAATTTTTTTTTTGCTGCTATTATTTTTTAAATTAAATTTATATTTTTTAAAGGGGGCAAATTTTCCATTTTGGTTTTTATTTTCCCATGTGAGATGAGAGTGATATTGTAATTATTAATTATTTTAGGTGATAAAGAAATAACAATGCTTCTCCCTCTAATAGAAAGTCAAAGAAAATTTACAACCACATTTTTCATATCCTCATAAATTTCCATGACAAACACTATCATTCATAAAAATTGGGTTCTAAGAAATATATATATATATAAAATTGAAATTTGGTTTTGCAAGAAAAAAATTTAAAATAAAATAAAATAATTTAGAAATACATTTTCCATATTTTTTAAACTTAATCTAAAGAAATGAAGATAAAGATATTTTAATATTGTTGTAGATACGAAAGTTTTAATGCAAACAATGTTACTTATAACTATTTTTCCATAATTTAAAATATTTATAGAAATATTTCTAATAACGGTTTTTATTTTATAAAAATATATATTCACTCCTCCTAGAAATCTCCAACCCAAAACTCTAATACTAGTTTATCAAGTCAGTAGAAATTTTAATTCAAATAATGTTTGTTTAAGAACAAAAAAAATTAAATAATTCACATAAAGGTATACCAGGTTTTAATTTCGATCAAACCCACGTACCTTCTAAATATCTCATATTTCTTCATTCTTTATTATCTACACTATAAACCATGCTATATCAGTAGTCTCTAATTTTTTTTACATCTTCATCCACTTTATATAATATTTATTATGGATGACAATGAGATGAGTTTTTTTCGGAATCCGTCCCATGAGATGGGTTTGAGAATTTTTTTTTAAACCCAAAATAGGTTCATGTATTGCCTTATCCCACCCCGATCATATATAAAATTATTTAAATTTGTTCTATTTTTAATATGTAGATGATGATAATGATAATAATAATAATAATAATTTTCAATAAAATAAGTTATAAAAATATAATAATTTAATTATCTATAAAATATATTTATTTTAATATAATTAATAAAAATTAAAATAATTTAAAAATATTAAAAAATAAAAAAAGTTAAATATATTTTATAAATAATTAAAATAATTTAAAAACATTGAAAATTTCGAAAAAGAAAAAGTTAATACACATGAGACGGTCCCAAAATGATAATTATTTTGAATAAATGAGATCGGGTTAAGATACGGTGACCAATCCCAAACCAACTCTCTTATCATTCCTAGTTTATACAAGCTCATCTTATATCATTTTTCCATGATAAGGGATAATCCTAATAACTTTTCTTATTTTATAAAAAATTTAATATTATAATGACACATGAATACAGAAAATTATACAATATTATTTACAAAAAATAACCTATATAAATTATATTCATATTTTCAACCCATTTAAACATACAAAATTTAAAATCATAATCCTTTTTCAAATATGATATGGAAAGATATTTTGACATTTAACTTAATTTATGAGATGAAAAAAAATCCATAAAATAAAAATATATTCAAGTTATTATTATTAGCGTGATTTTATTATTCTTTTTATCCCACCTTCATAAATCCTATTTCAATTTTAATCTTAAATATGTTTATTTTAATTTTAAATAAAAATATATGCAAAGGACACAAAACACATTTCAATTTTAACACATAATAATTTTTATTTATTATTTATTATATTTATAAATTTAATTTTTAAAATAAAATTAATAACGCCTATGCTTTTGCTTTCTAGTAGATGTTTAAATGTAAGGAAGAAAATAATTCAAGAAAAAAAATTAAAATAAAAAAGAAAGGAAACAAGAGGACAGCAAAGCCCAGAAACTGAAGCAGATATTCATAATATAGAGGTAGAAGGAGAACGCATTCCTGGAAAGTGAGGGAAAAAGAGAGGGAGGATGAATCAAAACCAGGGAGGCAACGATGCAAGGCACGACGATGATTCTGCGCTCTCTGATTTTCTCGCTTCCCTTGTAGACTACACTCCCACTGTATGATTTTTCTGTTGGCCTAAAACCAACTTTTTTTTTCTTTTTATTTTTATTTTTTATTTTTTGAATTTTTATAATTTTCTGTGTTTGTTCTTTCAGATTCCAGACGAACTGGTGGAGCATTATTTAGCCAAAAGTGGGTTTCAGTGTCCCGATGTTCGATTGTAGGTACTTTTTCCTTTTTAATTTTTATTTAACTTCTTTTTATGTATTCATTTATTTAGCCCTGTTTGGTTTCCTAGAAAACTGAGAATTTTTTTTTTTTTTGATTCTATAGTTAGGCTGTTTTGGTTTCCGAAAATGCTTTTTAAAAATGACCTGACTAAGCCATATGTTTGCATTAGGTTGTTTTTTATGGTGTTGCGATCAATGATGATGAAAGATCTCTGATTTTTATTTTCTCTCATTTTCTCAGCAACATGCCAGTGAATTTTGTATATATTTTACCTTTCGATGGCTATTGTTTTGACATGGGACTATATGTACATGGAAACTGTGTGAGTAGTATGATTTCGTTTAGTATTAGGGTTTAGTGCATGTTGACGGCTTTTTTTTTTTTTTTTTTTGTTTTGGAGAACTTGTCTTCTATTGAAATTATTAAAGCTTTGTTTTGGATTTTGAGCCTGATGGAGGAAGGGTGTGAGTTTTTGGAATATAGTTGTATAGTTGAATGTAAGAAAGATATAAATTTAAGTCAGTATCAGTGTTTGGTAAAATTAGCTTGAGCATGGCCATGTAACTTGGCAAGCAAGATAGTCATACATGGAAACTTAAGATGGTATTTTTTTTTTGATAGATAAACACAAATATATTAAAGGGCAAAGGCCACCAAGCATACAGGAAGTATACAAATCAGCCTAAATCGAGAGCACAAAAAACAAGCACCCTTACCCTCCCTTAAGTGGCCGCTAGCCACTCCAAAAAACCTAAGAGTGAAGAGGACTCCTCTCCAATATACACCCTAGCCCAACTCCACAAGGTACAAACAAAAGAATTTTTGAGTTTCTGTATGGAAACTTAAGATGGTATTGAATTGTTATGGCAATACAACTCAAACTTTGTTGGGCTCTAGACCACTTTTTCTCTTTCATTCACGATCCTAGAGTAAGGGTATGCCGGTATGGGTGAAGCTAGATTTTTGGAAAGATGTTTTGGAATAAGAAGGTTTGGGTCTAAAGTCTAATAAGAAGTGGAGGAAATATGTGGAGTGTAATTATTTTTCCTGGTAAAAAAATAAATAGATTTTGAGAATAGTTGAAGGGTGACCTTTTAGAACTTGTTGCCATGGAGAGAATTTTCTGATTATTGAGGGAAAGCTTAAAGAGGTAGGAGCATGTCAAGAAGGTGGGAAAATCGTTTATTTAGGTTATTCTGTCCTGGAAATTCTATATCCTACGTAGATATAAATAGTTTAATTAGTAAGTGTTTAGCAAGTAGTTATTCTGGCAAGTACTGTAATTGTATAGCAGGTATTCTTCATCATATCTACATTTTACTCCTCACATTACGATAACAATGGATCAACGAAGTTTTTGCTTTTTTTTACCAAGTTTCTAATTTGAGGTTTGCTGAGAGTCTTTTCATGCATTATAAACTATCTGCTTAAGTGTTTATGAAGCATTTTATTTTTAAGAAGTTTGAATCCTATTTGATTAGTATATTGATTAGCATATTGATTAGCTTTGTTTTTAAAGTCCTTTACTTGTTTGGGAAGTTTTTTGAAGTCTAGAAATAAGTTCCATTGTACTAAACGAACAGAGAATTTAAAATGGACTAGTCTTTATTTATATAAGAATATTGTCTTTGACATCCTGGGTTGCTGCCTAAGTAGTTTCTTTCTTTTCCTCTTTCTTTCATCCTCTTTCTCAGTTGCTGCTTCTATGATTTTGCTCTTCAAGCAATTCTCCATTAAAACACTTAAACCAATCCATAAAAGATCCTATCTCAATGTTGGTCTCTTTTACTCTCTTTCTAAACCTTTGACTGTATCTCAATGGTTATGTCAGCACATTCCTTTGGAAGACAGCCATAGCTATAAGGTTTTGATGTGCATCCTATATTATTAGGCCACTTCTAATACCAAACTTGTTAGAGCACAAAAAGAACAATGGGGTACTAATCAATTTTTTCATGTAAAGAATTTGTTTAAAGAAAGAGCTATCTTTTTGGGGAGGGAAAAGAGATTTTCAAGACAGGTATATGCTGGGATGGTTTCTTATACTCCTTGTATACTCCTTATATGAATGTCTATATAATCTCCAGATGCTCAACCAACTTGAAAACTTGGTCAAAGCAGTTGCTAATCCACCCATTTTAAGGCGTTCTTTTACAACCTATAAAATGCAAAGATGCTTGGATTTTTAAATCACCATCTAAGAACCTATACGTATACCCTATATTTATCGCTCTTGTAAACTTTTATGTTTGGAAATTTCACATCACAATTCAACATAATGAACATAATACTTTTATGTAATGCTCCTTTATTTTGAATTTACTTCCATGAATTCACATTTGTGGACCGTTTTTCCAGGAAACAGAAAATGAGATTGGTCTTATTTTACTTGATACAAGTTTTAGTGATATCTCTGTTACCCTGGAAGTTGTAATGGTTATTGAGAGAGTTCAGATAATGCTGTAGCCAACACTTGCATACATAATCACTTTTACTTGATGCTGTACATGTGGCATAAACCATATGGACATAAAAATGTTCATGAGATCCAGGAAGCAGGGAGCTGTGCTGTCACCTACTTTTCCACTTAATGTGATTTACCTTGGGAAAAATTCTAGACATATGCATGTAAAATTAATTTGCTCAGTCAGGACTTGCTATTTCTTTCCTTTTCTTTTCCTAATGTCCCTCTCTTTTGGTTCATATGAATCCTGTCTTCATACACTTGAAACTTTCCTAGAAGTTTATGGATTAAGTCATAGGCTGCTCAAATTTCTGTAACCAATAAAAATTTTTATCTTTTAAACTCTTATTCGAAATCTTTGATAAATTAATGATCAAAAGTTTTGGTTGTGCCTTTGTTGGTTGTGTTATCACTTTCCTTTCAACGGAAAACCTTAGGTGCTACCATATTCTTTGAATTAAAAACAGAGTGCAATTTGGATTCCTTCTTTTTTTTTTTTTTTTTGTGTAATGTAAACGGAAAGATATTTATTCAATAAGAAAAGGAAATTAATGAGTTATAACCTGCTTTGGAGGATGATGATTTCTTTAAAATCAGAATTAGACATCCTGGATATGTATCATGGTGCATTGGATTGACTTTCTCCTTTGTTTTGCAGAATTAGACTAGTAGCTGTTGCCACTCAGAAGTTTGTCACAGAGGTTGCTAGTGATGCACTTCAGTATGTTTCTAAATTCTAGTTATGCTTGTATATAATGAAAAATTCAAGGCTTTTCTATGATCTGGAGCTGTGTGCATGGATGCCTAGAAGTATTAATGTTTTCTAAAAGAGGATTGGGGGTTATGTGTGAGGGAATGGTGATGGATGCATAGTCATTCTTTATGTAGGGTTCTTATCTATAGGAGGCCAACTAAATGGGATGGTGAGGTGCCAACAGTTTGAGAGGATGGGTGGAGCAGAGTGAGAGGCGGGAGGAAATTGAAGAGAATGGTAGTGAAATCAAGAAGAGAACTTAAGAGACCAGGAAAATGGTAACTTCTTTTATTGGACGTGAAATGAAGCCTTTTTATACTGCTCCAAAATTGTAACTTCCATATTAAGGATCAATAATGATGTGAAAGCATTTGGAGATGACATGTGTCCTAAAGACACATTGGTCCCCTCTCCCTCCAAATTATGGTTAGGACTTGTTCAATGCATGTTAGTCCCACATTGGCTAACCTCTAACTCTAATCACTAAACCATGACCCTCAAATCAGTCTTAGAATTCTTGACAGTGGGAAGGCCAATTCCACTATTATATGCATTAAATCCGTTTCAAATACCCCTTGCTTTGCTCTTGACTTGGGCAGATGTATTAACATCTAGGTGTCATGTCAAGGGTGAAACATTCAAGGGGGATATAGGAGATTATTACCAGAAGTATTACAGAGGAAACATCTTCCTCCTGAGAGGAGCGAAATCATTAACCCTCTCAGTTGCACTTAGTATCACCTTCACTGAGAGGTAGAGTAGGATAGACTCCCTAAGCATCTGCCATAAGTGGGCATTCATGTTCCATGGGTAACCCAGGAATATGTTTGGAGATAGGACTCTATGTCCAGATGATGTAGCTCTATGACATAGGAGCTATGTAGGAAGAACATGGATGTGTCAATGCCTTGGAGATCAAGGGTGAGATGCACTACATGTCATGTTAGTGGAGAGTTGTCTTGAGCATGTGTAGTATGTACCAAGACATGTGGCATCTTGTAATTGGTCCTATCATGATGGAGCTCATGTGACGTATATTAGGCACTCAGTACACCATGAATTGTCCAGGTGGATTTTGCAAAATAGAATATCAACAGTTATGTAACTCACAATGTATGTTTTAGGTTTGAAACAAATGGTTGTAAGGGTTGCAACTGTGGTGCACATGTAGAATATGGAAGGCCTTCTTATAGGAAAAAGGAAAGTAAGATGAAACAAAAAAATTTGAAGCTATTCAGGATTCCAATGGTCACATGACCCTTTGTGAACCAAGAAATGAACCACCTTGGCACCCTAGCAACATACATTGACGCTCCCATGCAAATTGCTATTCTTCTCCCATAAATTGTTACAATGTTTTTTGGATGTCCCTAAGAATTCTGAATATAGAGAGAGGTTGGAGCATTCCTGCAACATCAATTAGAAAGAACATAAACCATAAGTTATCAATCACTAGGTAGTAGAGCAGCATATGGTCCATGCTTTCTTACACATGCAACCCTTATTTTGAGTTATGTCTTCTAATTGGTTGATGGTTAAAATTTTAGCCCCAACTGCCACCCCCACCAAACTGCCTCCATTATGTGTCTAGGTGGCCCTTTTTGGATCACCTTTTGGAAGCTAAAAGCTCTTTTTAAAGTCTAATTACATCTTCTATTTGTGTGCAGGTGATTTTAAATATAACAGCTTTTGACTTTAAAAAGAACTTATATGAGAAGCTGTTTAATGTTTAATACAACTTTCATAAATACCAAGATTGTTCCATTTGACATTATGACTTGAACTTTGGCTTTCACTTGTTGGCTAAAGCAAAATAAAAACTATCCTAAATGAGGCTTTAGGCTGGAAAATCTTCCCTTCTCTCCACCATCTTATGATAATATTCAACCAAGATTTTCTTATCCAAAGTTAGCATTCATTGCAAGACATCATCCTCATCCACACATATATTCATCTCATGAATGTGATTCAACAAAGTTGTGACATCACCTAGCTCCCAATTTTGACAAATTCCTCAACAAATCTTGGATTTGAATGCTTAATATGTTGTGGGAGCCCTAACACCAACTAGTATGTCATCCATATTTTTTTTTTTTTGATAACTGAGGAACCTTCCATGGCCAAGCCCTTAGGACTCTCCATGAAGACCCAAACCTCGGGGTGCTAACCACCCCGCAACAACCAACATTGGGTAAATTTAGGGTATCATCAGTGGTAGGATTCGAATTCAGGACCATGTGCCAATTACTGGGACCACACTTCGCAGTGTTCACCCTGACCAATTGGGCTACCCTGGCTGGTAAGTATGTCATCCATATTACTAGCACAAAGTTTGAAAATATCTCCTTAAGAGATCCCTCCTCATGTCAACCATCATGCTAAAAGAAGTATTCTTTTTCTCAACTTGAAAGTGCAATGAATAGGAACTTTACCCTCCCTTTTTATCTCTTTTCATAACCCCCCAAAAGAAGCCTCTTACCGCCTTAGAGCACCAACCTTATCTCCTTTCCTGTAATTTTGCACACGTCAATCATCTCCCACAACTATCCCTTTTTCTGGTTATGCAAATTTATCCTCTAGATACATATATAATTTAGAAGGATATGTGAGTGTTTCATACACATCTTCCAACTGCTAATCTCAAAGTATTCACCCATAAGTGTCCTATTTGTTGCCTTAAGACTTTTACTACTTAGACCTCCATGAGTGGTTTCCAGCTTATTAAGTACACCATGCTCATCCTTTATTCCACCTCATGGGCCTTCATTCTCTCTCATTTTAATTCTTTTCCTAATTAAACCTAGAATGATGAAAGTTGGGATGCAACTATAGGGAGGCAAAATTTGTCCATTTATTAATTACCACATGTCAATGGAAGGCTACTCATAAATTGACACATGTCCTAAGCAGTCGAATTAAAATTAATTTTAATAATTAAATAAATAAGTTAATTATCAATTTTAATTTAAAAATGAGTTACACACAAAATAGGAATGATCTCCTAGTCAAATGTAAGATAAATATATTTTAATATTCCAACAAAAAAACTTTAAAGATAATTCAGGAGAAGCTCTCCTAACCACTATAAATAGGGAGGCCTCCTTAGCTTTAGAAAAAAACACATCGATATAGAAGAGGAGACTTCCACCCTTGAGAAGAGTTGGAGAAAACTCACCTCAATGATTCAAGGAGTTCTTTAAAGCCTTCAAAGGCTAAGCTTAACGATTCGAAGATTTGAAGATTAAGTTCGAAGTTTTGAAGATCAAATTCAAAGATTCAAAGATTCAAAGATCAAACTTAAAGATTCAGAGATTAAATTTGAAGGTTTAAAGGTTAAGTTTCAATATTTGAAGATTAAAATTCAAGGTATCTTCCATCTGAGATTAAGCGTCTTGTCCTTAACTAGCATTATTCAAATCAAGATTCAGGCATAGGCCTAAGCCAAGCTAAAGGCAAGTATATGCTCAAACCAACCTAAGGTCCAAGCCAAGGCTAGGCTAAGCTAAGGTACAAACACAAGTCTAAATTAAGCACAAGTCCAAGCACAACCCCAAGCTAAATCAATATTCAAGACCAAGCCTAAGCCAAGCCAAGGTCTAAGTACAAGCCTAAGCCAAGTCAAGGTATAAAGCTTAGGCCCAAGCCAAGGCAAGGTATAAGCCTAGTCCCAAGCCAAACTAGGGTTCAAGTCTAGGCTCAAGCCTAACTAAAGTTTAAACATTGGTCCAAAGCTAAGCTAAAGTCCATGCACAAGCCTAAGCTAAGACTAGGTCTAAGTCCAAACTTAAGACACATTAAGGCCTCAGCCAAGGTTAAAGTCCAAGTCAGGTTCCTTCTTAGAAGAATAGAGGATAGTGTAGGGAACGTACTCATAATCCTACAAATTCATGAGGAAAACATTTGTTTTGCCAAAATTTTCTTTTTTTAAGGAAATTTGTACATATAAATTTCTGGCATGAATTCCCATGACGTGTACAAATATTATATCTAAAAAGGAAAATTTTGGCAAAGCAAAATTTTTATTTATGAATTTCTAGGATTTTGAATGTAGTCCCTATACTATCCTTTGTTTCTTTTGAAAAGGGTCTTGATTTAGGCCTTGACCTTGTTTTGACTCTAGACTTTTGTTTTGGCTCAAACCTGTGTTTGGACTTTGTCTTAGATCAGGCTTGTGCTTGGACCTCGGTTTTGACTTGACTTTATGTTTAGGCTTGGACTTGACTTGGATCTTGGCTTGACTTAGGCTTATGCTTGGATATTGGCTTGACTTAGGTTTGTACTTGAATCTTGGTTTGGCTTATGCTTGTCCTTGGATTTTGGCTTAGCTTAGACTTGTGCTTGGATCTTGGCTTGGCTTGGAGTATGTCTTGGATTTTGGCTTGGTTTAGGCCTATGCTTGGATTTTAGCTTTGCTTGGGGTTGGTCTTAGGCCTTGATTTGACTTAGGTTTATGCTTGGATCTTGGCTTGAATAATGAATAGTTGATCTTGGATTGAAGATATCTTGAACTTTGATCTTCAAATTTTGAATTTTGATATTTGAACCTTCAAACTTGATATTCAAATATTTGAATTTGATCTTTGAATGTTCAAACTTGATCTTGGAGTTTTGAAACTTGATCTTGAAATCTTTGGACTTGATCTTGAATTTTTGAATTAGATTTTCAAATCTTTGAGCCTTCGAGCTTAATCTCGAATCTTCAAACTTGATTTTCAGTCTTTGAGCTTGATTGTTTTGAAGAACTCCTTGAATCCTTAGGTAAGCTTTCTCCCACTTTTCTCAAGTGTAGAGGTCTCCTCATCTTTGTCGATGTGTTTTTTGTGAAAGCTAAGGAGACCCTCCTATTTATAGGGGTAAACAAACCCTTTTTGGTAATTATCTCTTAATTTTTTGGAATATTAAACTCTACTTATTTATTTGAGTGGCTGGTCGTTTCTATTTGAATTAAAAAAAATGATAATTAGCTTATTTATTTAATTATAAAAAATAATTAATTAATTAATTTTACATTTTACATTTGACTTGGAGATCGTTCTTATTTTGTGTATGACTCATTTTTTAATTAAAAATGATAATTAAGTACTCTTTTGGATATACTTCCTATCTTTTTTTTTTTTAAAAAAAAGGTAGTAACTTCTGTATAAAATATAGTAACTCTCATATAAAAAATATGAACTTACATTATATTCTTAAAAATTACTTTTAAAATTTGAGGTAGTAAATTAAACACTTTTTAAAAGATGCTATCTTTTTAAGGTTTTGCTTTTTATATAGGAATTACTATCCTTTTTTGTTTTTCAAAAACAAAAAAGGATAGTAATTCCTCTATAAAACCATGGAGAGTCCTAAGGGCTTGGCCATGAAAGGTTCCTCGGTTATAAAATTTAAAAAAAAAAAAATCATTTTTTGTTTTTGAAAATAGAAAATAAAAAGTGCATCCAAATGACATCTAACTTATTTAATCATCAAAATTAATTTTAACTTGACCACTGACATGTGCCAATTTAGGATTGGCCTTCCATTGACACATGACGATTAGTAAACGGACAAATTTTGCCTTTCTACAACAACATGCAAGCACACTTGGTTGTGTGCTTTTAACCAGACTAACTTTGCTCCCTTTTGATGAATACTATCTCTTCCAGCTTAGCAACTGATGTTTCAACTCTCAATAATGGGATCCCACACTGATTTTACTTTGTAAGAAGCACCTAAAGGAATACACACTTTTTGGCAAAAGCCAAAGAACCCACCTTACAATTAAGTTATGAAGTCAATTCCTCCACATCCTCCCCCATCCTTACCGAGAACTTACCTTTCTCCAAAGGTTATTCCCCCATCCTTACGGAGATATTACTTTTCTCCAAATTAACCTTTGTACTTTGGACCACCTTGAAAAAATAACACAATGAAGATTCCTCCTGCCCACACAAAATGTTTTCATCAACATTCAGAAGATGAGAAACCTACCATCTCTTAGGTTGCTTAATAACCTCATAGGACAGAAATTTTACCTATTTCTAATTTTCTACCCCATAATTTGGATATGGCATAATGGCTATTGCAACATCCTCTAAGTGTATCTTCTGTACACACACATATAAATCAGCCTCCTAAGAAACTGAAGGAACAAACTCAAAGGTATGGGTTTGAGTCATATTACTTATTTGTTCCCTTTTTCATAATTCTATTAAATATTAAGATCAAAGTTTTTCTATGAGTTGGAGGTTTCTGCATGGATGCCAGTTAGAATTTATGCTTTTATGCCAAAGACCTATAACTGCAATTTGGGCCAAGGAAAATGTGGCATCAATGGGCTGCAGGTACAACATGAACAAATCAATTCTGTATTAGGATTTGCACTCTTTGTTGCTTTTTAGTTCACCCCCCTTATCAGGGGGATAAAAGGAAAAAGGTAAAATCCCATTCTGGCCCTACTTTCTGGATCCATAATGCAAACCCAGACCACTTTTGAGTTAGTCAAACCAGTGGTTGGAGGCTATTGCCATAGGACAAAAGGTACAGATTGCAAGTAGGATGAGCTTTTAATGTCTTTGTTTGTTTAGGACATTACTTCATTAATAAGATTCAAAGGACCTTGATTTAATATTGGCAGGTTGAATTCTTGTAGGCTATCATCTTAGAGTACTCTGTTTATGCTGGGCAGTTCTATTAAGCTCCATTTAAGATAAATGGTGCTGGAAGATGTTATACTGTTTGTGTATTCTAATGTAGGCAATGCAAAGCAAGGCAGTCAGCAGTAGTCAAGGACAAAAGGGATAAACAGCAAAAGGTGCGCGAGTTAAATGCTTGTTTTTTCCATTTCCTTCTTGGATGTTCTAATTTTGTTGAGGTATCAGGATAAGCGCCTAATCTTGACAATGGAGGACCTCTCCAAGGCTCTGCGTGAGGTAAGCACCCTAAGTGGCTAAGTCTTAATAAATCATTCTTGGCTTGGAGAGGCAAAATTCTGTATGCTATCATTATCTTTTCTGTTTTATTTTTTAATTTTATTTTATTATATCTTGGTAGAGATTTTTATGGGACATTGGCTGCTTTGATTCAAGAGGTCCCATATTTCATTTCAATATGACTCATGAATTTTGTTTGGTTGGAGTACAGATGTGGGAGGTTAGGGGCAAACAAAAAATGTTGCCTATCAGGGAAACATAAAGAAGAACAGAAAGAAAAATCTTGATCAGGTTGTAGAGACTGAAAAGAAAGCTAATTAGAGGGGAGTATATTATGTAGACATTTGGAAATGTTAAAGAGGAGCCACTGGACCTTTTTTCCTTTAAAAGGTATTAGGTATAGTTTATCTGACCTTCTTTAAGTGGAGTTAGGAGCCATATGAATCTGAGGGGGCAGTTGAATGCAATTTTTATACCTTAACATAGAGACCTAACAGTTGACATTTCTAATTCCTTCTCCATATCTTGGTTAGTACTTTTATAAAGATTTAATTAGTCCTAACTTTGATTTTGGTTTGTATTTAATTACTAATTGATTTAAGATAGGAAGAAAAGGGGAAGAGAAAACTGAAGACTTAGAATTGGGTTACAGAACAAAGGAAAAATAAGGAGAAAATTAGAATGTAGAAGGAAAAGTAGGTTTAATGACTCTTCAAATCTCATTTATCTTTCACCGAGGTGGCTTTTATATGGACAGTTTAGAGAACATGTGGATGAAACAAATCAACTGAAGTTTTAACATGAATCTTTACTACTTGGTAAACTTAAAACGTGATAATACTAACATAAATCCTGATAAATTTGATAGTGAAACAAAATATATTTAACTAAAAGATAAATCCCCGTTGCCTACTAAAAGGTTTAAACTATACTATACCATATAAAAACATTGGATACTAGAGTTTTGAAGATTTCAATTTGACAAAATAAGAATTTAATGTCTAGGTTCACAAAATGCGCAAAAATAAAATTTTAAAATTTTTAGAGTTGATTTTTAATTCCAAATTCTTTCTAGGTATAGGTCCTTATATGTGTTGATTTATTTATCTTTATGGGTAATCTCCTACATTCTAACTTTTCATGTTCGTCATTAGTCCTTTCTAACAGAAAACTTAAAGAGAAAAGAAAATGTAATATATTGTGTAAAAGTTCTTAGTCACCAACCATAACCGTCATCCTTTTCAACGTCAACCATTTAAACCATTTAAATGAAAATTCTCTAATATTAGTTGACAACAAGAATTTAACTTTTCATATAGAATTATCTTACCTTGTTCTTCCTTTTATTATCAATTTCTAACCTTTTGTACATTTTAAATAATTAATATAATGATTCTTTTAACAAAAAAATTTTGAATTTGATTTTTCTTAAAATTTATCAAAAATAATTGAAGGTGTGTGGATCGTTGTATTAGGTATTGTGTATTGTATATGTATAGTAAGATACACCTAAAATAAGATACAGATTGTGATTTCCATAAAAAAAAAATATATATCTTATCATTGTATTGTATTGGGTATGTCATAAGTTTTTGGAAACTATGATTTCTTAAATTTCTAGAAGATACAGAATACCAAATAGAGAGATTAATGAAAGGTCTCTGTACCTGATCCAAAGGCAAATTTGAAGCCTGCTATGTGTTGTTAAATATGTCTAAGATGAGTCCAGTCTTCTTCTTAACTTCTTCTGCAATTAGGCTTCTCCTACTTAAAACTAATTTGAACCAGAAGATAAATATTGGTAAGTGGTGCAATGGGTTTGAAAGTTCGATTAATTAGTGAAAAAGAAAAAAAAAATGGAGCTTGGTGAATACTTGAAAAGATATTTGAAACAAAAATTGGCATTTGAATTTGGTTTGGACTGAAATTCTTTGATGCTTGATTGGCTCAAGTGGTGAAGGATGGGGAGGTTTGTGGGAGGTTCCAGGTTCAAGTTCCAATGGCGACAAAAATTTAGCTATCAAAAAATGCTTTGATGCCCAATTGATGCAAGATAGGTAGTACTATAAAAAACAGAGTAGAGTTTAAAGAACAGAGAGAAGAAAATAGGGGAAAAGAAGTAGAAATGAGGAAGAAAAATAGGCAGCAAACAATGAGGATAATGAATCTTCAAATCTTTTATTATTCACTGAGGTGGTGTTTATGTAGGTAATCCATTGCACATTGATTAAAACTTTGAAATAAATTCATTCAACCTGGCTAGATTAAAACATGATAATACTAAAAAATAAATCCTGATAGATTTGATAATGAAAACATAAAAAAAAATCCTTGCTAAAAGACAAAAATTCCCTATGTGTACACCTGCCAAAAGTTTGAAAAACGTGTCCCCATGCTAGGTGTCTAAAACAAATCTTTGCCTGGGAGTTCCGACTTCACTTCCTTTTGTGTTTGGCGGGGCAAATCTATGTTCTGGATGAGTTGGTTTGGGCCAGATGTAACCATCCATGAGGAGAGGTCCTCTTTGGAGATCTTGTGGGATGGTATATCTTGTTTGCTCCTTTGGGCCTTCACAACAAAGGAATTTGCATGTGTGCCTTCATTGGTTTTCTATGTGATCTTGTAGCCTATTCCCTACAAAAGTTGTTTATTGGTTCTTCATGCTTGAAAGCCTTCACCCCTCTCTCTTCTTATCCCTTCACTCAGTAGTTGGCTTAGGTTGAATTTTGATGGATGTTCCTTTAGATATCTGGATCAATCAGGGACTCTAGGATGTAAATTAAGTAATCAAGGAGGAATGTTGTTTCAGTCTCTCAAAGTCAGTATCTGATGGACTTGAGAGATGCTAGCATAACAGAAAATATTCTGTTCTGGAGGATCTTGAAGAGGCTTTTGATGTGGTGATGACTGATTTGCCTCTTGAGGAGACATCCGTTGTCACTGTCCCATGTAATGAGGATGCATGATCTTTACCTAAAGATGTGTCATTACTTCTCAGCACTTGGGAAGGCTATTTCTAACACCATTGTGTTGTATCTGGATTGTGCAGTGCTTTGCAGCATTTTTTCTTTCTTTTAATTCTTGTGTTCTTGTTGTCTTTTACACTGGCTCTTCAGAGAAAATAAATGATGTTTAAAAAAGTGGCCATTAAAATTTCAAGCAGATTGTAGGCTATGCCTTTCTGACTCCTGTTCTTGCATTTTGGGGGGACAGACAGGGTGTCGCTATGCATAGTGTTAATATTGACATAAATTTGGGGTGAATAATTAGAGAAAAAAATTGTCAAATGAAAAATGAAAACATATGCTGCAACCGTTTTTCTTGTCTAATGCAAGGCCATTTGCAATTGTCTAGTGTATACCTGGTTCTCTCTGAGGATGATTAACTGATTTATAATATTATCGTTGAATGTGCAGTATGGGGTGAATGTGAAACATCAAGAGTACTTTGCAGATAGCCCTTCAAGTGGGATGGATCCTGCTTCAAGAGATGAATGAGCTGAGCTGAGGATCAAGTTGATCTGTATAACAATTTCTTCAATGTTTTTAAATTCAAGCCCCGTACACATTTTGCTTGGTTTTCAAACATACTCTTTTTGTATCTCCTTTAAACCTTATAGGCAGCTGCTGTCTACCTATTATCCCATCTAGTAGGTTTTTATCTATTTGTGATCAAGTCCCTCCTACCCAATAAAAGTGGAAATCTTTTCTTCTTTTGCTTCTTTATTTTAATTCTTTAGACTCCATACTAAGAGTGGGCATGGTTATTCACTCTGCAAGGTCTTCAATTAATATTTCAAATAATGAAGCTGTAAATAAAGAAGTAACATTTTGCTAGTAACCTCATTCCTCTTCATATTGGCCAGTGAATTTTGTGAGCATTGAGCATATGAGAGAAATGTGGATGGGAGTATCATTCCAAATCTTACCTAGACCAATTTAGAACATCTGTAAAAAAATGTTCCAAAGCCATGCTTTTATTATTCCGCTCGCAAATATATTGCAACGACCATGATGCTTGTCAAAAGTGAACCAAGACTAGGATGTGTAGCTAAACCGTCTTTTCTTTGTCCTCGTTTCACTTAACATGGGTTTCAATTGCTTTCTTAGGCTAAATCAAACATGAGCGTAGACAATATGCTAAAATAGTATATACATAACCCCTACCTTATGACATGGTCAAAGGTCACATTTTCATTTAACAATATATAATGTTTATAAACCATCAAAGTTCAAAACCAAGGGTGTCGCCATGCAATAGATTCATTAAGTTGAAGAAATAAGATACCTAGTCTATTGTTAAAATTTAATATATAGAGATTATTCCCATTTGCATATATATAAACCTACCATTAAATAACTCTCAGCAAGTTCATGTTATAACATCTTTGACATCTAAATAAAATTTTAACTTTGATATTCTAATTAATAAGTCAAAATTTCCATTTAAGAGATGTTTTATTGAAGGAAAAACAATTTTGAATAGACAATGATTTTTATATTAATAACTAATATGATGATCATTTTTTACCCTTCAAGTCATGTTTTTTATGATCATGGACTCCTAGAACCCACAATTCCTTCTTGTTTGCCCCAATTGGAATTCTTATCACACAAAAACTTTTACTTTACAAACTTACACATCTTTTCAAACATAATGCTCCTCTTTTTATGTTTTATTTATTTATTCTATTTTACTTTACAAACTTACACATCTTTTCAAATGCATTGACCTTCTTCTTTTTTATTTTCATTAAAAATGAATAATAACATTGAAAATCTTTCAATAATGAAACATAATATTTTAAAAAATTACATATTTTTATTTATTTTTAAAACAAATATTAAATTATAAGAAATGGATATAAAATAATTTGATAATAATTTTTTTAATAAATATTATTATGATTTTGCTTATTATTGTTGCGAGGTTTGGGTTCCATGAAAAGTCCTAATGGGTTGATCATGAAAGGTGATTAAAAAAAAAAAAGTTTTAAAAAAATTTAAAATTTTTTATTTTAAGTAATTGTTTTAAAATAACCATTTAAAAAAAATCAAAATAAGGAAAGTAGTGTTTGGGGAGGGCCATTTCAAGGTAATATTGTTTTCAAAACCCAAAGATATGTCCACTAATTGAAATTTTTTTTTTCCTTTTCATGCACTCTGGTGTGAGGTGTTATTTCATACCGAAAATGCCTTCCCCTTGGGCAAGCTCAGCTTCCACATCAACAACCTGAAATAAGGCCAAACTCCACGTCGGCAGCCAAATCTGACGTCGTTTCCCGTTTCACCTTCCTCACTTTCCCCAAATTTTATTTAAAAACCAACCCTATTCGCACCCTCTTCTTTCTTCTTATTTTACCCAATCGTGTCTCCATTCGTGTTCATCGCATCTCAAGCGATTGGAAGGTTTTTCAGAGTTTTCTTCTACATTTGCGATCTGAATTCGACTCTTGCTTGCTGGCGGCGATCTCTCCGATAGTCTTGTTATAGGTGAATAAATGTCGCTCCTTTTTGCTTTGTTTGAAGATTGGGTATGTTTGTGTTGTGTGTTGGGGTCACGCTTCCTCTCTCCAGCAGCAGGATCCTTCCCTGCCGCGGTAACCCGGATAGGAGTCGATGGCGACCTAGCTTCCTCTCCGGCAGCGGGATCCTTCCCTTCCTATGGCTTCAAAAACAGTTTATTTATTTATTCTGGAAATGACCCATTTTTGGAAGGTGGAAAAATGCTGATCCATTGGACTAAGCTCGTATTTCTTCAATTTTTTTTTTTTGTTTTAGAACCTTAAGCATTGGTTTATGACCTGTTGTGGAGTTATCTTTTGTTGATTAGATGAGTCAACATTAAAGTCCATGACATTTCTCTTCTTCTGTTGGGGTTTTCAATTGAATTTCCCATTGCTTGTTTATTTCCTCGTTTTAGTTCCTTACTATTTGAGGTTCTTATTAATTGTAGGAGATTTATCCATAGTTTGCTACCATATAGAGTCCAGAAAGTATCACTTCCACACAAAAATGCATTTAACCCTTCTGTCAGTGCTCAGTGGTAATGCTCACTTTGCATCTCCTCACTCTTAGAGAGACTAATTCATCTCTGCAATTGCCCAATATTGCCTTGAGTAAGTTGTGAATATAAAATCCCTTAGTTTCCATTCCTTAAATGCTTTACATCTGTTGCCTTTTTTCACATTGCAGTACATGCGAAAGTATTTTTAAGTTATCAACAATTTACAGAATTGTAACCTGTGTGCAAGTGATGAGGAGTATTCAATTCTGTTCGTTGACAGTTTCAAGTGGAAAATCTTGGTTTTCATTAGAGTGATATAACTGTACTTAGAACCATTTACTTTATTGATTATGTATTTCCGTAAGTATGTTGGGTTTTTTTTTCAACTGATTAATCAGTCAATTCAGGAAAAACCCTTATGGTATGGTTTAAACAGAAAAAGACATGCACATATAATGATTTGGGTGGGTATTAAGAAATACTCCGTTCCATATTAACTTGTAAGTACTTGGCCAATCCAGTTTTTTCCTTTGCTTCATTGTTTGGGCAAACTAATACTGGCACACATACATTTGTTCTCGGCACTTTGGTTGTTTCTTTTTTTACCCCTTTTTCTGGGGAATGTAGAAGCCTCAGTGTCTGATGAAAAATCATTATTTCTCCTGCATAAGAAGTTATTAGCAATACATGTTGTTTTGAAATTGGTTTCCTAAACAAACTATATTGTAGTTTCATTAACTATGAGCTTTTAGAAGATGACTCTATGAGTCTATGTGGCCTTATCACGAACTAGTCTGTCCTTGAATTTAGTCAAAGAATGGTGCATATGATTTTCTTTCTTGTTTTTTTAAACTAAGGTCATCTCTACTAGAGTATGTTCTAATCTTTATTGTGCTATAATTTTTCACAGAGAAAATGGATCCTGATTCAGTTAAATCGACCTTGTCCAATTTAGCATTCGGTAATGTAATGGCAGCAGCTGCTCGAGATTATCAAAAGGTGCCTCTTTCATTTTCTTCTTTCTTTCATTTAAGAACAGTCTCTTCTCTGGCTCTTAGTTTGCTACTGGCTAGTATCTACCATTCAGAAGCATGATATGAGACTATCCATTGAAAGGCATGACGTGGACTTGATCTTAATATTGCTTGCTGCTTGCTGCTTGGTACAACATGATGAAAACTTGATTTTAGCATTCCATGCTATTTGTTACCAAAAATAACTCAGGCAATGCACAATAGTTATTCCACAGGTTGATTTACATTGCCTATGTTCACGGATTTGATAGGAAGAATTTCTCTTTCTTTAGGAACAGGACTTGAATGCTTCTTCCCCTTAGTTGTTAAGAAACTCAAAGAATGTTATGTGCCTTTTTTTTCCCCTGGAAACTGAAGAATGGAGTGTGTTACCTGTTGGAACCACCTTTCAACATCAAGTCTCATAAGTAATGCAATATTTTCTATCCACTAATGTTTTGATTTTAAACCTCTTGCACTGGAGGGAAGGTAACTGAGTATTATGGTGAACCTGAAGACCTGACATTCTTATGCATAAGCTAGTCATCCATAATAAGAGGATTAAAACAATGATACTAACTTTTTTTACTCCATGATTGAGTGTTTCAGAGGTTTACGTAAATATAACGGAATAATGGTGAAGGTGGCAAGTCTGATAGCTTGCAGAAAACCTTCCTCATAATTCATGAAAATTAATGCGACAACATCTTATTCTGGTCTTGCAGGAAGTGCTATCTCAGCAGAAGGCACAAGCTTCCAATTCAATCAATCAGGAGGTTGATCTTGATGAGTTAATGGATGTAAGTGGGATAATGCATCTATGTCATGTCTTCCTTTTAATGCACTTATTTCTTTTTACATGAATTTACTTGCATGGGTGATATCAGGATCCAGAGCTGGAAAGATTGCATGCAGATAGGATTGCATCTCTTAAGGTCAGAATTCGATCTTTGTGAAATGAACCTATATCTTTAAATATTGAGATATGTGGTAATCTTTCTGAGAATGGTGAAGTATTTACCCTATGATTTGTTTGATAGAAAGAAGCTGAGAAGCGACAGGCTTTAAAGAAGCAAGGGCATGGAGAATACAGGGAGGTAACTGAGGCGGACTTCTTGGGTGAAGTCACTGGGAGTGAAAAAGTAATTTGCCACTTCTACCATCGGGAGTTCTACCGGTGCAAGTAAAGTTTCTCTTCATACTTGCATGCACTCGCACTCTTTATTCACACATGTCAAAAAGGAAGGGTGTTGAGGGGTTGGATATGACCATGTCCCAGCTCTTATTGTGCTTTTTCCACTCTATCTCTCTCTCTCACACACACTTATACGCACATGTCTAAAAGGAAGTGTCTTGAGGGGTTGGATATGACTGCCCCAGATCTTGTTATGCTTTTTCCAGAATTCATCTAATTTCTCATCTAGTTTGCAATAGGTGAGGTTAAATTTATTGCAATGAGTTAAGATTTTGTTTGGGTAAATTTCCGTAGAAGAAGATAAAATTATGTGACAGGAGCGTTAGTTTCTCTCTATCGATGATGCATATATATCAAACATCAGTAGAGGAGAGGCTAGAGTGAAAAATGACACGTACATGGACATATTATCTTTTGGCATGTGCCTTCATAAGCCCATGTTTAGAAGCAGTTTTCCTGACACTTTCACATTGATGCATAAGCCTCTCTCACATCAGTGAGCTCGCATTTGTAAGCTGTTGTTGGAGGTGTTCTCTTGAACCTCTGTTTACATGGATGCATGTATTTGCAGATTAATATTGTGTTCCTATTGTTTGATATTTCTAGGATAATGGATAAGCATTTGAAATCCCTTGCACCAAGGCATATGGACACCAAGATTATCAAGCTGGATGCAGAGGTCAGTTTTCCTTAACTCTTTTGTTCTTGTGCACAGTGGAACTGAGGAAAATAAGATCTCATTGTTAAAAGTGAAATGCAGAATGCACCATTCTTTGTCGCCAAACTAGGAGTCAAAACTTTGCCTTGTGTCATCTTATTCAGGTCAGGCTCTCTCTACTACTTTTTCACTGCTCCATTTTATATTTTATGCTGCTCTTTGTAATTTTGTGAGAAGCATGTCAGTGATGTAGAACTTCATTTGGTTCCCAAGAAGAGAAAAATTGGAATCTCATTACTACCCTCTACCTCCAGTAGTAAAATTCCAGAGTTTCTTGTCTTGTTGCAAATGGGGCAAAATAATGCACGCTTGTATAGATTGCTTAAAGAAAACCAAGCAGAAAATCAATCTGAAAGATACGCCAAAGTGCACTGGCATATATGCTTGACAATTTCATGCCATATCAGACTATATTTCTTTTTTTGATTAGATATGTAACTTGGAAATATACAACCATCTCTTTCAGAAAAGGGATTGCAGTAGATAGGTTGATTGGGTTTCAAGATATGGGAGGAAAAGATGATTTCGCCACTAGGACACTCGAGGCTCTACTTATAAAGAAAGGTAAAACCTTTGTCCAGTCTAATTTGCTATATCTACTGGGTAGTGCTGGCTCTAAACCATTATTTTACAGGTATAGTTAGTGAGAAGAAAAAAGATGAAGATGATGAAGACAGGGGTTATCCTGAAAGCAGACGCAACACGGTGAGATCATCTGTGGATCCAAACTCTGATTCAGACTGAAATGGAAAAAGTAATTGAAGAGTTCAATTGTGATTGTGAGTTGCTTTTGGAATGCTTATTAGTGTGATATCGGTTTCATAGCCATAGGCATGAACCAATAAACAGCTGAATTAATGATGGTATTTGGGGAGAGAGGAAGTTCCTCCTTAGGATATATCCTAGAGGTCATTGTAGATTATTTGGTTTCATTTTAATTAAAGCCTTGGAATGGTCCTGTACTTGTGTATGGATGTAGGGCGGGAAGAAAATTCGAGATAGAGATTGAGCTTGGGTATATTTGAATATGAGAAAAACTACTATTTTTGGTTGCCTTGAGGCAGTGGAATTGGGTATATTTCAAGTTAGCCATATAATGAAATCAGAAAAGCAGAAAATTGGGTCAGTTTACTTGGAACCTATCCGTTTTTGTAAGTATTTTGGCTCAAAGCCCGAGCCGGACAAGATCAAGCCCTGGATAAAAGATTTGGTGGAGGGTGAAGTATAGCTGATTTTCAAACAATTTATGGTGATTTTTTAAATGATTTGTTTTTTCAAAAAACGATTGCTACCAACGGGCAACTACTCATGCTCCTTATCGAAGGGTCAGAAAAGTTTTATAATGTACTACTCTTGCTCAAAATTAATTCAATCAAATCTCAACCGCTCAAAATATGTTATTAAATTACAGTTGAATTTTGATATTAATTTTATATTTATTTTAATATACATTCATTAATATTAATTTTAATATTAATTCAATCAAATACTCATGCTCCTTATCCAAGTGTCAGAAAAGTTTTATAATGTCTAACTACTCTTGCTCAGAATTAATTCAATCAAATCTCAACCGCTCAAAATATGTTATTAAATTATTAATAATTGTAGTTTAATTTAAATACTCTAATCAGTTGAATTTTGATATTAATTTTATATTTATTTTAATATACATTCATGATATATATATATATAATTTATATACTAGTTTACTTTAATATAAGACAATTTTATATCAATTGTAATTTACACTAATATATTTATAATTTAATTGAAATTAAATTTTAGTTTTATATTCATTTAATTTTATAATTTATTTACTTTAAATTTAATTTTTTAAATACCTTAATTTAAATATTGTTTTAATATCTAATTTAATTAAACATGTTTTGTTATTTACATTTTCAAATTTACAATTTGTTTACTTAAAAGTAGTTGTTTAATTAGTTCAATTTAATTATTAATTTGATATTGAATTAAAAATTAATTCATTTGTATATAATTTATATAATATACACTTTCAAATTTACAATTTGTTTACTTTAATATAATTGTTTAATTACTTTTATTTAAATATTACTTTTAATTTTAATTTAATTTAATTTAAATGTATATGATTTGCAACTTATGCATGCAAAACTTCGATCTATTATTATAAATTCACAATTCATAAGCAATGACTAGTCCAAGTGAAAGTAGAAGTGATTTAGAATAGAACAAGTCGATACCTACCCAAAGGTCGCTTTCAGGTTCATGCGCCTTTTGTTATTTGATTTCTTGCAATTGAACCGGTCTCCCTATATATATATATATATATATATATATATATATATATATATATATTTCTTTGAAACTATAGTTTCTTGAATCTGTCTCCTTTGTTTATTTCATTTTTTTTAAGTATAGTTTTTTTGAGGAGACATTTTGTGGGTAGGATTTAGTTCTTATGTAGTCATTGCAATGGATTTAGTTCTTATGTATGGAATACCTAAGGACAATGGTTTTGAATAAAGACTTATGAGAAGGTATCGCAATAGATAAAGTGGAATGGTGAAAAGGTGGAGCAATAATATTGGTAAGCAATTTAATAATGCTAACACAAGCCATTATGCTCTTTGTTGTCATTAATTTAATTAAAGAAAATGGGAAAGTTGTGTTTGGAGCCGGCCATTTGAAGGTAATATGAAAATCAAAGCCAAAGATTGTGCAATATGGGATTTGACCATGAATAGGAAAACTATTATTATTCTTCTTCACTCTGTGCTTAGTCCATTTTATCTTCATAGAGTACCCATTTACAGTCTCCATGTCAGCAACATTTAATGTCTCAATGTCAGCAGGATATATCTAAAATTGAATAACACAAAAAAATGTAAAAGTTAATGATGTTGGGTTACATCTCCTTATGCCCGACCCGAGAACATAAAATTTTCCAAACACCCAATCTTGTTTCTCTCATTTTAGCAAAAGAAACCCTAAAACATCCAATCTATCTTCACTGTCTCAGCAAGCAAACAGAGCACTTTATGGTAAGAACACTAGTAACTAGTGGGGTTGAAGAGGTGTAGCTGTGAGTCTCTCGGACTGACCCTTAAACCATGCCATTATGTGGTTCTTTTGTGTGCTCAAGTGGTCCACCTTTGATTTTTTGGGAATGTACCTTAGGTATTACCTTAATAGCCCTTAGGTACTACCTTAAGGGACCTTAGGTACTACCTTAGCTAAAGTTGTGGTCTACCTTCCCCAAGCCTTGGGCCTTCCTTTGTGACCCTTAGACCATGCCATTATGTGGTTCTCTTGTGTCCTCAAGTGGTCCACCTTTGGTTTTTTGGGATTGTACCTTAGGTACTACCTTAAGAGCCCTTAGCTACTACCTTAATAGCCCTTAAGTACTACTTTAAGGGACCTTAGGTACTACTTTAGATAAAATTGAAGTTTACCTTTCCCAAGCCTCGGACCTTCCTTTGTGACCCTAAGACCATGCCATTATGTGGTTCTCTTGTGTCCTCAAGTGGTCCACCTTTGGTTTGTTGGGACTGTACCTTAGGTACTACATTAAGAGCCCTTAGGTACTACCTTAACTAAAGTTGTGGTCTATCTTTCCCAAGCCTCGGGCCTTCCTTTGTGACCCTTAGACCATGCCATTATGTGGTTCTCTTGTGTCCTCAAGTGGTCCACTTTTGGTTTTTTAGGACTGTATCTTAGGTACTACCTTAATAGCCCTTAGGTACTACCTTAAGGGACCTTAGGTACTACCTTAGCTAAAGTTGGGGGCTACCTTTCCTAAGCCTCGAGCCTTCCTTTGTGACCCTTAGACCATGACATTATGTTGTTCTTTTGTGTGCTCAAGTGGTCCACCTTTGGTTTTTTGGGACTATACCTTAGGTACGACCTTGAGAGCCCTTAGGTACTACCTTAAGAGCCATTAGGTACTACCTTAAGGGACCTTAGGTACTACCTTAGCTAAAGTTGTGGTCTACATTTCCCAAGCATCGAGTTTTCCTTTGTGACCCTTAGACCATGCCATTATAGGGTTCTTTTGTGTCCTCAAGTGGTCCACCTTTGGTTTTTTAGGATTGTACCTTAGGTACTACCTTAAGAGCCCTTAGGTACTACCTTAATAGCCCTTAGGTACTACCTTAAGGGACCTTAGGTACTACCTTAGCTAAAGTTGAAGTCTACCTTTCCCAAGCCTCGGGTCTTCCTTTGTGACCCTAAGATCATGCCATTATGTGGTTCTCTTGTGTCCTCAAGTGGCCCACCTTTGGTTTTTTGGGACTGTACCTTAGGTACTACCTTAATAGCCATTAGGTACTACCTTAAGGGACCTTAGGTACTACCTTAACTAAAGTTGAAGTCTACGTTTCCCAAGCCTCGGGCCTTCCTTTGTGACCCTTAGACAATGCCATTATGTGATTCTCTTGTGTTCTCAAGTGGTCTATCTTTGGTTTTATGGGACTGTACCTTAGGTACTACCTTAAGAGCCCTTAGGTACTACCTTAATAACCCTTAGGTACTACCTTAAGGGACCTTAGGTACTACCTTAGCTAAAGTTGAAGTCTACCTTTCCCAAGCCTCGGGCCTTCCTTTGTGACCCTTAGACCATGCCATTATGTGGTTCTCTTATGTCCTCAAGTGGTCCACCTTTGGTTTTTTAAGACTGTACCTTAGGTACTATCTTAAAAGCCCTTAAGTACTACCTTAAGAGCCTTTAGGTACTACCTTAAGGGACTTTAGGTACTCCCTTAGCTAAAGTTGGGGTCTACCTTTCCTAATCCTCGGGCCTTACTTTATGACCCTTAAACCATGGCATTATGCGGTTCTTTTGTGTGCTCAAGTGATCCACCTTTGGTTTTTTTGGACTATACCTTAGCTACTACCTTAAGAGCCCTTAGGTATTACCTTAATAGCCCTTAGGTACTACCTTAGCTAAAGTTGGGGTCTACATTTTTCAAGCCTCGGGGCTTCCTTTGTGACCCTTAGACTATGCCATTATGTGGTTCTCTTGTGTCTTCAAGTGGTCCACCTTTGGTTTTTTGGGATTGTACCTTAAGTACGACCTTAAGAGCCCTTAGGTACTACCTTAAGAGCCCTTAGGTGCTACCTTAAGGGACTTTAGGTACTACCTTAACTAAAGTTGTGGTTTACCTTTCCCAAGCCTCGGGCCTTCCTTTGTGACCCTTAGACCATGCCATTATGTGGTTCTCTTGTGTCCTCAAGTGGTCCACCTTTGGTTTTTTGGGACTGTACCTTAGATACTACCTTAAGGGACCTTAGGTACTACCTTAGCTAAAGTTGAAGTCTACCTTTCCCAAGCCTTGGGCCTTCCTTTGTGACTCTAAGACCATGCCATTATGTGGTTCTCTTGTGTCCTCAAGTGGTCCACATTTGGTTTTTTGGGATTGTACCTTAGGTACTACCTTAAGAGCCCTTAGGTACTACCTTAAAAGACCTTAGGTACTACCTTAACTAAAGTTGGGGTCTACCTTAGCTAAAGTTGAGGTCTACCTTTCCCAAGCCTCGGGCCTTCTTTTGTGACCCTTAGACCATGTCATTATGTGGTTCTCTTGTCTCATACAATTTAGCTAAAATTCATTTATTTATTTATTTTTATTTTTTATTTTTGCTCCTTTTAGATGATAAATACTTTTTTAGGCTTGAATGTGAGTTTGCATGTGATAAATGACACTTAAATTAGGTGATGCCATTACTTTGAATTGTATGGCCACACAAAAAAAATATTTTGTGCTTTTTCTATTCCCTTTCATTAGAATACAATACTTTTATAGCGAGAGATGCATAGTAGTAAATGCCCTTGATTCGCGAGAACCAATTTGAGGTTTCAATCGTTTTTATTCTTCATTCTTTCTTCTTTCTTTTTACTGTTAATCAAATTGCACTTGATTGAGCCAATATCACAATTTTGATACCTTTACTACCACTATAGTCGTTGTCCCCCTTATGACATATGCCTCTTCATGGGATGGGAGGTGACCTTCGCTACACTCGCCATTTGGCAAACTCTGGGCAGGTATCGACTTGTTCTATTCTACATCACTTCTACTTTCACTTGGACTAGTCATTGCTTATGAATTGTGAATTTATAATAATAGATCGAAGTTTTGCATGTATAAGTTGCAAATCATATACATTTAAATTAAATTAAATTAAAATTAAAATTAATATTTAAATAAAAGTAATTAAACAATTATATTAAAGTAAACAAATTGTAAATTTGAAAGTGTATATTATATAAACTATATACAAATGAATTAATTTTTAATTCAATATCAAATTAATAATTAAATTGAACTAATTAAACAACTACTTTTAAGTAAACAAATTGTAAATTTGAAAATGTAAATAACAAAACATGTTTAATTAAATCTGATATTAAAACAATATTTAAATTAAGGCATTTAAAAAATTAAATTTAATGTAAACAAATTATAAAATTAAATTAATATAAAACTAAAATTTAATTTCAATTAAATTATAAATGTATTAGTGTAAATTACAATCGATATAAAATTGTCTTATATTAAAGTAAACTAGTATTTAAATTATATATATATAATGAAAGTATATTAAAATAAATATAAAATTAATAACAAAATTCAACTGATTAGAGTATTTAAATTAAACTACAATTATTAGTAATTTAATAACATATTTTGAGCGGTTGAGATTTGATTGAATTAATTTTGAGCAAGAGTAGTTAGACATTATAAAACTTTCCTGACCCTTGGATAAGGAGCATGAGTAGTTACTAATAATCAACAAAAGATAACTCCACAACAGGTCATAAACCAATGCTTAAGGTTTTAAAACAAAAAAAAATTGAAGAAATACGAGCTTAGTCCAATGGATCAGCATTTTTCCACCTTCCAAAAATGGGTCATTTCCAGAAAAAATAAATAAATAAATTGTTTTTGAAGCCATCACTGCCGGAGAGGAAGCTAGGTCACCATAGACTCCTATCCAGGTTACCGCAGCAGGGAAGGATCCTGCTGCTGGAGAGAGGAAGCGTGACCTCCACACACAACACAAATATACCCAATCTTCAAACAAAGCAAAAATAGACGGAGTGACATTTATTCACCTATAACAAGACTATCGGAGAGATCGCCGCCGACAAGCAAGAGTCGAATTCAGATCGCAAATGTAGAAGAAAACTCTTAAAAACCTTCCAATCGCTTGAGATACAATGAACACGAATGGAGACACGATTGGGTAAAATAAGAAGAAAGAAGAGGGAAGTGCGAATAGGGTTGGTGTTTAAATAAAATTTGGGGAAAGTGAGAAGAAATAGAGGAAGGTGAAACGGGAAACGATGTTAGATTTGGCTGCTGACATGGAGTTTGGCATTTTTTAGGTTCTTGATGTGGACGCTGAGCTGGCCCAAGGGGAAGACATTTTCGGTATGAAATAACACCTCACACACCAGAGTGCATGGAAAGGAAATTTTTTTTTTCAATTAGTAGACATATCTGGGTTTTGAAAACAATATTACCTTGAAACGGGCCTCCCGAAACACAACTTTCCTTTTTTTTTTTCCTCATATGTGATGTTAATGAGATTTTAAGAAAAGCCAATAAGGTTGCTGATGCCTTAGCCTATCATATCATATGTAGGCCATTTTGTGAAAAATGATTGTATTTGGTATTGGAAAGTTCCTTGCAATGTAGTAAGATCGGTGACAGAGATTGTGCAAGCTTTTAAAATGCCTAGATCTGTGTGTATGTGTTGCTGTGTTTTTCTTAAGTGGAAGAAAAAGAATAACTGGTGTGAGAAATATAAAATATGGACACCCCTTGTGCTTAAGTGAATTCTTCCGTGATGGAAAGATGGCCCATTTTTTATTTGGGTGTGCTTCTTGCAACAACCCCTGCTCGCCATGTCCTATTTTCCACACAATCATATTCTTTCCATCTAGGTAAAATAATTCTGCTTATAAATGCTCATATACCGTTTTTGTTTCAGTGGTTAATCTGTAATTCTCATCTACATTTTTGGAGTTTTGGCATGTTCATAGTATGAAGCTTTTATACCTTTTTTTTTGGGGTGGGATGTTTTAGTTTTATCTTTACTAGAGGTGATAATAGGTCAAATTTGGTATCTATGGTTCATTATTCTATACTGTTGGGACGTCATTTGTTTTGAGTATATTTAGCTTTGTGTCAGTCAAGAGCGTCACAGAGTGGCCTCCCTAGGATTCGAACTCAAGTCCAAGCCTTAAGGACGTTGAGGAAGCCCTCCTGGTACCATCAGTAGCACAGATGGTACCAGGAGGGCTTCCTCAACATCCTTAAGGCTTGGACTTGAGTTCGAATCCTAGGGAGGCCACTCTGTGACGCTCTTGACTGGCATAGAGCCAAATATACCCAAAACAAATGACGTCCCAACATATACGACTATGCATGAACCTATTGGTTGTTTTCTTACCTTTGCTTGTGTTGGGAAGAAGATTCTTTGGCAAGTTTTATTATTGTTTGTGGATTGCCCAAACATGTATGATTTGGAGATTCCTATATTGCATGAGCAAGGGTTATCCAATTTTAGTACAACAATGCCATTTTAGAGCTCATTTTTCTTCACCTTAGGCACAACTAGATACACTTGTATTACTAGACATGTTAATCTGAAGCATGATGCCTAGTCTGCTTGATAGTAAGGTTAGTTGCCGAAGAACTGCTCAAACTTCATGTGCATGCCATTAGAAAGGCTTTTAAGGACCATCAATATTTAAATGGTTTTAATTGACATATTTCCAAGAGCCAAACTATTACAACTCACATAAGTTATGGAAATATGCCATGCTCTCACTATACATACATCTTCTCTCTGCTGACAGATATGAATGCTTTGAAGCAACATTTATGCAAGCTCAGTTCACTAGCCTTTTTTGCTTTTAACTTTCTGATGCTCTACTTCAACCCATATTGAGATGGGAATCGAATCCTCTTCAATGTTGCCAACTATATGTATTCAGTATGATATAAATAACAAATTAATGTCAATTAATCTAACGCTATATAGGTATATCTCTTCAAATGCAAAAGTAGTGAGACGCTTTCTAAAATTAAAAAATCTAAACAAAAGAGATTATTTATAAATATCATAAATGTGATATGTACTAAAAAAAGAACAAAATAAAACAACATTTAATGATTTAATAGTTTGGTTTATAAATGTATGTAAGACTTTGGTATTCTAATTTTATGAACTTATTTAATTTAAAATTTAAAATTTAATTGATAAAAAAAAATTAAAATAAATACAACTTTGCTCAAGGATTTTGCCTTCGCTTAAACATGTCACGTGTTTAATACATGCGCCTTCAGTTCATTACAACTAACACCGTGATACAACAAATGTACAATGCATGTATTTATGAAATATGAAAGATGCATTGCTCACTTTTAAATGTGAGGGGGCAATGTGAAAAAACACGATATAGGTTGGGGAATAAAGTGTAATAAACCCAAAAAATTTTAAAAACGGTATGAACAATTTTATATAATTATTTATCATCTTCTTCATTGTTTTTCATTTTTTTTTTGCAAAGAAATTGCTCTTGGATCGGAAAAATCACTTTTACTCGCACGCTTAAGGTTAGGGTGAGATTTTTTTTACTCAAGCCTATGTTTTTCCTATTTTCCTTGTACATTTATTTTGAATATTTAGTATTGCATTCTTGTTTGCAAATTTTTGTATAAAATCATATTAAAATAATAAAAAATACATGCTTAAAGTGAACAATGTATGGATGTGACAGTGATTTTTTAATTATTTAATATTTTGAGTTATGTTTGATTTCTTAAAAGCAATAAAAAATGAATGAATTAATTAAAATGGATGAAATCATCCATTTAACTTCTTCCATGTTTTTGTTTGAAGAATTACCTATTTTTGACATAAATACCTTTAACTATTTCAACTATTTACATGTAGGTTTTAAAAGAAAGCGTTATTTTTATAATAAAAGAATGAGGACATTTTTATCAAAATGTGGTAAAAAAAATAATGGAGCGTTAGATTCTCAAAATTGGGTTTTTAATGACCCTTTTTATTAAATAACCCTAACAAAAACTAGTAGGACTTTTTTTTTCTTAAAAAAAAAAAAGGAGAATTATGTTTTCAATCCAGCTAGGTTGGGTAATTGAGGTAAGGTCCTCTTATCACTCATAATTAAACCCAAAACCCAATAAAAGAATAGAAATTGAGAGGAAGGATATCGTCTTTAAAAAATCCGTAAAATACCCTTGACTATTAAATATAAAAAACTAACCAATCACCTCACTTTTCTCATTCTCTTTTTGACTCTTTTACCCTTCTCTCACTTATTTAATAGTGGAACCAAGTTGAATCATTTTTCATCAAATTGAATATGAAATATGGTTAAAAATTATTATTGCTAAATGCATTTTTGAAATGAATAACTTTTAAATACCTCATCAAATATTATTCTTTTTTTCAACTTACATAATATATAATAAATATTATTCTTTATTTCAAACTTATATTATTTCTCATATATATTAAATAATTTTTAAACACCTCATAAAATATTAGTATTATTTGTTTGTTCTAACTTGTAAATTATATATCATCAAATATTTTTTTTTAAAATTTATAGAACATATAATAAATACTTTTTAAATATCTCATAAAATATTATTAATTTTTTTTCTAACTTGCAAATTAGACACATGGTGTTTATTATTTCTCATATTATTTCAAATATATATATATATATATATATCTATTTTTTTGAAAGTGTAAATAGGGTAATTGGCCAAATTAAAGTCTTCAAAATATTCAAAATTTCTCCATTCCAAAATTATCTAATTGTTCCCACACTAATCCTAAATATTTTTAAATAAAGACTTAAATGTTTAAAACCATTAAAATAAATATTCTCTTATTAAAGCAATTTTTTCAAAGTAATAAGATAAAAATCATGAAATCTTCAAAATTATAATTACAACAAATATTTTAAATTTTAAAACTAATTTCATGATTTAAATTAATGATTTTAAAAAATAAAAATGTTATAAAAATAATTTTTTTATTTTTAATTCCATTTAAATATGTTTTTTTTTTAATTTCTATTGATAACAATGAAATTATGTTTATAAAGGCAAAATAGTAAAAATACATATTTCATTTAGTTTACTTATAATGAACAATTCAAACATGATTGATTTTAATTTTATTTCCTTTGTGTTAATTTTTGTAGGGAATGTCTTAATGACATAGTTTGGTAAAAAAAAAAAAAAAAAAAACTATTAATAATCGTCTTAATGTCAAACTCAAGTTGTTTAAAAATCGTACAAAACCTATTAGGAGTCTTGTACACCCTTGTATACTTGGCACATTTTCCTTGTACAGTTAGTGTAATACCCTTGTACAACAATACAAATTTCATATCTTTCCTAAGTTATATGTCCATATAGGTGTATTAATCATATTTTCAATGGTTTGGTTGACAAAATGGTGAATGACTTATGGTCAATTTTTTTTTCCCAAATATCATTGTTAGCCCAAGGGTTCTCCTAATCGGGTTTTGATGATAACAAACCATGGTTAAGTAACTAATTAGTTTAATGGTTAAGAATCTCTGGCATAAACTCGAAAACTCATCAAAGGACCAAATAGATACAAGATCGAGACTTTTGGAAGACTTGTGATCATAGGAAACGAATGTAAGATGAATGCATGAGTGCACTTAGGATTTTCATACCGTTTCATGCAACTTAGAAAACTCGGTTTATCCTTTAAAACTTTGATTTCATTACATGTACCTTAGGCAAAATGTTTTAAAATTGGCATAATAATTCACTTAAAGACCTTGCCTAAGTGTTAGAAAAGAAAGGAATTGAAAAAAATAGGTTTTCAGGGCCAAAAGGCTCAACCGGTTAGGGAACCGGTCGACCGGTTACCCTTGTCCGGTCGAGGGATGCCCAAAATCTTCTCTCTCTCCCTGTAGCCTTCTCTTCCCGGTCGAGGTTCATCTCTTCCCGGTTGAGGTTCGGTCGAGGTTTGGTCAAGGCAACGGTAACCTATCAAGCATTAAATTTTCCAATTGCTAGTGAGCTGGTCGACCCCTAGCTTGACCGGTCGAGGTTACCTTTTACTGTTTTTAGCTCTCGAGCTTAGAAACCTATAAATTGAGAGCTCCACTTCATTTATTGATAAGAGAACACTTGGAATCAATTGTTTACCTACCTGTTCTTGACCCAAAAGCTCTCATATCCTTTAGTGCACTCTTGTGTGTCATCCTAGCTTTGTCTTATATTTTGAGCTATCCGTAAGCTAGGTTGAGAGATTCATTCTTGTAAAAGCTGAGTGTTAAAGCCTTCAAGAGGTTTGAATCTTGAAGAGATTGTGTAAGAGACCACTGGAGTCGAAATCCAAGTGTAAGAAAATTGGAAGCTTGGTTGAAGCTTCAAGTTAGTGGAATCCTCACTTGGTTAGGAGATTGAGGAGAGTAGACGTAGGCAAGGAAGTGTCAAACCACTATAAAACCCGAGTTTGAATTCTCTAACTCTATCTCTTTATTTTTGTTTATATTGTGCTTGAACTTGTTGTGTTTAAAAAGATTTTAAAAAACCCAATTCACCCCCCCCCCCCCCCCCCCTCCCCCCCCCCTTTTAGGTGTTTTTCTTAATTAAGCATAACCTTTATTTTCTCAATTGGTATCAAAGCTAGACCTCTTGTTTTAAAGACTTAATCATCTAAGATGAAATGACTATTCCATCAAGCTCATCTCAAACTGAAATTTTTTCAAAACATAGAGCTCCATTCGTTACGGGAACCAACTATCCTTAATGGAAAACTAGAATGACTTGATACTTACAATCAATTGATTTAGATGTATGGGACGTCATTGAAGATGGCCCAACTTTTCCCACTAAACTAGTTGATGGAGTTTTGGTTCCAAAACCCAAGCAAGAATGGAATGAGCTTGATAAAAGAAACTTTCAATTAAATGCTAAAGTCGTTTTTACTTTGCAATGTGCTATGGATAGAAATGAATATAATAGAATATGTCAATGCAAATCGACTAAAGAAATTTGGAGGTTGCTTGAAATAACTCATGAAGGAACAAATCAAGTGAAAGAGTCAAAAATTAATTTACTTGTTCATAACTATGAATTGTTTTCAATGAAAGAAAATGAGACTATTGTTGAGATGATTACTAGGTTCATTGACATTGTCAATGGTCTTGAAGCTTTGGGAAAAACCTACAAGGAATCCGAGAAGGTGATGAAAATATTGAGGTCTCTCCCATCAAAGTGGCATACCAAGGTCACCGCAATTCAAGAAGCAAAAGACTTGACTAAGCTACCTATGAAAGAGCTCATAGGGTCATTGATGACATATGAGATTAACTTGGCAAAGAAGCTACAAGAGGGTGAAGATAAAAAAAAAAAGAGCATAGCACTCAAAGCTACAACCAAGGAAGAAGAAGATGTTGAAGAAGAAAAACCAAGTGAGGAAGGTGATGATTTAGCCCTCATCACAAGAAAGCTTAACAAATACATGAGGAGTGAAAGGTTTAGAGTAAGAAAATTCACCTCTAGAAAAGACCCTTCTAAAAAGGAATCCTCATCTCATGGTGACAAGGAGAAATGGGAAGAGAAAAAAGATTTGGTGTGTTTCAAATGCAAAAAACCGGGACACATCAAATATGATTGTCCTTTCTACAAAAGTGAAGCCAAGAGAAGAATGAAAAAGGCAATGATGGTCACTTGGAGTGAAAGTGAAGAATCCTCCGAAGAAGAAAAGGAGAAAGAAGTGGCAAACATGTGCTTCATGGCAATAGATGATCTTGATGAGGGTTCAAAGAAGGATAAGTAGTTCTTGGATGGTAGATGCTCAAGACACATGACCGGGGATGAATCCAAGTTTGCCTTCCTTGCAAAGAGAAAGGGAGAATACGTTACCTTTGGAGACAATGCAAAAGGAAGGATTATTGGTTAAGACAACATTGGTAATGACACATCCTTTCTTATTGAAAGTGTTTTATTAGTGGATGATTTAAAACATAATATTTTGAGCATAAGTCAACTTTGTGACAAAGGTTTTAAAGTGATTTTTAAAGCATCTCATTGCATCATCAAAGATATTCAAAATGATAAAACCATCTTCATGGGCCATAGATATGATAATGTTTATGCTATAAATATTTCAAAATATGATGGCCATGATAGATGATTTTCAAGCATGCATGATCAAAGTTGGTTGTGGCATAGGAGGTTGGGGCATGCTAACGTGGACCTCATTTCCCAACTCAACAAAGATGAACTTGTTAAAGGCCTTTCCAAAATAAATTTTCAAAAAGACAAAGTTTGTGAAGCTTGTCAAATGGGAAAGCAAATCAAAAACTCTTTTAAAAACAAAAATTTCATTTCAACAACTAAGCCTCTTGAATTGTTGCATATGGGTTTATTTGGTCCCTCTAAGACACCAAGCCTTGGAGGAAAATCTTATGCATTTGTTATTGTGGATGACTTCTCTAGATACACTTGGGTCTTATTTTTAAGCCAAAAGAATGAAGCTTTTTATGAGTTTTCAAAGTTTTGCAACAAGGTTCAAAATGAAAAAGGTTTTACAATTACTTGTATAAGAAGTGATCATGGGAGAGAGTTTGAAAATATTGATTTTGAAGACTATTGCAATGTGCATGGTATTAACCACAATTTTTTAGCTCCTAGAACTCCTCAACAAAATGGGGTAGTTGAAAGAAAAAATAAAACTCTTCAAGAAATGGCTAGAACCATGCTAAATGAAAATAATTTATCAAAATATTTTTGGGCCAAAGTGGTTAACACTTCTTGTTATGTTTTAAATAGAATTTTATTGATGTCTATTCTTAAGAAAACTCCCTATGAGCTTTGGAAAAACAAGAAACCCAACATTAGCTATTTCAAATTCTTTGGGTGCAAATGTTGTATATTAAACACCAAAGACAATCTTGGAAAATTTGATGCAAAATTGGATGTTGGAATTTTTCTTGGTTACTCAACTTCAAGTAAAGCCTTTAGAGTTTTTAACAAAATAACCATGGTTGTAGAGGAGTTCATCCATGTTATTTTTGATGAATCTAACAATTCTCTCTAAGAAAGAGAGAGTTTTGATGATGATTCAGGCTTGGAGACCTCCATGGGAAAATTAAAAATTGAAGGCAACAAGAAGAAATTGTAGAGGATCCCAAGAAAGAAGAATCACCTTTGGCACTACCTCCTCCTCAACAAATTCAAGGTGAATCAAGCCAAGACCTTCCTAAAGATTGGAAGTTTGTCATCAACCACCCACAAGATCAAATTATAGGTAATTCGTCTAGTAGGGTAAGAATTAGATAATTTCTTATAAATATTTGCAATAATCTTGCTTTTATCTCTCAAATTGAGCCTAAAAATATAAATGATGCTCTAGTTGATGAAAATTGGATGATTGCTATGCAAGAAGAGTTAAACCAATTTGAAAGAAGTGAAGTGTGGGAATTGGTGCCAAGACCTCAAAATCAAAGTGTTATTGGAACTAGATGGGTCTTTAGAAATAAAATGGATGAAAATGGCATAATTATAAGGAATAAAGTAAGATTGGTAGCCCAAGGTTTTAATAAAGAAGAAGTGATAGATTATGAAGAAACCTTTGCTCCTATAGCTAGATTGTAAGCCATTAGGATGCTACTTGTCTTTACATGTTTTAAAGACTTTGTTTTATACCAAATGGATGTGAAAAGTGCTTTCTTAAATGGCTTTATAAATGAAGAAGTATATGTTGAACAACCACCCGGTTTTCAAAGTTTTAACTTTCCTAATCATGTTTTTAAACTTAAAAAGGCACTTTATGGTTTGAAACAAGCACTTAGAGCGTAGTATGAAAGATTGAGTAAATTTCTTTTGAAAAAGGGTTTTAAAATGGGAAAATTGACACAACTCTTTTCATAAAAGCCAAAGAAAATGACATGCTCTTAATGCAAATATACGTTGATGATATCTATTTTGGAGCTACTAATAAAAACAAATAGGATTTCTTATGTATCACAATTTCATCACTACATCGAAGGTCTTGAAGAATTTTCTAAATGCATGCATAGTGAGTTCGAAATGAGCATGATGGGAGAACTTAACTTTTTCCTTGGACTTCAAATCAAGCAACTAAAGGAAGGAACCTTCATCAATCACGCAAAGTATATAAGAGATCTTCTCAAAAGGTTTAACATGGAAGAAGCTAAAACAATGAAGACTCCAATGAGCTCATCGATCAAGCTTGGCAAGGATGAGAAAGGTAAGTCCATCAATTCAACTATGTATAGAGGCATGATAGGTTTTTTGCTATATTTGACCGCTAGTAGACCCGACATCATGTATAGTGTATGCTTGTGTGCTAGATTTCAATCTTGTCCTAAAGAATCTCACTTAAGTGCCGTAAAACGAATTTTTAGATATTTGAAAGGGACAATGGACATAGGCCTATGGTATCCTAAAGGTGATAACTTTGAATTAATTGGATTCTCAGATGCCGACTTTGCCGGTTGTAAAGTTTAAAGGAAAAGCACTAGTGACACTTGTCATTTCCTAGGACACTCATTTGTTTCATGGCATAGTAAGAAGTAAAATTCGGTAGCCTTGTCAACGGCGGAAACCGAATACATAGCAGCCGGTTTGTGTTGTGCACAAATCCTTTGGATGAAACAAACACTTAGTGATTTCAATTTTTTTTTTTTGAGCACGTTCCTATTAAATGTGATAACACTAGTGCCATAAGCATTTCAAAAAATCCTGTGCAACACTCTAAGACTAAGCATATAGAGATTAGACACCATTTTCTTAGAGACCATGCACAAAAAGGTGACATTACACTTGAATTTGTAAGCACAAAAAATCAACTTGTCGATATTTTTACAAATCCTCTAAGTGAAGAGCAATTTGTTGATATTAGAAGACAACTAGGGGTGATTTCTTTATGATCAAATGATTGTCTGATGAATTTTTGTTGAATATACCCTATGATTGTATGAATTTCATATCATATGCATCATATAGAAATACTCTTAGGAAAAAGGTCAAATTTTGACCAAAAATCAAAATTCCCTTAGCATTGGATATAAAAAATTGGGGATTTCAACAGAAAATGGCAGGAGAAGGATCACGAGACAAGAAAAAGCAAAAAATTGGAGCATTGACCATTGATCGTTGATCGTTGACCAAGCGGTCGATCGGTTCATGAACCGGTCGACCGGTTCGTCGGGGCTGGGGATTTAAAGAGGCTCCTGCGCTTCATTTTCTCCACTATTCTCCTCCATTCCTTAAGACTCTTCACATTCCTGCTTCCAAAGATCAGTTTGGGCAAGATCTTGAACCGTTTGCAGGCCTTGGAGTTGATTTTGGGACATTTTTGAGGCTAGGGTTTCGATCTGAGACCTAGGAATTCGTTTTGGGAGTGATTCCTCTCTAACCGTGTGCCTCAGCCAGGTTCAGCTCCATCTCCGTGCGTTTAGGGCTTCTGGTTGGATTTCATTCTCTCTTGTTTGGGTTCATTCTCTCTTCAGACTTTATTTATTCCTTTTCCGCCATTCGGATGGCGCCTAGGAGAGAGATGGCTGCCTCTAGGGTTGAGGGCAAGTGCCCTGCTGAGCCATCTCAGCCTGAGCAGACAGAGGCTCGCCGAAAGGCGAGGTATGACACGACCCTCTTCAATTCCGTCGAAGAATATCAAAGATACAACCAAAAATTCGCCTAGAGAAAAGTCATTCTAGGGAGAAGTATCAATTTTTCCCAACTTCAGTACTTTAGGTTTGAGAGACTCTTTAGTCGGATGGGATGGCTGCTAGTTGTGATGATTTTCGAGCCGATCTTCCCGACTCTAGTGCGTGCATTTTATTCACGGGTGACCTATGGACTTGGAGGACCGGTCATGTCCACTGTTAGAGGTGTTGAGATCAAACTGAGCCCGAAGAGCGTTTGCCGCATTTTCGACATTCCTTCAGTTGGACTCCGGGTGTATGAGTCCAAGGTTTGGCCCACTGTGCCGGGTTTCGAGCCTAGAGAGGCTATTCAGAGGTTGTGCGGACTTGCAGACACCCAAGGGATGGGCAAACCATTGGCACACAACCTGACCATGACTAGCCGAGTCCTTCATCACATGATCTGCTCCATCTTATTGCCACAAGGCGGACATCGAGACGAGGTCTTCTACCTTGAGGCATTCATTGTGGACTCGATTCTAACGGGGAGACGAATTTATGTGGGGTTTCTGATGATGATGCATATGATATCTTGCTATGAGAGCACGACCCAAGTACTCCCCTATGACCGCTTCCTTACTCAAGTATTCAAGGATGCCGGGGTCGATTTGAGTAGAGAGACGGACTTCGAGGCCCCTACTAGTTATGACACTTACGATGAGCAGTCCTTGGGGCGGATGAAGTTCAAGAAGGCCCTTGATGGCTCCTAGAATAGGAGAGTTGAGCGACCTCCAGCACAGGCCCGTGGACAGGGACAAATGCATCCCAGAGTAGAGGAGGAGGTTGAGATCAGAGAGATGGAGGGTGGGTTAGACCCTCAAAGGGATTTTGAACAGAGAAGGCCCAAGCTTGACATTCCTCCTCAAACTCAGTTAGAGGGTATTCATTTTGAGGCCACTTTCTCAGAGCCTATGTGTAGACCCCCATTTGGGGCACCTTTTTTTTCTTTCATTTTTTGCAGCTCACTTGCCAGCTAGAGGGCTCTTTGAAAGCCAAGTGTTGCCTCCTGGTTGGTGGCTGTGGAATCAGCTTAGTGGAGCTGATGGACAAATGAGAAAGCAACAGCTATTGGAGGATATGCAGGGGATTCAGAGTCTGTTATTAGAGGAGTGCGTTTCTGTTGAGGAGTAGCAGGCCAGCTGCAGGTATAAAGGGATTCGTTCAGCGAGAGGAAAGGGAAACTGTGAGAGAGAGTGGTCCGAGTGGGCTTTTGGTTGGAGTTTTCTGGCAGAGAGTAGGAGAACCAGAGAGCTTAGAGGAGGTGGTGCTTTTGGTTGCTGTTTTCTGGCAGAAAGGGGGAGCGTCGTCTCTTGTAAGTGGAGAGGTTTTTCATGCTGGTCTGAGAGATTTTAGAGGCAGGGGGAGAGAGATATTTTTGAGGGCATTGCTTAGCTAGAGATTGAGCGGAGCTCAGAGAGAAAACCAGAGAGAGAAGGCTGCTGAGAGGTGATTTCTAAGCTACTGGTGAGAGAGTTAGAGGGGGGTGTGCCTTTCAGAGGTGGTCTGGGCTGCCGTTAGAGATATTTTTAGAAGAGAGGGGGAGATCCATTGCTAAGAGGGAGCCATTTTTCCATTGAGGAAGTGAGAGATTCTTAGCTGGAAGGCTTGGAGATGAGAGAGAGTGATCTTGCTGAGAGTTAAGGTGGTACTCCATGGCCAGAAGGAGTGGTTGAAGAAGATTGCCCGTGGAATTCTCAGACAACCCTCAAGCTAGGTATGTTCTTGTTTCTTAATATACTGTCGCATTCTCTACTGATTTACGAGCAAAGTTTGGATTGTTTGCCGTGGACGTCAAGGGCCACGGGATTTGTTTCGATTGAATATGCTTATTCATGTATGATGCTCTGCTTCATCTCTCTCCTGTGCTTGATTTTCTTTTCTTCTGAAAATGATTGGATCCTCATTGAGTTTGGTTTAGATGTTCTGATGATTATATTGTGGATTTTTAACTCATCCCACCAGCTAGCCACTCGTTCATCATTCATGAAACGAGATGTTGCTTAGTAATTCCTTAATCCATCCATTCTTGTTCTGTTTTCCTTCTTCATTCTCTACCCTCTGTTTTCTATTTCTTTTAGTGTGGGTAGTTTGTTTGAGTTTGATTGTCCGGACTGGGTGTTTTTGAGAAGACTCTGAAAGTTTGAAGAAGAAGCTTACCAAAGAAAAGAAGAGAGTATGAACAGGGTTGAGGAAAATCACGTGTACGCCATGTGGGTGTAAGGATGAAGAAGGTGACTTGAGGCAAAGAACCCTCAGTGGAAGGGGTTAGTTTGTGTTAGACTGTTTGGAGCGAGATGCGAGCAGGGCATTCTTCTTTCTATTATGCATTTCAAAATGGCAATCGATCATGGGGCCGTTCCGATGTTTGCGAAACTTCCTGGTTCTCCAAGTGATGATGTTTGCGAGCAGGCCGTGTGGACCCTAAGATATATTGCTAGTGATTCCCCCCTAGATGTAGTGATTTTGTCTTTGGCCATGGAGCTTTGCTTTCTTTGCTAGTGCAGTGGGAAGAACTCGTCAAGCTACTTATGCATGAATGCGTGGTGTCCAAAGTTCTCCATCAGCTACAAAAGTGAATAGAAAGTGGTGATTATGTTCTCGTCTTTGAGGATACTAAAATAAGCAAGGGTACTTTTCATGATGTTGTTCCTGTAAGTGAGTCTGCCAGAATTCCCAAGGCGTAGTGGATATTAAAACATCCTTACTGGACCCCGCCACTAAAGGGGAAGCACGGTGATAACTCATCCTTGCAGCCATGAATATTTCCTCTCTAATTCAATGCTATGCAATGAAGGTTCACTATGACAGACGCAATCATTACCTCTGAGAATCTATCCCTTTCGTCGCCATTGAATCCCTCGGACTTTATAATCCGCTGATGCACTCTTTAGATCTCTGCTTCTCAGAGATTATGTAGCCATGCAATCACGCGAAGAGAATTGTGAAATCTCTGGACCTGATTCTGAAGTTGGGGTTGATAAAGAAACAGAACCGATAACCAAGGCTCAAAATCAGAGGTCAAAGTTCCAAGTGGCAGTAGATGACAAGGATGGTAAAAATCCTGGGCTTCATGCAGGTGCTACGCTTATTACTCGTTTTGTAAATATCTAGCACTGGGGATTTTATTGAGTTACCTGATCATGGAGTTTCTTCTAGAAATATAGAGATGGTGTGGAAGGGAGAAGTGATCATGTCGCGGATGGGATAAACGTTGATATATGGAGCAAAATATTTCCTGCACAGGGTCGTGAAACACCCTTAGAATTGTTACTTACAGGTGGGTCACTGAGTGAATCCATCATCCTTGGGATGCTCCCTTTATTGTGCTTGAACCAGCAAGGGCAACTTAGAAGTTCATTCAGTGCATCGATGCTCATGTAACTGCTGAAAGACACATGCCAGATTTTCTAGAAAGCCGAGGTTGCCAAGAGATGGGAAAGAAGCATGAACAAGGTGAAATTACAACCCGTGACCACAGAGAAGCTCGATGTTACTACTGTTTTGGGTATCCATCATCCTGCATGAGTAGTGACAGCAACTATTCATCCACTTCTGCATCAATCTCAGACAATGGCCGGTATTGTTGATATAGTGGGACCTACAGGCAGTGTCTATCAACAGCCCCAGCATGCACAAGTCAACTGGACCCTATTCCTACCAGGCTATGCATTGGCCATCTTTAGTATGGGCCACCTTTGGGCCATGTGACATTCTTGGATTTTTTTTCATTTGATTTTGAAAATGTTTTCTCAAATCCCATTTTGTAAATATCTTTATCAAAATTCTGATTTTCTAATAATCCCAATTTTCTCATATTTCATCCTTAGGATTTTTAGGATCACCCAAGAATCTCATTTTTAATAAACTTGGTTGCCATCTTTCCTTCTGGCAAACAATTTCAACATCTCTTTTGTTTTAAAATGTTTTAAAATAAGTATGAATTAAATTCCGTAATTCCGAATAATGGAATTTATGGAATTAATTCATGTAAAAATAAATGGGCTTTGGTGGGGGCCCGACATCAAATAAATTTTCTTCAAAATAAAAAGGAATTTGAATGAAATGTCGACATGCGTGCTATTGGTGTTTCTTCCTATTTGGTGATATGAGTGACATGTTTTATGTTCATTACCATGCACCAACCCCCTTTTGTGATAGCGCGTTGCCGTTTGCTGATCAGGTACGCATCCACTTCCACTTTGGTTATTCTCTATGCATATTCTGATACTCATATGTGTATGATTGATTCGAGTATTCATTGATTTCACATTGATTGTTATGTCAGCTTCATCTCATTAGTAGAGACCCGACCTTAGGGACTTAGAGGGGTGCTACGGTTTTTACCGTACCTTCCCTATAAGTAACCTGACCCCCGAATCCGATCCGGTTTTTTCGTAGATCACCTTTTCCAAAATAAGGAGTCGCACTTAGGGTTTTCTTTCTTATTTTGTTTACCCTTTTAAAAAACAAAAATAAGTGGCGACTCCAAGTCATTTTTGAATAAATAAAATCATTTTTTCAAATAAAAATCGAGCTCGCCATCGAGTGGGAAACGCATGAGCCGAAATGCGGGGTCCACAAAATGGCGACTCCACTGGGGATCGTTTAGAGGGTCAAGCTTGAACTTAAAGTGAAGCAAATGTGGCATTTGGTGAGTCAATCAGTGGGTACTCATCTCTTGATTGCACATTGAAAATTCCCGAGTTTTCACTTGGGACATTGACATGTTGATCATGTTGGTTGATTATTTTGATTGGGGATTCTAATATAGCCAGTTTCTTCATGCTTCATTGATATATTTGTATGAGACATTTAACATGCTGATTATGAGATTGATTATCTTGATTGAGGATTATACTTTTTTCTGTGCTTCATTGCCATGTTTGTTGAGTACATTGACATGCTGATTATATTGATTGATCATTTTGCCTTGCTTAGCATAGTCATTCTGATTTTGCCATGATTGTTCTGTTAACCTCACATGCATGGATTCACTGGTGTATATCATTTGACTTGATATGTTGATTCTCTAGCTTGCATATTGCCTTGATCGTCTTTTGAGCATGATGTTTGTATCACTATTTGTCTTGATCGTCATAGTTTGTGTGGACTTGAGTGATATACCTGTACTCTGCTTGACTGTATGGTGTATGACTACCCTTCCTTTGTGTGATTGCATGATGTCTGTCCGTGTGGGCCGCACATCTATCCCCTTACCTCCAACCCTCTGGTTTTCGGTCATTTTCTTCATTTCGGCTATCACTTTTGCAAGTGTGAGGCCTTGTGTGTGCTTGATTCTCTGATCGAGCCAGATGTTAGGAGTAGGGTCTAGCAACGAGCTATACCGATGTTTGGGAGCATTCTGGAGCAGAGCGGCACATTGTTGTCGATTGGAGTCCGATCATTGAAGACATGTATAGCCCCGAGCTAGGTTTTATGGATATTTGTGCGACCAGTGTGTTTTTTTCTCCTGTTTTAGCTTCTTAGGGTTTTCGGATGCACCCACATCATTCACTGTGCACTTTAGTTGACTATTGAGTGTTGAGAGTGTGAGAGCTTTCACTATAGGAGCCCCCTGGGATGCGAGGTAGTGCATGTGTGGAAGTGATGACCACCTTGCATGGAAGCGCCCCGTCTCTTCGGAGGCGTGCAGAGGGTTGTGTACCGCCGGAGGGTATGATCGCTTCTACTAGGGATCTTTTAAAGTCCACCCATATCTATTTAGAGCCACCATGACCTCGTAGGTTGAGCCGTAGATCCTTCTATTAGGACTCCCTCCCTACACGTGGGTGCATCTGAGGGCCTTTAGAGCCTCTTTAGTTACAGTTCGGATCCAGTATTCCCTCATTTTAGTCTCCAGTTGAGAGTGCTCGGAAATTGGTATGAGTTTGAGTATCGGTTGAGTCACCTTTCGTCTTGTCACCTTAGTTCGTGTTTTTCACTCGATGAGTTTAGCATATTTTCTCCCTAGGGTTTTTTGTTCTCATTTATTGGCTCAACACACCCCTTCACTTTGTTTTCACTCGCTCGATACTTTGGGATATGTTCATTGATCATCTTTTTACACTATACACCTATCACGAGCTCAGTACCTCATCATTTGTTTGATCATTAGTTCGACTTTCAACTCGATGCTCATATTTTCATTACAGAAAGGTGAAAGGCATATTTTCATATTCACACATTTTTTGAGAGATTCGCCTTGATCATCTTATCATTTTTTTTTTCTTATGGAGCTCGAGTTGAAGGTTCAATCCAAAATATTTTGTTATAGATTGAGTATCGATCTCGTGATAGTGTTCTTCACACCCCATTTACTTTCTTCACACCTCGATCATTTTTTGGATCATCGATAGAAATTCTTTAGTTGTATTTGTAGTTGTCTCACACCAGATACTCATGTGACTTTAGAGATTCTATCGTATATCCAAATTTTGATTGTCACCATATGATTGTGTATCGCACCCTATCATGTAGTGGATTGTATTGTATCATGCATTGGTCATTGTTCGTTACATCTCGTGTCGTTGCATGAGTTGTGTTTGAGTCGTTTTGTTCGAGTTCTTTTGTAAGGGTCTGTTTGTAGTCCCAGTCTTGGTTCAGTGCCCTGGGTTGAGTGGGATAGAGGTTGATTCGTATCTCTGAGCTGCTATAGACGGATTCATAGTCAGTTTCGATTGGTTAACTTATTGCTTCTGTGGTTTCGATTCAGGAGGCATTGGCCAGTTTGAGTTAGAGAATGGATACTCAGCAGAGTAGGCATGTAGTGCTCGAGGACACGCCATCTGATATAGTGATGCCACCTGTTATACCCGTTCAGATGCCAGCTACACAGACTTTGCATACTATTTCACATGATCGGGCTGCTGTCGTTCCACCTATTGTCACACCAGTTACCATTGTTGAGGATCCTCGTTCTCGTATGGACAGACTCGAGCGGAGGATTGGACAAATGAGAGATCCTGATGAGATGATTCCGTGGGATGACCTTGGCACTGTGCCAGTGGCCACTTTGCCAGTCCGTTTTAGGATGCCGGATATAGAGAGATATATAGGTGTTGGATGTTCTCGTATTCATCTCAGACTTTATAGCACAGTTATGAGAGCTCTTGGTCTAGATGAGGCACAGTTGCTCACTTGGTTCCCATTGTCATTGAGCGGCGTGACACAGAGATGGTACGCTTCATTAGAGTCATCTCGTCGGAGAACTTGGAAGGGCTTAGCACAGGAGTTTTTGAGACAGTATTCATTCAGTGGTGATACGAGCATTACATGTAGAGAGCTTGAGCTTCTTAGACAGGGATCAGATGAGTCTGTTTCTTCTTTTATCTCCCGCTGGAGGGAGAAGGCTGCGGAGATGATTGAGTGACCTACCGAGAGAGATCAGATGAGCATGTTTTTGAGGAGTTTGCATCCTAGGTTCGCTCGACATCTGACATGAGTCCCATTCCAGGATTTCAGATCATTGGTTCAGGCTTTGTTTGATGTAGATGATGGCATATCTAGAGGATTATGGTCAGATATTATTCCTTCTCCGGATATTGAAGGGAAAGGGGTTGGTGGATCATTTGAGAGCTATGGAGGCGTATGTTCTGCGGACTTTCAGTATCGACGACCTAGTTATCATCCCTATGCGAGATCATTGCAGATACCCAGGAGTGATTTCCCGCCTTTACAACATCATCATCCTCATTCAGTTCAGCAGTACCCTTCTGTGCATCCTCATACTGTCACGGTGCGACCTTCATTTCAGTTTCAACGTCCACATACTAGTATCCCACGACATGAGCAGTCTCGTCCCCATCGACGACATCAGAGGACTTATTCTGATTTGGGGATGCCTTTGGATAGAGCTTTTGAGCAACTCAGATCTACTGGTTTTTTAGTACCATTGGCCCCTAGACCACCCCCGAGTACCTTACCTTTGCGTTTTTGTGCTCATGAGTTCTGTGCATATCACCAGATGGCAGGCCACCATACTGATTATTGTGTTTCTCTACGTCATACCATACATGATCTTATTGACAGTGGTGCAACTAGCTTTCCTATATCGACTACAGACACTGATCTTGGTCCAGATATGACTGCTGATTCCTTTTCAGTTTATTCCACGCATGCGGTTCCTCCTCCTTCGGGCTTATACCATCACAGTTTGAGACACCTAGGGCACTGATATTCACAGGACACTTTGATATTGCAGACTTTGTTGGTGTATTTTGGGACTACTTTGTTAGTTGGTCGTTTGGGTTTTTGTTCTCTTTTTCTTTGTATTTGAGTCTTGTTTTATAGTTAGTGTTTTGAGTTCGCACCTTGTGCTTCGAGAGTAGACCCTTATTGTCTTATTATTTTGCATGATGTACTCTCATTTCAGTTAGTGATATTGTTGTTTTCTTGGGTATGTGTTTCTGTCTTCTTTTTATTATCATTATTGTTTCGTATCATGCATTTTATGTGTTGTTATCTTGGGTAGCATTTTGTATTGCTTTGTTTTTGTCTCTTGCATGTGTTTGTCTTAGAGTCTTGGACAATTTTAGTGTCGTGACTGGTCCCCGAGCAGAGATTGATGGCATGATGGTTATGATATTTTCAGAGTATATTGAGATTAGACTTCTTCGGTTGAGGTTCGCCATGTCAGACAAGATCGCACCCATTACTCTTACTACTCTTTACGAGATGATGGTGGACTTGACACGAAGGGTTGAGAGAATTGAGCTTATTTTGTCGAAGCATCCATCGTCATCGAGAAGAGCTCCAGGAGTAGCGATGCCTTCATTGCCACACTTGACTTCACCGACACTTGTTACTTTGGGTGCCTCGCATCCACGACCTCGCCCACTCCAGCAGCATTCCTCATTCATTTCATTAGCTACGTTGGCGCGACCTCCATCCCGGCTTCGGGGCCCTCCGATCGTTGCAGTTCCTCAGGAGCGATTTCACCCCCATCGACGATGTCGGAGACACTTTTCAGATTTGAGCGCACCCCTTAGCAGAGTTTTTGAGACGTTCCAGGCCATGGGACTTTTGGCTCCTCTGGCTCCTAGGGCACTTCCAGATCCTGTGCCTCCACAGTTTCGACTTGATTTATATTGTATGTACCATCAATAAGTAGGACATCACACTGATCGTTGCACTGCTCTACGACATGCCATTGGGACGTTTAGCATCCTTAGTCCGATATGTTCCCTATTCCTACCTCAGTTCAGGCCATGCATGCAGACGCCCTTTCACCAGTAGTCCGTGATCTTATTGACTTGGGCGATTGACTCATGATTGGCTTACCTTGGTACGGTGGCGCTTAGATTTTGTTCCCTCTGTGGCCAAAGATGTGATGACAAGACCAGTCACTGTTTTTGTTTTTGTTTGTTTGGTCTTGTTTTACTTTTGACTTTTAGAGACTATAACTCGATTCTTGAGTATTGTCTTTGTTATCCTTCTTTTGCATGATGTACTCATCGGATTATCTCATTGGATGCATTTTCTTTTATGGACATATCTTTGTGTTTTGTGATATGATGTGTTATACTTTTTACTCGAGGCGTCTTTTCACTTGCACATTGTGGTCTTGAGGCCTGACCTTATCATGGAGGATATTGAGCCTATTAGCTTAGGATTAGAGATTTGACCTAGGGAGTTCGAGATTGTGACACATCTTCTTATGATCATAGCAGTATCTTGCTCACTTCCCACACCTTGCTTTTGTTTTGACCTACATCCATCCATTATGAGCTTTGCACAGCACCACCCTTGAGACCATTACATGACCTTTCCATCCTCGATTTTTCTAGCTTTACACATCCCTTCTCTGATTCGACTAGGTAGAGTGTGAGGAGTTTGAGCCCAAGGTTGATCTGGCATGGCGAGGGATATCTTATGATCTTTAGGTGGTTTGCGATATGGGGATTGATCGATTGCTTGATGAGACTGTCACTTATTTTCCGTGAGTATAGAGATTGATCTTGTATGATGAGAGTTGGCTTGTGATGAGCAGTCGTGCCTGATGAGATCACCGTTTACTTTGCCTTGAGATGATCATCTTTGAGATTATTATGGAGCATTTGGAGTACAGTTGGTACATGATTCTAGAGGGTTGACATGGTTATATCATATGGACATCGATCTTTAGTATTGATCATTTTAGGGCTTGATAGCACGATGTTTGAGACCGTGGTCGCAGGATGGGTGGCCTTCATTTCGGTTAGCTCACACCCTATTACCTACATTGACATCTAGACCATTGCTAGCCCTTTGAGCTTCGCATGAGCATCATAGCCTTTTATTTCTTATAGCCTTGCTCACCTTCTACACCGGGATAGGGGCCCTTCAGTGTATGCATGCATTGTTTAAGAGTTTCATGAGCCTTGGACCGAGGGACACATCTTTCTCATTATCTTTTCCTATCATTGCGTCATTGCATTTCGTCACATCTCGTTGGTTCTTCATCCTCTTCTTTATTATATCTATCGTTTGTTCCGCTTCATCTTCTCCCACCCCGAGTGGTGATCATCCTCAGTTCATTACATGGAGGGTAGTCATGTCATTTTCCACTATCTATCCTACGGACGTTGATCCAGGGATCCTTGGCTTGAGAGGGTCACATCATTAGAGAGAGTTTGTGATATATTGATATTTGAGAGCATGTTTATTCATTTTTGATCCCGTCTTTAGGTCTTTCTTTGTTTGCGTTCAGAGCATGTATATTTGTATATATGTAATAAAAAAAAATTGAAAAAAAAAAAAAGGCACACGTGTGTATTATTCTATATCATTGAGTATGTGTATGTTAGTGTTCGAGGGTCGCTTTGTTGGATATGTCTATTGATGAGAGTTCGTATGTGAGCTCCCCGGGACCTTTCATTCTTCGTATTCATTTTGTTGTATGTTTTGAGAGCGAGATGAGTGGCCTTCTCTTAGGAACTCTAGGTCATTGTCCATTCCATCATTGTGTTCATTATTGACGTGACCTCCTTTCATATTTGATTTGAGCAGATCATCACTTGTTCTTGTATTTTATGCTTCATCATCATCCTCGTTTTCACTTCTGATTCATCATTTTTATTTCACCTCTTATTCCGTTCTTATAGTGACCTCATTTTTGGGTTTGGTGCTCTCTTCGCACCATCATTATACATCTCGTCATCAGTTAGGTTTTTTTTTTTTTTTCATTGCATCATCATTGTTACCATGTTCACACTAGGCATCTTCAAGTCCATGGCTCACGATATTTTCTATATATGTTGCATTTTATACATGAGGGCATGGGTTTTGATCATTGGGTATTTGGGCCTAGTTTCTCTTCATTTCTATCACCCTATCACCCTAACCTACGTTACGTCCCGTGTCTTAAGACCACCCTGAGGCCATGACATCACACGTTGTGTTTGATAGCTCTTATGTGAGCGATACTTGGGATTGATTCGGGAGCATTTTGTTTGTGATGGACCAGGAGTTATGGTATGACCCTACACTGGGGCATAGCCATCTCAGAGAGTTTTTCTATCGGATGACCATTATGTCGAGGCATACTCTTCTCAGTCGATGACGGATTTTTTCGAGCCATGTCCATTCCTTGGAGGATATCAGATGTCCTTTTTCACATTGGAGCATGAGACATGATTGGCGTATTTCATATGGTGTACTTTACACAGGAGCATACCCCTTTCGGTCGATGATAGTTTTTTAGGTATAGTTGTTCCTTGGAGGTGTTTAGATTCCTTTCACTTTGGAGTACCAGATATGATTGGGTGATTTCTTTGATGTGATCACAGGAGCATAGCCTTCTCATCATGGTTGACATATTTTTTGAGATGACTGGATCATGGCACGGGCACTTATGAGAGCATGCAACGGAGTTTAGTCATTTCAGGGTTTGCCCTATACTGGGGCATAACCCTTTCATGTGAGAGCATGCAGCGGAGTTTAGTCATTTTAGGGTTTGCCCTATACTGGGGCATAACCCTTTCATTGGTGGTTGATCTTGGAGGTATCAGGTCACATTAGGACATGCTCTTTCTTTAGAGGAGGTCAGATACTCTCTTCACATTACCACGATGACTTTGAGGAGCAGAGATTCATTTCGATCAGATGATGTATGATTGGTTGTACTATTCTCATGGAGGTTTGTTTTGGAGATGCTTACACTGGGGCATAGCCCACTCGTCTTGATGATGATTTTGTGAGATGACAGTTTATACCAGACGCTTACTTTCTAGAGATTATCTTGTACCGAGAGCTTATCCATTTCGAGATGATGCATTCACACTGGGGCATACCTACCTTGTTGATTTTGACATTGATATTCCACCTCCTATTTATGATTGTTGTTTTCGATGGATCATAGAGTCATTGACACCCTGGGCTCAGTCTCCTCAGCATACCTAGTTTGATTTGGGTACCTACTTTCCTTTGTTACACACCTATACATCCTACATTGGACACTGTTATACCTGCACCCATCTTATCAGAGCCTTACATCTTTTGAGCCCACATATTTCATCGTCTTACATGACCTTATCCCATTTCTCTTGATCAGAGGAAGATACAGACTAGTCTCGAGCTTTCTGGTTGAGTTTTCACATGCCTTTGGACATTAGGTTCAACATCTTCCGTGATGGTAGGGTCTATTAGATTGTTGATACATTTGGGATGATATTCTCATGTTGATAGTTGATATGTCGTGTCTTGATTTGCTTACATTTCAGACTTAGAGTTTTGGTTAGCGTTTGTGTGATCCATTATTTTGGTTTTGCTTTGTCAGCATAGTTTTGGTGATGCTTGGACTTGTTTTAGCATTTGTTCATTGAGGCTCTGTATATCTTGTTCATTGCATCATCGTTGAGCATATCCCGGAGTGTCTTGTATGGTGAGATTCCGTGTCTTACGTTGGTTACTATCTTACACTGGGGCATACTCCCATCCTTGAGTTCATCAGATCTTTTGCAGATTCTCTCACTACTCGATCTACTTCTTGATCTTCATGGGTCATCATACTGGGGCATACTCCCCATCCTTGAGTTCATCAGATCTTTTGCGGTTTTTCTCACTGCTTGATCTATTTCTTGATCTTTGCGAGTCGTCACACTGGGGCATACCCCCTTTAGCGCTTTTCTACTAGGGCATACCCCCTCTCTTTGGGTTTACCGTGTCTCGTGTTAATTTCATGGTTGTCGGACCCATTTTTCGATCTTTACGAGTTATCACTTAGGGCATTCCCCTACTGTCATCTTATCTAGGGCATCCCCCTTCTGTCATCTTGTTTAGGGCATCCCCCTTCTGTCATCTTGTCTAGGGCATCCCCCTTCTGTCATCTTGTCTAGGGCATCCCCCTTTTGTCATCTTGTCTAGGGCATCCCCCTTCTGTCATCTTGTCTAGGGCATCCCCCTTCTGTCATCTTGTTTAGGGCATCCTCCTTCTGTCATCTTGTCTAGGGCATCCCCCTTCTGTCATCTTGTCTAGGGATCCCCCTTTTTGTCATCTTGTTTAGGGGATCCCCCTTCTATCATCTTGTCTAGGGCATCCCCCTTCTGTCATCTTGTCTAGGGCATCCCCCTTGTGTCATCTTGTTTAGGGCATCCCCCTTCTGTCATCTTGTCTAAGGCATCCCCCTTTTTGTCATCTTGTTTAGGGCATCCCCCTTCTGTCATCTTGTCTAGGGCGTCCCCCTTTTTGTCATCTTGTTTAGGGCATCCCCCTTATGTCATCTTGTTTAGGGCATCCCCCTTATGTCATCTTGTTTAGGGCATCCCCCTTCTGTCATCTTGTTTAGGGCACCCCTCTTCTATCACCTTGTTTAGGGCATCCCCCTTCTGTCAACTTGTCTAGGGCATCCCCCTTTTGTCATCTTGTTTAGGCTTCTAAAGTCGTTACTGTCATCTTGTTTAGGCTTCCAGAGCCATTACCGTCATCTTGTTTAGGCTTCCAGAGCCATTACTGTCGTCTTGTTTAGGCTTCCAGAGCTGTTACTTTCTAGTTTAGCTTTTAGAGTTAGTTTTATTGGTTTGGATTCCAGATCCCTTGTTCTTCTAGTTTAGTATTTAGAGTTAGTTTTTTTTGGTTTGGCTTCCAGAACTATTATTTTCTCAGTTTAGCATTTAGAGTTAGCTTTTTGGTTTGGCTTCCAGAGCTATTATCTTCTCAGTTTGGTGTTTGGGGTCAGTCTCCTAATTCAGAGTCAGTTTGTTTAGGGCATCCCCCTATTTTCAGCTGTTTAGGGCATCCCCCTATTTTCAGTTTGTTTAGGGCATCCCCCTACCTTCAGTTTGTTTAGGGCATCCCCCTTTGTTTCGGTTTTTCACCACCATAGATCGGACATTTATGGGCTTTGTTTCGGTTATATCACCACCATAGATCAGACATCTATGGGCATTTCAGATTCACCATCATGGATTTTCATCCATGAGCCTTTGTTTCAGTTATCACCACCATGGATTTTCATCTATGGGCATTTCAGATTATCACCACCATAGATTTTCATCTATGGGCATTTCAGTCATTTCACCACCATGGATTTTCATCCTTGGGCTTTCAGATTATCACCACCATATATTTTCATCTATGGGCATTTCAATTATATCACCACCATAGATCAGACATCTATGGGCATTTCAGATTTCACCATCATAGATTTTCATTTATGAGCATTTATTTCAATTATTTCACCACCATGGATTTTCATCCTTGGGCTTTCAGATTCACCACCATAGATTTTCATCTATGGGCTTTGTTTCGGTTATATCACCACCATAGATCAGACATCTATGGGCATTTCAGATTCACCATCATGGATTTTCATTCATGAGCCTTTGTTTCAGTTATCACCACCATGGATTTTCATCTATGGGCATTTCAGATTATCACCATCATGGATTTTCATCTATGGGCATTTCAGATTTATCACCACCATGGATCAGGTATCTATGGGCCTTTCGGTTATTTCACCACCTGGGATTTTCATCCTTGGGCTTTCAGTTACTTCACCACTGTAGGTCTTCACCTATGAGCCTTCTAGTTTAGCATTTAGAGTTAGTTTTTTTTGGTTTGGCTTCCAAAGCTATTATTTTCTAATTTAGCGTTTAGAGTTAGTTTTTTGGTTTGGCTTCCAGAGCCGTTATTTTCTCAGTTTAGCAGTTTAGAGTTAGCTTTTTTGTTTGGCTTCCAGAGCTTTATTTTCTAGTTTGGCTTTTAGAGTCAGTCTTGTCATTCAGAGTCGCAGCTCCTAGCATTCCTATTCACTGGCATTGCGCATCTTACCTTCATGGTTTTGCATTCTTCCTCGATTTTTCCTCACTTCATTACCCTGTGCTTTATCGCATATTCATCTCATAGTCCGCCTAGGGCAATCTCCTTTAGACGCATTCTTGTTCGTACTCCAGGGTGGTCCGACCTTTATTCATCTTTGACATCGATCTTCGAGTCACTTTTGGAGACGTCTTAAAGGGAGCCTGGATCCTTAGTGTGGCTTCAGAGGCATTTTGTGACATCCTTCTCTTTTAGGATTAGAGCCTTTGTGTTCATCTGCTAGCCTGAGTGAGTTTGTGTTTCACTAGTGTCCCTATAGGGGGTCTCCTTGGTTCTTCGGTAGAGTTCACTTCATTGCACTCATTATTCACACTTATTTTTCACTTCAGTGTTCATATTCCTTACACTCGTGAGCTCTACCGAAAAGGGGTATATTTGTAGACCCCCATTTGGGGCACCTTTTTTTTCTTTCATTTTTTGCAACTCACTTGCTAGCTGGAGGGCTCTTTGAAAGCCAAGTGTTGCCTCCTGGTTGGTGGCTGTGGAATCAGCTTAGTGGAGCTGATGGACAAATGAGAAAGTAACAGCTATTGGAGGATATGCAGAGGATTAGGAGTCTGTTATTAGAGGAGTGCGTTTCTATTAAGGAGTAGCAGGCCAGCTGCAGGTATGAAGGGATTCGTTCAGCAAGAGGAAAGGGAAACTGTGAGAGAGAGTGGTCCGAGTGGGCTTTTGGTTGGAGTTTTCTAGCAGAGAGTAGGAGAACCAGAGAGCTTAGAGGAGGTGGTGCTTTTGGTTGTTGTTTTCTAGCAGAAAGGGGAAGCGTCTCTTGCAAGTGGAGAGGCTTTTCATGCTGGTCTGAGAGATTTTAGAGGCAGGGGGAGAGAGATATTTTTGAGGGCATTGCTTAGCTAGAGATTGAGAGGAGCTCAGAGAGAAAACCAGAGAGAGAAGGTTGCTGAGAGGTGATTTCTAGGCTACTAGTGAGAGAGTTAGAGGGGGGTGTGCCTTTCAGAGGTGGTCTGGGCTGCCGTTAGAGATATTTTTAGAAGAGAGGAGGGGATCCATTGCTAAGAGGGAGCCATTTTTCCATTGAGGAAGTGATAGATTCTTAGCTGGAAGGCTTGGAGATGAGAGAGAGTGATCTTGCTGAGAGTTAAGGTGGTACTCCATGGCCAGAAGGAGTGGTTGAAGAAGATTGCCCGTGGAATTCTCAGACAACCCTCAAGCTAGGTATGTTCTTGTTTCTTAATATACTGTCGCATTCTCTACTGATTTACGAGCAAAGTTTGGATTGTTTGCCGTGGACGTCAAGGGCCACGGGATTTGTTTCGATTGAATATGCTTATTCATGTATGATGCTCTGCTTCATCTCTTTCTTGTGCTTGATTTTCTTTTCTTCTGAAAATGATTGGATCCTCATTGAGTTTGGTTTAGATGTTCTGATGATTATATTGTGGATTTTTAACTCATCCCACCAGCTAGCCACTCGTTCATCATTCATGAAACGAGATGTTGCTTAGTAATTCCTTAATCCATCCATTCTTGCTCTGTTTTCCTTCTTCATTCTCTACCCTCTGTTTTCTATTTCTTTTAGTGCGGGTAGTTTGTTTGAGTTTGATTGTCCGGACTGGGTGTTTTTGAGAAGACTCTGAAAGTTTGAAGAAGAAGCTTACCAAAGAAAAGAAGAGAGTATGAACAGGGTTGAGGAAAATCACGTGTACGCCATGTGGGTGTAAGGATGAAGAAGGTGACTTGAGGCAAAGAACCCTCAGTGGAAGGGGTTAGTTTGTGTTAGACTGTTTGGAGCGAGATGCGAGCAGGGCATTCTTCTTTCTATTATGCATTTCAAAATGGCAATCGATCATAGGGCCGTTCCGATGTTTGCAAAACTTCCTGGTTCTCCAAGTGATGATGTTTGCGAGCAGGCCGTGTGGACCCTAAGATATATTGCTAGTGATTCCCCCCTAGATGTAGTGATTTTGTCTTTGGCCATGGAGCTTTGCTTTCTTTGCTAGTGCAGTGGGTAGAACTCGTCAAGCTACTTATGCATGAATGCGTGGTGTCCAAAGTTCTCCATCAGCTACAAAAGTGAATAGAAAGTGGTGATTATGTTCTCGTCTTTGAGGATACTATAATAAACAAGGGTACTTTTCATGATGTTGTTCCTGTAAGTGAGTCTGCCAGAATTCCCAAGGCGTAGTGGATATTAAAACATCCTTACTGGACCCCGCCACTAAAGGGGAAGCACGGTGATAACTCATCCTTGCAGCCATGAATATTTCCTCTCTAATTCAATGTTATGCAATGAAGGTTCACTATGGCAGACGCAATCATTACCTCTGAGAATCTATCCCTTTCGTCGCCATTGAATCCCTCGGACTTTATAATCCGCTGATGCACTCTTTAGATCTCTGCTTCTCAGAGATTATGTAGTCATGCAATCACGCGAAGAGAATTGTGAAATCTATGGACCTGATTCTGAAGTTGGGGTTGATAAAGAAACAGAACCGATAACCAAGGCTCAAAATCAGAGGTCAAAGTTCCAAGTGGCAGTAGATGACAAGGATGGTAAAAATCCTAGGCTTCATGCAGGTGCTACGCTTATTACTCGTTTTGTAAATATCTAGCACTGGGGATTTTATCAAGTTACCTGATCATGGAGTTTCTTCTAGAAATATAGAGATGTTGTGGAAGGGAGAAGTGATCATGTCGTGGATGGGATAAAGGTTGATATATGGAGCCAAATATTGCCTGCACAGGGTCGTGCAACGCCCTTAGAATTGTTACTTACAGGTGGGTCACTGAGTGAATCCATCATCCTTGGGATGCTCCCTTTACTGTGCTTGAACCAGCAGGGGCAGCTTGGAAGTTCATTCAGTGCATCGATGCTCATGTAACTACTGAAAGACACATGCCAGATTATCAAGAAAGCCGAGGTTGCCAAGAGATGGGAAAGAAGCATGAGCAAGGTGAAATTACAACCCGTGACCACAGAGAAGCTCGATGTTACTACTGTTTTGGGTATCCATCATCCTGCATGAGTAGTGACAGCAACTATTCATCCACTTCTGCATCAATCTCAGACAATGGCCGGTATTGTTGATATAGTGGGACCTACAGGCAGTGTCTATCAACAGCCCCAGCATGCACAAGTCAACTGGACCCTATTCCTACCAGGCTATGCATTGGCCATCTTTAGTATGGGCCACCTTTGGGCCATGTGACATTCTTGGATTTCTTTTCATTTGATTTTGAAAATGTTTTCTTAAATCCCATTTTGTAAATATCTTTATCAAAATTCTGATTTTCTAATAATCCCAATTTTCTCATCTTTCATCCTTAGGATTTTTAGGATCACCCAAGAATCCCATTTTTAATAAACTTGGTTGCCATCTTTCCTTCTGGCAAACAATTTCAACATCTCTTTTGTTTTAAAATGTTTTAAAATAAGTATGAATTAAATTCCGTAATTCCGAATAATGGAATTTATGGAATTAATTCATGTAAAAATAAATGGGCTTTGGTGGGGGCCCGACATCAAATAAATTTTCTTCAAAATAAAAATGAATTTGAATGAAATGTTGACATGCGTGCTATTGGTGTTTCTTCCTATTTGGTGATATGAGTGACATGTTTTATGTTCATTACTATGCACCAACCCCCTTTTGTGATAGCGCGTTGCCGTTTGCTGATCAGGTACGCATCCACTTCCACTTTGGTTATTCTCTATACATATTCTGATACTCATATGTGCATGATTGATTCGAGTATTCATTGATTTTCACATTGATTGCCATGTCAGCTTCATCTCATTAGTAGAGACCCGACCTTAGGGACTTAGAGGGGTGCTACGGTCTTTACCGTACCTTCCCGATAAGTAACCTGACCCCCGAATCCGATCCGGTTTTTTTGTAGATCACCTTTTCCAAAATAAGGAGTCGCACTTAGGGTTTTCTTTCTTATTTTGTTTACCCTTTTAAAAAACAAAAATAAGTGGCGACTCCAAGTCATTTTTGAATAAATAAAATCATTTTTTTCAAATAAAAATCGAGCTCGCCATCGAGTGGGAAACGCATGAGCCGAAATGCGGGGTCCACACTATGATGATTGAGTCGTCTTACACAACGGGACCATCCTCTCAGCCATCATTCATCGAGCTTCCTCACATAGAGATACCATCTCAAGCACCTCACGCTTCTGATCATGCGCCTTGGATGGATATATCGGCTCAAATCAACTCACTTGGGACTCGTATGGAGGAACTTGTTTTAGTCAGTGATACTCAATTTTACTCTATGGAGGATCGGATAGATCAGTATCAGACTGGCTTCACTTCTCGTTTTGAGCACTTCCAGTAGAGATTTGAGTGTATGGATCAGTAGCAGGCTACATTCGAGCATCTCCAGCAGAGTATTAAGCGCATTGAGAGTCGCCAGGAGAGTCAGCATGAAAAGATGATGACTTACCTTCACTCTGTGTTTCCACCTTCACCTCTTCAGCCTTGAGTTTATCTAGAGTTTCCCCTCAATGTCTTTTTTATGTTGCCAAAGGGGGAGAAATATCTAGGATCTAGGAGACCCTCATGCATATCATTGTCATATCTATCTTGATTAGCATATATGTTATGTTTTCGTGTACATGTGGGGTTACCATATATATATGATATGCTATTTTCATGATCCATTGTTTCCTACTCAAATTTTTATGTTTTACATTGTTTCCTATTGAAAATTGATTGATTGATCCATGATTGGTTTGAGGGGGAGATTTTTTTTTCTCTCCTAGATAACCAAGGTTTGTCATCATAAAAAAGGGGGAGATTGTTAGCCCAAGGGTTCTCCTAATCAGGTTTTGATGATAACAAACCATGGTTAAGTGACTAATTGGTTTAATAGTAAAGAATTTCAGGCATAAACTCGAAAATTCATCAAAGGACCAAATGGATACAAGATCGAGACTTTTGGAAGACTTGTGATCATAGGAAATGAATGTAAGTTGAATACATGAGTGCACTTAGGATTTTCATACCGTTTCATGCAACTTAGAAAACTCGGTTTTTCCTTTAAAACTTCGATTTCATTAAATGTACCTTAGGCAAAATGTTTTAAAATTGGCATAATAATTCACCTAAAGACCTTGCCTAAGTGTTAGAAAAGAAATGAATTGAAAGAGATAGGTTTTCAAGGCCAAAAGGCTCAACCAGTCGAGGTTATGGTCAACCGGCTCAACCGGTTGGGGAACCAGTTGATCGATTACCCTTGTCTAGTCGAGGTCCGGTCGAGGGATGCCCAAAATCTTTTCTCTCTCCCAATAGCCTTTTCTTCCCGGTCGAGGTTCGGTCGAGGGATGCCCAAAATCTTCTCTCTCTCCTAGTAGCCTTTTCTTCCCGGTCGAGGTTCATCTCTTCTCGGTCGAGGTCCTGTTGAGGCAACAGTAACCTATCAAGCATTAAATGCTCCAACGGCCAGTGAATCGGTCAACCCCTAGCTCGACCGGTCGAGGTTACCTTTTGCTGTTTTTGGCTCCCGAGCTTAGAAACCTATAAATTGATAGCTCCACTTCATTTATTGATAAGAGAACACTTGCAATCAATTGTCTACCTACCTGTTCTTGACCAAAAAGCTCTCATATCTTTCTTAGTGCATTAAATCATCACTTACATATCCTTTAGTGCACTCTTGTGTGTCATTCTAGCTTTGTCTTGTATTTTGAGCTATCCTTAAGTTAGGTTAAGAGATTCATTCTGGTAAAAGCTGAATGTTAAAGCCTTTAAGAGGTTTGAATCTTGAAGAGATTGTGTAAGAGTCCATTGGAGCCGGAATCCAAGTGTAAGAAAATTGAAAGCTTGGTTGAAGCTTCAAGTTAGTGGAACCCTCACTCAGTCAGGAGATTGAGGAGAGTGGACGTAGGCAAGGAAGTGCCGACTATAAAACCCGAGTTTGAATTCTCTAACTCTATTTCTTTATTTTTGTTTATATTGTGCTTGAACTTGTTGTGTTTAAAAAGATTTTAAAAAACCAAAGTCACCCCCCCTATGTTGGGTGTTTTTCTTAATTAAGTATAACCTTTATTTTCTCAATCATTATTAGGGAAAATATTGGAATTTTCATGTGAGAGTTAAATAAAGAGCATGACATAGGTGTATAATCCTTGGGTGACAAGGAAAATAAAAAAAGTGGTTTGAAATCATTCACAAAGGATAATCTTGTACACCTCTATACAATTAGTACATATTCTTTGTACAATTAGTGTAATACCCTTATACAATGACGCAAATTTCATATCTCTTCTAAGTTATGTGTCCACATAAGAGTGTTTAACCATAATTCCAACGGTTTAGTTGAGAAGATGGTGGATGACTTAAGGTTAAATTTTTTTTCCCCATATATCATTATTAGGGAAAGTATTGAAATTTCAATGTGAAAATTAAATAAAGTGCATGACATATGTGTACAATTCGTGAGTGATAAAAAAAAAAAGAATGACTCATAATTGATTGTAATATTTCACAAAGGGTAGTCTTGTACACTTTTGTACACTTAGTACATTTCCTTTGTACAGTTAGTGTAATACAATTGTATAGTGACGCAATAAATAAATAAATGATTTTTTTTCATATAAAAAATAGTACTAAACAAGGTTTTCAATTTTCATTTTTAAAAATAGTTTTCATTTTTTAATTAAACGTATTTTCAAAAAGAGACAATACAGAAAATAAAAATTATTTTTAAAAATAAAAAAAATAAAAATAAAAACTTGAAAAATATTTTAAAACCAAACTCAAATATAATCTATATAATTTTTAACTACTTTTTTTCATTTAAAATAAGTAAATATACCTTTCAACTTTTTTATATAAGAAAAATTCAATCTCTACTATGTATTGATATTATCCACTTCTAAAATTAGGTCATATAAAAACATTTTAATTGAGTACTTAAAATAAAAACTCTTCATCCATCATCTTTTTTTATTTTTCTTTTTCTTATTTTAATAAATTTTCAATTAATTCAAATCATTAAAAAAAATATTTAGTAAACAAATTTGTAACATTTCATATAACTTATTACTAAAAGTCATGTTCAAAAAGTTATTAAAATAAAGAAGAAAGAAGATTAAAAAAAATTAAACTTTTTATTTTATAATAGTAAAAAAACTTTAAAATACTTTTTAACATAAAAGAAATTAAAATAGTGAATATATTTATTTTAAACTGTGCTTTAATCATTAAATTATTTGCTTTTAAAATGTAAAAGATAAAAATAAATGTGAAATATAATTTTTACTTATTTAAATAAATATTTTTTTAGAAAGTATTTTCCAAAATAGTCTTTGAATCATTAATATAATTTTTGTTTATTTATAATTTAAAAATAAAAAACAATGTTGATTTTTCAATTATTTATAAAAGAGTTTAAACAAACAATGAAAAGTCTAAAAATGGTTAAATAAGAAAGAATAGTGGCATGTGAAGAGTGGTAGAATAAAAACAAAAATAAGTCAAATGGGTATTTTTGTCAATTACTATCTCATATCCTTGTAATCAATTATGAGTGGTTGGAGGACTTTACCTTAATTATCAAGCCTATATGGGTTGAAAACATAATTTTCCAAAAAAAAAAATGTTTGAAGGAAAAATATAAAAAACAAGCACGGAAAAATTTTATAAACTTTTTGTTTTTTTTTTTGGAAATAATTGGTTAAAATGGATGAAATGATCCCAAATTTGTGAATCTAACCCCTCCTATGTTTTTACTTGAAAAATAACCTATTTTTGACATAAATACTTTTTCTCATTTCAAATATTTACGTGTAGGTTTTAAAAAAGGGGGTTATTTTTATAAGAAAAGAATGAGGGTATTTTTTTTGTTTAAATGAGGTCAAAAAAACGATGATGGGTTAAATTTAAAAAATTGAGTTTTTAATGACCCTTTTAATCAAATAACTTTGTTTTATTCGTATTTTTTTATTCCATATTCTTTCCTTTACTAAAAATATTACAATACGAATATGTAATTTTGCCCTAGAGACCAAAGTACATATTGAATTGATTATTTGGAGCATATGACTTAATTTATGAGATCACCAAAAATTGATAAAATAATAATATATTCAAGTTATTAATTTATAATTTTAAATTAAAAATAAAATTGATAATGCGTATACATGCTTTTGGGTCTACATGTTTAAATGCATTAAAAAATAATTCGAGAAATTTTTTTTAGGAATACTAAAAAATAAAAATTGTAAATAAAAGCCAGAGGAGAGGTGAGAAACTGAAGCAAATAGAAGGAAAACGCATTCCGGGACAGAGAGGGAGGATGAATCAAAACCAAGGAGGCAACGATGCTAGGCACGACGATGATTCTGCGCTGTCTGATTTTCTCGCTTCCCTTATGGACTACACTCCGACTGTATGATTTTTTGTCGGCCTAAAACTAAACTTTTTTTAATTTATTTATTTATTTATGATTTTCTGTGTTTGTTTTTTCAGATACCAGATGAACTGGTGGAGCATTATTTAGCCAAAAGTGGGTTTCAGTGTCCCGATGTTCGATTGTAGGTACTTTTTCCTTTTATTTTTTTTTTTATTTAACCTCTTTTTATGTAATTGTTTGTTTAGCCTCGTTTGGTTTCCAAGAAAACTGGGGATTTTTTTGTTTTTTTTTAATCCTATAGTTAGACTGTTTTGGTTTCCGAAAAAATGCTTTTTAAAAATGACCTGACTAAGCCATATGTTTGTATTAGGTTGTTTTTGATGGTGTTTGGATCAATGATGATGAAAGATCTCTGATTTTTATTTTCTCTCATTTTCTCAGCAACATGGCAGAGAATTTTATATATATTTTACCTTTCGATGACTATTGTTCTGACATGAACTGTATTGTTTTGACATAAACTCTGAGTAGTATGAATTTGTTTAGTGCATGTTGACGGTTTTCTCTTTGGTTGGAGAACTTGTCTTCTATTGAAATTATTAACCCTTAGTTTTGGATTTTTAGCCTCACGTAGGAAGGGTTTGAGTTTTTGGAATATAGTTCAGTGTAAAGAAAGATACAAATTTAAGTCAGTACCAGTGTTTGGTAAAATTAGCTCGAGAATGGCCATGTAACTTGGCAATCAAGATTATCATGAGTGGAAACTTAAGATGGTATAGAATTGTTATGGCAATTCAACTCAAACTTTGTTGGGCTTTAAACCACTTATTATTTATTATTATTTTTTATTTTTTAAAAAGAAAGATTCTGGAGAGAATAGTGGATTTGGGCATCATTTTTGATTTCCTAAATTGTTGTGGCAGTCAAATAAGCACATTGAAGGCTCTCCATGCTTACACAGGAGTAGGTCCCATGGTTTATGGTACATTTAGCTTCAGTTCACGATCCTAGAGTAAGGGTGTGGGTGAAACTAGATTTTTGGAAAGATGTATTGGAATAAGAAAGTTTAGGTCTAAAGTCTAATCAGGAGTGGAGAAAATATGTGGAGTGTAATTATTTTTTACAGTGAGAAAAAAGGGAAATAGATTTTGAGAATAGTTGAAGGGTGAACTTTTAGAACTTGTTGCCATGGAGAGAATTTTCTGATTATTGAGAGAAGGCTTAAAGAGGTAGAAGCATGCCAAGATAGGAAAATCGTTGACTTAGGCTATTCTGTCCTTGAAATTCTATATCCCATGTGGATATACATGCTTTAATTAGTAAGTGTTTAGCAAGTAGTTATTCTGCATATTACTGTAATTGTATAGCAGGTATTTTTCATCATATCTGCATTTTAGTCCTCACATAACAATAGCAATGGATAAATGAAGTTTTTGTTTCTGTTTTACCATGTTTCTAATTTGAGGTTGTTGTGAGGCTTTTCATACATTATAAACTGGCCACTTAAGTGTTTATGAAGCATTTTATTTTTAAGAAGTTTGAATCCTATTTGATCAGTATATTGGTTAGCTTGTTTTAAAAGTCCTTTACTTGTTTGGGAAGTTTTTTGAAGTCTAGAAATAAGTTACATTGTACTAAACAGAGGATTTAAAATGGACTAGTCTTTATTGATATAAGAATATTGTCTTGGACATCCTGGGTTGCTGCCTAAGTGGTTTCTTTCTTTGATCTTCTTCTTTCTCAATTGCTGCTTCTATGATTTTGTTCTTCAAGCACTTCTCCATTAAAACACTTAAACCAATCTATAAAAGATCCTATCTCAGTTTTGGTCTCTTACTCTCTTTCTATACCTTTGACCTTATCTCAATGATTATGTCAGCACATTCCTTTGGAAGACAGCCTTAGCCTCAAGGTTTCGATGATCATCCTATATTATTAGATCACTTCTAATACCAAACTTGTTAAGGGAACAACAAGAACAATGGGGCAATAATCATTTTTTTCATGTAGAGAATTTGTTTAAAAAAGAGCTGTCTTTTGTGTGAGGGAAAAGAGATTTTGAAGATGGGTACTTGCTGGGATGTTTTCATATACTCCTTTTTTTTTTTTTCTTTTTTTTTTTCTTTTGATGGGTTTCATATACTCCTTATATGAATGTCTATGTAATCTCCAGATGCTCAGCCAACTAGAAAACTTGATCAACGCTGTTGCTAATCCACCCATTTTAAGGCTTTCTTTTATAAACTATAGAATGCAAAGATGCTTGGATTTTTAAACCACCATCTTATAACCTATAGGTATACTCTATATTTATAGCTCTTGTAAACTCTTATGTTTGGAAATCTCACATCACAATTCAACATAATGAACATGATACTTTTATGTAATGCTCCTTTATTTTGAATTTACTTCCATGAATTCACATTCATGGACAGTTTTTTCAGGAAACAGAAAATGAGATTGGTCTTATTTTACTTGATACAAGTTTTAGTGATATCTCATTTACCGCAGAAGTTGTAATGATTATTGAGAGAGTTCCGATAATGCTGTAGCCAATACTTTGATACATAGTCACGTTTAGTTGATGCTGTACATGTGGCATAAACCATATAGACATAAAAATGTTTATGAGATTCAGGAAGCAGGGAGCTGTTCTGTCACCTACTTTGGAAAAATTCTAGACATATGCATGTAAAATTGATTTGCTAAGTTGGGATTTACTATTTCTTTCCTTCTCTTTTTCCTAATGTCCCTCTCTTTTGGTTCATATGATTGCTGTCTTTATCCACTTGAAACTTTCCTATAAGTTTATGAATTTAAGTCATAGGCTGCTCAAATTTCTGTAACCAATAAAAAATTTGATTTTTTAAATTCTTATTTGAAATCTCTGATAAATTCATAATCAAAAGTTTTGGTTGTGCCTTTGTTGGTTGTGTTATCACTTTCCTTTCAACTGAAAACCTTAGGTGCTACCATATTTTTTGAAATAAAAACGGAGTGCAATTTGGATTCCTCCTTTTTTTGGTGTAATGTAAACGGGAAGATAATTATTCAATAAGAAAGGAAACTAGTGAGTTATAATCTGCTTTGGAGGATGATGATTTCTTTAAAACCAGAATTAGACTTCTTGGATATGTATCATGTCAGATTGGATTAATTTTCTCCTTTGTTTTGCAGAATTAGACTAGTAGCTGTTGCCACTCAGAAGTTTGTCGCAGAGGTTGCTAGTGATGCGCTTCAGTATGTTTCTAAATTCTAGTTATGCCTGTATATAATGTAAAATTCAAGGCTTTTCTATGATCTGAAGCTGTGTTCATGGATGCCTAGAAGCATTAATGTTTTCTAAAAGAGGACAAAGGGTTATGTGTGAGGGAATGGTGATGGATGTAAAGTCATTCTTTATGTAGGCTTCTTATCTATAGGAGGCCAACTAAATGGGATGGTGAGGTGCCAACAGTTTGAGAGGGGATGGGTGGAGCAGAGTGAGAGGTGAGAGGGAATTGGAGAGAATGGTAGTGAAATCAAGAAGAGAACTTAAGAGATTGGGAAAATCTTTTCTTCTTTCGTTGGATGCGAAGTGAAGCCTTTTTGTATTGCTCCAAAATAGTAACTTCCATATTAAGGATCAATGATGATGTTAAAGCTTTTGGAGATGACATGTGTCCCAATGACACATTGGTCCCCTCTTCCTCCAATTCTGGTTAAGACTTGTTCGATGCATGTTAGTCCCACCTTGGTGAACCTCTAACTCTAATCACCAAGCGATGACCCTCAAATCAGTCCCAAAATGCTTGATGGTGAGAAGGCCAATTCCACTATTGAGATGCGTTAAATCCATTTCGAATCCCTCTGCTTTGCTCCTGACTTGGGCAGACGTATTAGCATCTAGGTGTCACGTCAAGGGTGAAACATTTAAGGGGGATGTAGGAGGCTAGAAGTATTATAGAGGAAACATCTTCCTCTTGACATGAGCAAAACCATGAACCCTCTCAGTTGCACTTAGTATCACCTTCATTAAGAGGTAGAGTAGGACAAACTTCCTAAGCATCTGCCATTGGCAGATTCATGTTCCATGGGTATCCGGGTAACCCACGGATATGTTTGGAGATAGGACTCTTATGTCCAAATGATGTAGCCCTATGACATAGGAGCTATGTAGGGAGAATATGGATGTGTCAATGCCTTGGAGATCATGGGTGAGATGCGCTACATGTCATGTTAGTGGAGAGTGGTCTTGAGCATGTGTAGTATGTACCAAGACATGTGGTGCCCTGTAATTGGTCCTGTCATGATGGAGCTCATACGACATATATTAGGCACATAGTACACCATGAATGGTCCGCATGGATTTTACAAAATAGAATATTAACAGTTATGTAACTCACAATGTATGTTGTGGGTTTGAAACAAATGGTTGTGAGGATTGTAACTCTAGTGCACATGTAGAATATGGGAGACCTTCTTATGGGAAAAAGGAAAACTACGATGAAACAAAAAAATTGGTAACTATTTAGGATTCCAATGGTCACATGACCCTTTGTGAATCAAGAAATCAACCATCTTGGCACCCTAGCAACATACATTGACGCTCCTATACAAATTGCTCTCCTTCTCCCATAAATTGTTTCAATGCTTTTTGGATGTCCCTAAGAATGTTGAATATGGTGAGAAGTTGGAGCATTCCTACTACATCAAATAGAATGAACATAAACCATAAGTCATCAACCACTTGGTAGTAGAGTGGCATATGATCCACGCTTTCTTACACATGCAGTCCTTATTTTTCCACCCCCCTTTTTTTCCTATCAAAAAAAATTAGGTGGCCTTTTTTGGATCCCTTTTTGGAAGCTAAAACCTCTTTTTAAAGTCTAATTACATCTTCTATTTGTGTTCAGGTGATTTTAAATATAAAGGCTTCTGACTTTAAAAGGAGCTTATATGGAAAGTTGTTTAATGTTTAATAAAACTTTCATAAATACCAAGATTGTTCCATTTGACATTATGACTACTTTAGCTTTCACTTTGTGGCTAAAGCAAAATAAAAATGATCCCTAATGAGGCTTTAGGCTAGAAAATCATCTACTTCCCTTCTCTCCACCTTCTTATGATGATATTCAACCAATAATTTCTTATCCAAAGTTAGCAATCATTGCAAGGTGTCGTCTTACCCACAAATATATTCATCTCATGAACGTGGTTCAGCAAAGCCTTGACATCACCTAGCTCCCAATCTTAACAAATTCCTCTACAAATCTTGGATTTGAATGCCCAATATGTTGTGGGAGCCTTGACACTAACCAGTATGTCATCCATATTACTAGCACAAAGTTCGAAAATATTTCCTTAAGAGATCCCTCCTCATGTCAGCCATCTTGCTAAAAGAAATATTCTTTTCTCACCTTGAAAGTGTAATGACTAGGAACCTTCCCCTCCCTTTTTATCCCTTTTCATAACCCCTCAAAAGAAGCCTTTTACTACCTTAGAGCACCAGCCTTCTCTCCTTCTCTATAATTTTGTACACATTAATAATCTCCCACAACTATTCCTCATCCTTCTTTTGTACTTCTTATTCTTTCAATATATATATCCTATCAAAAAATAATCTCCCACAACTGTCCCTCTTATTGGTTGTGCAAATTTATTCTCTAGATACATATATAATAGAAGGATATGTGAGTGGTTCATACACATCTTCCAATTGCAAATCTCAAAGCATTCACCCAAAAGTGTATTGTTTGTTGCCTACACTTTTACTACTTAGACCACCATGAGTGGTTTCAAGGAGTTCTTCAAAGCCTTAGAAGGTTAAACTCAAAGATTTGAAGATTAAACTCGAAGATTTGAAGATCAAATTCGAAGATTTGAAGATTCAAAGATTACGCTTAAAGATTCAAAGATTAAATTTAAAGATTAAAAGATCAAGTTTGAAAATTCAAAGATCAAGTTTCAAGATTTGTAGATCAAAGTTTGAGGTATCTTCCATTTGAGATTAAACATTTCTATCCTCAATGAGCGTTATTCAAATCAAGATTCAGGCGTAGGCCTAAGCCAAGTTAAAGTGAAGCATGTGCTCAAGCCAACCTAAGGTCTAAACCAAAGGCTAGGCCAAGCACAAGCCTAAGCTAAGCCAAAGTCCAAGTATAAATTCAAGCTAAGCCAAGATCTAAGACTAGACCCAAGCAAATCCAAGGTTTAAGCACAAACTCAAGCTAAGTCAAGGTCTAAGACCAGGCCCAAGCTAAGCTGAGGTCTAGGTGAAGGCCCAAGCCAAGCAAATGTCTAAGTCTAGGCTCGAGCTAAACTAAAGTCTAAGCATAGGTCTAAAGCCAAGCAAAAGTCCATGTACAAGCCTAAGCTAAGACTAAGTCAAAGTCCAAACTCAAGACATACTAGGGCCTAAGCCAAGGTTAAAGTCCCTTCTTAGAAGAATCAAAGGATAGTGTAGAGACTACACTCATAATCCTACATGTTCATAAAGAAAAAAAAATTTTTGCCAAAATTTTCTTCTTTTAGAGAAATTTTTGCATATAAATTTCTAGCATGAATTCCCATAAGGTGTGCAAATTTCTATTAAAAATGAAAATTTTTGCATAACAAAATTTTTCTTCATAGGATTTTAAATGTAGTCTCTATGCTTTCCTTTGATTTTTCTGAGAAAGGTCTTGATTTTGGCCTTGACCTTGGTTTGGACTTAAAATTGGACCTTGTTTTGGCTCAAGCTTGTGCTTAGACTTTGTCTTGGATCAAGCTTGTGCTTTGACCTTGGTTTTTGCTTGACCTTATGCTTAGACTTGGACTTGGCTTGGTCCTGGGCTTAGACTTTGGCTTGATTTGGGTTGTTGTTGGATCTTGGCTTGATTTAGGTCTGTGCTTAGATCTTAGCTTGGTTAGGCTTGTGCTTGGATCTTGAATGGGATTTTAGGTTAGCTTGGGCTTGTACTTGAACCTTGGCTTGGCTTGGGCTGGAGCTTGATCTTGGGCCTTGGTTTGGCTTGGGTTTGTGCTTGGATTTTAGCTTGGTTTGGGCCTATTCTTGGACTTTGGGCTTGGGCCTATGCTTGGAATTTGGCTTGGCTTGAAGATACCTTGAACTATGATTGTCAAATTTTGAATTTTGATCTTTGAACCGTCAAACTTGATATTCAAATATTTAAATTTGATCTTTGAATGTTCAAACTTGACCTTGGAGTCTTGAAACTTGATCTTGGAATTTTTGAACTTGATCTTAGAATCGTCAGACTTGATCTTTGAATCTTCAAATTTGATCTTCGAATCTTCCAATCTTCTAGCTTGACCTCAAAATTTCGAATTTAATCTTTAAATCTTTAAGCTTGATCTCAAATCTTTGAACATGATTTTCAAATCTTTGACCTTGATCGTTTTGAAGAACTCCTTCAATCTTTGGGCAAAGTTTCTCCAACTTTTCTCTAGTGTGGAAGTCTTCTCTTTTCTGTCGATGTCTTTTTGTGAAAGCTAAGGAGGCCCTCCTATTTACTGGGGTAAACAGACCCTCTTTGGTAATTATCTGTTAATTTTCTTGGAATATTAAAATCTACTTATTTTATATTTGAGTGGTAGATTGTTCCTATTTTGATCATTTTTTGAATTAAAAATGATAATTAACTTGTTTATTAATTATAAAAAATAATTGACTTAATTATTTTACATTTTATTTGGAGACCATCCCTACTTTGTGCATGACACCTTTTTGAATTAAATTTGATGATTGATTTATTTATATAATTATCAAAATTAATATATTTCTTTTACATTTGACTGAGAGATCATTCTTATTTTGTGTATGACTCATTTTTGCATTAAAAATGATAATTAAGTACTTGTTTGGAAATATTTCCTATTTTTTTATTTTTAAAAATAAAAAATGGTAGTAACTTCTAAAGAAAATATCTTAACTCTTATATAAAAAATATGAACTTACCTTATGTTCTTAAAAATCACTTTTAAAACTCAAGGTAGTAAATTAAACACTTTTTAAAAGATACTGTCTTTTTTAAGGTTTTGCTTTTTATATAGGAATTACTATCATTTTCTATTTTTGAAAATAGAAAATAAGAATTGCATCCAAATGACATCTAACTTATTTATTTAATTGTCAAAATGAACTTTAACTTGACCACTTAGGACATGTGCCAATTTAGGATTGGTCTTCCATTGACACGTGATGATTAGTAAACAAGCAAATTTTGCCTCTCTACAAGGACATATAAGCATACTTGGTTATGTGCTTTGAACTGGACTAACTTTGCTCCCTTTTGATGAATACTATCTCTTCCAGCTTAGCAACTGATGTTTCAACTCTCAATAATGGGATCCCACACTGATTTTACTTTGTAAGAAGCACCCAAAGGAAGACCAATGTAGGGAAAAGCCAAAGGACCCATCTTATAATTAAGTTATGAAGCCAATTCCTCCCCATCCTCCCCCATCCTTATAGAGATTTACTTTTCTTCAAAGGTTATTCCCCCATTCTTACAGAGATATTACTTTTCTCCAAATTCACCTTTGTACTTTGGACCACCTTGAAAAAATAACACAATGAAGATTCCTCCTGCCCACACAAAATGTTTTTGTGAAAAGAGAGAAAAGGGAGAATACCTAATTTTTGTTATTAAAAACTATTAATAATACACATTGGACTTGGGTATATATATACATGCTAGTGGGACCCACAATACAATAAGGAAAAAAAAGGAAAAGTAAATAATTGAAATAACTGTACACTATCTAATAGTTTTCATTAACATTCAGAAGACAAGAAGCCTACCATTTCTGAGGTTGCTTAGCAACCTCATAGGACAGAAATTTTACCTATTTCTATTTTTCTACCCCATAATTTGGATATTGGATAATGGTTGTTGCAACAGCCTAGTGTATCTTCTATATACATACACATATAAATCAACCTCTCAAGTAATCGAAAGAATGAACTCAAAGGTATGGGTTTGCATGTTTCCAAGTGAGTATTTTGTCAAGACATATTTACTTGTTCCCTTTTTCATAATTCGTTTAAATATTAAGATCAAAATTTTTCTATGAGTTGGAGATCTCTGCATGGATGCCAATTAGAATCTATGCTTTTATGCCAAAGACCTATAACTGCAATTTGGCCTTAGGAAAATGTGGCATAAATGGGCTGCAGTTACAACATGAACAAATCGATCCTGCATATTAGGATTTGCACTCTTTGGTGCTTTTTAGTTCATCCCCCTTATCAGGGGAATAAAGGAAAATGATAAAATCCTGTTCTTGGCCCTACTTTCTGGATCCATAATGCAAACCCATACCACTTTTTAGTCAAACCTGTGGTTGGAGGCTATTGCTATAGGACAAAGGTGCAGATTGCAAGTAGGATGAGCTTTTCAATGTGTTTGTTCGTTTAGGACATTACTTCATTGATAAGATTCAAAGGACCTTGATTTAAGCTTTGCATGTTGAATTCTTATATGTTATCATCTTAAAAGTACTCTGTTTATGCTTGCGCTTCTATTATGCTCCATTTAAGATAAATGGTGCTGGAAGATGTTATATTGTTTGTGTATTCTAATGAAGGCAATGCAAAGCAAGGCAGTCAGCAGTAGTCAAGGACAAAAGGGATAAACAGCAAAAGGTGTGTGAGTTATATGTTATATGTTTGTTCTTTCCTTTGCCTTCTTGGATGCTCTAATTTTTTTGAGGTAACAGGATAAGCGCCTGATCTTGACAATGGAGGACCTCTCTAAGGCTCTGCGTGAGGTGAGCACCCTAAGTCTTAATAAATTATTCTTGGCTTGGAGAGGCAAAGTTCTGTATGCTATTGTTATCTTGTCTGTTTTATTTATTTTATTTTATTTTATTATATCGTGGTATGAGACATTGGCCACTTTGATTCAAAAGGTCCCATATTCCATTTCAATATAACTCATGAATTTTGTTTGGTTGGAGTACAGATGTGGGAGGTTAGTGGGTAAAAAGGGGGAAGCAAAAAATGTTGCCTGTCAGGGAAAAATAAAGAAGGAAAGAGAGAAAAATCTTAATCAGGTTGTAGAGACTGAAAATAAAGCTAATTAGAGACTGAAAAAAATAAAGCTAATGTTAAGTTTATATGGACAGTTTAGAGAACATGTGGATGAAACAAATCAACTGAAGTTTTAACATGAATCTTTACTAGGTAAACTTAAAACGTGATAATACTAACATAAATCCTGATAAATTTGATAGTGAAACAAAAAATATTTAACTAAAAGATAAATCTCCTTTGCCTACTAAAAGAGTTAAACTATATTATACCATATAAAAACATTAGATGCTAGAGTTTTGAAGAGTTCAATTTGACAAAATAAGAATTTAATGCTTAGGTTCACAAAATCAGCAAAAATAAAATTTAAAAATTTTTAGAGTTGATTTTTAATTCCAAATTATTTCTAGGTATATGTCCTTATATGTGTTGATTTATTTATCTTTATGTTTAATCTCCTATGTTCTAACTTTTCATGTGCGTCATTAGTCCTTTTGAACAGAAAAATTCAAAAAAAAAAAAAGAAAAAGAAAATGTAATGTATTGAGTAAAAGTTCTTTGTCACCAATGATCATCATTTTCAATGTCAACCATGCAGACTATTTAAATGAAAATTCTCTAATATTAGTCAACAACAAGAATTGAACTTTTCATGTAGAATTATTTTACCTTTTTCTTCCTTTTATTATCAATTTCTAACCTTTTGTACATTTTAAATAATTAATATAATGATTCTTTTAACAAAAAAATTTTGAATTTGATTTTTCTTAAAATTTATCAAAAATAATTAAAAGTGTATGGATCATTGTATCATGTATCGTGTATCATATATGTATAGTAAGATATGCTTAAAATAAGATACATATTGTGATTTCCATAAAAAAGTATATCTTATCATTGTATTGTATTGGGTATGTCGTAAGATTTTGGAAACTATGATTTCTTAAATTTCTAGTAGATACAAAATTCCAAATAGAAAGATTAATGAAAGGTCTCTGTACCTGACCCAGAGGCAAATTTGAAGCCTGCTATGTGTCTTTAAATTTGTCTGAGATGAGCCTAGTCTTCTTCTTAACTTCTTCTGCAATTAGGCTTCTCCTACTTAAAACTAATTTGAACCAGGAGATAAATATTTGGTTAGTTGTGCAATGGGTTTGAAAGTTCGATTAATTAGTGAAAAAGAAAAAACAAAGGGGTTTGGTAAATAAGTGAAAAGATAGTTGAAATAAGAATTGGCATTTGAATTTGGTTTGGACCGAAATGTTTTGGTGCCTGATTGGCTCAAGTAGTAAAGGGATGGGGAGGGTTTGTGGGAGGTTCCAGGTTCAAGTCCCAATGGGGACAAAAATTTATCTATCAAAAAATGCTTTGATGCCCGTTTGATGCAAGATAGGTAGTACTATATAAAACAGAGTAGAGTTTAAAGAACAGAGAGAGGAAAATAGGGGAAAAGAAGTAGAAAGGGGGAAGAAAAATAGGCAGCAAACAATGAGTGTAATGGATCTTCAAATATTTTATTATTCACTCAGGTGGCGTTTATGTAGGTAATCCAGTGCACATTGATTAAAACTTTGAAATAAATTCATACAACCTGGCTAGATTAAAACATGATAATACTAAAAAATAAATCCTGATAAATTTGATAATGGAAACATGAACAAAAATCCTTACTAAAAGTAAAAAATTCCCTATGCATACCCCTGCCATAAGTCTGAAAAAGGTCTCTCCAAAAATCTTTGCCTGGGAGTTGACTTGACTTGACTTCCTTTTGTTTTTGGTGGGGGGGGGGGGGGGGGTGGGGTGGGGTTCTGGATGAGTTGGTTTGGGCCAGATGTAACCATCCATGAAGAGAGGTCCTCTTTGGAGATCTTGTGGGATGGTATATCTTGTTGCTCCTTTGGGCCTTCACAACAAAGGAAATTTGCATGTGTGCCTTCATTGGTTTTCTATGTGATCTTGTAGCCTATTCCCTACAACAGTTGTTTGTTGGTTCTTCCTGCTTGAATGCCTTCACCCTTCTCTCTTCTTATCCGTTCACTCAGTAGTTGGCTTAGGTTGAATTTTGATGGATGTTCCTTTAGATATCTGGATCAATCAGGGACTATAGGATGTAAATCAAGTAATCAACAAGGAATGTTGTTTCAGTCTCTTAAAGTCAGCATCTGATGGACTTATGCTAGCATAACAGAAAATATTCTGTTCTGGAGGATTTTGAAGAGACTTTTGATGCGGTGATGACTGATGTGGCTCTTGAGGAGACATCCATTGTCACTGTCCCATGTAATGAGGATGCGTGATCTTTACCTAAAGACGTGTCATTACTTCTCAGCACTTAGGAAGGCTATTTCTAACACCATTGTGTTGTATCTGGATTGTGCAGTGCTTTGCAGCATCTTTTCCTCTCATTTTTTTTTTTCTTGTAATTCTTGTTTTGTTCTTTTCTTTTACATCGGCTCTTCAGAGAAAATAAGGGATATTTTAAAAAGTGGCCATTAAAATTTCAAACAGATTGTAGGCTGTGCCTTTCTGACTCCTGTTCTCACATTTTGTGGGGACAGACAGGGTGTCGTTATGCGTAGTGTTAATATTGACATGAATTTGGGGTGAATAATTAGAGAAAAAAATTGTCAAATGAAAAAGTAAAACATATGCTGCAACCGTTTTTCTTGTCTAATGCAAGGCCATTTGCTATTGTCTAGTGTATGCCTAGTTCTCTCTGAGGATGATCAACTGATTTATATATAATATTGTTGTTGAATGTGCAGTGTGGTGTGAATGTGAAACATCAAGAGTACTTTGCAGATAGCCCTTCAACTGGGATGGATCCTGCTTCAAGAGATGAATGAGCTGATGATCAAGTTGATCTGTATAACAATTTCTTCAATGTTTTTATATTTAAGCCCCTTAACACATTTTGCTTTGTTTTCAAACTTGCCCTTTTTAGTCATGCCTATTGTTTTTTTTTCTCTTTAAACCATGGAGTTTTTATTATAGGTAGCTGCTGTCTACCTATTAGCCCATCTTCTTGTAAAAATAGTAGGTTTTTATCTATTTGATGATCAAGTCCCTCATAAAAAGTGGAAATCTTTTCTTCTCTTGCTTCGCTATTTGTTTATTTTTATTTGATGATCAAGTCCCACCGTTGAAAATTTAAATAATGTAACAATAAAAGATATAGACATATATGATTAAATCTCAAGAATAAATTAAGTTGAAAATATATCTGCCCTTCCAAAGATGCTGCGAAACTAAAGCATGTGCAAATCTATCTGAAGCTGCTAGAATATGAGTGGATCCTGCTAGAGCATGCATTGCTTTCCATAGTCACTCTTACCTAGAAAGGATGGAGAAGGGAAAGAGATAATTGTGGATTCTCTTTTTTTATGTGCATTCTTATTGACTTGCTTTTATTTTGAAAATTTTATTTTTGAGAAAAAGTTGGAAGTCACCATTTATTTATTTTAAAGGAAAAACAAAATAAGAAAGAAAATCTCGTGTGACTCCTTATTTAGAAAATGTGTGTTTGCAAGAACCGAGTTTGGATTTGAGAATCAGATAACCTATTGAGAAGGTATGATGATTAGCTATAACACCCCTCTAAACTTGTATACATATCATTTGTACTAAATGAATTAAAACAATTGTGACAATTAATTAATTAATCATGGATAACAAAATTAAGGATACAAATTAATATGTAGGAAAATGACGATAAAATCAAATTATAAAAATATACAAGGTAAATGGCATAAGAATTATACAAATCAATTCATTAAACTAAATAAAAAATTTCAAAAATTAGTTTTTCAAGAAATTTCAAAGAAGTTTATTAAAAACAATTTTGAATTAATGACTTCAATTTATTTATTTATTTTTTAAAAAGTTTCAATTTATTTTGAACAAGAGATTTGATTCAATTTTCAAGAATGTCATTTACTCTCATTGTTTAAAAAATTCATTAAAAAAATCAATATGGTTTTATTCACAATAAAAAGAATTTTTATTTATTTTGCTATAAGTAAGAGGAATTTTTACAATCTTATTTACAAAAGTATTTCAAAGAAAAATGATTTGTACAAAATAATTTTTTTTAAAAAAAAGTTTTTTATAACTTTATTTGCAAAAAGGATTTTTTTTTATTTAAATAAAGACTTCCATAGCTTTATTTACAAATATTAGCCCTAGGGTTCTTCTAATCAAGTTTTGATGATAACAAACCATGATTTAGTTACTAATTGGTTTGAATTATAAAGAATTTAAGGTATTAATTTGGAATTTCATCAAATGACCTAATGGATGCAAGATCAAAACCTTTGGAAGACCTTTAATAATAGGAAACATATGTAAGATGAATGCATAGGTGCACTTAGGATTTACATATCGTTTCATGCATATTTGAAAAACTCCTTTTATTCTTTAAAGTTACAGTTTCATTAAAACCCGAGTTTTATCAAATGAACCTTAAGCAAATCACTTCAAAATTGGCATACTAATTTACCTAAAGACCTTGCTTAAGTGTTAGAAGAGAAAAGAACAGAAAATGATAGGTTTTTGGGTAAAAAATGATGAACTGGTCGAGGCATTGGCCAACCGGCTCAACCGGCTAGGATACCGGTTGACCGGTTTCCTCTTCTTGATCGAGGTCTGGTCGAGAGGAGCAAAAAACACACTCTCTTCTAGTAGCCTTTTCTTTCCGGTTGAGGTATTTGCCTTCCCGGTCAAGGTTCGGTGGAGGGTAACGGTCACCTGCCAAGCATTAAATGCTCCAACAGCTAGTGAACCGATCGACCCCCAACTTGGCCGGTTGAGGTTGCTGTTTGGTTTTCTTGGCTTCCGAGGTTAAAAACCTATAAATAGAGAGCTCCATTTCATTTATGAGCAAGAGAACACTTGCATTTATTTGTTTACCTACTTGTTCTTGTCTTAAAAACTCTCATTTATTTTCTTAGTGCATTAAATCCCATTTGCATATCCTTTAGTGCACCCTTGTGATTCATCCTAGCCTTGAGTTGTATTTGAGCTAGGTTGAGAGATTTATTCTTGTTAATTGAGTGTTAAAGCCTTTAAGTGAGTTGAAACTTGAAGAGATTGTGTAAGAGTCCACTAGAGTCAGAATCCAAGTGTAAAAGTGATTATAAGCTTGGTTGAAGCTTCAAGTTAGTGGAATCCTCACTTGGTTAGAAGCTTGAGGAGAGTGGACGTAGGCAAGGAAGTGTCGAACCACTATAAAATCTGAGTTTGATTTCTCTAACTCTATCTCTCTATATTTGCTTCTTTTGTGCTTAAATTTGCTGTGTTTAATTTTTTTTTTTTTTAAATAAAACCCAATTCACTCCCCTCTTGAGTGTTTTTTTCATTTAAGATTAACCTTTATTTTCTTAACAAAAATATTAAAATTCAATCCAATTTTATTAATAATAAAGAAAAATTATTAATATGAAAGTGAATTTTTATAAAATTATTTACAAAAGTTTCTTAAAGCCTTTTTATTTATAAAAAAAATATTTATTATTTGATTTTATCAAAAAAACAATTATTGAAGAAGATATTTTATCTTTCTTTGATTTAAAGGAAAGTTTTTCAATTTTATTAGAACTTAAAAAAATAAATCTTCAATTCTATTTGTCTTTACATATTTGGATTATATATATATATATATATATAATAAAACCAATTTTTCATACTTCATGAAATCATCCCCTTTGATTTTCCTATTTGATTTTTCAATTTAATTTTTGTTTTCTTTTAAAAGGACTTTATTTGCTTGAAAAATAAGTTTACACTTTGGCAATTTTAGCTAAGAGTTTGATTTTCTTTTATTATTAGAAAAAATACTTACAAATTATTTAGAAAAAGAATTTGTATGTATAAAAAAAAATCTTTTCGCAATTTTATCCAAGAAAAAAGGAATTTTGTTTGACTTTTTATTAAAAAGGAATTTATATTGAACTTTACATTTTTTTTATAAAAAAAAATTTATAATTTTATTTTTCCCTAACTTAAAAGATTTTTTTTCTAATTTTATTTAAAAAGATAGCTTTGCCTTAAAAAGAATAATAATAATAATTAAATAAATAAAATTGTGAGTTTACCTAAAAAGTTGAATTTTGATTTGCTTTTATTAAACATAGATTTTTACAATTCCATTTACAAAACCAATCCAATTCAATTTATTTAAAAACATTTTTTTTACAACTTTTATTTAGATAATGGATTTTTACGTTTTTTTTTTAACTTCAAAAAGGCTATTTATAACCTTTATTGAGGAAATTGAATTTTATGAATTTATTAATAAATGATATTTAAATTAAACTTTTATGGGCCAAATTTTTTTTTTTAAAGTTTTATTTTAAAAAACGATTTTTTCAAATTCATTTACATATTCCAAAATAATCGTTACAACTGTTATTTAAATAAACATCTCAACCCTTGTAAAAAAGAAAAAAAAACTCATAGGAAATACAAAGATAGTAGAGTAGAGATAAACAAAAAGCTATTCATTTTTTTTTTTTTTATCCCAAATAAAAAAACAAGTCTTCCATCAATCCCAACCCATGCCCTATCTTCAACTGCACCAACAGCCCACCAACAGCCCCCAACCAACATATTGTGCCCCTCTGCCTCTTCTTGTCCTCATAGATAATGCTAGAATACAACCTAATAACAAGGAAACCGAATATGAATAAATTTCAATAGCCCAAATCATAATACATAAAGCCCGATACAAAGAAACAACTTGAATCAACAAAACCCAAATAAAATAAATGCACCAAACATAAGTCCAAGTAAACGAAATTCTAGCCAAAATCCATAAATGAATACTGTAGAAATAAAATAAAATAAAACAAAAACTTGCCTATCTCCCAAAATCGTGAACAGATGTAATAATGGGATATCAGTGGCCATGGGAAGCGACAATGGAAAAATGGAGGTTGTCGTCGTCGTCGGAGATAGAAAGATGCATGGTATCGATGCACGGTGGAGGAAATGGGTGTAAGGGAGGAAAGTGCAAGAAAGAAAGAGATAAAGAGAGAGAAAATGATGGAGAAACTGAGCGAAGAAAAGTGGAAGTTGGCTATCGGTGGTGACTGGTTATCATCGGCGATGACACGTGGAGCGATGTTGTGGATGGAAAGAGAAAAGAGAAATGAAAGAAGAAATAAGGAGAAAAATAAAAATGGGTTGTGAAGAGAATAGAAGAAAATAAAGAAAATAAAAAAGAAGAAGAAGTTGATGAGAGAATCGTGGGTCGGTAAAATGTAAGAAAGAAATGGAGATAAATGAGGTGATAGATGGATTAGCTATTTAGGGTTTGAAAAAGTCAACAAGAGATATGAATTGTTAGGATGATGCCACAAATGGAAGGTTGAGATTGATTCTTTAAAAGTGATGAATATGGGCATGAGAAATGGGTAGAAAATCAAGAAGAACAAGCCTAAAACTAAATAACTAAAAGTCCTAAACAATAAATAAATAAAATAAACAAAAGTAAAAATAAATGAATAAATAAATAAACATGAGACAAATTTTTGGGTATACAAATATGCTCCTCTTCGATAGAGTTCACGAGTGGAAGGAATCTGAGGGATGGAGTGGGATGAAAGTGTGAACAATGAGTGAAATGAAGTGAACTCTACTAAAGAACAAGAGAGACCCCAAAAGTGTCCTAGTGGAACACGATCTCACTCAAACTAAAACAAGAACAAAGGGGCTTTAAAATCCTAAAATGAAGTAACAAAAACGGATTAGGCAAGAAAATGCAATTGTTAAGGTGCCTCTAAAGTTACTCTATGGATTCAGAACTCCTTTAAAAGGTCTCCAAAAGTGGTAAAATGATCAATGTCAGGATCGAGTAGTAGCCGAACCACCTAGGAGCATAGGAATGAACACATACAGAAGGAAAACTACATGCACTCTATATAAGGACATGGGGTGTAGGGGTACCAACAATATGATCAAGACACATGCTATGAGCTCAAAAGGCTATAACATGCACAAAGGAAGAGGAAAAACTCCAAAATAGCATGATGAAGAAGTTAGAAACACATATGCAACAAAGTGAGAAGTAGGATGGAATATGAAGTTGTGAGGACAAGGTGTGTAAAGACTAAAGTCACCAATATATAAGGAAAAGGATGTGACACAGTCATAATGATCAAAATCACCAAACTGAGGAAAATGACGAGATGTGGTTGTAATGATCAAAATCTCCTAGAACCAAAGCAAAGACGAGACACGGTCACAATGATTGAGATCACCTAAAATTGAGGAAAAGATCGAGACGCGGTTACCATGATTGAAATCACCTAAAATAGATGGGATGCGTTCGCCATGACCAAAATCACCTAAAATAGAAGGGACGCGATTGCTAAGACCAAAATCACCAAATTGAAGGAAGAAATGGACGCGGTTGCAATGACCCAAATCACCAAATTGAAGGAAAGAATGGGACACGGTTGCAATGACCAAAATCACCTAAAACAAATGGGATGTGGTTGTCATGACCAAAATCACCTAAAAATGAGGGAAATGATGGGACGCGGTCACCATGATTGAAATCACCTGAAACAGATAGGACGCGATCACCATAACTGAAATCACCTAAAATAGATGGGACGTGGTTGCAATAACTGAAGTCACCTAAAACAAACAGGATGCGGTTGCCCCAAAATCAACTAAAACAGATGAGACATAGTCACCATGATCAAAATCACCTAAATTTTTTGAACCCTAACCTTTGCCTTGTCTTCTTCTACATCTTGAAAACCTAAATCCTTCAAAATGTAGCCTCATTTTCATAAATATCCCCACAATCTTAACAATCCTGTGAAACCTAACCCTAAACACTTCTCGTGAGAACTCGATGGCACAAATTGAATGATGAAGGAGACCAAATATACTCATTTGTTTTTTTCATTGACATCATTAGGTAATTTTTACCCGAAAACACTAGTTTCATCATATTTCAAGAAATCTTCATATTAAGTGTCGTTTGTTCACTTTTCCGAAATAATAGATAGACATATTGCTCTATTTATGCAAGTGTGAATATTATTTGTGGATGGGTTATTCTGCAAGTATAATTGTGTTGATGATTTTTAAGGGTCACTTTTTTTTTTATTTGTTTATTTGTTTTATTTGTTTTTTTTTTTTAAAGATTTGGGGATTTGGTTGATCTATTTTTTTTATTTTTATTGATTTTGATTTTGGGGATTTTTGTAACTTCCACTAACATATATATATTTAGTTAGATTTGTGGACCTGTATTTTTCACATGCATCCCCACTAGAATGGCGAGACTTGCTTTTTAAGGTGAAAAATTGTATTTTATAAAAAACTGGAGTCACCACTTATTTTTACTTTTTTTTTTCAAAGGGAAAATAAAATAAGAAACTAAAACCCTAAAAAAATGACTTCTTAAACTTTTGAAAAAACACATCTTTGAAAAACCCAAGTCTAGGTCCAAGGATCAGGTTACCTATCAGGAAGGTACCTTAAAAAGGTAGCACCCATCAAAACCCTAAAAACATGTCTCTACTGACTAGGTTGAGGAAAGCATGACAATTAATCAATAGATCAAGGATAATAAGAAAAAACAAAGGTGATTTTTTCTAAGGCGAAGCAACATGCTATTCATAATAAAAACAAACATACCAAAAGAAACACTCATAAGAAAAGGGGATTGGCGTACCTGAGTTGCGTCCCAAAGTGCTTTCATGAAAACATCAAAGGTTAGTTTAACAAATAATACAATACTCAACAAACATTTCATCTTATTCAAGGCATCAAGCAACAACCAAAGCAATTAAAACAATATCATGCATGAGAAAGTCCACAAAATGCATATTGACAAAATTAAAGAAGTAGAAAGTGCAAAGGACGCACCTAAATAGCATACACAACCCACAATGCGCTTGCATTTAGCCAGAAAAAAGTTAACTTACAAGAATTAATAATTAACATGATTTAAACCTCATATCCTACATGATGTATTACAACTTAAAGTAAAAGTTTTGAAGTTCATATTTCCAACAAACATGCAATTACCAAATGAAACCATATAAAATACCAAAAATGATCCTAAGACTTAAATAAAAACTTATCTATCCTATATGACATGTTTATAACACATAACCAAGGTTAGGTTAATTTACAAATGAAATAAAGATGTCAAAATGGTAACTTATTTCAAATACTCAACAAACTCATAAAGAGACCTTCACAAGAAAAATCCTAAATAAATATCCAAAAGCAATATCTCATCATGGAAAAAATCATACAACAACCTCATCATGTCTATATTACATAACATAAGCCAAAAAGTCAAGTCAAGATATGCTAAATAGCTTCAGAATAAATAACGTGTTTAGTACAAAATCATCAACATGCAGTCAGAATAGGATTGTTTATATTATCTAATATAAATTACAATTTTTGAACATGAACTAATTAGTGTTGGATTAATTAAACTAATTAACTAATAAAAATATACTATAAACTAGAATAAGGTGAATCAATAATTCAAATTGACAAGCATAAAATATAGATATAATAAAGTGAGAATATATTAAACTAATTAGATGAAAATCTGGCAAACTCATGAACCCAAATTTGATCAATTAGGAAATAGAAATTAACATACCTGTAGCATGGATACAATGGAATGAGATCAATTAAATTTATTTGCCAATATTCTAAAAAAACATATGTACTCGAATAGGATCTAAATCTAAGACCAAACAAAACTCAAACGTTCTCAATCTAATGCAATGAAATGAAAATTAAAATTTAATAGAGATCAAATCATTTTGTAATGGGTCAAAGTTAAATATAAATGAAATTCATGCTTCTACACTTTGATAAAACAAATCCAAACTGAAACTAGTTAAAAAAAAATCAAAACCACCCAACCTGACACAATGAATCCAAACTGAAATGAAACCAAACTTTAACTTTTCCAAAGAAACCCCATATAAAAGGATTAACTTACCTAGCCGGCTATGGTGCTACAAAGCAAACCAAATGGTGCGCGACTAATGTGGTGAGGTGTGGGCAGATGGCAACTAGTTGTAGCGTGAAGATGGTTATCTGAAAACCAGCGAGGTGAAGATGTGGGTGTAGTGTTTAGATAACGGAACTGGTGTGCTGGTGCAAATCTCCAATGACGGTGATGCGTTCTCCTTCTAGATATGGAGATGGTGCTACCGGAAAGAATTGTGAAGTGGAGGTTAGTTACGGCGTGAGAGAAAATGGTGCTTTGGCGAGGTGTGGAGGAATAGAGAGAAGAATAAGAGGAGGATGACGTAGAGTCCACCAGCACTGAGGGGAAGGGAAAGTTCAAGTTCACGTTGTCATCGTCGGGTTCGAGCGGCGACCAGACGGATCCAAACCTGTCGTTGTCTCCCTATGATGATTTGTTCTTCAAAGGGAGACTCGTGCCAATTGAGCCTTTCTTGCTTGTTTTCAACTCCTTTGAACCTAACTCCAAGGGAAATCAGTTTTCGATTTCCTTGTTGAAGTCGGCCACTTAAGGTGGCCTTGTGGGCCGCTATCACTGGAGAAAAGAAGGTGGCTATGAGGCGTCAACCCTTCTCATGCAGTCCATGCAGCTGCCACTTAACAATAGAAAAAACCGCCTAGAGAACTTCTCCAAAATCTGTTGAATTTGCTTCCGAAAATCCCTAGAAAGCCTCACCAAAATCCGAACCTATGTGGACCTTCCTTCTAAAAAAAATGGTGCCTCCCTCTCAATCTTCTATCCCCCCCAAAAGAGCACCAACCTGTGTCTCCCATTCCAAGTCACCTCAAATCTCTTTCCTTTATCTGCCAAGAATCACTCTCCATCAAAACCAATGTCCTCCATTGCCCAATAAACTGAAAGGAACCCTAGCTTTCAAGACCCACCCGGTCATTTTCTTATGACATTCATATCGAATGAACCCACAGTTTTAGAACATATTTGTTGACCCCCCAAACTAGCATTCGCCTAATCCTCTCCACTCTTTCTATTGCACCGAATATCCTTTCTTTTCATGCCCCCAATCACCTTTTTCAAAAATAGCATGATCAATTCCCATGAGCGTCCTCTGTACCCCTTCCCATTGAGTCCACCAACATGAAAAGACCACTCACAAGTCCGGAGAGAGCCAACAATCATCTACTCAGTCCAACACGATCAAAACTTTTTTTCTTGAACCCAATCCTCATTCCGCCCACATTCACACTGAATCTTTCCTTTTCACATGCCATACAACTTTGGTAATTTACTGTTTCAGCAAAAAGATGACATAATTCCCTGTCCTTCCATGCTAGTGGGCTGATGAGATTGCACCTTTTATGCTAGTCACGACTGTATTTTCTTTTCTTCCTTTATAGGTGGTGCCTCCTATGGTAAGTGGCATCCACACATCTTCAACTTCCATTATTCAGTCATATTCTATTCAAACAAAAAGCATTAAATTCTTCATGAATCAACCCGCATTCGTCCTTGAATTTCCTCCTATATCGGGCTACCACTCCCAATGTATGCACTTTGAATATTCCACCAAGATGCAACCCCACGTGATTTCCTTCAATCTTTCTATTGGTGGACTTACCTACAAAATTTCAAAGTCAATAAATAAAATAAAATAAAACAATAATAATAATGATAATAATACTAATAATAAAAATGAGTAAATAATAATACTAATAATAATGATAATAATAATAATAATAATAATAATAATAAAACATTTAAACAAAATTATTAAATTAACATAGATAAGTAAGGACAAACATTACGGAAAAGTGACAAAATAATAGGAAAATAAAATAAAGGAAGAAATAGACAAGATAACAAACAAAAATAAAGAAGTAAAAAGTCAAGTTATGTGCTTTTACCAAAAAAACGAGCCATGCAAGTCATGCAAGCCATGTGAGATATGCAAGATATGCCAAAAATGTGACCTAATCAAAACTAGGTAAACCTAAGTGGGCCTAAGGTGGTGCTTAATGGGCCAAGTGCGTCTAAATGGGCCTAGGGTGCCTAAATGGGCCTCAGGTGGTGCCTAATGGGTCAAGTGCGTCTAGATGGGCCTAGGGTGCCTAAGTGAGCCTAAGGTGGTGCCTAATGAGCTAAGGTGGTGCCTAATGGTTCAAGTGCATTCAAATGGGCCTAGGGTGCCTAAGTGGGCCTAAGGTGGTGCCTAATGGGCCAAACGCATCTAAATGGACCTAACAAGAAAGGAAAAAAAAATAAAAACCTAAGTCTAAATTAAGGCTGCCTAGAATCACAATGGGGTAAGATGAGTCCCTCAACCAAAGTCTCAAAGGTGGCTTAGAAAAAATAAGCTACATGAACAATAATGGGCCACTAGGGAATTGTTGTAAAGTACCAAGCGAACACGTAATAGGATATGTGCTAGTAGGACAAAATGGAGGGTCTACAAATATGCCCCTTTTCAGTAGAGATCACGAGTGTAGGGAATGTGATTAAAAATACGAATAGTGACTGGAATGAAGTGAACTATACCGAAGAACTAAAAGAAAAAGACTAGAGATTTTGTCCTAGCACATGACGAGAGAACCTTGGAACATGAGGTCACAATTACAAAAATGGAAAAACTCTATGTTGTGAGCTTAAGGCTCTACGTGGAAAGAATGACTCTAGGTCATAGATGAAATGATCGACTCTGGGTCGTGAGCTTAAGGCTCTACATGGAAAGAATGACTCTGGGTCATAGATGAAATGATCAACTCTGGATCATGAGCTCAGGGCTGTAACTAGAAAGAGTGACTCTGGGTCATAGGTGAAATGAACGACTCTAGGTCATGAGCTTAGGGCTTTAAATGAAAAGATTGACTTTGGGTCATAAATAAGAAGAATGACTCTAGGTCGAGAGCTCATGACTCTAAATGGAAAGAATGACTCTGGGTCATGAATGAGAAGAACGACTCTGGGTCGTGAGCTCAGGGCTCTAAATGGAAAGAATGAATCTGGGTCATGAATAAGAAAAAAGACTCTGGGTCGTGAGCTCAGGGCTCTAAATGGAAAGAATGACTCTAGGTCATGAATAAGAAGAACGACTCTAGGTCATGAGCTCAGGGCTCTAAATGGAAAGAATGACTTTGGGTCATAAATAAGAAAAGTGACTTTGGGTAGTGAGCTCAGGGCTCTAAATGGAAAGAATGACTTTAGGTCATGAATGAGAAGAACGACTCTGGGTCGTGAGCTTAAGACTCTAAATGGAAAGAATGACTCTGGGTCATAAATAAGAAAAACGACTTTGGGTCGTGAGCTCAGGGCTCTAAATGGAAAGAATGACTCTGGGTCATGAATGAGAAGAATGACTCTGGGTTGTGAGCTCAAGACTCTAAATGGAAAGAATGACTTTGGGTCATAAATAAGAAAAACGACTTTGGGTTGTGAACTCATAGCTCTAAATGAAAAGAATAACTCTAGGTCATGAATAAGAAAAACGACTCTGGGTCGTGAGCTCAGGGCTCTAAATGGAAAGAATGACTTTGGGTCATAAATGAGAAGAACGACTTTGGGTCGTGAGCTCAGGGCTCTAAATGGAAAGAATGACTTTGGGTCATAAATGAGAATAACGACTCTAGGTTGAGATCTTAGGGCTCTATATGGAAAGAATGACTCTGGGTCATGAATGAGAAGAACGGCTCTTGGTCGTGAGCTTAGGGCTCTAAATGGAAAGAATGACTCTAGGTCATATAGGCTCAAGGCTTAAAATGAACTAAATAGTGAAAACTGACTCGAAAGCGGATATGAATGAGACGAGATTAGAGCTGTAGACTCCAACGCCAACGGTCGGTCTAGTAGGCTTAGGAAAGGAAATATGCCCCAACATCCAGGGTACTCATATTTCTTGAACAACTAGTAAATCAATCCTTTGTTGAAATCAAAGAGTCAAAATTTAGTGCACCATAACAAAAACCTATGAAAAATTTCAAAGTGTGTACATCGCACTCTCTATGTGTCTCGAAAGATGTTATATAAAAAATTTTCAAAAATAAATCTCTAAGTGTGTACATTGCAACTTATCTAAAAAAATCTCAAAGTGCACAAGATACTGCTCATCTAGATAACCTAATCTGTAAGGTAGATATGATGAAAACAATCTATCACATAAACATCCGACTAAAGAACCTATCAATGCTCCTCTGGTGAAACCTAATGTCATCCATCTCTATCTCAACAAAATCTTGTAGGAAGGTCCTGATGTCATAAATCATCAGAAGTCCCAGACTAGTGCTCAGTCTGAAATCAAGTTGGCAGTTGCTTCAATCTCAAGAATACTTAAAGAAAATGGGGAAATATGCCCCAGTATAAGATCTGATATCAAAATCATGAGGTAAACAATCAACAATGATCATCTATCTATGCATTGCTGCCCGAACACAATCTCATCATGGAAAGGGGAATATGCCCTAGTATCATTTGATATACAATAAAGAATCTATCAGAAAAAACATCTCTATAACCATAAATAGGGGTAGCTATACCTTCCAACAACAACTAGGAACCTAAGAGAAAATGGGAAATATGCCCCACTGTGGATATCTAATGCAGGACAAAAGGATGAATTTGATATCATTAATGAACCACCTCCAAACTAAAAAATCCATCAAACATCAATATGCCAAGCAAGAGAGAGAAACCAAATGCTTCTAAAAGTATCTCCTATAAGAGAATACATAGTAACGACTATACTTCAACCAATCTACAAAAGCCCGTCCAAGTGAAAACTGTCAAAGATAACGTTTGATCTCATGGCCTCAGGGTGGTCTTAAGACACGGGACATAACGTAGGCCAGGGTGAAAATGCAAAGAAACGAAAGAAAAGTAGGCTTAAATACCCAATGATCAAACGCATACCCTCATGTGTAGTGTACAACGCATAGGAGAATCTCATGAGCATGTGAACTTAAGAAGAGTAGATGAGAATGTTGATGGTGAAATGAGAAAGAAAGAGAAGTAGTAAAGCCATTAGTGGATCATGAAGAAAGGTGTCGAATCAGGAAGGTGTATAGGTGTTGGGATGGGACGAAAAAAAGAATGAATAGTAGGAAAGAAATGGTGAGAAATCAAATGAAAGCAATGAAAGGTAAAAAGAAATGATGAGCAACGCATATCAATACAATAAAGGTAAATCCTATCACCCATAATGGAGTAGTAAAGAAAACACTGATATGAAGATCTTAGTGAAAGGTTACTCAACTTTGACCCAAGAAACAAAAGATCTCATAAAACTCAAGACTCTCACAAAAAACTCTCATCTCTCCAACTGCATAATGAAAGTGGCTCATAGAGCGAAAAATGTCCTCATGGAAAACTCGTACAAACCCTCAATGATAAACCTAATAAACAAAACTCAAATAGAAACACATGCTCAATGGAGTAGGATATCAAATACAAACATATCACTAGGCTTTTTTTTTTTTTTTTTGTGTATGTATGCACATGCCCTGGTCATCAATAAATTGAACTCCAATGTGAAAAATACAAGGAATGAACAAACTCTCTCAAATCACTGATGAACACATGAAACCCATCCCATGAGACAACCTCTCGAGCTAAAATCTCTAAATAAAAGTTGAATGATGGAATGAAAGGAGTGGTACGATTACCCTCTATGCATAAATATATGAAGAATCATCATTCCAAGTGAAGAAAATATGAAATGTAGCAACCAATGATAAAAGCCAGGATTGAAGTAATGAAAAGTAACAAACAGGGTGATGAGGCGATAACAACGAGGATGAGAAAGATAAGCCTATAAGTCCAAAGCTCATGAGACTTTCCTAGTAAAGGGTAACTATTCATCAAAAAGACCCAACCCGAGTGTAGGAATGATAAACAGGGCTATAGAAAAGAAAAGGCTACAATATATCATATGAGGCTAAATGGGCTAGCAACGGTTTAATATATCAATAAAGGTGATAAGGTGTAAGGCTAACCGAAATGATGGCTACCCATCTTGCGACTATAATCTCAAACATAATACTTCTTCAACTGATCCACATTGGTAGGCTCTAAAAACTGGTTTTCATCTAAGTCGGTCAACCATGCAGCTTATTCTAGAGTTAACTCTCGAATAACATAAGGTCCACTCCAGCTAGGTTTGAACTTCTCCCTGGGGTCTCTAACTAAATCTCTGAGAATCCTCAAAACCAAATCCCCCTTCTATAATGGTCTAGGCTTAACCTGTTTCCTGAAGGCACAAGCCATCCTTCTCTGATAGGCTTGAACATGATCTATTGCTCTCAATCTCCTCTCATCTAAAAGGTTAAGCTAATCAAATCGAGCCTGGGCCCCATTTTGTCTCAGAAATTTGTTGCTCAAGGACTACTCTCAATGAACCTATCTCTGTCTCAACTAGCAAAACAACCTCCATACCATACATCAGAGAGTAAGGTGTAGCTCTTGTAGAGGTGCGAAAAGAGGTACGATATGCCCACAATGCAAAATGGAGTTTCTATGACCAATTTCGAGAGGTCTCAACCATCTTCCTCAAAATCCTCTTAATGTTCTTATTTATAGCCTCTACTGTCCCATTGGTCTGTGACCTGTATGTAGAAGATCTATGATGCTGGATGCCATACTTTTGCAACAAAGTGTCAACCTTAGCTCGAAAGTGTACCATTCTGTCTGAAATCAACTCATGTTGAACCCCATAACAACAGATGATGTGTAACCTAATGAAACCGAAAACTCTAGCATATGTCAACCTCGCATATGATGCAACTTCCACCCACTTGGTGAAATAATCTATGGCAACTAGGATGAATTCATGACCACTGGAAGATTTTGGTGAAATCTTCCCAATAATATCAATACCCTATACTGAAAACGACCATGGCGAAGTCAAAACGTGTAACTCTAGTGGAGGTGCATGAATGAGATCACCATGAATTTGACACTCTAGGCATTTTTGAACAAACTGACAACAATCTATCTCCATAGTAAACCAGAAATAACCCATCCTCATAATATTACGGGCTAGCATGTGCTCTCTCATGTGTGGACCAAAAACTACTGCATGAACCTCTCTCATTACTTGATCTACAGAAACTCGATCTAAACATAATAGAAGCATACCATCAGCTGATCGCCTATATAGGGTTTCTCCACAAATCACAAATCTAGTAGTCAATTGCCTCAGTGCCCTCCGATCCTTGGCTATGGCAACCTTTGGGTATGTGTAAGATCTAAGAAATTGATAAATGTCATGATACCAAGGTAGATCATCCTGGACCACTGTCTCTCAAATCAGACAATTGTAAGCGGGTGCAAATCTCGACTCAATCAGCAATGGACGTATAACCACATAAATCGGAAAGTCCATAGAAGAAGCTAAGGCATTAGCAAACTGGTTTTGCACTTTAGGCAAATGAGTGTATCTCAAGTCATCAAATCTCCTAACTAGTAACTCTAAATATGCATGATATGGCCTAAGCTTTACATCCTTAGTTCTCCAATCTCCCTGAATCTGTTTGAGTACTAGATTGGAGTCACCAAACACCTCCATTTGTCTAATACCCAACTCCAATGCAGTCTCTAGACCGAATATACATGCCTCATACTCAACAATGTTGTTCGTGGTGAGATGTTGATCTGAAAAACGCCAAACGAATTGACCTCAGAATATGATCACCCTAGGGGGATATCAACAAAACGCCTATCCTATACCCTAAGTGGTTGGCTGCACCATCGAAGTACATGCGCCAACCTGATAAACTAGTCATACCAATGAACTCCTTATATGGAAAATCATCATCAACTAGTCCACCCACAAATATCGGTAATGAGGCTAAGTGATCGACAACAATGTTTTCCTTAATAGACTTCTAAGAAACATACTGAATATCAAACTCAGTCAAAAGTACGAGTCATCTCATCAATCTACTAGTTAATGCGGGTCTGTCAAACAAATACCTCAATGGATCTAGGTGAGAAACCAAGTGCACTGAATACTTTGTCATGTAATGTCTCAATCTCCTGGTGGCCCAAACTAACGCTAAGTAAGACGCTCAATCATAACATATCTCGTCTCATACTCCAACATCCTCTTACTCAGATAGTAAATAGCTCGCTCTTTTCCTTAGTCATTAAGCTGAGCTAGCATACATCCCAAGACCATGTTTGAAACTGAAAAATACAAAAGAAGTGGATGTCACGGCATGGGAGGCACTAAAATAGGAGGAGAAAGCAAGTACTCCTAGATTTTCTCAAATGCAAGTTGTCAATCATCATTCCAAGTTGTTGGCTAGTTCTTCCTCAATAGATGAAAAATGGACTTACATATGTTTGTCAATCTGGTTATGAATCTACTGATGTACTATAACCTGCCCAGAAAACCCATGATCTCTTTCTCAGTCCTTAGCACAGGCATGTCAAGTATGGCTTTGATTTTATTTAGGTCAATCTCTATGCCCCGCTCACTGACCATATGCCCCAATAATTTCTCAGAAGTCACTCCAAATGTGCACTTCTTGGGATTTAGCCTCAATCTCAAATTTCGAATCCTTTCAAAGAACTTTTCTAGAGCCACTAAGTGATCTGCTCTGCCTCGAGATTTCACAATCATATCATCCACATAAACTTCAACATTCCTATGCATCATGTCATGAAACAAAGTAGTAGCGACCCTCTGATAAGTTTCTCCTGCATTCCTCAACCCAAATGGTATAACTCTATAATAGTAGGTACCGCACTCAGTAATAAAGGTTGTCTTCTCCATATCATCTGAAGCCATCAAAATTTGGTTATACCCTGAAAACCCATCCATGAAAGACAACATTGAATGGCCTATGGTGCTATCGACCAACAAATCAATATGTGGGAGAAGAAAGTCATCATTAGGGCCGGCTTTATTAAGGTCTCTGAAGGCAACACAAACTCTAACCTTGCCATCCCTTTTAGGAACAGGGACTAGTTAACCAACCACTCCGGATACTCAACCACTGATATAAATCCAACACTGAGTTGTTTCTGAATCTCCTCTTTCACCTATAGACTCCAACGTGGGTGCAATCACCTCAATTCTACTTGACCGGTTTGGCATGTGGTAAGATAGGCAAGTGGTGCTAGACTATAGAGGGATCAAGACCAGACATGTCCTCATAAGATCATGCGAAGACATCCAAGTATGACCTGAGTAAATGAATAAGTCTATCACTCTCGTCTGTAGATAGGAGTGAACCAATCTTCAACTCTTTAAGCTGATTCTCTGTGCTAAAATTAACAATCTCAACATCTCCTATAATAGGTGAAACTCTCTCATCTATGGGATTTGAGTCATGATCAAAAGAGTCTCTATTTGAATCGGGCAGCGCAATCTCATAATCTATATCAAATATATGTGGAGTGGGTGAGTAGGGTCTAGATATGTAAATACTATCACAAGAGACAAACAAATACTCGAAAATGCTCAAATCCATAGATGAAGAATAATAAACATCGTCAGAACGGGAGATGAATCCCGATAAAATGTCAAATGAAAGAAGTGGGTCCATAAAATCGGACGTTCCCTCAATAGAGCTAATAGTGCCCTCAAATAAGTCATCACCAACTGTAACATCCTCCATAAGCTCTGGAGTAAGAACTGTCTGGATCTCCTCGGTAACCTCGATAGTAGACACCCAAACAGATTGAATGATGAAACAGGCTCAGGCTGAACCATCTCGACAATCTAACTCATACTCATCATATCCATCTCATCTCGATACTTATCATGAGGAACAACTCCATCGGTCACCTTAGTAGGCTCAACGACTACTTCATAATCAGTAGTATCCTCTGGAAAGCACAGAGATAGAAAATCGGCTCGATATGGAGATGAAGGAGCAATCATCACTGAAACTAGTGTGCCAAAAGTATCATCTCCTAACCAAAAATGGTGAAGCTGATGTTGAAGCTCATCCACTCCATCTATATCAGTCACAGTGCCAAAATCCCCCATATGAGGATGAACCTCTAATCCTCTGATGAAGTAGTCTGTCAAGTTCATCTTATAAGAACGAACAAGATAATAAAATGGTGTGCAACTCAAATGGGCTCTCACACTTTCCCTATGTAGTCGCGTCATATACCTATAATCAGCCTCTGTAGGAACAAACCCAAGCCCAAATAGTGTATCATGATTAGTGGTAGCTACAAACTCCATGGGCCCATGTTGTCGTTGTCCTAACTCGATGATAGGCAAAAAGGCATACCCCTCATCATGTCAAGTACCACCGTACTATTATGTTGATCAAATGACATAGCTACGAAATATTTGCATAAGTCCTCAACCTCAAGGGTCTGCACCTCATCAAACGTAAACCCGGTAAAAAATAGACCATCCTCACTATGACTGATGTGAAGCACCGGCTCGGAAGAGGCAAACATATCTTTAGGAGACTGTAACATGATGACCTGCTTGTCATATATAAACTTCACCTTTTGATGAAGGGAAGATGGAATAACCCCAGCCCTATAAATCCAAGGTTGGCCCAATAGTAGGTTAAAGAACGTAGGAATCCTCAAAACCTGGAATAATGTGGAGAATGTAGCCGGACCAATCAACAACTCTATCATCAAGGTACCCACGACCTTTCCCTTAGTACTATCATATGCTCTAACCATTTGTGTAAAGAGACCAAATTTTGAAGATGCATAACCAAGGGCAATAGTGGTAGCTAATGGGCAGACGTTCAAGGCCGAGCCATTATCCAACAGGACGGATGGAACTCTATGGCCTGAACAACCGACTATGATATATAAAGGGCATGTATGGTCTGAACCCTCGGGTGGCAAGTCATCATCTGAAAACACAATACATGTGGCCCTGTCGGCCGTCATCATATGAATCAACCCCTTTGGAGTAGTGGTGGTCTCAACACAGATCTAACTCAAGACTCGAATCAATGCATCTCTATGAGTACTAGAAGATGCTAACAAACTCCAAATAGATATGTGAGCTTGTGTACTCTGTAACTGCCTCAGTAGCTCATCATCTTCTCTCATAACCTCCTCATGAGAGATTACACCATCAAATGGCCTAGCTACTAGAGGTGAGGGCTGAGTTATTCTCCCACTATAGGTTACAATTTGTATATCTCTCCCCTCTGAATCATCATCATTTAGCCATAGGATAAACTGGACTGATAGGCCTTAACGTGCCTTAACGTGCCATAACTAATGGTGCGATATGAGTCAACTTATACGGTACCTAATCTGAAATCAAACTGAACGGTGTAGAAGTCTGGGAACCCATTGTGTTCACCTCATAACCATCATCCAAAACAATCAACTCTAACAATCCATCATCCCAACTCAGTATATGTATGATGTCATTCTCTACAAAATCTATGTGATGGATACCACCCGAGGGTGGTGGCACTGCATGTGTAGAGTGAGTTGCCCCAAGTTAACTAAACCCTGGTCTATCAAGTCCTGTATAGTGTGTCTGTGATTACTACCAAAAAATGCTATTTTGTAGACCTAATTATAATGGTTTTAAGCACCTTTGTGTAGTAATCATATTCATTTAACCCAATTAATTCATTAAGGTCCTTAGTAATTGGTTTTAACCATTTTGTGGCAAGTTTACATGTTTATATCAGCTTATGAATCAATTCAAGCATGCCAAATGATGGAGGAGCTATTTGGACAAGTTATGGCAAAGCTTTTGGAAGCTCAAATTCATGAAGAACCAAGCTTTGGAGCTCCATAGCCCTTTGCCAATGTCGTTCAAAGTATGCAAGGAGAAAAGCAAAGAGAAGCAAAAAGAAGCAAAGAGGAAAATAGAGGACAGCAGCTGCAGTCTTCTTTGGCACTTTTGGAGCACTTTCCGAAGTCCATTTTCTACATGCTATATACCATTTCAAAGCTCAGGAAGTCAAGAATCCAACGCTTCAAACCGTGTACGATTTGGAGCTGAAATGAGGAAGATATGGCCTTCGTAAGACAACTGCATCAAGCTGAGGGATAATTTTGCACGATGGAAATCAAGGTGCGAATTCCTCAGTCCAAAGTGTGGGAATTTCGCACACCTCAAACCAAAGTGCGAAATTGGAACTCCAACGTGCGAATTTTCCCCTGTTTCTGCCGACTCCACATGAGATCTTTTCTTTTAGATATTTTTGTATAAATTTCCATTCTTCTCCTTGTAATCCACCAATCATAAGATTTCTTAGCTAGGAAGGTTGGAAAAACTTCTCTATATATATTCCCTTGCATCCATTGTAAACGATATCGATCAATATATAGAATATACAGAGCCTTGCTTTGTTTTTCCTTCTCTTTCATTTTCATTTTCTTGCTAGCCAAACATTCTCTGAGATGTTTTCTCAGAGGATGAGTGACTAGGCTTTTTGTTTCTTGGGTGAAGGAAGCTAGGTGAAAAGTCCAGATGCAAAAGTGGAAAACTCTCGTGCTTTAAATACAGGTAGTTGGAGTTCCTTAGAATCACTTTGAATGGCCAATACATGGTAAGCTTCAGGTCTCTGTGGATGCTTATTGCTAGATCCATATCAGTCCATTAGTTATCATGTACGAGCCATTGGAAAGTGATTCAAGGGGAAGACCCATAGTGTCTAAAGCCATTAATGGAACTTGACTACCATTTCTATTGACTTTTTATGGATTAAATCTTCATTGTTAAATCTACACCGGTTTGGGAAATAACTATAGGTTAAATCCCCAATGCGAGGAGAAAAATCTGGAATTTCCCACGTTGCAATTGCCACTTGATCCTAGTAACCTGAAATCCCAAGAAACACCTTTCTTTCTAATTTATTTCTAGTTAATTTTAGTTACTTTATGTTAGGTTAGTTTAAAACCAAACCTTTTTCATTCAAACATCTTTATGTTTTCTTTTAAAGCTAACCTTGAAATGAAAAGGCACCAATTCATCTTTGAATTAATATCATTTGTGAAGTGAAAACCCATCCCAGTGAACGATCCTAGAACCACTATGCTATAGTAGCTTGGCTACTTTAGTAATAGTATTCAAGGTATAAATTTTGTTGATACACCTTTAAAGCTAAGCTACCATGAGTCGAATTAGTCTCAAAGTAGTGCAATGGTTCGTGTCATGCACTGGACCCTGATGGTAGGAACAATGTAAATCTATCCTGAAGCAAGGTGGTACGGGCCAGGGTACAGGCCTAGGAGCTAACTGAGTAAAAAAAACCACCTTCCATGAGCTTCTGGAAAGCTCGGCTCAAAGGCATACCTAGATGGGAGAAATGTCATGTCGGCCTATATACTAAAGGAATAGTGGCTTGTGGGGCTCGAAGCCGAGGGTATAAAGTAGGAGGTCTCTCTGAGACCTGTGCAGCAAAACCAGGCTCTTAGGTTGGGTGTAGGTATGTAGGAGTCATGGGCCTGGAAAGAGCGGGCGACCTATACTGAACATAACGCAGTGGGTAATAGGCTCCTGAAGTCTACCCAACTGTCTAATAGCATGTAAGAGGTCTCAATCCTATTGAATTGATAGTACCCACATCTCCTGGTCTTTGTCCTCCTGAGGACTTCTTCCCCTTTGAATCAGAAGGGGAAGACTTGGGCCACAATCCTCTAGCAATGCACTCCTCTATGCCATACAAAGCTTGTACCAAAGATCCAAAATCCGTATGGGGAAATCCCATCAAATGTCTAGCAAATCTAGGTTGTAAGCTCCTCAAAATCATACTAATTTGATTATTCTCTAAAGGACGATAAACAATCTGTGCAATCTTTTCCCTCCATCGGGAGATAAATGAAGTCACCGACTCCTCTGGTCCTTGACTCAAGGCCTCTAGCTCCCTCCTCGAGACATCAATGACGGTGTTAAACACAAACTGTCTCAAAAACTCTTGGGCCAAATCATCTTAGGTCCTACAGCATGAAACATCTAATGAAGTGAACCAACGCTATGTTGTACTACTCAAGGACATGGGGAAAAACATAATCAATTGGGCCTCATCCAACCCATGGGCCCTCATCATAGTACTGTATAGCCTCAAATGGATCTTAGGGCAACCTATGCCCGTATACTTCTCAATCTCCGGCATCCTAAACTAGGCCAGTAAACTGGCTACCAGTGCTTCATCAAAATCATCCCAACTGATAGCTCCATCTGAAATCCTCATTTGTCTCATCCTTTGCTCGAGTCTATCCATACGAGAGTGTGCGTCTTTTGAGGCTGGAATAGGTGCTAAGATAAGAAGTGGGGTAGTATCAGTCTGACTATGCAAAATATACGGTGCAAGGTGTGGAATCGACTGACTGAGTGAAGGAGGTGATGGTACCGCGGGGTCGTACTATGCGCCATCTTGAGACGGGATCTTCTAGGCCTGCTGCCTATCTATCTTCTAGTCGAGGCCAACTATAGACTCCTGAGTCGAAGCCACGACCGTAACAAACTAGTCAACGGTAACTACCTATGAGTCCATGTCTCTTTGATCTAATCTCTAGTCTGACTAATCTGATGCTCTGGTCAACCTACCTCTAACTCTAGTCCATGAAGGCGAATCCAGATTGGGCATGAAAAATACTCTTATAAACATGGAAACACTGGATTAGACGCGATACAAGGGTAGCTCTGTAGGAACCAACTAAAAGGTAATCAAGCATATAGTCCGGGCATACTCAAACTGATACACATTCTGATCACACCAAAATGAGACTATGGAGAGGGTAACCAAACCCAACTGTGACCAAGGCAGCTTTAAAGGTCCATAGATGCACCCACGTGTAGGAATGAGATTGGGTATAGGCTAACCTACAAGGTTGAAGTGGCTCTATAAGATAAAATAGTGGGTTAAAGGATCCCTAGCAGAAGGGATCGTATCCTCCGGCGGTACGTAACCCTCTGCACGCCTCCAAGGAAACAAGGTGCTTCCATGCAAGGTGGTGATCACCTTCACACATGCAATTCCTCGCTTTCCCAGAAGGTTTCTTAATGGTGAAGGCTCTCTCATATCTCATCACTCAAGGATAATCTAAAGTGCACAGTGAAGAATGTGGGTGCATCCGAAAAACCTAAGATCTAAAATATGATAGTGAACAAAGACAAACAATCATACAATCATGCAAGAGAAAGAGTTGTCATGCAACAAGTAGTCATGCGAAACAGATAAATATTAAACAATCAAAGTCCTATCTAACATATGTGAGTGTGAACCATGCTAGAATGAACAAAGTACTCAAGTGATCATTCAAGGCAATCATACATGTTAAGATAGCAAACCAAATCATCTTGCCTAAAAAAAATTGAGGTATCTTCTAATCAACCAATTAAACACCACATTCTCCTCAACTAGTGTTCAAGCTTGATCCTCAAAATCCCTAGTGGAGTTGCCAATTTGTGGACCCGCATTTTTCACGTGCGTCCTCACTCAATGGGCGAGACTCGCTTTATTGGTGAAAAATTAGTTTTAGAAAAGTCAGAGTCGCCACTTATTTTATTTTATTTTAAAAGGGAAAATAAAACAAGACAGAAAACCCTAAAGAAGTGACGCCATAGTTTTTTGGAAAAACTTGTCTTTGAAAAACTCGAGTCTAGGTCCGAGGATTAGGTTACCTATTGGGAAGATACCTCTATAAGATAGCACCCCTCTAAGCCCTACATAGATCTCTACTGACTAAGTTGAGGGAAATTAGGCAATTAATTGATTGATTAAAGGTACCAGGTAGACTAAGTGATTTCAAAAAATGGCATGCCAAACAAGAAAACCAATCACAATCATAAAGAAGATTTAAAGTGTGTACCTGAATTGCTTCTTAAGCATTATCTAAAACATCAAATTTAGTTTGAATAGCATATTACTTAACATGCATTTCATCAAAGATAACCAAACAAGTGTCAAGGCAATCAAGGACAACATTAAAACATGGATATAACTCATGATAACATACACATTCATAGAATTTTAGAGTTGGAGGGTGATAGAGGGCATACCTGGATAACATGGGTAACTTATAATGCGTTTCCACAAGATATGGGCCGGGTTAGATCAAAGTTATAATAACAATTAGTAAAGAAAAGAATCCTAGCATATTTGGTATCTAAATAACCTAGCAAAAATGATTAAGAGTATACAAAAACATCAATTATCACACAAGTCATATAGGCCAGTCTTTAATCAATAAACCAACAATAAATGATTATAAACGCATAAAATAACATATTCAAAGAGACCCAAATATAAAGATCCTAGAACACAAGTGATTACTACTCAAAAAGTGTTATTTTGTAACTTGTAATTAGCTCTTTTAAACACTTTTGAGTAGTAGTTATTACATTTTAATTCAATTAGCATATTAAGTACCTTTGCAATCATTTTTAATCAAATTGTGTAAGTTTTGGTGTTTTTGATAGTATTTTGATCACCAAAGCAATCCAAGATTGAGGAAAGTTCTATGGAATCCATGGCAAAGCAATTGGAAGCTCATTAACATGAAGAACCAAAGCTTTGAAGATTTATAATCCTTTGCCATAAGCAAATCATGAATGCAAGGAGGGAAAGCAAAGAGAGAAATCTAACATGAAGAATTCAAGAGGATAGCAACTGTTGGATACTTTTAGATCACTTTCTAGAGCTCATTTCATGCATACTATATGTCATTTCGAAGCTCGGGAAGTCATCAATCCAACGCTTCAAATAGTGTGCATATTGGAGTTGAAATGAAGAAGTTAGAGCCATTAGAAGCCGATCACACCAAGTTGAAGGCCAATTTTGCAGGCTGCGAAATCAGCCTTTGGCTGCGAAATGGTGTCCTTCAGCTTGCAAAATTTTGCAGCCATCTTGCACGCCTGCGAAATCCTCCTGAGTGCTTCTAGATATTTGCGACCGACATTTTTAGATTTTTTTTCTTCAGATATTTGATGTCTAAATCCCCATTCTCTCCTTGTAACCCACCAATCATAGGATTCCTTAGTTATTAAGTAAGAACAAAGGGTGAATAACCTCATATATATTGTTTTGTAATTTTTCATTACAGGAGATCTCGCCAGCTTGTTCTTAGAGACAACTTTTGTATAGTTTTGAAGGAAGTAAAATACAGAGCTTTGCTCTGCCTTACCTACTCAATTTGATTGTATTTTTCTTACTAGCCAAACAACCTCATAGGATGTTTCCTCAGAGAATGGTTGGCTAGAATTTTTGTTTCTTGGAGCTAAGGTAGCTAGGTAAGGTCCCGTGTGCAAGAATTGGTAGTTTTGTTGTTTCAACTGTTAATGAAGAGGAAGTGTGACCCGTTTATGGTTTCTATGTTTTTAGTTAACTTAAAACGCCTTCAATTCACCTGGGTCAACACTTGGTAAGGCAAGTGATCTCCGTCCATTGAGATGCACTAGTTTACCTCTTGCGAGCCTTTGGGAGGTGACTTGAAGGTAGGATTTTCTAGAATTGCCAACACTTGGTAAGCTTTTGGACTCTAAGGAGACATCCATTAGTTACCTCTTGCGAGCTTGAGAAGGGAAGTCCAAGGTTAATGATCACCTTCAATGGAAAATGCTAGGTGAGAGGCACGAGCCATTGCAAGATGCATCAGTGAGAGGGAATTAGTGCTGAAATCCATAAAAGGGAAGCATCTGTACAACACCGGTTAGAGAATTAACTACATGTTAATTCTCTAATGCGAGGAAAAGATTCAAGTGACCGGAGCTCTGTTTTTGCATGAGGAGCCTGACCCCAGTGATCCTAAAACTCCAAGGAACGTTTTTCTTCATAAGTAATTCCCATTACTTTCTTTTTAGTTAGCTTAAAACAAATCATTTTTCAGGCAAAGTTTATGTTTTCTTTTGAAGCTAACCTTGAAATGAAAAAGCACCAATTCAGCTTTGAATTGGTATCAGTTGTAAGTTGAAAACCCTTCCAGTGAATGATCCTAGAGCCACTATGCTATATTAGCTAAGGCTATCCTAGTGCATGGTGATATAGGTTATAAATTTTGTTGATTACTCCTGTCTGAGGACCAAACTCAAGGTACACCAGCTAGGCACGCGAATCAACAAGCTTACACTAAATTTAGAAAACTAAAACATGGAATTTTAAGAGTATAAATTAGCAAACAAATTAATGGAAACTAAATTTAAATAACTTAAGAATATTTTTATTATCCTTCAATTTAAATTAGTAAACCAACAACAATAAATTATAGAAACATGGAATGTCAAGATCAATGGGATACCTAAACAATAATTTTTAAAAGAAAATAAACTAAGCATAATATCTGCAAAGCAACTAAACTAATTGTCTTTAAAAAATAAATTAAACATGACATTAATGGAGTAACCAAACTAAATTAAAGTAAATTAAAAACAAATATGAAATTTCAAACATGGAATCAACTCTCTTAATAAATTAAAATTACTAAAATAAAATCTAAGCTTTAAAAAAATGAATTAATTACCAATTAAAGTAAATCTAAAACCAAATCTTCAACACATAGGATCAATTATATTAACAAACTAAAATTTTATAAGGACACTTAAACCTAAAGTTGAATTGAAAGCTAACCAAAACAGATTTTTAAAACTAGATCTTTAATCCATAGGATCGATTATATTATTAAATATAAATTATAATTTTTGAAATATGAACTAATTAGTGTCGGATTAATTAAACTAATTAACTAAAAAAGACTATAAACTAGAATAAGGTGAATCAAGAATTCAAATCGACAAGCATAAAATATAGATATAATAAAGTGAGAATCTATTAAACTAAATAGATGGAAATCTGACAAACTCATGAACCTAAATTTTATCATCTAGGAAATAGAAATTAACAGACCTGTAGCATGAATACAATGGAATGAGATCAATTACATTTATTTGCCAATATTCTAAAAAAACATATGTACTCGAATAGGATCTAAATCTAAGACCAAACAAAACTCAAACGTTCTCAATCTAATGCAATGAAATCAAAACTAAAATTTAATAAAGATCAAATCATTTTGTAATGGATCAAAGTTAAATATAAATGAAATTCATGCTTCCACACTTTGATAAAACAAATCCAAACTGAAACTACTTAAAAAAAAAAAATCAAAGCCATCCAACCTGACATAATGAATCCAAACTGAAATGAAACCAAACTTTAACTTTTCTAAAGAAACCCCATATAAAAGGATTAACTTACCTAGTCGGCTATGGTGCTACAAAGCAAACCGAATGGTGCACGGCTGATGTGGTGAGGTGTGGGTAGATGGCAACTAGTTGTAGCATGGAGATGGTTATCTGAAAACCGGCGAGGTGAAGATGTGGGTGTAGTGTTCAGATGACGGAACTGGCGTGTTGGTGCAAATCTCCAATGGCGGTGGTGCGTTCTCCTTCCAGTGATGGAAATGGTGCTGCCGGAGAGAATCGTGAAGTGAAAGTTGGTTACGACGTGAGAAAAGATGGTTCTTTAGCGAGGTGTGGAAGAATAAAAAGAGGAAGAAGAGGATGATGACGTAGAGTCCACTGGTATTAAGGGGAAGAGGGAGTTCAAGTTCACGCTGTCGTTGTCGGGTTCGAGCGAAGACCAGACGAATCCGAACCTGTTGCTATCTCTCTTTGATGATTTGTTCTTCAAAGGGAGGCTTGTGCCAATTGAGTCTTCCTCATTTGTTTTCAACTCCTCTAAACCTAACTCTAAGGGAAATCATTTTTCGGTTTCCTTGTTGAAGTCGGCCACTTAAGGTGGCCTTGTGGGTTGCTATCACCGGAGGAAAGAAGGTGGCTATGAGGCGTCAACCCTCCTCATGCAATTGATTACTACCAAAAAGTGTTATTTTGTAGACCTAATTATAATGGTTTTAAGCACCTTTGAGTAGTAATCATATTCATTTAACCCAATTAATTCATTAAGGTCCTTAGTAATTGGTTTTAACCATTTTGTGGCAAGTTTACATGTTTTTATCAGCTTATGAATCAATTCAAGCATGCCAAATGATGGAGGAGCTACTTGGACAAGTTATGGCAAAGCTTTTGGAAGCTCAAATTCATGAAGAACCAAGCTTTGGAGCTCCATAGCCCTTTGCCAAAGTCATTCAAAGTATGCAAGGAAAGAACAATGGAGAAGAGGAAAGCAAAGTGAAAAAATCAGAGCACAGCAGCTGCAGTCTTCTTTCGCACTTTTGGAGTACTTCCCGAAGTCCATTTTTTACATTCTATATACCATTTCAAATATCTGGAAGTCAAGAATCCAACGCTTCAAACCGTGTACGATTTGGAGCTGAAATGAGGAAGATATGGCCTTCGGAAGCCAACTGCTCCAGGTTATGCGAAATTCGCATAACACCTTCAAAATTCGCATAACCCATGCGTGGTGCGAATTTTCCTCTGTTTTTGCCGACTCCACTTTAGATATTTTACTTTGTATTTTGTGATGTAATTTCCTTTCTTATCCTTGTAACTAACCAATCACAAGCTTTTGCTTTTGTAAAGACTATATAAGGGGTGGAAATCACCTCTTGAAATATATAGAATAATAGGTTACGTTTTACACTTAGAATAGATACAGAGCTCTCTCGTTTCTCTTTTCTCTTTACTATTTTATTTTCTTGGAAGCCAAACAGCCTCTGAGGGCTTTTCCTCAGAGGATGATTGGCTAAAACTTTTAGTTTCTCAAAGTATGGATGTTATGTGATGGCTTGGATGCAATCCCATGGAAATTTCTCGCACCCGGAAGGTAAGGTAGACGTTTTTCATTAAAGGTTCATTAAGGCAAAGTTTGGTTTTTATTTCCTTTGGACAACTTCCAACGACCAATACTTGATAAGCTTTTGGATTTCTATCCATTAGTTATCTCCTACGAGCTATTGGAAGGTGAGGTTTACAATTCCAAGTTTTGCATTAATCCGTTAGAACCAATTTCAATGGCCATTGAAAGGTGAGTTTATCACATGGAATGACTTTGAGTTGCCAATATTTGGTAAGCTTTTGGCTTTAGACCATTAGTTATCTCTTACGAGCCATTCAAAGGAAGTCTAAGGCGAATAACCATTGATGAAATTCACTACCATCTGTTTTGTCATTTTAAAGGATTAAAACTTGATTTGCTAAATCCATACCGGTTCGAGAAGCAAGCATCACCATAGTTGCAACCCCAACGCGAGGAGCCTATCCTAAGATTTCCAATTTGCATAAGAGCCTATCCTATCTTTGAGAAACTTGTTTTTACACCCTTTCATTTTAGTCTTTAATGTTAGCTTAGATTAGTTTAAATCTTTCTAAAACATTTACATCTTCTTTTAAAGCTAACATCCATAAGAAAATCACCTATTTTCCTAATTTGAATATCACTAGTGTTTGCGAAAACCCTTCCCAGTGAACGATCCTAGAACCACTATGCTATAGTAGCTTGGCTACTTTAGTAATAGTATTTAAGGTATAAATTTTGTTGATACGCCTTTAAAGCTAAGCTACCATGAGTCGCATCAGCAATCCATGCAGCTGCCACTTAACAACAACAAAAACCGCTTAGAGAATTCCTTCTCCAAAATCTACTGAATCTACTTTCGAAAATCCCTAGAAAGCCTCACTAAAATCCAAACCTGTGTGGACCTTCATTCTCCAAAAAAAATAGTGCCTCCCTCATGATCTTCTATCCCCCCAAAAGACCACCAGCTTTTGTCTCCTCTTCCAAGTCACCTCGAATCTCTTTCCTGTATCTGCCAAGAATCACCCTCCATAAAAACCAGCATCCTCCCATTGCCCAATCAACTGGAAAGAACCCTAGCTTTCAAGACCCACCCGACCGTTTTCTTGTGACATTCATATCGAATGAACCCATAGTTTCAGAACATATTTTTTTACCCCCCAAACTAGCATTTCCCTGATCCTCTTTTCTCCTTCTGTCGTACCAAATATCCTCTATTTTCATGCCCTCAATCACCTTTTTCAAAGCCAGCGTGATCCCTTCCCATGAGCATCCTCTGCACCCCTTCCCGTTGACTCCACCAACATGGAAAGACCATTCACCAGTCTGGAGAGAGCCAACAGTCATCTGCGTCAGTCGAACACGATCATAACTTTTTTTCTTGAACCCAACCCTCATTCCGTCCACATACACACTGAATATTTCATTTTCACATGCCATACAACTTTGTTAATTTACCGTTTCAACAAAAAGATGACATAATTCGCTGTCCTTCCATGCTAGTGGGTTGATGTGATTGCACCTTTTATGGTAGTCATGACTGTATTTTTTTTCTTCTCTTATGAGTGGTGCCTCATATGGTAAGTGGCAGCTACACATCTTCAACTTCCATTATTCGGCCATATTCTATTCAAACAAAAAGCATTAAATTCTTCATGAATCAACCCGCATTCATCCTTGAATTTCCTTATTATATCGGGCTGCCACTCCCAATGTATGCACTCTGAATATTCCACCAAGATGCAGTCGCACGTGATTTCCTTAAATCTTTCTATTGGTGGACTTACTTACAAAATTTCAAAATCAATAAATCAAAAAATAATAATAATAATAATAATAATAATAATGATAATAATAATAGTAATAATAATGATAATAACACTAATAATAGTAATAATAAAACATTTAAACAAAATTATTAAATTAACATAGATAAGTAAGGACAAGCATTATGGAAAAGTGACAAAATAATAGGAAAATAAAATAAAGGAAGAAATAGGCAAGATAATAAACAAAAATAACAAGTCGTGTGTTTTGCAAAAAAAAAAAAAAAAAAACGAGTCATGCAACTCATGCAAGCCATGTGAGATATGCAAGATATGCCAAAAAAGTGACCTAATCAAAACTAGGTAAACCTAAGTGGGCCTAAGGTGGTGCCTCATGGGCCAAGTGCATATAAATGGGTCTAAGTGGGCCTAAGGTGGTGCCTAATGGGCCAAGTGCATCAAAATGGGCCTAGGGAACCTAAGTGAGCCTAAGATGGTGCCTAATGGGCCAAGTGCATATAAATGGACCTAGGGTGCCTAAGTGGGCCTAAGGTGGTGCCTAATGGAACAAGTGCATCTAAATGGGCCTAACAAGGAAGGAAAAAAAACCTAAGTCTAAATTAAGGCTGCCTAGAATCACAATGGGGTCAGATGAGTCCCTTAACCAAAGTCTCAAAGGTGGCTTAGAAAAGATAAGCTACATGAACAGTAATGGGCCACTAGGGAATTGTTGTAAAGTACCAAGCGAATTAGGTAACAGGACATGTGCTAGTAGGACAAAATGGAGGGTTTACAAAGTGGCAGCCCATGAACTCCTAAAGAGAGTATTCTTTCCTTAAAACTCCATCATGAATATCCCTTCTCAAAAAATAATATCCAACCATGATCTTCCATTTTTTTTCTTGATATGCAGTTGTGGATTTCCCAAAATAATCTTATCCTTCCTAAAAAAAGTATTAGCCATCTTCAAGAGAATCCCACTCTAACTTGATCTTTTTTATGGCATGAATGTCATAACCTTACATTTCCTTTTTAAAAAAATTCAATATTGCCAAAGCATTACATATATGCATAGCCACCAAAGCCTCATGGAAAAATAAAAATTTAAAATAAGAAATCATGCAATTAAAATAATAATAATAATAATAATAAGAATAATAATAAATCATATGATATGTAAAAAAAAAAAAGAATCAAAATATCAATTCATGCAATTAAAAATCAAAATGTCAATCTCATGCAATTTTTTTAAAAAAAAAACAAAAGTATCAAACACATGGAATCAAAAATCAAGATACTAAATTAATGCAATAATAATTAAAAAAAATCAAAATGTAAATCTCACAACAACAAAAAATAAAAATTCATCTCATGCAATAAAAAATCAAAATGAATTCAAATGCTCACCTAATCTTGAAATCAAGTAATTTAACTCAAGAAAAAGCCTAAGTGAACTAAGTGAAACTATCCTAGGAAAGATCTAAGTGACTTAAGTGGGGAATTATCTAAAAGTGCTCTATCCTCAAAAGGTGTTTAAGTGACCTAGGGTTTGTCTAAATAGGCTCAATGTCTAAGGATGATCAGAAAAGTGTCTAAGTGACCTAGGGTGTGTCTAAATGTCCTTAAAGTGTACCTAAATGAGCTATCCTAAAAATGAAAAAGGAAAACCCCTAAATCTAACTCGAGGTTGCCAAATTCACAATAAGGGTTTAGATAAACCCCTCAACAAAGGGTCCTAGAAGGTGGCTCAAAAAAAGAAGCTATGTAAGTGTCAATGGGACACCAGGGTATTGGGAACCTCAAATCACTTCGTTTCCTATCCCTAGATCTTGTAGGATGCATACAACTATTCCTAGGACTCTCTAGATTTAACGCACCATATTAGGATAAAGATTAAGAGAAATATTATTCATACTTGTGATATGGATGTTCCTAGATCAAAATCCATCATATGAACAAGAAGCTTGAAGAGTTCGGAGGTCTCGTACACCTAAGATCTTCTGCTCGATGACTTGAACCATAGTCTTGGCACTTTAAAGTATGGGTACTGGAAGAGAGGAAGCTTTGACGCTCTCTTTCTTTCTCTCTAGAAGTGGAAGATGACTAACTAAAAGTCATTAGGAAACCCTAACCCATAAGAGGGTATTTATAGGATTGTCCACTAAGCTTAAATGACTTGAGTCCATTAAGGCTTGGGTCACCTAATCTAGCCTAAAATGAGTTTTAATTGATTAATTAACTACATAGGGTCATCTAATTAATCAATTAGCCCAATCCAGAGACCTTATTCATTTCCTCTGTGCAACCTTGCATAATTACCAAAACACCCTTATGCACAAGAATGAACCTAGAGCCAATCTAATCCTCATAAACCGTGCCATCATGATATATGAGCTTAGAGCGAGGAACCCTAGGACCCATAAGAGTACCGACTCCCATAGAATCCAATTTTGAATTTGATTCAACATTCCAATAAAGAGAATCAACTACACTTCAGTACCCTATATAAATAACAACAAGACAAAACTTGGGTCCGTGACTTATTATTCATTGCATGCAGACTCCCCATGAACTGGTGTCTATAATCTAACAAGGTAGTACTATAACCTATCATGATTACCTCTTAAATCCTTAAGTTACAAATCTAACTTATTATTTGATCAACTAACATACTCTAGATTCAAGAAGCATATGTCAAATTCTATTAAAGGAATTATTGTGACCATAGATTTCTTTATCACATGTCCTTTAGATAAGCCAATGGGACACATTGTCTCAATCCTATGAGATATCATAGTGCTTCTATTGAGAATACTTCTTGTTACTAGCCTCCATCAATAGTAATCCAATCCATAGGGATATATGACCACTTTAGGGTCTCATTCATAGGTCAAAGCCTTCTATTGATTTTGGCACAAACTCAATATCCTCTCAAGGTTGAGAGTCCATGTATTATAGTAGCTTGGTGAATCATGACAATTAATAGCCTTGCATCATGATTCACCACAAGTCCTGTCTAGTATGCATCACATACATTAATGCACTCACCATGGGAAACTCATCTCGACTACCAAGATAAGTCATCCATCTAATTAGGAAGTGGTGTACTATAGTCTTTACTGGATTGCCCAAATCTATTAACCAACTGTGGACAACTTATCTACTTACAAGGAACCCGTGACTTGTGTCTTTTGTGCAACTCCTAATGCACCCAAGTTATGTACAATGTAAGAGACATAGGTTGAATACTCAAATCAATGTTAATACAACAAGAGGATACCAAGGGAACAGTTAAGTCTAACTTTGTTACATTATGATTTGCTTTTGGGCTCAATTCCAACATACGGAACTAATACGAGTCAAAATAGAAGTACATGAAGACACCTAATGTCACATGTGCTAAGAGGACAAAAGGAGGAGTCTACAAGATTATGAAAGTTTTTTTTTCAAAACTATATATGTATTTCTTTTGGTTTTTCTAGTACATTTCGATTTATATTAGAATGTCCGACTTAGAAGAAACAGAGTGAGCACAATACCTTTGCTTTTGTATTAGTATGATGGTACTAAAGATATTTCAGCATAGATTGGTTTAGAGTTCACAATTTTCTTAAGGGGACTTACTAGACCAATTAAGTGGTGACCAACTTGCATGTGGGTGGGATAGGTTTTTCTTTTTTTTTCATTTGAGAAAAAAAAACAAGCCTAAGAATTCCAAATCCTACCTACACAAGCTTCAAATTTGATGTATGATAGCATATTGTAGCCCAAAAAGAAGCAATTGGTGATTATATTTGCATCGAAGTCATATGGGTAAAATACTAGAAAAGAGAATAACTTTAATGGAGTAAACACCTTGAGACTAGTTATGAGGGACACTATGCAAATCCTAAAAATTGAGTTACACAAATCTAGAAAGAGGGTTTGGTTCAAGTGTAGGAGTGAATTTTGAAACAAGCAATAAGATTTATTTTGTAGAAAAGAGAGAGGAAAAAGAGGACCAATCAGGTCATAGTACTAGAAACTCCCAAGGAGCCTCATTGAAGGCAGAGTTAAACTCAACTCTATAATCTATTTGTGTACATGAAGGAAATAAAATTTTCACTTTTAAGATAAGCATATACTATAGTCTGCCATATGAAAATACATTCTTTTCAATTCCCTTATTGCAAAAAAGGTAATTTTATTTTGACTAGTACCTTCAAGGCACATAATTGGAAATTGACTCATGCATGAAAACAACAAAATTAGCTCCTACAATAATAGAGTGCAGGATAGAAACAAGGTGGCCAAAATCTTTTTTTTTTCATGTACAATTTGTATAAGCATGAAATTATATTCCTTATGCACTACCTTCTTAAACCTTAGGTTCTAGCATTTTGCACCTTATGTATTGCGATTTGATACCTTATGTACTACCTTTTTCAACCTTAGGTTATACCATTTTGTATCTTAGTTTCTACATTTTTCAATGTTAGGTATTATCTTTTTTCAACCTTAGGTACTACATTTTCCAACCTTAGGAACTACTTTTTACAACCATAGGTACTACCTTCTTTAACCCATAGGTGCTATCTTTTATAACCCTAGGTACTACCTTTTCCAACCTTAAGTACAACCTTATTGAATCTTAAGTACTACCTTTGCCATTAAAGCATAATAGAAGTATGCTTTTGTTTAATGACCACTTGAGATAAGTGTGTAACTTATCTATACTAGTGGTACATGTTCAATTCTATTTAGATATAAGTATGCCATTATTTTTTAATATATACTACTTTTTTTAACCTTAGGTACTTGTTGGGATTGAGTCCCTAAAAGCAAAACATGATGTAACAAAGTTAGACTTAACTATTCCCTTGTTATCCTTTTATTGTATTGATATTGATTTGAACATTCAACCCATGTCTCTTACATTGTACATGACTTGGGTGCATTGGGAGTTGCACAAAAGATACAAGTAATGGATTCCTTGTAAGTCAATAAATTGTCCACAGTTGGTTCATGGATTTGGGCAATCCAGTAGAGAATGTAGTGCATTGCCTTCTAATTGGAGGAATGACTAGTCTTGGTGGTTGGGATGGGTTTTCCATGGTGAGTGCACTAGTGTATGTGATGCATATTGGACAGAACGTATGATGAATCATGATGCAAGACTATTAAGTGTCATGATTTACCAAGCTACTATTCTACATGGACTCTTAACCTTAAGAGAATATTGAGTCTGTGTCAAAATCAACAAGAGGCTTTGACCTATGGGGTGAGACCATAAAGTGATCGTATATCTTTATGGATTGGGTTATTGTTGATAAAGGATGATGGCAATAGGTATTCTTAATAGAGGCACCATGATATCTCATATGATTGAGATAGTGTGTCCCATTTGGTGATCCAAAGGACATGTGGTCATGAAATCTATGGCCACAATAATTCCTTTTGTGGAATTTGACATATGTTCCTTAGAGTTAGAATATGTCATTTGATCACATAATAACTGAGATCTATAACTCAAGGATATGAGGGGTAATCTTGATAGGTGATAACACTACCTTGTTAGATTATGGACACTAGTTCATGGGGAGTTTGCATGTAGTGGATAGTAGGTCACGAAGCTGAGCACTTAGTGTCTCATTGTAATATACATAGGGTATTAGAGTGTAGTTAACTCTCCATAGTGGGATGTTGAGTCAATTTTAGAATTTGATTATGAGGGAGCCAGTATTCCTATGGCTCCCAATGGTCCTTACTCTGAGCTCATATTTCTGGATGACACGGTTTATGAGGGTTGAATGGGTTTTTAGTTCACTTTTGTGCATAAGGGCATTTTGGCAATTACGTAAGGTTGCATAGAGATATATGAGTGGTATCTCTGGACTAGGTTAATTGATTAAGTAGGCCTTGTATGATTAATTAATCAATTAACAACCTTTTTGGGTTAGATTAAGTGACCCAAACCCATTGTGGGCTTAAGTCACTTAAGCCCAGTAGGAAACATATAAATATCCTTTTAGGGGTTGGGGTTTCCAAGTCTTGCCATTCTTCTTTTCAATTAAGAGAGAAAACCCTAGTCTCTATCCTTGAAATCTCCATCATCTCAGTGCTTAGACACAAGGAAGAGTTATTGGGTGGAAGATCTTGGGCATATGAGAAGCGTACTACAATCACACAAGCCACACACACAAGAATTGCACGGGATGCGCATAAGCCGCGTGCATGGGAATTGCACGCAATGTGCACAAACCATGTGCACAGGAATCGCACAGGATGTGCATGTGGGTAGCAACATGATGAGAGATTCTCTAGTTTTTCTAAGCATGCTCTTGATTGCAAAGAATTAATCTAGGAACATCCAGATCCAAGTATAAGCACTTTTTCTCTAGATTTTTATTTTATAATGGTTTTTGAAGCCTTTATTTCCCACTGCGTTAGATCTAAAGAGCCCAAGGATAGATGCATGCACCCTATGAGATCCAAGGCATGGGAATAGAGTAATCTAGGGTTCCCAACAATACTAACTTTTCCATTGAAGTATGATAGAAGTATGCATTTGTTTCATGACCACTTGAGATAAGTGTGTGACTTATCTACATTGGTGGTAGATGTTCAGTTCCATTTAGATATAAGTATGCCATTATTCTTTAATATGTATCATCTTTTTGGACCTTAGCTAGTACCTTTGGAACCTTAGGTACTACCTTTCTAAACTTTAGGAACTACCTTTGCCATTGAAGCATGATGGAATCCCTAGTTTCAAGACCAATTGATATATATGTGGAACTTGTCTACTACTAAGCTACTTCTTCAATTGCATTTAGGTATGAGCATGACATTCTTTTTTTATAATTTAGTTCCTTTTAGACCTCGGGTACTACCTATTTGAACCTTAGATACTACCTTTGGAACCTAGGTACTACCTTTGTGAACCCATGTACTATTTTTTCCTTCTTTAGGTACTACATTTCTTAACCATAAGTACTACCTTTGTGAACCTATGTACTACATTTTATTTCCTTAGATACTACATTTCTCAACCATAGGTACTACCTTTGTAACCTTGGGTGTATGAGTGAATCCATTATTTCATTGCCATTTCAAATAAGTCAAGAACTTATGTACATATGTGCTATATGTCTTATAGTTCAATTTATGTCATGGATAATTTAGATATAAGTATGACTTAAGGTTTTTATAAGTAGTATATTTATTTTCTTTAGGTACTACATTTTTTAACTTTAAGTACTATATTTTCCTTCTTTATGTACTACATTTTCTTTCCTTAGGTTCTACCTTTCTCAACCATAGGTACTACCTTTGTAACTTTGGGTGTATGAGTGAATCCATTATTTCATTGCCATTTCAAATAAGTCAAGAACTTATGTACATATGGGTTATATGTCTTATAGTTCAATTTATGTCATGGATAATTTAGATATAAGTATGACTTAAGGTTTTTATAAGTAGTATATTTATTTTCTTTAGGTACTACATTTTTTAACTTTAAGTACTATATTTTCCTTCTTTACGTACTACATTTTCTTTCCTTAGGTTCTACCTTTCTCAACCATAGGTACTACCTTTGTAACCTTGGGTGCATGAGCGAATCCATTGTTTCATGGCCATTTTAAATAAGTCGGGAACTTATGTACATATGTGTTACATTTCTTATAGTTCTTTTTATGTCATGGATAATTTAGATATAAGTATGACATAATTTTTTTTATAGGTACTACATTTACTTTCTTTAGGTACTATCTTTTTTAACCTTTAAGTACTACTTTTTCCTTCATTAGGTACTACATTTTCCTTCCTTAGGTTCTATCTTTCTCAACCATAGGTACTACCTTTGCCATCGAAGCATGATCAAATTCATTGTTTCATGTCTACTTCAAATAAGTTGGGAATTTATGTACCAATTAGTGCTATATGTCTTATAGTTCCATTTATGTCATGGATAATTTAGATATATGTATGATATAATTTTTTTATAGATACTATATTTACTTTCTTTAGGTACTACCTTTTTTGAACCTTAGGTACTGTCTTTCCCTCCTTAGGTATTACGTTTTCGAACCTTTGGTACTACATTTTGCTTCCTTAGGTTCTACCTTTCTCAACCATAGGTACTACCTTTGTAACCTTGGGTGCATGATTGAATCCATTATTTCATGGCCACTTCAAATAGGTCAGGAACTTATGTACATATGTGCTACATGTATTACAGTTCCATTTATGTCAATTATTTAGATATAAGTATGACATATATGTAGTACATTTACTTTCTTTAGGTACTACATTTTTTAACCTTAGTTACTATTGTTTCCTTCCTTAGGTTCTACTTTTCTCAACCATAGGTACTACTTTTGTAACCTTTGGGTGCATAAGCGAATCCATTGTTTTAGGGCTACTTCAAATAAGTTGGGAATTTATGTACATATGTGCTACATGTCTTATAGTTCCATTTATGTCATGGATAATTTAGATATAAGTATGACATAATTTTTTTTATAGGTACTACATTTACTTTCTTTAGGTACTACTTTTTTGAACCTTAAGTACTATCTTTTCCTTGCTTAGGTACTACATTTTCCTTTCTTAGGTTCTACATTTTTTCGGTATTTATTTCAATTTGGTTGCAATCTTAGCATCCTAAGGTGATATCAGAGTTGGAAAGAAAAATTATGTGGAAATAATATAATTTTATTGTGGTATATGCAATCTATCTTGGTAGATTGAATGGTGATATCTCATTATGTGTTCCTTCTAGTCTTTTGGTTGATAAAATTAAGCATTTTCAAGTTTCTAAAATACTAGTGAATATTTCTTGATTATTAGTTTGTTCTGAACTATTTTTTTCTTGGTGTAAATATGTTAACAAAATTATTTATACGTGAGTCTTTTAACTACAACTTTAGAAAATTCAACTAACATAGTCAATAAATACATTGAATTGCCATTTGAGTATTATATATTGCTTTTAAGGCCCATTGAAGGATTATTCACCCTTCTATTTATTGCATTACCTTTTTTATGGTTTGCCTATAAGAAGTATGCATGCCTTGATTATTATTAATATATTGAATTAAATGTTTTTTTCCCTTAGAATGTTTATAAAAATGATTTTATATGTGTGTATGTGGAAAAACTTCACATTCATATTTTCTAGAAAATCATATCTTGTTTTTGTCTACAACCTCTACAAGTTCAAAAAAAAAAAAAAAAAACCCTTAGGGAGGTTGGTTTTTCTTAGTGATAAGCAATTGTTCTTTATTTTTAAGGACAACGGATTTTCAAAGCTGGTATGGAGGATTTATTGTCAAAGAGGATGAAGAATGTTGATCAAGTTTTACATTTAGCATATTCTATAAGTTTGTCCTTTCATAGTTATTTTAAGAAACAAATATATTTCAAGCTCTTCTGGGTGCTCTATTGGGGGGCTATCTATAACTTTAAATCTTTGGTTGTTATTTAGTAAAATGATTGATTACCCAACCATATCATCACTTTGTGTTTGTTGAATGATGAGTTTTTAGATACTTCTTTTTATGATTATGGTAGTTTTGATCTTGGAACTTGTATAAAATTTTAAGGAGTAAAAAAAATTGTCAAGCACTTATACCATCTACTTAGATCCAACTTCAGTAACAATCTCTCTTCTCTTGATTTTATTTAATCCCATGAATTGGATATTGCAATAGACATGATGATAAAAAAAAAATAGATTTGCATACTCTTTCCCAATGGTTCTTCCTTAAGAACTTGGTCACTAGCATTAAGACCTCACTCTTTCTTCTCAATGTAGCCTATGATGTAGAGCAGGTAACTTCGAATGACTTTGGTCAAAATTTATTTTACTTTTTGCAATACAAGTTAGGTATAGTTCATTATCTTATTTTGACCTTTTCAATGAACAATTCTTATGTGTGTTACTTTATGCAGTACAAGTTATGTATAATTCATTTTACCTTTTGCAATCCAATATTTCAAGCTAGAGATGTGAGAAATGGGGTTTTGAGAAATGAGAGTGAGCCAAACCTGCTTGGCTATCCTTGGTTGTGCTTCTTTTTCTTTTTCTTTTTTTTAGAATATTTTCTATGAATGTGAAAGACAGGTTGGGAAAATATAGAAGGAACACTTTAGGGTGAGGGTAATGTACACTATCCGAAAAGTGTCACCAATCACATCACATGTGCCAATTTCTTTGTATTTTACTATTATTAATTTATTTCAATAGTCTCATTGTTTTGTTTTTCATACCTAATTCCATTCTTTGTAAATATATAATTAGGTATGAAAAACAAGACAACGAGACTATCGAAATAAATGAATAATAGTAAAATACAAAGCAATTGGCACATGTGATCTAATTGGTGACACTTTTCTGATAGTGTACATTACCCTCACTTTTCTGATAATGTACACTATCAGAAAAGTGTCACCAATTAGATCACATGTGCCAATTGCTTTGTATTTTACTATTATTCATTTATTTCGATAGTCTCGTTGTTTTGTTTTTCATACCTAATTCCATTCTTTGTAAAAATACCCTAAACAACCAAAGTTCTTGAAATTAACCTCAATTTGCCCTAATAAAAAAAATCCTATAGAAACCATGGAAAAAGCCATAAACCTTATTCCTAGCAGACTCAAACTCATCTACAATCCGTCAGGGTTTTACTACTCTTAATGTCTATACTCTTCAAACCATCTCACTTTTGCTAAGGGATGTTTCTTTATAGAAAAAAAAAAGTTTCAACTTTTCCTATGAGGGTTTGTTTTTGGAGAAAAAAGTCTTAAATAATAATAACAATAATAATAATAATAATATTTAAAAGGAAGAGAAATATTTATGGAAGTAAAATGGGCATTTTAGGGAATAACTGTATGACTCATTAAAAATTGCATGTATTTCAAATTATTTTTAAATAGATGAAAATAATATCGATTTAAAAAATTTGAAGTTCCTTTTCCATATATTCTTGTATTAGTAAATCAAAACCCGTTTTTCTCAAATATTTTAGATAATCAACATTGTTATATAGTTTTTTAGCTCATGATTTCACCATAAATATGATGCAAAAATGTTTATTACACACTTATTTGTTGTTTTTGATTTATAGTTTATAATTTTGTTAGTTTATTTTATAGTTCTTATAATTTTTAATTTAATTTAAAGATTGGTTAAATAATATCTAAATAAAATTTAAAAATAAAAAATAAAAGTCAGACTTTGCCCAAATCCTGAACCCAAATTTTGAATCCGAGGCCCATAGGGCTACGCCTTGGTCCTTAGATTTGGGAGAATGAATCCAAGCCACCCCAAAATCATCTCTCCAACCCAATAAATCTACTCAAGCCCACCTAATGCCTAAATTTTTTGGGCTTCAGCCCAGCCGACCCGTCCGAATTTACACTTCTAATTACTCCAGCAGCCGTCGTGGATGTTATTGGGATTGACTAGGTCAACAACATTGGATCAATGGTCTTCTCTAATGCATTCAAGCCCAATAATAATGTAAATGAACCAAAAATAACGTCACGTATTTGTTTGCTTCAATAGACTAAGGTGGTGTTTGTTTTTTTACTTAATTTTAAATAAAACCTTAATACTTAATAGTGTTAAATATTAAGTTATTTGTTTTTGTAGTATTTTATTTCTATTAAGTATTAAAAAGTAAAAAAAAAACCAATATTTTATTTTTTCTATTTAGAAAAAGTTACATATTTTGGCTTTTTCTATTTAGTAAAAAGTTTATAATAAGTCATGAAAAAGTAGAAAAACAAACTACCTAAATTTTAAAACTAAATTGCTTTCAACAAAAAGCCAAAAAAACAAACACTACCTAATATTCTATTTATTTGCAATAGGGTAGAATATGTTTTTTCTTGGCTTTTCCGTTGTAGGAAAAGGACTATAACTTCGGCGAGTAGGTCACGTTGATGGCTAATTTGAGTCCAATTCGAATTAAGAAATAATCAACCAAAGTTCAACTAAATTTGATTTCTAACTCAAGGTACTAAACTCAAACTCAACACAATATCATTTTTCTATGTTTTAGTTGAATTTGAATTGATCGGATTAAGTTCGGGTAAAATTCAAGTTAATTAGTTTGCATTATTCAAAATCAATCCATAGTATTTTCTAAAAAGTTTATTATTATTATTATTTATACTAAAATTTAAATAGTAAAAAGGGTAAAATTTTAAAATAGTAATAAAAAAGTAAAAATAAATTTCTATATCTTTCTTAGAAAAATGAAAAAATATGATATAATTATAATTTGATATTTTTCTTAAAAGTCTAAAAAAATGAATATTACTATACAAAATAATAAACATTATAAATGTTATTAAAACATTAAATTATGTTCAGACAGATTGTTTGAATTTTGGTTTAAGTATAATCCAAATTTAATTTAAATTAAAAAAACTAAACTCAAGTTGAACTTGAGTATTGAAAATATTTATTCATTCATGTCGAGTTGGGTTAAGCTAACCTACCCAAATTGTATTTCTAGGAATAGGGCCTTGGGGTAAATAAGATTAGGAACTTGAAAAATAAAAATAATGTGATTTTTGTTTTTGTTAAATTTACTTTTGAATAAGCTTAACAAAAAATTTCAAAATAAATTTTTCGTATTGGTTTTTATTTTGATATATTCTTCTGGTAACTCTTTCAATTTTTTACAATAACTCTTACCTTAGAAAGAAATCATCAAAAATTATTTTTAATACTTTTTAAGATAAATTTCCAAAAAAAAAAAAATGTATAGTACTATTATTTTCTATTTTTAAAAGAAAAATAGTGGGAAATCAAACAGAATGTTATTTCCTTATTAGCTCAAATTTTTAATAAAATGAAAAAATTGTAATCCACTTGCCAAGCATAGCCTTTTTCCCAATAAGAAGGGGTACAGCCAAGTCAAGGATGGCGACGACACGTGGAGGAGTACTATTGGCCAAAGTCTAACCGACTTTACCTTGAAAGCTTATAACTACGAAACCCTCTCAGGCTCATCTCATTCTCATTCCGATTCGGCGTCTGTATTTTTCATAATCTCGATCCTTCGTCAAGGTTAGGGTTTGTCTCTTGTCTTGTTCTATTGATGTTTGTTCATTTGGGCTTCTTTATGGTTTTTGGTAGGGTTTATCTGCTTTGCCCGTGGCCTATTTTTGATTATTGGTTAGGGTTTTGGATAGGGATTTTATTTGATTGTAATTCTTGTTTGTGTTTCGGATTTTGTATGTTCTCGTTGGCTTTATTAGGGTATTATCTGGTAATTTGTTCAAAATCATGATCTGATTCTTCAAGAACATAAAATCGTTTACTCCTGGTTTTGACATTTCCAATTGTGCAATTCAGTTCTGGTGTAATTAGATCTTTACACCAACAATATGATTGGAGTTCTTTTGATTTATCCTTCCTTTTTTTTTCATTGTTGTTTGTTTGATTTTGCAGCTTTGGGATATTTCTAATGGTTTCTGTGCTGATAGATTAATAGGTTTTTGAGGAATTCTTAGTTGGATTTTTTTTTTTTTTTTTTTTTTGAAAAATACCAGATTTTTGTGTTTGGGTGTTCCTCTCTATGTAAAAGGCTTCATCTTTTTAAGGGATATAAAGAAGATGCTTTGTGTTGAACATGCAAGCGATCTCTTTGGCTTTGTTCTCATAGGTTTGGGATCAGGTTAACAATATTGGAGTATCTTATCAAAAAAGATCGTTTTGGACCTGAAAGCTAAAACCCTTTGTCCATGATGCCTAGCTAACCACTAAATATATTTGTTTAAATGAAAATTTTGAAGACATCTTCAGCAATAGTAAATATTGAACATCCTATCATAGGATCTAATGATGACATGAAACTATTGCTGATTGAAGAAAATTATAGAAACTTATGTTGGGTGTTGTGGAAGTCTGAGCCTGATGTCTTATATAAATTCACAGTTGTTTAAAGGGACAGGAAGGCAATACTGCATTTTTTTTTCTTTTCAAATTTAAAGGAAAAAGAATGGAAGAGCGAATTCAGATTTAATGTCTAATTAGGAAGCAGACATGTCTTGTTGGTGATTAAATACTGACTTTTTGTTGGTAGGACATTAATTGCAAGCTGAAATGTTATATGATCAGTAAATTTACATTCTCATGCTGATATCAAATCATAGCAATACTGTTGAAGTAGACAAATGGAGTTCTGTTGTAAGCCAGAGAGAGTTGAATGTAATGATCCAATTTTAGAGGAGGTTATAACCCAATGAAAATTTCTAACTCACTTTAATGGAAGTGGTCTTCATGTTACAACATAAAATTTTTCAATTCAAAATTTACTTTTTGACTTTGCTTCTAAACTTGATTGTCTGGTTTATGAGAGTGTTCAACAAAGATTCAAACAGTTTTTTTATTTGCAACAAAAGAATTGGTATTGCATGGAGATTTGAAGAGCATTCCACTGTTTTTAGGAACAAGTTACGTTAAGAACATCTATATCGCCAAGCATAATCATATTATAACAACAATGTAAAACATGTATGCCTAATTGATATGGTAAACTTGCTTCTCATCAATTCCACAGTTTGCTCCCAAAATTAAGATTAACAAGAGAGTATTAAGAGTTATTTTGAGAACAAATTTGCTCTCAAAATTTGTTCCACAACTTATTTACTTGTCAAAGAAGAGAGTATAAAGAGTTGGAGGTTATGAGAATTATTTCTACTCTTTTTGCGTTGATGATAGAAAGCATAATAGAAGTGTTATATCACAACTCATTATTTCACCAATGCTTCATTGTCTGGTTATGGATAAATCATGAACATTGCAATGCTTCAATGCAATATTTACAAATATGAACTTCTACCTTATTTCACCGAGCTTATGTTTCTTTCACGCATGGTTATGGTATGATATTTCGGTTCCCTTTCTGGTTTTCACACTTTGTCTTCTTATTATGGAGAAAATTCCCTCATGGGCTGAAAATTGGGTGTAGATGCTTAATTGTGTTTCTGTTCTTTCAGTTTATATTGGTTACCTAAGAGGATAATATAGCTAATTAGGCTTATCTTTGTTGTTGCATAGCAGATGCAGATCTTTGTTAAGACCCTTACTGGAAAAACCATAACTCTTGAAGTTGAGAGTTCTGATACCATTGACAATGTTAAGGCAAAAATCCAAGACAAGGAGGGTATCCCCCCTGACCAGCAAAGGTTGATTTTTGCTGGAAAGCAGCTCGAGGATGGTAGGACTTTGGCCGATTATAACATTCAAAAAGAGTCCACCCTACACCTTGTACTTCGTTTGAGAGGAGGAATGCAAATATTTGTCAAAACACTAACTGGAAAGACCATCACACTTGAAGTTGAGAGTTCAGATACAATTGACAACGTGAAGGCAAAGATCCAGGACAAGGAGGGTATTCCTCCAGACCAGCAGAGGCTTATCTTTGCTGGTAAGCAGCTGGAGGATGGCCGGACATTGGCTGATTATAACATCCAGAAGGAGTCCACCCTTCACTTGGTTCTCCGTCTGAGAGGTGGCATGCAAATTTTTGTGAAGACCCTCACTGGAAAAACTATCACCCTTGAAGTTGAGAGCTCAGACACCATTGATAATGTCAAAGCGAAAATCCAGGACAAGGAGGGTATTCCCCCAGACCAGCAGAGGCTTATATTTGCTGGTAAGCAGCTCGAGGATGGCCGGACATTGGCTGATTATAACATCCAGAAAGAGTCCACCCTTCACTTGGTTCTCCGTTTAAGAGGCGGCATGCAAATTTTTGTGAAGACCCTCACTGGAAAAACTATTACCCTTGAAGTTGAGAGTTCAGACACCATCGATAATGTGAAAGCTAAAATCCAGGACAAGGAGGGTATTCCCCCAGACCAGCAGAGGCTCATATTTGCTGGTAAACAGCTGGAAGATGGTCGGACATTGGCGGACTACAACATCCAGAAGGAGTCTACCCTTCACTTGGTTCTCCGTTTGAGAGGTGGCATGCAAATATTTGTGAAGACCCTTACTGGTAAAACTATCACCCTTGAAGTTGAGAGTTCAGACACTATCGACAATGTGAAAGCAAAAATCCAGGACAAGGAAGGTATTCCACCCGACCAGCAGAGGCTAATCTTTGCTGGTAAGCAGCTAGAAGATGGTCGAACTTTGGCTGACTACAATATACAGAAGGAATCAACCCTTCACCTTGTTCTCCGCCTACGTGGGGGTATGCAGATTTTTGTGAAGACCTTAACTGGTAAAACAATCACTCTTGAAGTTGAGAGCTCAGACACAATTGACAATGTCAAGGCAAAAATCCAGGACAAGGAAGGCATTCCTCCTGACCAACAGAGGCTGATCTTTGCTGGAAAACAGCTTGAGGATGGCCGCACTTTGGCTGACTACAACATACAGAAAGAATCCACGCTGCACCTTGTTCTTCGCCTTCGTGGAGGTATGCAGATATTTGTGAAGACCCTGACAGGTAAAACTATCACACTTGAGGTGGAGAGCTCTGACACCATAGATAATGTGAAGGCAAAGATTCAAGACAAGGAGGGTATCCCTCCAGATCAGCAGAGGCTCATATTTGCTGGAAAGCAGCTAGAGGATGGGCGGACCTTGGCAGATTACAATATTCAGAAGGAATCTACACTTCATCTTGTTCTTCGACTCCGTGGTGGTGATGTTGGTTGCAGATGGTGAGGGATAGCTGGTTTGATGGGGATCTGGAGCAGTATTTATTCTGTCTTGTGCATTGTGGAATGGTAGGGTCCCTTTCAATGCTTGGCGTTGGTTTATGCATTGATGTTCAATGGTAAACAATATGTGGATTTGGACTTGGATTTACTTTATAATTTGTATTTGGATTTGGTTTGCTTTATAGGTATCTTTGGAACATATCTGTTACTAACAGATTCGAGTTTTCTTTATAAGTAAATATTTGAAATGTGTCATATTCTAAATAAGTAATGGTGGGTTGCAGTATTTTGCTTCTACTTGGACTGGTCATGGTTCTCTGTTGAAGTTTATATGAAGCATAAATTTATAGATATAAGGTTGGGGCATGGTTATGCTGTTGGGAGTTTAATATGCAGGAAATGTCTTGTGTTTATTTATTCAGTTTGAGACTGAGATCTCCAGACTTACAATTGCATCAAGAAAGTCATTAGTTTTTGAACTCACAGCTGGCTATTCGTTCTAAGACCAAATATGATGGGAGAAGAGAGGAGCAGTAGAATATGTACGTCCTTAATAACTCATAAATTCATCTCTTGCTTCCGTGGTCACTAGTGGGCTTTACCAACCTTGAAGAATGAAGAATAGGTGGCTTTGGGATTTGCGAGGTTGTCATCCAAAAGGACTTGTGGTATGGTACTGTTTTTCATTTATGTGTATTTGATATCCCATTGTGTGCTTTTCTTCCTGGTTTGCAGCATTTAAATGATAACTTTTCTTTGGGACGTTTGATTAAATATCACCCCCATCTTATTAAAATGACCTTTATTTTTTCAAAACAAGAATAACATTAAAAAAAAAAAATTATTTGAAAATATATTTCATTAAATTTATTTATATCCATGATAGATATCAATCCCCATTTTCTAGGCCATTGATCCATTGATCCATTGATCCATCCTACTTGAAAAATCACAATTTTTTTGTCAATAGTAGACGATACTCTTACCTTGGAGGTGAAGAAATTCATACATATGTAAGGAATTTCATCATTGGAGGTGGATAATTCACTCATAAATAAGGAATTTCATCATAGGAAACCAATCTAAGATTGACGTACGTGCATAAATTTTTTTAAAGAATTGGACAAAGGAGATTGATTATAACATAAAACTAGAGAATGTCAATGTTGCTATAGAATTTGTTAGTGAGACCTAAGGGAGCTGAGCATGTGAGAGGAGCGTGCACCCTCCTAAACACCCCACACACACCCTCAAACTTGAGGGTGGTGTAATTAACCACACTAAGTTTGTGAGAAAACTCCAACTTTGGTTAATTTATAATCCATTTGGTCACAAGATTGAACAAAGCAAATCTCCAAGGTTCTCTCTAAAATCTAATCTCTCATAAAATGGATGTCTGACTCAACATGTTCTGTTCGAGCTATGGTTCTTGAGGAAAAGGCTACATCCAAGTTATCTCGGTAGTAACTTATGTAAGGGCGTTGTAGTCTAATTCAATGCTTGATCTAACCACTACATGCTATTTTTTGGAAGACCAAAAAACTAAATAATCACCATAATAAACACATTAACTTGCAATAGACTATCATTAATACAATAAGCTTGGTCAGTATGTGAAGCCAATTAATCCCAATCTTTTATTTGGTTTGATATGTGACCCTTGAGCAATTAACCTTTCAAGTACCCGATTATTGATTCCATTGCATGTTAGTGTGAAAAAATTGGTTATTATAAATATTAACTGAATTTGTTCACAATGTAAGCTTTGTCAGATTGTATATGATTCATGTATTGTAGTGAACCCATTGTACCTTTATAAATAGTAAGATCATGCATTACTTCCCCATTAGATGCTAGGTGGCTTCTTGTAGTGGCTAGTGTGGAACTATGCTTTTCATTTTTGATGTTTTAGATTTGTGAAAGTATGGAGATGAATCATCCCTTGAATTTTTAGAACCCTAATCTAGTAATGTGTTAGTTTAAATATGTCATATTAGGCTTTTGGAGTGAGCATGTCTCAACCTATAAAGAGATGAATTACTAGGTGAGAGGTGCCCTTGATGGTCACCCTGGATCTAATACCTATTGAAAAACAGAAATGAATCCCCAATCATGGTGAACCCAATTGGAAGATTTGACCTTTGAGACATTTTATCAAACATGTTATGGTCAATCCATACTTTCTCATTATTTGTTTAGGAAAAGCTCTCTTTTATTTCTCAATATAAGATTAAAAATGTTGTTGAATACAACAAATCAAAGGGGATTTAAACCCTAAGCATCTGATATTTTAAGAATACAACAAATCTTAAGTATTTGATGTTTCAAGAAAGCAACAAATCTAAGAGGATAATTCCCATAGAGTATTTAAGGTATCAACAAGCATTCAACAAAAATTAATTAAGTAAATAAAGATGTCATATATATATATCAAAACACAAATGTTAAAGACGAAAAAAGTTTAAACATTATACCTGTAGAGTTTATGTCAAAGGGCCTTCCCCTAGTTAAAGAATGTAGCCAAAAATAACTTCTTGGAAATCCTTCATCATTGATGGATCTCCAAGTTTTACAATCCATGAAAACCACTAACTAAGAATAAAAATATAAACTTCACAAAAGAAGTAAAAACCTCTAAGAGCCCCATTTTCCCTTTATAAAGTTTTTTTGTCAAAAAGTCCCTCTTATACTCCTCAAAAGTTAGTATTCATACTTGGAGGAAAAACCTTAGGAGTCTAGGGCAAGTGGTAGCATCATCCATAATCCAGAATGATCATATGACTTAAAAAAAATAGCTTAAATAATGGGTGAGGAGGCATCCAGGAAAGGGGTAGAGATGGGCATGTCACACCCTTAAGGGGTGTGATATGCCCATAGGTAAGGCAATGGGTATGTCGCACCCCTGAAAGGGTATGCCTTTCCCATGGTCAAGTCAATGGGTATGTCCCACCCTAGGGGAAGTGGGACACAGGGTTTGGTTTTTTTTTTTTTTGGTTTTAACCAAAATGTGCACTCTCTAGAGTGCGCACTACCTATTTGTCAAATACTACTCTTGGTGGTAGTGCACCCTAGTGTGCACAAGATTTAGATTTTTTAGTTTTTTTGCTTTTGAAAATCTTTGGTTGTCCTCCATTATCAATTCGACATCCCTTGTTATCCCTTCATTGAAAACCACTAAAAACACCATAAAACACCTTAAGTTACCAAGTAGTTTAAATGACTTAAATAGGTGATTAAAGGTCATGATTTGCACAAGAAACAACTTGACAATAAGTTAACTATTCTTGTGAAAATAACAATTCTTGGTGTAGATCATGAAGTAGAAGGACCTAATATCTCTAGAGGACACAATAATCTATATTAGAATTAAAGAACAAAGCAAAAACCTGAACAAGGTTGAGAAATCCAATGAACTTTCGAGACTAATCTAGTAAAAGATAAGCCAAAAAAATAATAAGAGAAATAATTGCAACAATACCCCTTGAAAGAAGAAATCTAATCTTAATTTTGTGAACAAATCCCATAAAGTTAAATTTAAGAAAAAAGGAAATTGCTTTCTTTGTGAAAAGCCTGGGTAGATGCAACACAATGTAGACATAGAAAGAGGAATGAGGAATAAAAAACTAAGGCAAATTTGGTCAAGACTCATATGATAGCTATAGTGGTTTCTTTTGGATGAACATGATCTTAGGCATATATTTGGCAATAGGAGTGCATTTACTTCCTACACTATGATTCACAAAGGAAAAGTGCTTCTCAAGATAACTTCCAATGAAGTCTTTGCTCTCAATAACATCCTTCATGTGTCAGATGGCTAGAAAATAGATATTTTTCAAATGCATGTATTATATAAAAATGATAATTTAGAAAAAATAAATTAAGTCAATTATTCTAACATCTTTCTTAAATATATGATTTTTTTTAATATTAAAGGGTCCAGCAAATATTAATTAAGAATTTAATTAAAATATTAAATATATTTTCAAACACATGTATTTACAATTATCTTTTCATAAATAAATTCTTATGTGTTGAAAATGACAATCTAATAAAAATAAAAAATCAATTAATAATAATTTAAATCTATAAAAAATAAATTCTAAAACTTTTAACATCGATAATACTATTTATATTTTTATAATAAGCAAAAGGATTGAAAGGAGAACAAAAAAAAGAGTAAAAAAATAAAATTTATTTTTAAAAAATAAGTGAGTTAAGATGATATTTATTTTTTAGTTGAATAGAAAAAGTCAAATATTAAAATAAAAATATTTAATTTTTTTTATTCAACTGAAAGTAACATATTAATATTAATTAAAATAACTAAATAGAACTTATTCATAATAAATTTACTTTAATTATGTTAGTTGATATCAATATGTTATCTTTGATTTTTTTTATTAAGTTAAAAAACAAGCACTATCTGCGACTGAAAATAATTTGTTTTAAAATTTAATTGAGAAAAAATAAATAATCCCTTTGTATTTTTTTTATACAAAATTATATGTTAGGTTAGGTTTGGTTATTGAAAAATGACGAGAAAAAGAAATACAAAAGAAAAGAAAGAGAAAATATTTTTTGTTTAAATTAATAAACTATTTTTATATAAAATTTAAATAATAAAAATATATAAATTTTTTACTAATTTTAATTATATCATACTTAATAAAATCAAACTCACGTTTGAAAGGAAGACGCAAGTCGAAGATTCTAGAAATTACATTGAATGAATGAGAAGGAAAGGAAATTTTGGCTTGGGGAACACGTATAGAATAATAGCCTATGGACGTCAAGAACGACTTTCTCCCAAGCCCAAACCTACCTACCTCTACAACTATAAATATTAAATATTTCCTCTCATCTCATCATTCCAAGCGTCTCTGCGGTCTCCCTGAAAAGCAGTCTTCGTTCCTGTGCTTGTTCATCGACCATTCCCTTTTCCCCAACCGTTCGCTTTTCCCTTTCAAGGTCTGTTTTCTTTTCCATTTCTTTTATTTTTCTTTTTATTCTTTCAATTTAAGATCTATTCTTTATAGATCTTATGAGTTTTGTGTGAATTTGTGTTTGTTTGGTTGCTTTTTGGTATGAATTGTATCTGTAATTACCTGGAACAAAGTCAAGATTTTGAATTCCAAATCGAATCCCTTTACCATGGAGATGTTTGGAATCCACGCGATTTGAATTCCAAGTTAATCGAATGTTTGTTTTGAACGTATTGATCTTGGTCTTATTGCATGATGATATTGCTTTAACCCTAACTGAAAAGGGCTTTGTTAATTTTAGGGTTTTGTTTTGCCAATATTAAAATCGTTATGCTTTCCATTTACAAATATAGATGTAGATTCGAAAAGACACTATTTGTTTCGTTTTGGGCCATTGTTTCTGCACCTGCACCAACTAAGCTACTATTTTATAATTCCCCTCTTGTTTTACTGCACTTAAATCTACTTTGGACATATCTTCATGCATATATTTCTTTGAACATCATTTCCAAAATGGTATTGTTCTTTCTGATTAAAAAAAATCGTATTGTTCTTTGCAGTTTGATTTAGGATTCAATTCCAAGTATAAAACCCATTTTGAGATTATTTAGGAAAGAACCCTTGCAGCTTTATCATTCTGTTGATTTAGCTTAGCTCGTCACATTTTCATGTGGCATGACGTCCTGTTGAAATTTCTGTGTCTATAGGATGTTGTCGCTAACCCACTTTCCTATTGTGACATAACAGATGCAGATCTTTGTTAAAACCCTTACTGGGAAGACTATAACCCTTGAAGTGGAAAGTTCTGATACCATTGACAATGTTAAGGCGAAAATCCAAGACAAGGAGGGTATCCCCCCTGACCAGCAAAGGTTGATTTTTGCTGGAAAGCAGCTTGAGGATGGCAGGACATTGGCAGATTATAACATTCAGAAAGAGTCCACACTCCACCTGGTCCTTCGTTTGAGAGGTGGAATGCAAATATTTGTTAAGACACTCACTGGAAAGACCATCACCCTTGAAGTTGAGAGCTCTGATACGATTGACAATGTAAAGGCGAAAATCCAAGACAAGGAAGGAATCCCCCCTGATCAGCAAAGGTTGATTTTTGCTGGAAAGCAGCTTGAGGATGGCAGGACTTTGGCCGATTATAACATTCAGAAAGAGTCCACACTCCACCTGGTCCTCCGTTTGAGAGGTGGAATGCAAATCTTTGTTAAGACACTCACTGGAAAAACCATCACCCTTGAAGTAGAGAGTTCTGACACAATTGACAATGTAAAGGCGAAAATCCAAGACAAGGAGGGAATCCCCCCAGACCAGCAGAGGCTCATCTTTGCTGGTAAACAGCTTGAGGATGGTCGGACCTTGGCAGATTACAACATTCAGAAAGAGTCCACCCTTCATCTGGTTCTCCGGCTGAGAGGTGGAATGCAAATATTTGTAAAGACGCTGACCGGGAAGACCATCACTCTTGAAGTGGAGAGCTCTGATACAATCGACAATGTGAAGGCAAAGATCCAAGACAAGGAGGGTATCCCCCCAGATCAGCAGAGGCTCATCTTTGCTGGTAAACAGCTTGAGGATGGAAGGACTCTGGCTGATTACAACATTCAAAAGGAATCCACCCTTCACCTGGTTCTTCGCCTTCGTGGAGGGATGCAGATATTTGTGAAGACCCTGACGGGAAAGACAATTACACTAGAGGTTGAGAGCTCAGACACTATAGATAATGTGAAGGCAAAAATTCAGGACAAGGAAGGGATCCCTCCAGATCAGCAGAGGCTCATCTTTGCAGGGAAGCAGTTGGAGGATGGTCGGACTCTTGCTGATTACAACATTCAGAAGGAGTCTACTCTTCACTTGGTTCTTCGTCTTCGTGGGGGGTCTGGCCCGTCTGGGTTCTGAATGGCTGGTTATGGTCGTTCCTGTCTGTCTTTTGGGATATGTTTGATGTTATAGTATGTGGTATGATGCAGTTGCTTCTTGCTTCTGCTTGAAATAAAGAGTGAATGACATTCGTACCTAAACTACTTGTTTATCTGGTATGCTTGATTAGAAATTTATGCTTTCTAATGGTTGATTAGAATTTGAAATTGAGCAAATTGAAGCATTAATTCTTCTAGCGATGATTGTTTTAAGAGATATTTGGCTAAAAGTTTCCAATTACTTCTCAAATTGGAAAAATTGACATTCTTTCTTTATTCTTTACAAAAATGATCCATTTTGGACAATATTACCTTTCTTCATCTCCTCAAATTATCCCTCTGATTCCGGAGTCATTTCCCTCCCATGCTTCCAATGAATTTTCCAAGTTCTCATCATGCTCTAGATTTTTCAATGAAATTCAAATCCATGATAAAGATGAACAGATGAAGACCAGCACAACTTTCTCATCTTTCTTTCTTCAAGATCCTTTATTTTATTTTTATTTTTTTATTTTTATCTTTGGTTAGGGTTTTTTGCTATTGTTTTTATAGGAGGTTTTTTTGGAGATTTTTGAATTGTTTTTTCTTGAGATTTTTTGTAGTTGTTTTCTATTGCGAAGATCTTGCATCCTTTTTTTTTTTCTTTTTTTAAAAAAAAAATGTTTTGTTAGGGTTTTCTGTGATTATTTTTGTGGTGGTTTTTTTTGTTGTGATTTTTGGAGTTGTTTTCTGTTGAGGGTTTTTTTTTTTTAAATGTTTTCTATTGGGATTTTGGTTGTAGTTTTTCATAGTAGGATCTTGGTTAAGTTTTTTGCAGTTATATTTTATTGGGATTTTCAGCAGTTTTTTGTTAGGGTGAATATTCTAATTAAGAACTTAATCTTAATTAAGTTTTTTCTTTCTTTCTTTTTTTGATAAAATGGAAACTTAACTCTAGTTAAGTTTTCTCTTTTCAAAAAAGTAAAATTTACTGGTAGAGTTTATAACATTATAATCAAGTTCTTTGTATATAAAATAAAAAACCTAACTCTAGTTAAATTACTTGTAGATGAAACTCAACTATTGTATAGTTCTATCGTTCTAATTTAACACTAGTTAAGTGTTTATAAATCAAACTTTGAAAACTTAACTCTAGTTAAGTTTTTTATAAGCCAAACTTAACTTTCCTGCACTTCAAGTGACATAAAATTAATCTTTGTTAAGTTTGTAAAATTTTAGATAAATATCTAAATTGAAAACAAGGACGAGTTAAACTGACATGAAATTAATCTTTGTTAAATTTATAATAAATAAAACTTAATTTAAATAAGCATCTAAAAATTGAACAAAATATAATTATGTTTCATAAGATGAAATGAATAGAATGAATAAAATAAATAAGAAAATAATATTTTTGGTATAAAAAAAAAATTAGAGGGGTAAAATATTCAAAAATGCTCATTTCTCCATACAATTAGAGGAAGTGGTTAGTTTTACAATTTGAGAGTTATTTTGAACCATACTTCCAAGGTGATAAACAAAACAAAAAAATGTTTTGATAATGCTTTGGTCCAACATGAGATTTAAAAAAGTGATGCCCTAAGTTTGAGGTACCACATTTTTATATTAATACCCAATAATAGTGTCTCTCAACCTATGTGTGGTCCAAATATTATGAATTTCATTATTAAATTAATTTTTTGTCTTATCAAATTTTAAATTTTTTTAAAAAAGTTAGAAAATCACTTATGATGTTTCTTAAATGATTTTATTAAAAACACTTTAAATAAAAATATTGTGATACACACTCTTAATCTTTAATTATATATAGTATTATACAAAATAAAGTATAAAAATATTGAAAATATAATGACTTTTAAAAATTGATTAAACAAATTAAAATAGCAAATTACCACCTTAAATTTTAAATTTTTTTGAGAGTAATGTATATGGATTAACTCTTACCATTATTACAAGAATATCAATTTAATTTCATAAAAATAGGGTGTGATCCTTAACCTAGGTCCATTCGGTGCAAAGGTATGACAATCATTTCATTTATATAAAGTGAAATGTGCAAAACAAAATGATTGTCAATTTTCAAAGTGAAGATAGTTTGCACTTATTGGAGGTCGTTGCATACATCATGTGTAATTTTGATGTGTTCCTTTTTGACACTTTTAATACTAATTTTATTTACTTATAAAATAGAATAAAAATCATTCTAACCTCTCTAAGGACATAAACTGCTATATATGAACTAATTTAAAATTTTTGATCTATGCTAAATCTATGAATGCATTTCTTTGATTGCTTATACCTAAGTAGTTCATTAAGGTGCTAACATTCTCGACGATACTTGATGATGGTAATGCTTGACAATGAATGAGTTTTCTTCTAATTTCATTTCATGACTTGGCGATGTTTTTGTAAATATTAATTGAGTCATGCATAAGTTGGGAATTTTAAAAAGGGTTAAAGATAGCTCATCCTTTATATTCATTGATTGATTTACATGAATCTTGTCATTTCATATCCAAAAAATACAAATGACTCATAGCTTTGAAAATATTGACAATCTCCTTACCTATATACCAAGAAAGGAAGAAAAAAGAAAAAAAAAAAGAAGATATAATCAATTCACAAATTTTGAACCAACCCAACCCACCCAATGTTTTGAAGAGAGGAAATTAAATTAAAACCCAACTCCAAAATCTTTATTCTTTTTTCAACTAAAACCTAACTCCAAAAACCCATTTTTTTTTCTCCTTTGTTCACAACCACAACCTATCACAAGGCTAAAAGATCCATAAGAAATCTGGTAGCTTCTCAATTCGCCATAACCCATCAACCCCAAACAAACCTCCAAACATGATCCCTTATTTTGTTTCTCCTTCCTCACCGTAAGGAAGACGACATCCTCATTCTCCCACCAAACATCAACCCGAAAACAATAGTCCAAGTGTCAACCCCAAACAAACCCTAGGTGGACAAAGAACCCCTTTCCTTTTTCTCCCTTTAGCACCAACAAAGTGATTTCTCCATTTCCTTAATTTCCTCTTTTGTTTATACCTTCACAAATGAGAAAAAAAAAAAGCAATTGGGAGAAAGGGGGAACAAAGCATATAAATATTGTAGTTGCATTTAACTTTTGAAGCGAGGGTTTTTCCAGGTGATATATGTATTTTATTAAATTTTGTAATAACAAATTTATCTTGATTTGTAATTTTTATTTTTTGAGATTTGAAAATTGTCATAGTTATGTGATTTGTGCAATCTTGTGATTTAAACTTGTTGAAAACTATGATAGTTACATTGTATATCTATACATGTTGAATGTTCATTACACTATAAGAAAAAAGACCCTTGTTAACAGTTTTTCACCGTTAAAATAAGGTACATCTATCAAGATAGGTTACTATTCGTATATGTCATCTTTGCCAGTGTCAAGAAAAGTCTAAAGCTACCTTAACATATCCATATGTTAAGATTTCTTTATTTCCACTAATGATGAAATCTTAATAGTATGATATCTATCAATGTTTCGTTTACTTTTGTCAATGTTGAATTTAACATATGACAAGATTACCTGATCTTATGTCAAGGTTAACTTACTTTTTTGTTAAGGTTAATCAACAAGTGTCAAGGTTAGACGTCATATATGTTATGATTAATCCTACATATGTCAAGATTTCTAAATATATATGTCAAAGTTAGATTTTATATATATCATAATTGCTTTATATATGTCAATGTTTGATATCGCATATGTCATAGTTGCTACTACACATGTCAATATTGGGCATGAACCATATGTCAATATAACTTATGAAAAAATTAATATTATTTTATTAGAATTTTTAGTTTTTAATGGAAAATGAACATGTTATATACCATATGAAACCTATCTCGAAATTAAATTTGGTATATTTTTAATTATGATAATTACAATCAAGTCTTTAAAATAATTTAAATAAATTACTATTTAAGGAAAAAAATTATTACATATACATTAAATATTAAGAACACAATTCCATAAATCTTTTTCAAGTTACTCTCTATTTTCTATATACAAACAAAATCTAGCTAAAAACATTCAATTAAAATAATATACAAACTTAAATTGAAAAGTACAACATTATCTTCATAAGAGGTGATCTTTATTTTTGCATTATTGTCTTCTTCTTGATGTATTTCTTAGATACCTAGTAGAATAAACACATAATTAATAGAAAAGTAAGTAACAAATACCAAAATATTAAAATATTTTTTTTCATAAGACAATAAATATACTAACTTTCAATATCATAAAGATAAAATGAATACACCTATTGACCTTTAATATCATCAATTGTAATTGAATTGACTTTGTGATTCTAGATTCAATGTAAAACACAGTGGATATTCAAGAAAAACAAAATTTAGAAGAAAAAAAAAGAACATTTTAATTCTCCTCCTAAAATTAAGTCCCTCACTGACTGACTCAAAGTTGAGGCCACTAGACATAATTTAGAGATGATGAATGAAATGAGCACTTATAATTTTGTTGTAGCTAGCTCAATTACAAATACGTATTATGTCTAAATTTTTAAACAAAGAATATCATCCAGAATATTAAAAAAAAAAAAACAGGAAAAGGAAAATGACTAAAACATCTTTTCAATGATGGTATGATTAAATAGATTAAAACTATTAGAAATTCCTTCATGGTAATATCAATTAATTAACTCCTCCATCAGAACCAAATATATATGATGTTGTGCCTCTTCAGCCCCAACCACATCGATTTTTCACTATTTTGTGTGTATATTAATACTTATCCAACATTAACTTAACCTAACCCTAAACATGTGGTTTTTTCTAGTCACTTGGCCGTTGGACTATTCTTTCAACTAGAGAGGGCTTTAAGATACGGAGAGCTTCACCAAACCCCTTAATTGACCCACATATTGCAACCATGGCCAAGAGCAGAGACACTAAGGTCAGTAACTTCAACTTCCATACTTATCTCTTGTTTGAAGCCCAATCAATGGTGAAGCACGACCTCAACAATCCTAAGGTTCAACAAAACTCAATGGTTCTCAAAGAACCAACCTGCTAATGTGTGCCTGATATTCTTATATTGGGCTCAACCAAATGAAACACAAGGCCCAAGTAATAAAATATTATAACATCAAGCCCATGTACCAAATAATTTGGAGCCCAATCATAAAGCAAATGAGACCCAAGCCCATATAAAAATTAAATTAAAACTACCACAACAAGTATTGTAGAGATCCAAGGAAACTTACCTACGTCTCTTGAAGCCCTAAGATGAAGAATGAAGTGGCAACTAGGGAGACGGTGCTGATGGCTATCCAACATAAGTCAATGGGAAGTGCAGGGGGTACCAAGGCTGTGGGCTGCAACAATGGTGGCTATGATGGTGATGGAACATCAAGAATCATGTCGGGGCTATGGCGAAACAACAACAACAACGTCGAGATTGTGGCGAAACATCGGGAAGCATGTCTGAGTTGTAGCGAACATGGGAACAACAACGGTGAATAGAAAGATGGTGGCATGGTGGGTGTAGGACTCATGGATGGTAACAACACGAGAGATGGAGGTGGTGGGGTAGGGTTTGCCATGAATATGAGGATGAGATGATGAAAAAAGAAAAAAGAAAGTAGAAGAAAGAAGAATAAAAAAAAAGTAAGAAAAGAAAAGAAAAATGGAATATGGGGCAGATGGGGCGATTGTAAATGGAATAGAGAGGAAAAAAATTTATATATTGAGTTTTTTTTTATGGCTCAAGCAAAAACATAAATGTAAGGGACCCAAACTAAATAAAAATGGGCTTAAAATTTTTTTTAAAAGAAATGGGTCTATGGATTGATTTTGTGGGTCTACAGTTAGTTATAATGCATGCCAAAATACTCATTAAGTTATTCTTAGTAGATTTAATGTCTAATTAAATACATAAATAATAATTTAATTACCTAATACTTGTGAGACCCTAACACAAGTTAGTGGCAATATATTTTAATTCCAATAATTAGAAATATAGAGACATAACTTAGTATCTTATCCAAAATATTAAAATAAGATTATAGTTATAGTTTTCAATATATTGATATTATTTTTTAAATGGAAACATTATCTTATCCTTCTTAATCACAAATTTCTATTCAAAATAATAATAAATATGCTTGTAAAAACTACCAAAATTTGATAAAATTGCCTTAAATTAGGATTTTCTTTTTCAATAACTCAACATTAATAAATTAAAATAAAATAGGCTTATTTTCACTTACAAATTATATGTTAAAGTGACGCAACGAAAGATTCTAATCTTAACATATTAATTTATTAAATTTTTATTAACTTATAAATTTCTATTAAGGTTGTATCATTATAAACCATATAAAAATTTAGCAAATGCATATATGTCATTATTACTTTTATTTAGGTAGAAAAGATTAACTATACTTTGACTCATAAATTTTGAGTCAAGGTTGCATATCATTAAACCAAGGAAAATTTAGCAAATAATATTAATATATATATATATATATATATATATATATGTCATTATTGCTTTCATTTCGGTACCTTGACATATGGATATATTAATTATAGATTGACTTATAAATTATTTGTCAAGGTTGCATCATCATAAGTCATGGAAAAATGCAATAACTATTATATATGTCCTTATTGGTTTAAACTAAATTGTATATGTCATAATTGTTCATTTAAATAGACAATCTTCACATATATTATCTTAAAGCAAGATGATATATGTCAATAATGACCTTTTTTCTTGTAGTGTATTAATATTGTATCCAATTTTATATTTTAATTTATTTGTAATGAAATATGGTTTAAATTTTGAAAAATGATGGCAAATGAGGTGGTGGTAACCTTTATCAATTTTGTTTTATTTTTTGAATTGTTGTGTTTGTGTTGTATATGGTTATTGGAGAAAATACAGAAAAGATAAGAAAAATATGACTATTGAATAAGGGAATACAATTTTTAGGAATGTTTGAACAAGTTGTTTCTTTTAATGTTGTTTATATGCAATTCGAGATGTTTTGTTTTTTAGAATTGTTAATTGGATGTATTTTGAAATTTATAGGGAATAAAAAATATGGGAAAGTTCTAGAAATGAAAAATGTTGAAAAATTAATGACAAAAGGAGATAATGGAGGGTATTTTGTTATTAAGATTTGTCTAGTTTTTATATCCATTCATGTTGTTCTATCATGATTACTGTAGGTGGGTTTTTGGTTGAGTTAGGTGGGAACAAAGTGATGTTTGGGATCTATTAAATATGGTAAAGGCTAAGGGGCGGATGAAACAACTAAAATAAAACTTGGGCTAAAAGGTGTGCATGGGTCGAGTATGTGTTTGTTTTGAGCATTGATTGTTTTTTAAATGTAAAATAAATAAATAAATAAAGTAAAATAAAATTGGAAAGTTGTGAAATGAAGCAATATGACTAAGGATTTGAATCAACGGTTGAATGAAGCATCAATATCAGATCCCCTTGACTAAAATGTTATATGTATGACATGGGCATTAAAGCTTGTGAGATATCATAAATATATTGGGCTTATGTTGTCATTTGTCGTGGACCTTTTATTGGCCCCTTTACATTCATGAACAATGTGTATTACAATTTAACTAATAAACAATGTCTCCAACTTTAACTTGATTCAACTATTTAATGTTGCATTGTTTTTATGTTGAATTTCAACTTTTTAAGTTGTATTTATATGTTTATCTAATGGGTTGATGTTGGTGATCCAAAATGAGTAGGTTGAGTGGTTTTTTATAGTTGTTAATTGGAGAATTTAATGCATGGGAAAAGAATTCATGTTTAGTCATGAGTAGATGATTATAAATTAAAAAAAAAAAAAATCTTGTTAGTTTGATTGAGAGTAAAGTTTAAATAATTTTCTTCATAAAAATTTTGAATTTTTAATAAATGAGGGTTAAATTGAAGAAGAAAAAAAAAAATGTAGTAAAGCAACTATGGATTTATGTAGGAATTGGGAAAAATAGTAGTGAAGCATTAGGTGCAAATCTGATGCTCACAGCCACAAACTTGAATTTTGTTTTGTTTATGTGTGTGTAGCGGTCATGGTAGGGGTCTACCCTTTGGATGAAGGGGTTGATCGTAATTCAAGTAATAACATTTGGATAGAATAATTGTTTTCATGGGAGGTTGTAATAAGTGAATTAGAGGCTAACCTATTTGTTTAGAGGCAGGCCCTTAATTATAAACATTGTTGTGGTCCAGTGTGGGCAATAGGCAAAATAGATGAAGACCCGTTGTTTTAGGGGCTGACACAAAGACAAGGACTTAACACAATTTGGCTTGAACAATGACAAAAACAATGGTTTGCCTATGAATTGAGAGGTTCACTCCACAACTTACATAGCATAGCAAATTATTATCAAATAAAATAAAATAATTGCATTGTTTAATATTAAGTATATGTTATACATGTCCTTATTTACAACATTATTTTTAGACCATGAAGTGTAACTGAAACTCGCTTGTAAAGTTCCAAAGGTAAACCATGTACTAATATATGATGGTCATAGGCGTGATAATCAGATTTGTTATAAGTAATTTGGTTTAGGCAGTGTTGTTGAGAAATTAGTTAATTGTTTCAGCTTGACTAAAGGTCCATGTTTCTAAATAAGGGTTACACAAGAACTAATACTTTTTAAATGGATCCAAGTAATACAATTTATTGTTATATGCACATGAGATGAGAGTTAGTAAAGGGTGAACATGGCAATATGGAATATACGGGTGGAAGACAAGATGGTATAAGTTTAGAACGATCAATGACATATAACGATTCTATTTCAAGGGTTTGTGGCGAAATGAGCATCAATATGGTGGGACCAATATTTTCGTACTGTCTCCCATTTGATCTATATGCATTGCAATAATTGAAAAATGATGACGACTTGATAAACATGTTTCAATTTAGTGACTAGTTCGCACGTGTATTATATGCTTAACAACAACGGTTGAAGATAATGAAACAATTGAGAATGGAGGACAAAGGTAAGTTATATGAAAAGAATATATAATCTGAAATGATTTTGTTTATTTAATTTTTTTTAGTATTTATGTTCATTCATAGATGATAAGTTGATAAATAAACATATTTATAATGCAGATTGAACGAAACAATTGTGGGGTTTAACTCACTAATCTCATATTCAGTAAGGGATGATGATATTAGAATGCTATCATGAGGATTTTATCAAAGATGTGTTAAATCACATGTTGGTCCACTAGAGTCAAGTCTTTTTTAGAGTGTAATATTGGGTAGTGATCATACCTTCTCAACTACAAATGACTTTTGGGATGCAATATATCTCACATTAATAATGGGTCATTTTAGATATAAGTTCAAGATGAATTTTCTTAAGCATATGACTGTAATATGTGTTGTTAAAGGATGCCCTTGGAAAGTTACTACTTGTGCTATTGGGACAACAAAATTAGTTCAGGTGCATGCATTTAAAAATCAACATAACCACTATTTAAAATGTGTCAATTTCCAAACCAATACTTCATTGTAATCAAGCCACAACTATGATTGATGATGTTATTTGTTCAAGTCCAAGTTACTTGGCCCAATAAATATGTAAAGACTTTCATTAACAATAGGAAATGCGATTGAGTTATTATCAAGCATGGAACTTGAAAGAGAAGGCTAAAGAAAGAATTCACAGTGTGCCCCAATGTTCATATGAGTTGTTGCCTTGGTTGTGTATAAGGCTTATTGAAACAAATCCAAAGATGATTGTTGAATATAGATGTTTGGATGATGGTCATTTCGTGCAATTGTTTGTTGCCCTTACAGTGTCAATACATGGGTTTAAAATGGAGTATCGACCTATCATATCAATTGATTCATCCCACATGAGTGGGCCATACAAGGGTGCTTTGTTTTTGGCTTCTTTATATGATGTTGAAGATGGCATGTTTCCACTTGCTTATGGCTTATTTAGCTCTAAGAATTACAAAGATTAACTTTGGTTCTTAGAGAAATTGAATATGGTCATAAGTGAAAAAAATGTTATGTTATTTTATGTGCAGTATCAAAAAGATAAGTATGCATGTTATGTACACGACATGCCTTCAAAATGAGTATATTTGAGGTATGGGTTGAGCAGTATGGTTATAGAAGGTGGACCCAAAGCATGAAGGGTTGGCCTTTGATGTTCACATTGTTATATAATGTCTGGACAGTTGTTTCATGTGTAGACAAACCTAAAATATAGAAGTACTACCTATTAACATGAAAAATCAAGCAAAATTTAATTCATATGTTCAAAATAATTTAAAACAACATCGTAATGAACGTCACAATTACACTTAAGCATGACAATGACTATTGATAATTGTTAGAAGAGATTATATAGTTTAGTGATGAATAGTGAAAACATGCATGTAGAAAATCATTGGAAATCCTAAATGTAAAAATGAGCTTAGCAGTTATCTGAGAACAAGAATTTAAAAAGTTATTATATAATCCATGAAATTGTCTTCACCACACAAGCATTGGGTTGTAACATCGCCACAAACTGTGGTTACTCATTTTCATTAGCTGGTGTAGCTCTGTCTTCTTCATCGCCACCACCATCATTAGCACCTTCCTCATCATTTGTGTCTAATGGCATAGGAGGCAAAACATCAGGATGTAATGCTTTCTATGTGGCAATCGAATGATCGCATTATTGATGCACATTGCGTAAATGTCCCCAAGCTAGGAACTTTTGCTTGACCTATGCAAAAATAAGACTTTTGTTTGTTTCTCCATTGAATGTTTCATGCGCATAGGTTGCATGTGCAATATTAAATCATAAGGTAGTGACTTGAAATCCAACCCTACATTTTATAAAAACAAGCAAATGGTTGAATTGTATGGTAATGCACGTGTGATCACATTAATACGGTGTGTCTCGATCATGTTATGGCAAATAAGTGTGGGCTACTTGATTTTATGACGATGTGCCATGTGGAACAAAACATGCAAAACATATAATGCAAACTCATTAAAATGACCGTTCCTATTTAAGATGATATGAAACAATATAAGGCTGAGAATCTTGTATTTTAGTAGAAGGGAACTATGTTCAACACTTGTATCCTACTCAAAAGAATGGTCACATAATTTCTTTGTTATTGTGTTTGACATTGCCTTTATATCAATATCTGGAATACAAAAGTTAATCGATTTCTTAGTGGTTTCAAATCGAAGGTATGTGCAATAAGGGATGGAGATACATGTATAGAACACTCTTGAATGAAGAGTTAAATGAATATTTGTCTTGGTCAACATTTCTGATATAGCTATAGAATGTCCGCACATGAGTTGGATAACATTCTTATGTTAGTTGTATAAATGGTCTCAACTTGTGAAAGTCAAGTAACTCAACAACACCATGTTCCTCAAAACCAACAATCAGTATGACATGCTCTACGTCAATTGGACATTTTACTATGAGCTAATCACATTCCTTCTCATTTGGTGAGTGGCAAGGCTTGAAAGGATCATGTGGGATTGCCTCATGTGCCATTGAAATTGACCCATGCGTAGCCTTCTTTTTAGAAGCCATGATGTTTGGTGTTAGTAATGACTCTACATATCAAAGGTTAAAGAAAATTAAGCAATGCATGGTAACAATTAAAAATATAGAATCATTGCATCCAACCCAACCAAAAATAGCTTAAAATGAAATTCATGCAAGTCCCAAAAAATCGGTTGAAACATCCAAATTGAAATATGTATAGAATTGTAATGAATTGAAAGGATTATGGAATGGAGTATGGAAGGCTAACCTTATTAGTGTTGCAACGATAGTAAGTGTAATGGAGTATGAATGAGAAATTGTGAGAGTGAAAGATGGGTGGGTTAACTACAATGAAGGAAATGGGTGGATGGAAACTAATGGTTATGATGTGTAATGTGTATAGGTGGTGCAATAAGAGGTGTAAATGGGAATGAATGAGAGTTGATAGAGAATGTGATGTAAACCAAACTGAGTAAATGGTTCAAGTTGGAATGAAGGCAAGACTTTCAAAATATGTAGTTAATACATGCATTTAATGTTCCATAATGAGTGCAAAGTTACAAGTCACTTAACTCGACTAGGATAAGACTGCATGAATGAAGTCTTCTACCACCCTACCATTTGGGCCTATGATTATGTGTAGTGACTAAGAAGTGATTATGTGGTAGGTGCATCATGAATATTGGTAATAGGTTAATTGTAGTTATTAATGGTCCACTTGGTGTTACTAACAAATAGATAGTTATGTTTGCAACGAGAAACATATGATAGAAGACTTGATAAGGTAAAGAGAGATGTGAAAACAATAGTTGGCAAAGTGAAGAAGCCTTTGAAGCAGTTAGAGCTAATCGATGTCTTGCAAATGTTTGGAATATATCATCACTTCAAGGATGAAATAAAGAAAACAGTGAACGACATATTCAATCGATACAATTTGGGCATTGTAGGAGGACATTGTAGGAGGATTTCCACGAAGGCTAACACATTCATAATAATAATAGATGATGTTGTAGTGAAATAATAAAAGTATGCTTGCAAAATCTAAACACTTTACAAGCTTGCATGTAATCAAATTTTTGAAAAGTTTTAAATTGTTGGGATTTGGCACGTGGAAAGGAAAATAGACTTTTATTTATGGTCTATTATACAAATATTTATACTATGATATAAGATTTTAAACATTAGAGATAAGTGTTAATCTCATAGTAAACAACAAATTTTGTTCAAAGCTTAAATTTCTCATCGATCAATCAGATATTGCTTAGTCATTATATATAGGACTAAATTTTGTATAATATATTTGATGTAAAATAACTCATTGTTGCATTACTTATCTTACAACTATGATTAGTTGTTGTCTTTTCCATAACTTCTTGGAAAAAGGATAACATCTGCAACATCCATAAGGCTTGGCAAGAAACATAGCATGTTCAAATGCAACACTCAAGCCCAAGTTTTTCATTGTTTTATGCCTTTGAAGCTTCATTTACCATTCGTACTTTTCGCTCTGTATGCTTAATTCATTAATCCTGTGACCACATGGTAAAGTAACTCAGCTAGAGTGATCTCATCAGACTACAACATTCAGGAACAATAAAAACCCAAAATAAACACTAGAAAGCAATGTAACATTGCAATATTGTAGTCACCCTTAACGAAGAAACCAATCCCAAAACCTAACAGCTCAATGCTTGTGAAGGTTCACCAACTTCATTTTTGTTATTGAGAACCATTTGAATTGCAATTTTAAGTCTTTTAAGACTCATGCATTCCTATACATTAAACTTATGTTAGGCCCACATCATGATAACATTTAAATTGTAGATTTCAAAATCAGGGCATAACGTCATATTTAACAACTTACATAATTAATGGCTCTATTAAGACCACTTTCGTCCCAATGTTGCATATTGAAAATAGCATATATCCCAGTATGACATCTGCAATAACAAGCATGATTTATGATATATTATTAAAATAAGATATAATTAGCCTTGAAAATAAATACATGAATAAAAAAAAAAATACAATTTTAACTTATAATTTAGGATCTCGTACTATATTTGCATACTATGGATGTAAGTTCTTTATATTAACATCACTCCGCTTGAAGGGGGTTTTTAATAATTGCGATATAAAGCCAACAACTTTGGAAACTTCATTAACAAAGTGAATTTCTTGCATGCTCTGATAAAATGAAAATAGATCCAGCCTTTTAGCCTCCAAATTGATGACTGTGATCACTCATTCATTAAATTGTAATAAAGGGATATAAAACTACAAAACATACAATCATCATAAGCAACAATGAATACATAAATATTTAAAGTATAATTTTGAAATTACAAATATTTGTCATCAATCTAATGCATGTCCTTGATGTGTAAAATAAAATCACCAATGAGTAATTAATACAATAGCCAAACATTACCTGGTTGCAGCCTTTAAAAGCAACACAATAGCCACCTAGTCTTTTCTTAAGTGTTGATTTTAAAGTTGACCTGCTTAATGAACCACATATTTCCTATAAAAAGCAATTGAGATCGCGATAACATAATGTATGAATAAAGTTATACATGTCTTGTATTAGGGACAAGATTTGGTGTAATTGGGAAAGAAACCTCACCCCAAAGTATGGAAACGAAAAGTGTCTATGACATTGATTCTTTTCTTTTGCATTCATGTACTGGCATAACATGAAAATTATCTACAAAACGTCTCTTCATTTGATAGAATGATGGATGAAAAATTGGGGGGTTTTTTTTCTTTATTTATCATAAAGCTTACCGAAATATCAATGAATCCTTCCTCTGCTAAGCATTGAAATTGTTTTCGTGTCACACCATAGCCACCATATGCACAAATCACCTCACTATTAATTACAAGAAACACAAACCATGAGATTTTTTGTTTTTGTTTTTTAGGAAACAAATCCATAATCATAGTATTGTAAGAACAATGTTTGTTAAACTTGTGATTTCGGATTGACCTAGGATCACTTGACTCATCAAACACATAGTCAACAACAAGTGTTTTTTCCTCATTCAACTTTTTGTATATTGATACACAAAATTTTACAAAAGGTGACTTGCACATAGCCGCTTGTTGTTTACGATTGACATGCTTTGATTTTAACTCTTTGTAGTCTTATTTCTTTTGAGTCTTGGGGCTCTACATCCACATTATTGTCCCCGCGCGATGGCATTAACACCAACAAATTGTGTTCTGGGATGAAGGTGATTCTCGTTTGTAAAGAACACACATTCTTCTACATGGGGTTTTTCTAACACCCCTTAAATTTGTATATCCAATGTCTCATTCACCAGATAGTTTTTTACCACCGGAATGAATGGGTGACTATTATGCATTATTCGTATCAAATGGTGCATCACTTTTATTTACATCTTCATGCCAACTTGACGGTTGTCCTTTATTAGTGTCATAGTGTGAAGACATAACACAAGTCCTCAACATATTCATGTCACAATGGTATGATGTAATAAGTTTAATCGCATGACTTTATGCATCTTGTATCTGACATTGAGTTACTTCCACAAGAGCAAAAACAACCTAACTCAAACATAATGAAGGGACATTAAATTACATTATTTCACTTGAGACTTAGTTAAATACAAGGTACTATTCATAGTCGTTAGATATGAAGGATTATATCAAAGTCTTCAGTCTCAGTTGTGTCAATTGACTCATCAATTGGAAGAGCTGCATTTCCTTCTATTTAATCTTGCTTCACTAATGTGTTAACTAACTATCATTGTAAAACATGTAAATTGTCATCCTAATAATCCAATTGCAATATTCATTAAATATCTTAATATAACAAACAACTAGTTATACCTCAACTTTACAAAATCCTCCAAGCATTTCCAACTCTAACTTTATTCATTAATTCACCAAAAAATCGGTCCATGTAGCATAACTCGACATGCTAAGTTCCATATACATGGTTGGAAAATTAGATATTAAAAAGTAAAATATTTGTTGCATTATATAAGACATAATTAGTGTTAACATCATGACCAATATAGTCTACTACCATTATTAAATTTCAAATACTTATAAATAAGACGAACAGTTACCTATAGAAATATCAAACACCCTTTAACCCAAACACTGTCCTTCCTTCTATGTTCATGTATAGATTGAATCAAAAATTGTAATACAAATTATCTCCAATTTATGTTCCTAAGTAACTGATCTCAGGGTGTATACCACAGCGCGTGACTACCTTCCAAATGAGATGTGAGTACCAATGAGGTTGCACACAAGAATATAAAAAAGAGTCGCTTAAATTCATCAATATCATCAATGTCAACCATCAATGCCTTTATATCCTTCAAACACATCACTAGACTAGCTTTAATAGTTTCCTCTTCAACAATGAACTTCCTTCCATTATGTAGAATTCCCATCACGATCCCGACATCATGAGATGTCAAATGGACCTTTTTCTCCTCAAATAACTCGAGTTGGGAATAAACACTATTTGTGTTTCTCATCAACCAAAAACATAAATCTAAATTCACCTTATTGCAACCTAATTGCAATAGCCCTATGAAACCAAGTTCTTTTATGACATCCTTTTTCACTTCTAAGAGTAATTGTATTCCATGATGGAATCTACGCCCAAAACAATGACAACGTCTCACCATATTATCACTGCATTAAACAGCCACAATTCATTAATAAAGAAATCAAATGTTAAAGACTTGTGAATATGAATATAGTGTTCCGATATGGAATCATCATAATTATTACACAAATGTAACATACATTAACAACGAAATGGCAAACATTTTGTCACATCATGTAAATGGAAATCACTGAGATAAGTATGCCCTAACTTCTCAATTATATGATTGCCATAGGGGTCAACTTGTTAAATATAGGGCTACCCACTATTGCCCAAATAAAAGCACACAATGTGTATTTCAATGGGTCAGCCTCTGAAACAAATGGTAAGAAAAAAGGTGAATGAAATGAAAGAATCCCAAAGAATAGTGTTAGCTCATGAAATAATTCATGAGTACATTCTCATGTGCTAGACTGATGAGCAAAAAGAAGGACACCAACCCTAAGACTAAGTAAAGTGTGCATAAGTAGGTGTAGTTGAGAAAAAGTTCTTTAAAATTTTTTCTTTGCCATCAAATAGGGGTAATAAAAGTGGGTGATATCTATTTTTATTTTTATTGAATTTAAATTACAAAAAAAAAAGACAAAAATTTGTATTAATCAAGGGGGAAGTTTAGAACCTACATGATTAGGAACCTAATGGTCTATTTGATTGCTAAGAAAAGTCAAGTTGGAAACAAAAATTTGTTTCTATGATAACTGATATTCTTCTTCCCACTACTTTTCTATACGTTTTTCTCATAAACCAAATAGGGGCAAGAAAATAGTTCAATAACTCAATCCAAATCTCATCCTTAAACCAAGGTATTATTCCTTTGGTATAGTCCTTGCACATGAAAAACAAACTTCTTATTCCTATGCTTTAATCGATTCAACCCAACCATCAACAAATCATATAATCTTGATGCCCAAAAACCCAAAAAAAAAAAGTACAAATCTTTATGAAAAATATAGGATTCCACAAGAATGAGGAGAGTATCTTGGAAAAGGCAAGACAAACACGAGGGTAGGTGCCAAGAGTGTAGACGACGATTTGGCAAAAAAACTGATATTCACAAGCTCAACAATTGTGGGTCAGACTTGAAAATCAGGATGGTTACTAGTAACTTGACTTGTCTGAAAATCCCAACTCTAAAGTCATTGATGGTGCACAAGATAAGCAAAATGGTGTGCAAGAATACGAAGGCAAACCAAATTTTTTATGGATCGTATGAGTTCTAATGGGTTGTGGTTGTGAACAAAGAATAAGTAACATAAGTCTTTAGAGTTAAGGTTTGGTTGAAGAGAGAAGGCGACATTTGGGGGTAAACATTTTTTTAAAAATCAATTCATGTGGATTGTCTAGTTGGATGGTACATGTACATGTGTCATGTCATTAGCTTAAGTGGGCAATTGACTTGGACCATGCTTACATGGTTTTTCCAAGTGGGTGATCCAATTGGAAAAGGTGTTAAGTGCAAGGTGCATATTTGGAAAGATCTCAACATCACTATTAGGTGTATGTGTAGACCCTCCATTTTGTCCCTTTAGCACTTGTCTTTAAGTTCACTTCCAGTGTTCCATAGTGTTCCTTTGATGGCCTATTACTACTCATGTAGCTTACCTTTTTTGAACCATTTTGGAGACTTTGATTGAGGGGTTTATCTGGTTCCACATTATGACCTTGACTACCCTTCAAGTTTAGACTAGGCTTCATTTAAGTGTACTTTAGGTTAGACTTAATTAGGCCTACCTAGTATCATCATTGGCCCATATAGGTATACCCAACCAATTTAGACACCTTAGTGTCACGGACTTAGTCGTTCACTAAGCTCGTGCGGCACTTAGGCAAGTCAAGACGCTTGATCTTGCTAAGTCAGCCTTGATCCCCAATGCTTAGCTTGCTCGGCTAAAACACTCGCGACTCGAAAGCTAAAGAGCTTAGTAGGCAACTCCTTAAAGAATGGAAGCTTTATTATCTCAAGAAAGCCTTTACAAGTGCTTGGATGCTCACTTGCTTGGTGCCTTGGCCAAATGAGGCCCTCACCTATTTATAGGCACCAATGGAACTCTCTAGAACCTTGGAGGGTTCCTTACAATTCATGAATATTCTAGAATGTCCTACACTATTCTAGAATATTCAAGAGACTTCTAGATTTCTCTAGAAAGCTTTGGACCCTTCTCATGTCTTCTACCATAGTGTAGAGATGTGTGGACATCTCTAGGCATTTCTAGAACCTTCCACACTCTTCCCACCAATGGCTTAGTGTAGATGGCTCTAGGAGTCTCCAGAAGCTTCTCTCCTCCTATATAAGCCATTGGGGAGGGTCATTTGAAGCATCCTGTGACATTAGGCTCACTTATGCCCATTTAGATACCCTAAGCTCATCTAGGTTCACTTAGTCTCATTTAGACACCTTAGGCCCACTTAGGCTCGCTTGGCCCATTAGACTTTTTTAACGTGACTTGTATGGTTGCATAGCCCATTTATTTCATTTACTTATTTATTTATTTATTATTATTATTATTATTATTATTATTATCAATCATTTTTATTTAATCATTTATTATATTTTATTTATTTTAATTTATTTTCATTGTTATCAATCACTTTTATTTATTTAGTTATTTTTTATTTTTTATTTAGTTGTTCATTATCTTGTTATTTATCTATTATTATTATTTTTATCATTCTCCGGTTTATTTATTATTTATTATTTATTTATCCGATTTAATAATTTGAAGTTTTATAGGAAAATCTACCAATGGAGAAGTTTTTGAAAGCGGTAAGACTCTTTAGGTGATATGCATGGATTATAGGTGATATGCATGGATTGGTTTTGTTTTAAATTTAAAAAAGAGTTTTTGCGGTGGATGAGAGGGAATTTGGAAAGAGGAAGACTCTTCACGTAGAAAGACTGTTATTTGCTATAAAAAGCTTTAACAAATAGGTGTAGGGTATAAAAGAAATATAGGATTAGGAGATTATTTTTTAGAGAGAGAAAAAAAGCTAAGAGATATAGGAAGAGGTAGAGAAGAAAGATAGGAGATTCGGAGATTGTTTTCAGAGAGAAGAAGAAATATGGGAACTTCAAAGATTGTTTTTCAGAGGAAGAAAATAAAAGAGAGCATAGAACAAGAGATATAGGAAAAAAAGAAGAAAGGAAGTTGGATTTTCCATTTCACCAGAGGGGTTTTTTGGAGGCTAAGAGAAACGAAAAGGGACACTGGAGAGGATGATTTAAGGGATCGTTTTGGTGGAAAGAAAGAGAACATCAGTTCACAGGGTTTTCTTTTGAGGATTTGGGAGAGAAACCATAGCGGGAAAGCCAAGTAATCGGGTGGAGACTGCCTAGGTACATTTTCAGCCATTTTTTATGCTTTATCTTATGTTCAATTCCTGATGATTCTCTGATGGTTTTGGGCATTTATTTTGTTGATTGGTGTGGACGAAAAGGCCCACAAATTGTTGTGTTGAAATTGGTTCTTTGTCTGTTTGCTATGTTCTTCATTATGTTAATGTCATCGATTCTATCTGAAAGAAATCTGCATTTGAGTCTGTCTTTGAATCTGATGATAGAAATCCTACCCTGTTTATGTTAAAAATCTGCTTTGAATCATTTCTCGTTTTAACCCATGGATCCGCCCTTGAAATGAGATTATTGATGTTCACCTTCTGCTCATCCTTTCCCTGGAATTTTTTAATGTTTTCATCTATGTTTTCTGCTCATTCTTTCACACGGTGTTAGAGTCCTCATCTATGTGTTTGAGCATGTATTGGGGAAATGACCGAAGTGTGTAACAATCTCACTCAAATATTGGATAGTTAATTCCAAGGAGTTGTAGTGAATTGGAGAAATTGGAGGTAGCAAGCTAAGAAGGCCACTAAATGGGGTTGCAAAGGAGGTTTTGGGTGATTCCGAAAAGCCTAAAATCGAGGCCACAAGATTCAGAAAAGAGGGATAACATATGTAGTTGTTGTAGCCCATATTTTGATTGCCATTCATGTCATTCCCAATTTGAACCAAAAATCTTTTTGGAAGAATAACAACAACTTTGCTGAAATCTTTGATGTGGATTGGTTTATTTCATTCCTATCAAAAGATGTTAAAATCACTAAACAACTTCCTAAAGAGGGAAGAGAGATTATAGTTCAATATACCATGCGTGTTCCAAGGAAGTGCACTCCAAGTTGCTATCAGAAACCTATCTTACCTGTACCCACGTTAACAATCAAACTACCATGCATGCATGCCTTTCCTTAAGAAATGATTCCAGGTGGCAGACGTGTGGGTCCCTCTTGAAAGAAGGTCGTATAAGGTTGATGATAGAGCCACAACCAAACTACTTTGCATATCGAGAAGCCAGTTTTGGACACTTCTATATGGTTTCAGCTTGGAGCGGTTATGCGTTTATTATCAATTTGATTCCGCTTTATGCCATGGTGCTTTTGATTTAAGGCAGGTATTCGATGAGATTGTATGTGGCGTATAACTACAGGTATATATTAGGAATGCTGCTTGTTATGCATATTCGATTTGTGAGCCTTCAGTATGTGCAGTCTGGGGAGCATGTGGCTACAACAAGTGTGTTTTTGGACTAGATATTGGAATTGATACTGAATCCATCAATTCAACTATTGAAAAACTGAAGATGCCAAAGGAAGTTTTCTGTCATTATCTTGAGGTTTGAGTTAGATTAAAGAGAAATGGAGTGGTTATATGCGTCTAAAAAATAAAATAAAATTGAAGAGATAGGTATCATTGTTTGTCTCCCTGAGAGGTGGACGTGTGGTTGTAGCTGCTAGAAATCAAATAAACATTTTGTAGAAAGATGATAACTACCAAGAGCCATGTGGCATTTTTACAAGTAACAACCTTGGGACATTTATATATGGAGCCTAGTTAGAATCTCATGACGTTCTTGGAGTTTGTGATGACTTCGAAACTCTATATTTTATCAAAAGAAACGATACATTTATGTAGGTCATTAACACTTTCAGATGCCCTAAGGAAATTAAATTGATGGGACTGTACCCCATAACATTAGCAATTTGATGTCTCACATTGCTCTAACTAGGATCTTTGTGAAAGTCCATGCATAAAAGGGTCAACGGTTTGCATATGAGCAGACATGTTTTTTTTTTTCCATGCAATTAGCAATGCTACAAGGGACAAAGTGCATTTGGAATTCAATTTCAGCACACAACTCAAAAGGAATTTACAACTTTACTGCCACTATGAATGGGCTCCACTAACAGATGCATCAAGGATTGAAAACGGGGTGGTTTGCATCCTCTTTGAAGCCACATTACAGCATGCAACATGCAACATGCAACATGCGTAATATGGAATTAGTCAGCCTCCAAATATGATCTTACCTACACACACCATTCACTCATTCTTAAGGGCAGTCACACCATCCTCCTATTTCTTTATTTTGTTAAACGGTTCTAGTTTCCTTCATATTTCATCTTTAAAGAGTTTCTAGATTCATAAAAAAAATTCAAATTTCAAGAAACCACTTGCTGTCAGTTTTCACTCAACCATTGACCCTTTAGATTCAAAATTCGTTTCGGAAACTTTATAATATTTTAAAAAAAATTTCCAAAAATTGTATGACTTTCCTCACTTCTTGACTTGAATTTAAAATTTTGTTTGAGTTAGAAATTCATTCTGAAATAGAAGATATAAATGAGTTTTTAGAGGGGCTCCATTTTCACCTAGTTCTGGACACCTGAGATCTTTTTGAAAAAATAAAATACCAAACCACTTTTTAAATTTGACTCAATATTTTTTCTCAATTCTAGGCTTTTTGAAATTGATCTTAGACATGAAAAATATTAAAAAAATATGCCTTTTTGGGACAGATATGATTTTTCAAATTCGTGCCTACTATGCATGCTGGATTCTGGACATCTGAGAAGCTTGAGTGTTTTAAAAATATCTTTGAGTACTATCTGACCTTGGATTCATTTTTTTATCTGATATAGACATTTTTAACTACGTGTGTGATTTTTTTATGATTTTATGTGATCATTTATTATTTTTTTAAAAACTCGTTTATGCATGTCCCTTTTTCTTATTTAATTTGGACTTTGTAAAACTTTTAGGTGTCTTTGTTGTAATCTATCCTTTGAATGAGTGTTTGGATTTCAGTATGTTGATCTAGATGTGTAGGAGTTGTTGCTTGAAATTTTTCGTAATTAAATTCCACTCTAAGCCATTTTTTTTTAGAAATTGCTTTGTGATGCTTCCTTTTCTAATTGCATGCTGATGGTTTTATACTTTACTTGAAATTGTTATTATTTTTGGAGTTATTTGATTTATCTTAGCTCAATTTTTGGTTTTGAAATTGTATATTAGACATAATGGATATGTTAAATAATTTATGCTTGTCCAAACCACTCTAGCATTTTTTGAGGAATCTTATAAAATATGCTTACTATCCAGGTATGCTATCTATCCTCTAATTCCAAAATTCTATGAAAATGCATGTTATCATGATCTATATCCATGTTTAAATGTTATCCTTGATTGCCTTGATACTTGTTTGATTATCTCTAATAAAATGCATGTTAAGTGATATATTATTAAATTAACTTTGATTGTCTTTTGATAGCAAGTAAGAAGCAGTTTAGGTACACACCCTGACTCTCCTTTATGATTGTAATTTGATTTCTTATTTGACATGCTAGTATTGATAGAATCTCAAAATCATCTTAGCCTACCTAGATATTTATAATTAACCAATTAATTTGCCCATTTCCCTCAATTAGGTCAGTAGAGACCTCTTTAGGGCTTAGAAGGGTAGTACTTTTTAGAGGTACCTTCTCAATAGGTAACCTGATCCTTAGACCTAGACTCGGGTTTTTCAAAGACATGCTTTTTCAAAAATTATGCAGTCACTTTTTTAGGGTTTTCTTTCTTATTTTATTTTTTCTTTAAAATAAAAATAAAATAAGTGGCGACTCTAACTTTTCCAAAACTAATTTTTCACCAATAAAAACGAGTATCGCCGATTGAGTGGAGGCACACGTAAAAAATATAAGTCCACAGTATGGAAAAACATTTATATTCCCCAAAATTGATTGAACTTGAAAAGTAAAAAGAAAAATTCCTAAAAGTCAATTTTTTTCCCCTGGTTACATAAATTCCCCTATAAAATTTATTACTATTTTAAAGTTTGGTAAACAATTGAGTGAATATATATTAAAGAATTTAAATAATGTCAACAAAGTCTTGAAACTACTTGTAATTCATTTCGTTGGAGTGGAATAGAGAACTGGGGAGTGCAATTAGAAGACTAAAGAGCCAAAGTTGAACGTATGGATATGAAATCACTAAAAATTTGCTAAAAGTTCACATTTTGTTAGGTTTCAACAACACATACATTATAAAAATGATAAAACAATCATAAAATTAAAAAATTACTTATATATACCGTTTTTGAATATAATTAACGTAAGATATAAAGAAATAAGATCAAAATATAAAGAAAAAAAACTATGATATAAAGAAATGAAAGCATAATACAAAGATGCCTGACCTTTAAAAAAAAAAATCAATAAAAATATGATTTATTAATAATCATGAAAAATCGTATCACGATTTATTGAAATTTTTCACAATAATTTTTATACCAAAATTAACTACGGATTTATTTTTAAAAATTCTTTCCCATATTTATCATTTTAATTTTACATCTTAATAATTTTTTTATATAAATATATTCCTTAAAAAATAGATTTATTTTCATCCAAAAAAAATAATTGAATCACAACTTCATAACATACTTTTTTTAAAGCTTACTTTGGCAACTTGGCCAAACCTTATCTTTTAATAAAATATAAAAATGAAAATTCCTTGAATGCCTATAAACACGACACCCTCTCATCCGCATCTTATTCTCATTTCAATTTGGCTTCTGTATTTCTCTCCGTCTCAATCCTTCATCAAGGTTAGGGTTTTATCTCATCTTCTTCTATTGATATTGATTCATCTATGCTTCTTTAGGGTTTATGATAAGGTTTTTCTGCTTTGCTCGTAGTTTATTTCTGATTATTGATTAGGGTTTTGAAGAGGGTTTTTGTTGGATCATAATTCCTGTTTGTGTGTTTAAAATTTTGTGTGTTCTTGCTGGCTTTGTTTGGGTATTTTGTGGTAGTTTGCTCAAAATCATGATCTGATTCTTCACAACATAAAACCCTTCGCTCCTGGTATGTTGATGAATTAGGTTTTTGTGTTTGGGTGTTCCTTTCTATGTTAAAGGTTTCATCTTTAGGAGATTATAAAGAAGATCTTCATTGTGAACATGTAAGCCATCTGTTTGGCTTTGTTTTCTTAGTTTTGGGATGAAGTTGCAAAAGGCATATCTAACTTTCCCTTTTCTTTCTTTAGAAGAAAGAGGGTTGGTCATTATTATCCGAGTAGTTAAATATTTTGGAGTATCCTATCAAAAAACGGTTCGTTTTGGACCTGAAAGGTAGAATCTCCATTCCATGATGCGTAGCGCAACAATTGGTGTTGGTTGAGACTAGTTTATCAAGTTGAGATACTATGAATGCGGCTTTGACGTTGTTTATTCTGGAACTGTAACGGTCAAAAGTATTTGTTTAAATGATAAGGATCCCTGAAATCTGAACCACTAAATATATGTGTTTCATAAGATAAATTTGAAGACGTCTTCAGTAATAATTGATTTTGAAATCTCCCTGAAATCTGAACCACTAAATAGATTTGTTCATAAGATAAATTTGAAGACGTCTTCAGTAATAATAGATTTTGAAATCTATTAGCCATTCTATTTTATGATAGGATCTAATATGGGGAACGATTGTTACCTGAAGAAAATTATAGACACTAGTGTTAGGTGTTGAGAAAGTCAGAACTTGATATCTTGTATAAATTCACAGTTGTTGTTCAGAGTGGCAGGAAGGCAATACTGTAGTTTTTTCTTTACAAATTTAAGGAAAAATGAATAGAAGAGATGATTTATTTTTTTATGCCTAATTAGGTAGCAGACATGTCTAGTTGGTGATTGACTACTGACCTTGTTTTGGTAGGATATAAATTGTAGGCTGAAATGATATATGATCAGTAGGTTTACCTTCTCATGCTGACATAGAGTCATCCAATGATGATGAAGTAGACAAATAGAGTTATATCATAATCCAGAGAGTTGGATGCAATGATCCAATCTTTAGAGGAGGATATAACCCAACTCACTTTGATAAAAAGGGTCTTCATGTTACAACTTCAAAATTTTCAATTTCAAAATTGACTTTTGACTTTGCTTCTAACTTGATTGTCTACTTTATGAAAGTGTTCAACCAATATGTAGTTCTTTATTGCGACAAAGGAATTGGTATTTTGTAGAAGAAAGTTTTCACTCTTTTAGGGAACAAGTCATGTAAAGAATATCTACACTGTCAAGCATATTCATATTATAATAACAATGTAAAAAATGTAAGCCTAGGTCTTATGGTAAACTAGCTTCTTATAAATTCCATAAATTGTTCTCAAAAAGTATAAAGAGTTGGTAGTGTGAGAATTTGCCTTGACGATTGAAAGCATAATAAAAGTGGTATATCAGTCATTATTCCTCAATGGGAGGTGATCTAAGGATGCGTGGCTGAGGTCCAGGGCATTCTAATGTGGGGATGTTGACATTAGCCGTTTTACTAGCTTTCTTCTGCATAAGATTTATCCTTGAGCTTATTATATATATAAGCTTTTGTTGCTCAAATTAAAAATAAAACAGAATGCCTTTCATATATATATATATATATATATATATATATATATATATATATATATATATATATATATATATATACTATTGGGATTATCAGAAAGCCTGGTTTAATACTTTTTTAATCCAAAACAGGGACTTCCATCATTCATGGATGTTCTACTTCCCCTCTAAGAATCAGCTTTCCTCTTTCCCATTTTGGTTCCACAATTGGTGGACATATTTTGGTCCCTCTATTAAGATTCTCCCTAAGCCTGTTTTGGATGGGTTTGAGCTATTTAGCAGCTTTTTTATTATCCCAAAAGAACTTTCAGCCTTTCCACCTTTATTATTCTTCTTCAGCAATTTTGGTCTCGCTTGGATTGTCCAGTGAGATTATTTAATCATAGCAGATGAATCAGCAGCCTTTCCAACCATCGGAAGGACTTTTAAGACAAAATGGTGGGACGCATTAAAAAATGATGCATCTCTTAATGTTTCCTTTCGATTCTTCTTCACATCCCATGTCACCACTTGATTTCAATGATTATCAATGAGGAAGCCCAGACAATGACCCTACTGCTTGCATGAAATACACATTATAAATAAGAAATATCATGCCAACATGCAACAAAACGGTTAATATTAGTGTTGCTAAATCAGTTAGTATTAACATATGCAATCAACTTTTTATTATAGATGTAAGCCAACCCCCAAGTAATTTACATTTAGAATTTCTCAAGTAACTTTATTATCTTGTCCATTGTTCCTCCTAAAATTTTCAAACAGAAGCCATTGTTAAAATCCACATAAAAGAAATCTATTTAAATATTTTTGTTATCTTGTTCAAAGTTTCTTAAGAATTATTCTAACAGATACTTATCAGAAGGCATATAGAGAAGGGCATTCATAATTAAAGTTGAACAACCTGAAGTTTGTGCAATTCGTGCGACATTGATCTATAAGCATCCATAAGGAGGTCATTCTGCTTCTCCAAATGTCTGCACAGAAAAAAAAGAAGCAATTAACTAAATATTAACACTACTACTAATAATGATAATAATAATAATGGAAATAAGAACAGAAGAAAATTGATGAGCTTTACTCTAATATTTCTGCTGTGTATTTTGGGTCCATTTGTTCAAAGGGGTCTCATCTATTGAGACAGGATGCTCCAAATAAACGAACTCCCAAATGCTCAAATCAAGTGCCTTTGTTACAGATTATGAAATTTCTCATCAAACGCAACTTAAGAAACAATTTTACGCATACAATTTATCATATGTCTTGCAACCATAAAGCCAGAATTTTAACAATAGATTAACAAAATAAGTTGTAATTCAAGATGGATAATATGAATTAACTCATCTTTGCAAAAGGATGTCTTTTCAGCATGATGTATGGTCTGAGAAGCCTCCCACAACAGACTTGCAAACTTGTCCAGAATTTCAGTTAATAAAAGGATGCTAACATGGCTGATTTTAAGTTTCACTAGGGGTCTAGTGGGTGATAGATTCCGAAATTTGTTATGTTTGTTTCCAGTTTCTGACTGTTTTTTCATGTTTCCCACTTTGGGGGTCAACATATATCATGTATATGCTAGAGTTGAACTCCTAGCAATCTGTTTCAACATGCATCATAGGATTGTGTTATATAACTTCACAACCATCACTAATCCCCTACACAAAATGCGAGTTTCATTCAAAAAGATATTGATTTTGCCTTGCAGCCACACATAGATTCCAAACTCACAGAAAATCCTTGAGTTTTATGCTATTAAGAGACATACTGTAACGCATCACTCGCAGTCCTTGAGTTTTAAGAGTTCTTTTTTGTATCTATTTTGGGATTGGATTAGATTGTACATAAGAGATGGGTCTATATCATCATTAGATTTTGTATATTGGTTAGGTTCCCTATAGGGTGCGGTTCTTTTTTTGTGTATTCACCCCTTATGAATTTTGTTTTTTTGTATACATCATGTATACTTTTTTAATACAATTTCCATTTACCTATCAAAAAAAATCTTTGTAACAAACTTATGAGTGGCAACAGCTACTAGTCTAATTCTTCCAAGGTAAAGGAGAAAGTCTATGTATTCTAATAAGATAAAAATTCAGAAAGATTCTTACTGGATTTCAAGAAATCATGTAAGGAAATTTTAGCTCAATGGAAAGTGATTTCAAGTTCCACATACACTGTAATCCAAAAACATGTAGGGAAATTTCAAATGAATGCACACATGGATCCTCTTACCAAAAGAGTAGAGCGTGAGGAAAAATGTAAACAAAGAAAGAGCTGATTCTAGCTCAGCAAAAACAAAAATTACATAAATCCAAAATATTTTACTAATGTAAATTATATAAGTGAAAAATAGGAGAGGTCAAAGTTTCCCCACTCCCCCAATCTCCTTATATAAGTACACACAACTTCTATGCTATGTTTGTAGGATCACGTATAAATGTTGAACCCTCTCAGTAAATGTTACAGCTTCAGCATTAGTGAGATATCACAAAAACTTGTACCAAGTAAAAGAAGAAAAATCTCTCTGTTTCATAGCACAAATATTTCTATAATGTATTCATCAAACTTTCAGAACAAAGGAGCATTAGATGGCAATAATGTTTTGCTTAAGAAAATTTGCAATTTTTTCCATGCATTGTTATACTCTCCAGGGTGTTTTTACCTTTTTCCCTTTTTTGACAAGCAAAGAAACAGGATATATTAAGAAGTGCAAAACAAAAGGGAGCCACAACCCAAGTGCATTTCTAGGGCATCTTTGTGCTCATTATAAAGGAAGTCTCAAAAATTGGTTGACCATTAAACAGAAAATCCCAGCATCCAATCTCTTTATTCTATTTGTAGAGAGTCATCCTTAAATCAATTTCAACCATTTTAGGCGTGAATGGACAGGTCTAAAATGCAAGAAAAGAATCCTAACTGAAAGTTTTAATTAAATAAAAGGATCTCTACTAATTCACTTGTGCAATAAAGTGAAGAACAACTTGCTAAGAAACCATGAGTAATGCCCAGTAACTGCTACACCACATGCCAAAGTAACTACTTGATAATAGCAACTAATATTGATGTCCTAATAATTTCTAATTAAAATGGTAAACATCCATGTAAGATCCTTTTTTAATTTTTTTTTATAGGAAAAAATATACTCATATCTTTCCGCGTATGATATAATATTTCCGATACAGAAATCATAAATAGACTGAATTTGGCCATCTTTTGAGATGCATTAATCTCCCAACTTCCAACTTCTCTTTCTTTTTAAGCCTCTCTTCTATACTTAAAGAGAAAATTTCTCCACAACAAGAGTTCTATGAATTCAGTCTTCAACTATTCTATAAATCTATCTATAAATTTAAAAAAAAAAAAAAAACAATACACTTCTCATCTCGTTTTCACTCTTAAGTAGCCATACACTCTTTTTGAAAACAACTCTTTAGATCCAAGGTTCACCGTTACCCTTTATCCAGGACCATCAACTAAACTATGTTCACCCCTCAACAACATAATCCTTGAGACCTATTCCATTCCAGTGTATGCTTAGTTTTTAACATGCTTACTTGGTTAACATTACGAATCAACCATTTACAAACTTAACCTCTCTTGAGAAAAGCAGAAGTGGTATGCAATTTTATTATTCTCTATATGTTAAAATTTCTGGTTAATTTCATTCACCTCCTGAGGTTTTGGCTAAATACACCTAGCCCTTACTGGTTTGAAAATCTTATGATTCAAATCATTGTTGTTGAAAATCTTACAATGCAAAATTTTAATTGCCATTTTAATATTTTCTCTGTATCTAAACTAAATCTATTTTTTATACAAGAAAACATTCCTTGGACTGTTAATCTAATCCAAACTAGCAATTGTTCCATAGCTGTTCAAAGAGAAACCCTATAATTGAAAACTTCCAGCAACAACAATCAGTGTGAAATCCAACCCTCTATTTTGTTACCAAGAAATTGAAGAAAAATAAAAGAAAACCACATTTTGATTTCTACGTTCCCTCTCCCACTTTCTTTGCTGCCAAAAATTCAAAACAAATAAACAAATAAATAAAAATTTAAAAACTCAGATCAACTAAACCAAAGATTCTTATGAGTTGCTAAAGTGCAATTTTTTGTAATCTCGAACCCTAGATGGTGAAAATTTTCTATTCAAAATATCCCTTCATTTTCTCATCATTTCGACTTGTATCAACCGTAGAAATCGATTGAATGAAGTAGGAATAGAGATTGGAACAGTACCTTGATCCCAGAATTGACAGAGACGCTGCCTTTTGGAGAAGGGATAATTGATTGTTTTTGTGTACTCAGAGATGGAATGTTATAAACAATGATCGGCGACCGTGAACTCAGATACTGACCGAAACCCAACGTTTCGAGAATGGACGTTTGGATGCTATCGCCCAAACTGGGACTGGGTCTTTCCACTTTTATTATTCTTCTTCAGCAATTTTGGTCTCGCTTGGATTGTCCAGTGGGATTATTTAATCATAGCAGATGAATCAGCAACCTTTCCAACCATCGGAAGGACTTTTAAGACAAAATGGTGGGACGCATCTCTTAATGCAGTTAAGCAGTACTTTCTCAAGCACCCCACACAAGCCTCAACTAATGATGAAATGTCACAATTTCTGCTTAAGAAGCAACAGTTTCAAGCCATGCTAGCAGCCGCAAAAACCCCTCAAGAATTCCAAAAAATCCTGGATGAAGGAAGCTCAAGCTTTTCACAAGACAACTCATATGCAGAATCTAATGATTCAACAAGTTACCTTCCTGACAATGGGGATGACTGTGAAGGTATTCTCCCACCAGTAAGAAAATACAAGTAATGATTCTCCACCTGTCAAATTATCCTCTACTGTAGTGTTTTCCAGCATTCGAGTTTACAACTGTCATTTCAGCCGAAAGCAAGATTCCGGGTCAAAGTCAAAAGTGCTACAGTTCCCTTTCACTGTTCACTTTTACTATTCAAGCACTATTCAAGTACGGGTCTGCTGTTCATTATTACTATTTAAGATTCCGTTTTGCCTATTTAAGGAGGCTCAGTCCTCATTTGTAAGCAGAATGTAATTTTCCATTCCATATGCTCCTTCTCTCTTCTTTCTCTCTCATCATGTAAGCTCTCAAGCTTTCAAGCTTTCTTCAAGCTTTCAAGCTTTCAAGCTTTCTTCAAGCTTTCAAGCTTTCTTCAAGCTTTTCCTACCCTTGTCCATTGTAAGATATTTCTCCTTATGTATAAAATAAATATGTTTTGATTACCTCCTATATGGATGGTTTTTAATTAAGTTTTATTTCTTCAAGCTAGAATCAACTCTTTCTTTGTTTACATTTTTCCTCACGCTCTACTCTTTTGGTAAGAGGATCCATGTGTGCATTCATTTGAAATTTCCCTACATGTTTTTGGATTATAGTGTATGTGGAACTTGAAATCACTTTCCATTGAGCTAAAATTTCCTTACATGATTTCTTGAAATCCAGTAAGAATCTTTCTGAATTTTTATCTTATTAGAATGCATAGACTTTCTCCTTTACCTTGGAAGAATTAGACTAGTAGCTGTTGCCACTCAGAAGTTTGTTACAAAGATTTTTTTTGATAGGTAAATGGAAATTGTATTAAAAAAGTATACATGATGTATACAAAAAAACAAAATTCATAAGGGGTGAATACACAAAAAAAGAACCGCACCCTACGGGGAACCTAACCAATATACAAAATCTAATGATGATATAGACCCATCCCTTATGTACAATCTAATCCAATCCCAAAATAGATACAAAAAAGAACTCTTAAAACTCAAGGACTGCGAGTGATGCGTTACAGTATGTCTCTTAATAGCATAAAACTCAAGGATTTTCTGTGAGTTTGGAATCTATGTGTGGCTGCAAGGCAAGATCAATATCTTTTTGAATGAAACTCGCATTTTGTGTAGGGGATTAGTGATGGCTGTGAAGTTATATAACCCAATCCTATGATGCATGTTGAAACAGATTGCTAGGAGCTCAACTCTAGCATATACATGATATATGTTGACCCCCAAAGTGGGAAACATGAAAAAACAGCCAGAAACTGGAAACAAACATAACAAATTTCGGAATCTATCACCCACTAGACCCCTAGTGAAACTTAAAATCAGCCATGTTAGCATCCTTTTATTAACTGAAATTCTGAACAAGTTTGTAAGTTTGTTGTGGGAGGCTTCTCAAACCATACATCATGCTGAAAAGACATCCTTTTGCAAAGATGAGTTAATTCATATTATCCATCTTGAATTACAACTTATTTTGTTAATCTATTGTTAAAATTCTGGCTTTATGGTTGCAAGACATATGATAAATTGTATGCGTAAAATTGTTTCTTAAGTTGCGTTTGATGAGAAATTTCATAATCTGTAACAGAGGCACTTGATTTGAACATTTGGGCGTTCGTTTATTTGGAGCATCCTGTCTCAATAGATGAGACCCCTTTGAACAAATGGACCCAAAATACACAGCAGAAATATTAGAGTAAAGCTCATCAATTTTCTTCTGTTCTTATTTCCATTATTATTATTATCATTATTAGTAGTAGTGTTAATATTTAGTTAATTGCTTCTTTTTTTTCTGTGCAGACATTTGGAGAAGCAGAATGACCTCCTTATGGATGCTTATAGATCAATGTCGCATGAATTGCACAAACTTCAGGTTGTTCAACTTTAATTATGAATGCCCTTCTCTATATGCCTTCTGATAAGTATCTGTTAGAATAATTCTTAAGAAACTTCGAACAAGATAACAAAAATATTTAAATAGATTTCTTTTATGTGGATTTTAACATGGCTTCTGTTTGAAAATTTTAGGAGGAACAATGGACAAGATAATAAAGTTACTTGAGAAATTCTAAATGTAAATTACTTGGGGGTTGGCTTACATCTATAATAAAAAGTTGATTGCATATGTTAATACTAACTGATTTAGCAACACTAATATTAACCGTTTTGTTGCATGTTGGCATGATATTTCTTATTTATAATGTGTATTTCATGCAAGCAGTAGGGTCATTGTCTGGGCTTCCTCATTGATAATCATTGAAATCAAGTGGTGACATGGGATGTGAAGAAGAATCGAAAGGAAATATTAAGTGTGAACTTAGACATGCAAACTATATTTATGTGCTTCTGAAAAGATAGTTTTAGTCACAGATAAAAATATAATGATGATATGCTGTCATTTTTTGTTTAGGTTTGGTAATTTGTACAGGTTGTTTTGAAATTTCATGTGTTATGATTTGTAGGTTGAAGAAGAAATGCTCATGCACAAGTTCTATGAATTTACAAAAGCTGAGCGTCAAACTATAAAGGTATTTTTCTTCTCCAAGTTTGCATTCCTATGATGGACTCACCACAATATTACAGCTATATGCATTGAATTGAGTATTACTTTTAGGTGTTCTGGAAGAACTTTGAATTCACATCTAAACGAAATAAACTATATGTGATGTTGAACTCTTGATATGAGAAATCGGCATTTGTTCATTTTTCTTTTTATCTTTCTACTTTGCAATCTTTCGGCCTTTAGACTTGTGATGACACCTATGCCACATGAGCACTTCAATCTATGTGAAACAACCTATCAAACATGACATGACAAGGGTTTGGGTAAGTGATAGGTGTTCAACATTACCTATTGGTATGATATATATTCAACAGGTATATGTAACAAAGAAAAAGAAGAATAAATTCTATTTCACTCTAATTTATCTTAGACTCATCTTGGACATTGGATCTTAGTTTACACTTCAATTTGGTCTATGGGAAAGAATGAGAGGAAAGGAAATTTAGATCATTTAGCTGTTTCCCTTGCCCTAAGATCTGAGAATTAAATGAACCTGACACATGTAACTGAGTTCATTGTAACTTAGGATGGATGGCAGTAATGGAGTCTAGGTTTCAAGTTGTGTTTTTAATTTAAGTTACACCATAATAACACATGTAGCTGCTGCTTTGCATTTTTCACCTTGATAAATGCACTTGAGTAGGGAGAACACATTTCTTTACGAATTTTATCCTGGCTTCCAAGTCTTATTTTTTCAAAGCAATTCTGGTTTAATTGATTGGATCTGAAAATAAGTGTATGCTTGGTATGCAATGCCTAAGCAAAGACTGGGATATCATCCCCTCCCTCCGGTGTATGGTAGCTATTTGTCTTCATCAAATTTGGACAAAAGAATAATTAAAACTTGTGATCTATGCACAATTGACTAACACAGAAGTACCTTTAAACTCAAGAAAGTTGACATAGTATTTAAAAGAATTATTGGTTTATGTATATCAGTGACTTGAGTTTGTGTGTTCTTTTGTTTGGGAAACTCAAGGAGGTACAAATAAATGCGTAAGATCAAGGATCTTATAAACATCATCTATCATTGTGAAGTTGAAAATTTTTTCCTGCACAATAGTGCTTGTAAAGCTATTTTTAATAGATGTCTACTTTTTCTCCATTTCTATGTTATTTAACTCAACAGCTTCAACTTGTACTATGATAACTTGTCATACATGTAATGCCCAGTGGAGGAATTGCATTTATATCAAGAAATATTATTCAGCAGTACCTTTAAACTCAAGAAAGTTGACATAGTACTTAAAAGAATTATTGGTTATATATATCAGTGACTTGAGTTTGTGTGTTCTTTTGTTTGGGAAACTCAAGGAGGTACAAATAAATGCGTAAGATCAAGGATCTTATAAACATCACCTATCATTGTGAAGTTTCAAAATTTTTCCTGCACAATAGTGCTTGTAAAGCTATTTTTAACAGTTGTCTACTTTTTCTCTATTTCTACGTTATTCAACTCAACAGCTTCAACTTCTACTATGACAACTTGTCATACATGTAATGCCCAGTGGAGGAATTGCATTTATATCAAGAAATATTATTCAGATTAAACCTTTAAAAGACAAAAAGGATAATGATGAAGTTCCCTAGATCATATCTGTTTGAAAAGTTTAAAATTTGGAATTTGGATGTTAAAAGAGATGAGATTTCAAATGTGGGAGTGCTAAACACCTTCTTAGCTTGTGTCCTGACAAAAGCTACAAATTTGTTAAGTTAATCCTTTGATATGTCGTAACAGTTTGATGTTTGCTTTGATTGTTTTAGTTTTGAGTAGTTCATTCATTTGACCTCGAAGTTCAGTTTGACTAATGTTTTTTTTGCTTTTCTCCTTTCCAGGATGATGACAATAACAACATTGAAAATGAAAACAAAACTGGAGAGTCAAGCGAGTGAGTAGTTTGTGAGCAAAGGTGATGTTTCAGAGTAAGAGTCCACCACTCCTTGTGACTAGTGTTGGACAATAGTGCAGTTGTGAGGGTTTTATGCATATTTGGTCTTCCTCATGATCCTTAATGTATTTGGATAGATTATGCTTTTCATGAGTAGCTTCTCTGGGGTATCATCAATAGTAAAATTTTAGTTGGGGTTAGGGTGGGGTGGGGCTGGCATTTTTCAACATTTTTTAATTCTGGTTTTTTTTTTTTTTTTTTTTTTTTTTTTTTTTTTTTGTTCTTGGTATTCTCTTCAATTAATAATACCTTTAGATGGTTATTTTTTTTGTTGTTTCTCTTTAGGAAAATCAAAAAGTTGTAGAAGTTAAAGACATATTTCGGGTATGTTTGGAAACGTTTTCAAAAGCACTTTTCTTGTATTTTCTAAAACAAAAAATTTGTATGGAACTTGAAATGTTTCAACCTGTTTACTATGTTTTCAAATAGTTTTTAAGAATAAATTTTATCTGAAATGCTTTATTTTCAGTATTTTTTTTAAATATTTGTATGAAAACAAATGAAAATAATTAAAATATGTGGTTAGAAAATTTCCTGTTTTCAAAATATCCAACTCTGCAAAACGGTACTACTTTATAAACTCATCCACGTTATATCCATCACTTTTTGTGTTTTATAGTTTTTATTTTTCTTTTTACAAATTATCGCTACGGGTGTCATTTCATAACAATTGAATCGGTTTAAAAACTATTTTTAAAGAACAGTAGCCAAACAATGTCTAAAATTTTTAAAATAGTTTTTATTTTTAAAAATTGAAAAATATTTTTAAATCAGACGGCCAACCAAATTTTAAGCTTGTTAATAAGTGAAAATTCATTCAAACTCATGAAAATTCTTACTAAGCATAAAAACAAGGTTTTATTTTTTAAAACTTACTCTAAAAATTAACGTGATCTAATAGAAATTATTTCTTATAAATTTATACATTTATGTCAAGCTTTCTATGATAAATAAAATAATATTCTAAGAATGCGTGACTAAAATTTAAAATAATAATTATACTATGCTGTATTAAAAATTATTAAAATGGATTTGGGTTTGGGAGCCCTACTGAAACGGAGCAAACCAAGCCCAAGCCCATCATAATGGAGTTGGGTTGGGCGAGTATGGTAAAACTAGGATTAATAAAAGGGAAACTTGTGTTTTAGGGCCCTTATTTATAAAAAAAAGGGAGAATTGTGTTTTGGGCCCATCTGGGCCCAAAAATTAACATTTGGTCCATATATCATGTATATTTAAGCCCAAGACCCAAACAAAGTATGAAAATTAAGATGAAGGATATTGTCTTTCATTAATTCCTAAAATACCCTTAACCCTTACATAGGCACAAGGGAAGGTGAATTTCAATTTTTTTGTGTTTTTTTTTCCCTTTTCTATTCCCTATTAAGTATTACTCATTTCTAACTTTTTTTTTTACTTTTTCTTCCAATCTCTATTTTTATTTTATGTCAAATAAAAAGCAATAATGTTTTTTTGTTTTTCATTTTTAAAGATATTGAATCTTTTTGCTATTATTATAAATAATGATAAAAATTTTGGGATTTTTCATCCAAATATTTTTTATCTTTTTGTATTTATCTTTTAGTTTAATTTTCATTTTTTATTTAAATTTATATTACCCTTTCATTTATATTTTTCTCTTATTTTTTTATATTTTCTACATTAACCATATTTTAAAATTTTTTAAAATTGACTATCAGTTCACTTTATTTTATATATATATATATATATATATCCTTTTAGCTTTTTAATTTTTAATGTTTTTATTTTAAAATTTTTAAAAAGATAAATTTATTGAAAAAAATAACTAAAATATGAAGTTCTAATATTATATTAATATTTTTTCTTATCTAGATAGACTAAGGCAAAATATTTTGACTTACAACAAAAAAATTGTTAATACAATTTTTTAGTTAAACTTTAAAAATTAAATTTCAAATAAAATATTTAATATAAAATTTTATCTAAAAATTTTTGAAAGTGGTATTTAATTTTTTTTTATTGACTTTCAAACTTATCTAATTTTTTACTTGAAAGGTAATAGAACATGTTTACAAAAAAAAAAAAAATTAGTTTTTCATTTTTTTAAATAAATGAGTATAAATATATTAAAAGAATTAAAGATAATCTTAGTAAAAAAATTTGATAAATATGATTATAATTTTAAATATGATTTTTTATTTCAAATTTATATTATTTCTTATATATATTAAATAATTTTTAAACACTTCATAAAATATTAGTATTATTTGTTTGTTCTAACTTGTAAATTAGGTATCATCAAATATTATATTTTTTCAAATTTATAGAACATATAATAAATACTTTTTAAATACCTCATAAAATATTATTAATTTTTTTCTAACTTGCAAATTAGACACATGGTGTTTATTATTTCGAAAATAATGTAAACACTCACATGCATATATATATATAATCAAGAAGACAGTATTTTTAATACTAATTTACCAACCTTCCAATAATTTTGAAAGTGTAAATAGGGTAATTGGCCAAATTAAAGTCTTCGAAATATTCAAAATTTCTCCATTTCAAAATTACTTAATTGCTCTCCACACTAATCCTAAATATTTTTTAATAATTTAAATATTTAAAATCATTAAAATAAATATTTTCTTATTAAAACGATTTTTTCAAAGTAATAAGATAAAAATTATGAAATCTTCAAAACTGTAATTACAAAAAATATTTTTAATTTTAAAACTAATTTCATAATTTAAATTAATGGTTTTAAAAAATAAAAATGTTATAAAAATAATTTTTGTTTATTTTTAATTCCATTTAAATATGATTTTTTTAATCTCTATTGATAACAATGAAATTATGTTTATAAAGGAAAAATAGTAAAAATATATATTTCATTTAGTTTACTTATAATGAACAATTCAAACATGATTATTTTAATTTTATTTCCTATGTGTTAATTTTTGTAGGGAATGTCTTAATGACATAGTTTGGTAAAAAAAGAAAAACAAAACTATCAATAATCGTCTTAATATTAAATTCAAGTTGTTTAAAAATCGTACAAAACTTATTAGAAGTCTTGTACACCCTTGTACACTTAGCACATTTCTCTTGTACAGTTAGTGCAATATCCTTGTACAGTTAGTGTAATACCCTTATATAATGACACAAATTTCATATATCTCCTAATTTATATGTCCATGTATGTGTATTAATCATATTTTCAATGGTTTAATTGAGAAAATGGTGAATGACTTAGGGTCAATTTTTTTTTCCCCAAATCTCATTATTGGGAAAAATATTGGAATTTTCATGTGAGAGTTAAATAAAGTACATGACATAGGTGTACAATTATTGGGTGACAAGGAAAATAAAAAAGTAGTTTAGAATCAATTAAAATCATTCACAAAGGGTAATCTTGTACACCTTTGTATAATTAGTACATTTCCCTTATACAATGACATAAATTTTATATCCCTTCTAAGTTATGTGTCCACGTAGGAGTGTTTAACCATATTTACAATGATTTAGTTGAGAAGATGGTAGATGATTTAAGGTCAAAATTTTTTTTTTCCAAATATTATGATTAGGAAAAATATTGGAATTTCCATGCGGGAATTAAATAAAGTGCATGACATATGTGTACAATTTGTGAGTGATAAAAAAAAAATAAAGGAATGACTCATAATCGATTATAATATTTCACAAAAGGTAGCCTTGTACACCTTTGTACACTTAGTACATTTCCTTTGTACAGTTAGTGTAATACAATTGTACAGTATCGCAATAAATAAATAAATAAAATTTATTATTATTTTTATTTTCATATAAAAAATAGTACTAAACAAAGTTTTTCAATTTTCATTTTAAAAAATAGTTTTCATTTTTTAATTAAAAATATTTTCAAAAAGAGACAATATAGAAAATAAAAATTATTTTTAAAAATAAAGAATAAAAACTAGAAAAATATTTTAAAACCAAACTCAAATATAATCTATATAATTTTTAACTACTTGTTTTAATCTAAAATAAGTAAATATACCTTTCAATCATTTTATATAAGAAAAATTCAATCTCTACTATGTTTTGATATAATCCACTTTTAAAGTTAAGTCATATGAAAACATTTTAATTGAGTACTTAAAATAAAAACTTTCCATCCATCCTTTTTTTTTTTTTTTTTTTTTTTTTTTTTCTTATTTTAATAAATTTTCAATTAATTCAAATCATTAAAAAAAATCCTTAATAAACAAATTTGTAACATTTCATATAACTTATTACTAAAAGTTATGTTGAAAAAGTTATTAAAATAAGGAAGAAAGAAGATTAAAAAAAAACTTAAACTTTTTATTTTATAATAGTAAAAAAAACTTTAAAATACTTTTTAATAAAAAAAAATTAAAATAGTGAATATATTTATTTTAAATAGTATTTTAATAATTAGATTATTTACTTCTAAAATGTAAAAGATAAAAATAAATGTAAAATATAATTTTTATTTATTTAAATTAGTATTTTTTTAGAAAGTATTTTCCAAAATAGTCTTTGAATCATTAATATAATTTTTGTTTATTTATAATTTAAAAATAAAAAAATAATGTTGATTTTTTAATTATTTATAAAAGAGTTTAAAAAAATAATAAAAAATCCAAAAATGGTTAAATAAGAAAGAATAGTAGCATGTAAAGGGTGGTGAATAAAGACAAAAATGAGTCAAGTGGGTATTTTTGTCTATTCCTATCTCATATCCTTGTAATCAATTGTGGGTGTTTGAAGGACTTTTTATTAATTATAAAAGTCAAATGGGTCTAAAGCCCAATTCTCCCTAAAAAAAATATGGTATTTAGACCCCAAGCTTATGAAATATGGAAAGTAATCATTAATGAACAAAATAATATTAGAATTGTGCACTTTGTGCTAAGTCAATTTTATCTGCCCAAATTGCCCTCAATGTCTTCTACATTAGCAACCAAATAACCTCCACGTCATACTTAAATAAAAAAAAATGTGAACCTTGACAATTGCAGAAAAAATCACTCGACCCGACTTTGGTTGTCCCATTCTCTCTCTCTCTCTCTCTCTCTCTCATTTTAGCAAAAAAACCCTAAGTCGATCGACATCTAACTTTCTTATCTGAAACTTTCGTAGCCCTAAATATGCATTTTAGTTTGTCAACAACCAAATATGAGATTTTCCCTAAGCTAGAATCTCAAAAACTTGCCATTTCAGAAGGTCATTTGAAATCTGAATTGGCCAAAACCTTCACATCTATCAAACCGAATTGATACCCAGACTGAAATTTCCTTTTTCTTCGTCATCTCAAAGTTTGGGAATATTTCTCTCCTTCGTCTTCATGTCCGCAGCCAGTTGGAGCGGAGACCATGTTTAAATTTTCAAAATTTCACACATTTCAAATAAGAAACCGTGAATCGAAAATCGTGTTTAAATTTTCAAAAGTTGACACATTTATGAGAAGAAACCGTGAATCGAATACCTCAATCTACATTTTTCTTTGTTGTGCAGTTTCTGAAAAAGCAAATGAAGCACTTCATGGTAACAACGTCTAGTTAAAAAGAGGGTTTGAGGAGGCAACAATGTGATTCAAATTCCGGTTCAACTGAGTGAACCCGAATGAAAAGGAAAAGTGTGAAATATTGGCTTCATGAAGAAGAAATCTCCTATTCGTTTGATTAGGTTGCATTTTGGCCTAACCCCCATTGAAAATCTTAAGGTAATTAGTTTTTATTTGGTGTTATTTTGTTTGTTTGTTTAATTTTTTTTTTTAATGGAGCACATCAACAATTGTGGAGTGGTTGTTGGACTCCAAATATGTGTGCAGTGGTGAGGCGATAACTTCACGACAGGTGGATTTTGGACCGCAAGCTTGCAGGCTCGATCCCTGTCTTGTTGAGTATTTGGACATTGGTGTATTTGGAAATGTGAATGTTGCACCAAAGGTAACTTCCATGATGTGTTACAATGGTTATTGTTAGATAGAATGAAGAAAATATGATACTCTTTTGTTTTTGTTGTGGCATGAATGTCATGAAATATGAATCCGATAATGCTTGAGTAACAAATAAGGTAATGCTTGTAAAGGTAGAATAGAGAATGAGAAATGGGAAGTAATGGCATTTTCCATTCATTAATTTGTTTAGATTGTTTTATAATATGAGAATATGAATGATGTATTCATTTTGATGGGAACCTACTCTCACCCTACTAGAATTTTGATTCATCTCTTCTATATAATATTATGATTCAGCTCCATTTCCAATCCAATTCCCATATGTCAAACACATCCTACATGCTCTATGTGAAGTCATGAGGCTATTTATGGTCTTATACCTTAGCACACCTTGGCTTGTAACCTTTGTGAACCTTTGCAATGTGCGTGGGCATCATGTTTTGCAATTTTTGTGAGTTTGTTCATCTTAGATGTAAGCATTGCTTAACTGAACCTTAGGTACTACCTTAGTAACCCTTAGGTACTATCGTAATAAACTTTACGTACTACCTTAATGTACCTTAGGTATTACCTTAATGTACCTTAGGTACTACCTTAATGTCTTATACATATTACCATTGTGAAACCTATAGCACTACCTTAGCACATGTTGGGTACTTAATTTCTGAACCAACTGTAGTTACTTTGTCAATACTACGTACTACCCGTGTTCAATCATAGGATGTATCTTTTGCATTCAATTCCATCCAAATTTGAAGATGAATCAAGAAATGAGTAGATAATATACAATTTCCTTAATTGAGCATGCCATTGTTATGTTGTAATGGCATAGGTGAACATTTGACCTTAGGCAAAGGGCAGATTGCCCTTGTGGCTACCTGAATGTACCTAAGATAGTACGTAAATGTACCTACAATACTACCCTACTACAGCATGGGGACTCCTTATGTGAACCTTAGTTATTACCTTAATGGAGCTTGGGTAGTTGGTTTGTGAACGTTGGGTACTTACTTTATCAATCCTATGTAGGAGCTTCCTCGAGCATAGAACGTCTTTTTGGCGTTGAATTCCATCGTAATTTGATAATTATTTGTTGTATGTCGAACTTTTGAACTCAGTACGCTTTTTGGGCTATTAATTACGCTTTATATCTAATGATCTCATTATTCTAATTGTGTTTTTGTACAAATACACATTTGTACTCAATAGATTTGACATCTTTAGGTGTTTGGACTACAAGTCTAAAATTTCTCGTTTTGTTAATGAGTTTAACTCTATTTGCATAGATTCTTTCCATTTTGGCCAATCATTTCTATGTCAATATTCTTCCACATTTCATGGTTCGAGATCTTCATCATTTCTTATGATATCAGAGGCTACTTGGAAAGCAAAAGTATTGTTAATAACAATATTATTTCAATTTCATTTTTTTTCCCGTGTGTACATAACTTACTGAGATCTCACAATTTTCAGGTGCCTATGCATTTTTAGGGGCCATTTGTTCACTATGTACCTCTTTAGGGGCTTTTTGTTCAATATGTGCCTCTTTAAAGACTTTTTGCATTATTTGTGCCTTTTTTGGGGCTATAGATTTATCAATTTTAGATTGATGAGTCATTTTGATGGTCTCTTCTAGAGTGTCAAGTTTTCCTTGTGTTATCATTTTTTTTGAGAAGTTACATTCTTTGAGTCAATAAGTCTACCACACTTTAGGCGTATCTTAAATTCATTTGTTAACTATCATATAGAGACATTAATCCGTGTTGGAGTATTAGCAGTCGGGATATGTGACTTTGTCACTTTCTTTATATCAATGAATGTATCTGGTAATTGATTTGCAAGATTTTGCAAATGAATGATCTTTTGAACTTCTAGTTCACATTGATTTGTACGAGGATCGAGATGGGACATAGTAGATGCGTTCCAAGTAATTTTTTGTCGTTATTCAGGAATTGGGTTTTCTCTTCCTAATGGTAGAAAAACACTCTCATTAAAATAAGAATCCGCAAAACGAGCTGTAAAAACATTGCCTATAAAAGTTTCAAGATATCTTATGATAGATGGAGAATCAAAACCTACATAAATCCCAAGTCTTTGTTGGGGACCTAATTTAGTGTGTTGTGTAGGTGCAATTGATACATATACTGCATAATCAAAGATCCCTAAGTGAGAGATATTTGGTTGTTTTCCAAGCACAAGTTGTGAAAGAGAGTATTCATGGTAAGTTATAGGTTGAATATAGACTAAAACTACAACATGCATAATAGCATGTCCCTAGGCAGAAATACATAATTTAGTTTTCATTAGTAATGGTCGAGTTATTAATTGTAGACGTTTGATAAAGGATTTTGCTAAACTATTTTGGGTATGGGTATGAGCAACATCATGCTCAGTATTTATCCCTACTGACATACAGTAGCCAATGAATGTTTGAGAAGTAAATTCGCCAGCATTATTAAGATATGTTGTCTTAATTAGATAATCTAGAAATTGTGCTCGTAATTTGATCATTTGTGCAAGGAGCCTAGCAATGGTGGCATTACATGTAGGAGACAAACATGTGACCACCTAGTAGATGCATATATTAAGATCATAAAATAATGAAATGGTCCACATGGTGGATGGATAGGCCCACATATTTTCCCATGTATTCTTTCTAAAAAGATTGGTGACTTGGATATGACTTTTGTAAAAGATGGTTTGACTATCAATTTACCTTGTGAGCAGGCAGTGCATGAGTATTCATTGGGCAAAAGAATCTTCTAGTTCTTTAGTGGATGCCAATGTGAGGACCTAGCTTGTCATGCCAATTGACAAAAACTTTTGGGTTGTTGAACTTTTGATTCACGACAACATATGATTTAATAGGCTTTCTAGTTGTATGATATAACCTAGAGGAGAAAGTTGAAAGTTTTTCCATTATAAGCTTTTGGTTAGATATAATAGAAGTAATGTAAATGTATTCTACCTTATCTTCATTCATAGTTTCAATATGGTACTTACATTAGCTTTTATTATTGTAAATTTGAAAAAATATCTTTTATCTCGAAGAATTGTGTGTATGGTTGCATAGTCTGCGAGACATATATCATCCTCGTTCATCTTGAGACTAAATAACACATGAATTTTAGATATAATTAATATTAAAAAAATAAGGCATAATGTAAATGACAATATAATAAATGTAATAATCAAATGTAAATACAAGACATAATAATAATATATATTTGATATATAAAGTAACATCACTCAATGTTACTATTCTCATCATTTATTAAATTGTTAGTTTTTTCACTATGACTTCCAAAGAAATCGATATCATGGTAGGTTAAGTCCAATCTATCACCATCGGTAAAGTTTATCTCTATAATTTTTACTTTTACTTTTATTGATGCTTGGTAAAGTTCGACCAAATGTTTGGGTGTATGAGAGGTACACGACCAATGCCCATTCATACTACATCTATAATGATTCGTCCCTAGCAGCGGCAGTGGCAATGGCACCATTTGATTCGAGGTTCGATCCCCGACAACGGCGCCATTTGATTCGTGCCCAATTGGTGTCTCAGCTGATTCGTGTCCAGCTGGTGCTCCTTGATTGAAGGAGTAATCAACAAAATTTATAACCTATTACACCATATACTAGGGTAGCAAAGACAAAGCTACTATAGCATAGTGGCTCTAGGATCGTTCACTGGGATGGGTTTTCACTTCACAAATGATATTAATTCAAAGTTGAATTGGTGCCTTTTCATTTCAAGGTTAGCTTTAAAAGAAAACATAAAGATGTTTGAATGAAAAATGATTGGTTTTAAGCTAACCAAAAATAGTAACTGATTTTAACTACAAAGAAAAGTGTTTCTTGGAGTTTAGATCACTAGGCTCAGATTCCTCATACAAAAAGGAGAGTTCCGGTCACTTGTTTCTTTTTCCTCGCATTAGAGAATTAACATATAGTTCCTTCTCCAACCGGTGTTGTACAGATGCTTCCCATTAATGGGTTCAAACACTAAATCCCTCTCACTGATGCACCTTGCAATGGCTCATACCTCTCACCTAGCACTTGCCATTCAAGGTGATCTTTAACCTTGGATTACCCGTCAAAAGCTCGCAAGAGATAACTAATGGATGTCTCCTTGGAGTCCAAAAGCTTACCAAGTGTTGGCTATTCTAGAAAATCCTACCTTCAAGTCACCTCCCAAAGGCTCGCAAGGGGTAAACTAGTGCATCTCCATGGACGGAGATCACTTGCCTTACCAAGTGTTGGCCCAGGTGATTTAAAGGCGTTTTAAGTTAACTAAAAAGATAAAAACCATTAACGGGTCACACTTTCTCTTCATTAAAAACTAAAACAACAAAACTTCCAATTTATGCATGTGGAAACTTACCCGGCTTTCCTTACTCCAAGAGACAAAAAGCTTAGCCTCTCATCCTCTAAGGAAAAATCCTCAGAGTTTGGTTGGCTAGAAAGAAAACTAACGAGAAAACAAGAATATATATGAAAAACAGAGCAAGTGCTCTGTTCGTTGATTCTATATATGATATATCTATCTATATTACATACATCTCTCCGAGAGTCCCCTTTTTAGTGTTTACAAGAGAGTTTATATAGGAAGGTAATTTACCCTTCCTTGGATACTTCCTAGCTAAGGAATTACATGAGTGGCTGAATACAAGGAGAAAATGGAAATTTAGACAAAAATATCTGAAGAAAAATATCCAAAAGAGTCGGTGGCAAATATCGGGAAGCACTAAGGACCATTTCGCAGGAGAAAATGGTGTCTGCGAGATTTCGCAGACACTCAGGAAGGGCTGCGAAATCACTTCGCAGCAACAAGCTATCCTCGCAGGGCTGCGAAGTTGGCTTCCACCTTGAGGTTCCAAGCTTCCCTCTCGCGGCATATATCGGGTAACTTCAGGAGGAAATCCACAACACTGTACAAAAAGGCTGCGAAATCACTTCGCAACAAAAGGGTGATTTCGCAACACTTTAGAGTGATTGACTTGAAGTGGCTGTAACTTCTTCGTTTCAACTCTGAATCGCACACCGCTTAAAGCATTGGATTCTTGACTTCCTGAGCTTTGAAATGGTATATAGAATGTAGAAAATGGACTTCGGGAAGTGCTCCAAAAGTGTGCAAGAAGACTGCAGCTGCTGTCCTCTGTTTTCTTCACTTTGTTTTTCCTTTCTCCAGTGCTCTTTCCTTGCATACTTTGAACGACTAAGGCAAAGGACTATCAGGCTCCAAAGCTTGGTTCTTCATGAATTTGAGCTTCCAAAAGCTTTGTCATAACTTGTCCAAGTAGCTCCTCCATCATTTGGCATGCTTGAATTGATTCATAAGCTGATAAAAACATGTAAACTTGCCACAAAATGGTTAAAACCAATTACTAAGGACCTTAATGAATTAATTGGGTTAAATGAATATGATTACTATTCAAAGGTGCTTAAAACCATTATAATTAGGTCCACAAAATAGCACTTTTTGGTAGTAATCATATAACAATTATTCTCATAGTCATTAGGAGGTTTATCTTGTATACACTTCTCATTTTCTTGTTTTATCTCAGTATTACTCCACTTCTAGTGGTACCATGAGACTTTTTTTTTTTTTTTGAGAATTTGAGGAATTATTACCATAAGAACCATGGTATCGGGATTCTTTCCAAGACCATGTTCTCATCCTCGTTCACGTCAACGTCCATGAGTTTGGGGCAATATTGCATTCATTTCAGGGAATGGTTCAAATCCAATTGGATAAGATTAGTGATTTCTCATTAAAAACTCATTATTTTGTTCAGCAACAAGAAGACATAATATTAATTTGGAGTATTTTGTAAATCTATGCTCTCGATATTGCTGCTTCAAGAACACATTCGAAGTATGAAATATAGTAAAAGTTTTTTTTAATATTTCTTTTGTGATTTTTTCTCCACACAATTTTAATTGAGAGTTAATTTTGAATAATACAAAGTTATATTCATTAATAGTTTTAAAATCTTGTAATCTTAAGTGCATCCAATCATATCCATCTTTTGGGACAATCACAGTTTTCTGGTGGTCATATCTTTCCTTCAAATTACTCCATAGAGTAAAATGGTCCTTTACTATAAGATGCTCATTTTTAAACCTTCATGAAGATGATGACAAAGGAAAATCAATGCTTTTGCATGATCTTGAAGGGATGCTTGATTTCATTCTTTGATTGTAGCTCCAAGATTCATTGCATTAAGATGTATTTCAGCATCAAAGATCCAAGATAGATAGTTCCTTTTCGAAATGTCAAGTACCACAAATTCGAGTTTTGTACAATTCGACATTGTCAAATAATTTCAGATATATGACAAAACAATATTATTAGAATTAGTTATAATAAATTTATAACATTGATATAACTTTTGATTATAATTAAAACCAAATAATTTGCTTATAGCTTTTAACAATATATAATACAAATTAAATAAACAAAATCAGTAGTAATATAAATATGGAAAATTTTATTCTATATAAACAACTTCAAGTTTTAAGATACGAGAATTACTTTCCAAGCAATTCATGCTGATAATGTATTGTAAAATGACGATAAATGCAACGCAAATAAAAGTAAAGACAAATATATATTACTTTAATAATAATATATAATGGGGAGGAAGGAATCAAAGAAGAGAGTTGAGATAATGAAATATAGGGAGAATGAGAAAAAGAGAGAATAAGATGGAGAGAATGAAAGATTTCTTTATTGCTTGGGATGCCACTCATACAAGGGATTGGAAGCCTTTTATAGGCTTTCTAAATGGATTCCACTAATGCTTATTAATGGAAGTCATAAATGATATTTAAATAGCATTCACCACTTCATTTACAACATCTAGAAAAATTCTTTTTTTTTTTTAATTATTTTTTATGTACTTTGTAAACACATTCATGTTGTTAAATATATCACCATTTTTATTTTGTATTTTTATTTTGTATTTTTTTCTTTACAAAGTTAAAGATGCACTTATCTTCTTGTTTTATTTTATTTTCTTTTAATTTTTTAAACTTTTAATTTTTTTCTTTATCTTTTCTACTTTATAAACCCACTCATTTTAGCAAAATTCACTCATCTTAAATGCAACTTCTTTTTTTTGGCTTTATTTTTCTTCTTGGTTTTTATTTTTATTTTTTGTAAACTTTTTTAATCTTTTATAAAGGTTTTGAAATCAACAATCTTTTAGATAAACTTTAAAGTTATATATGCATTTATTAAAAATGAATAATAACATTGAGAGTTTTTTAACAATGAATCACAATATTTTAAAATTTACACATTTTTATTTACTTTAAAATAAATATTAAATCATAAGAAATAAATATAAAATAAATTAGTAACATTTTTTAATAAATAATATAATGATAAATTTCATACATAATAAAAATTATAAATCATGTAATTTTCATTTGTTAAAAGATTTCAATCTTTAACATACTTCATATTCTATTCTAGGGGAAAAAAAAAAGGAAAAGTGTGACTAATTATATCGTGTCATGTATGCATTAAGATCTCATTGCTTTATATCAATTGCTTTGTACCGTGAGCACATTCATTTATATCTTACTTCTATTCTTTATACTAGGTTTCATTAGTTTATGTCTTGATCCCATTGTTCACCTTGATCACCTTCATTTCTATCTTACTTCCGTTCTTTATATTTGGTCTCATTATTTTATGTCTTGATCTCATTGTTAATTTCTTCGTCCAATGACCTGTAATTCCATTGGTAATTCCTTCGATCAATGACCTATACTTTAAAGTTTAGTAGGTATCTTGTTGTTACCTTAGTTTTTTCCAATGAAATAATGATTAACATGCAATTTGATGTAAATCAATGAAAGAACAATAATGAAAAAAAATAAAATTCTTAATAACATTAATAATATGATTATTTGAATATAAATTATCATTGGGAACAATGAAAAGATTATTGAATATAAGTAATATCAAATATTAATATTTGATATTTGTATTCATTATTAATTTAAATTTCTTATTCATTACTACTTCTGTTATCCAATGATGCTTATTTTGGAGCAAATTCTTGGATCACCCACTGCATTTTAGAATTGATTATTCTAATTAGCATAATTTGTGGTTGCAAATAAGAGAAGCTTACCTTAAATCCTCTCTACACATTTATGGGTCAAACTATGGTATCAACACAACCTTTTGATACCATGCCTCGACATTTGTAAATGAATTGTAATAAAATTTAAATAAAAAACTGTTGAGAAAATTATCATCAAGTTATAATTACTCCTTTTAATGGCTTTATGTATCTTAAAATTATACCAATAAGTCCATTTTCATATTTAAGAATGAATCATCTTAATGGGGTTAATAAACATTAATTCACTTAATAACCAAATTAAAATGGTATTTCTATCTTATTTTTATACATTTTTTTTAAAAATAATTTTATATTAAGGTTGAAGGGATGGAGAGGTTGAAGATTTATTTGGTGATGAAGAAATTGCATAGAATTTGAAGATTTTATAGTCTTAAGGTAAGAATGTTTTATATATATATATATATATATATATATATATATATATATATATATATATATAATTTTTATTTTATTTTATGCAAATATAAAGTTATGAGTTAAGAAAATTTTATTTTATTTTAAAAATTTAGTAAAGAGTTTATAATGTTTGTAAAAAGAATAATATTAATTCATTTTATGTTGTTTCATGAAAATATAAAGTTGAAACTCAAAGTTTATGTTAAAAAAAAAAAAATTCTTTTTACAATAAAGAGTTTATTTTGTTAACAAAAATTATAATATTAATTCATTTATTATTCAAAATGATGTCACTAATATTCATTTGTTGAATATAATAATGCATGTTGTTTGTAATTATGTTGTTATTATTTATTTTTAGTTAATGTAGAATGAGATTTCATTATTTATATGAAAAGGATTAAATGCATTTTGATAGTATTTTTTTTAATTATTAGTAGAATAATATAGTGTTTAAATAAATTTAAAAAGATGTCAATAATTCACTTCATTTAAAAAGAAACTTGAAAAATGTAGATTTTTGGGACATCTATAGAAATCCAAAAATGATTTAGTAGGAAAAAGTGAGAAAAATTGAATTTATTATTATTATTATTATTATTTTAATTTTTGTTGACACTTAGTCACATTTTATAACTTTGTCAAACTTTTTGTACTTTGGTCACATTTTTCATACCTTAGTATGAAAAATATGATTGAATAACAAAAATGTGATCATATGAAAAATATGATCTAAATACAAAACATGTTACCATGGTATAGAAAATGTGAAAAAGGTATGAAAATATGATTGTAGTACGAAAAATGTGACTCAGGTATGAATATGTGACTAAGGTAAGAAAACTTGACTAGGTTACAAAAATATGATCGATGTATGAAAAATGTGACTAAAGTACAGAAAATGTTATCAAGGTATGAAAATATTACCACGATACAAAGAATGTGGTTGAAGTATGAGAAATGTGATCAAGGTATGAAAAATGAGACCCGTGTATAAAAAAATATGATCAAAGTATTGGAAATGTGATTAAGGTATGAAAAATGTAACCAATGTACGAAAGTATGACCAAGATATGAAAAATGTGACTATGATAGAAGAAATGTGACAAGTAGTGAGAAAAAAATCAACTCTTCATGGTTAACTCTAAGGACATTAGATTATAAAAATGACGATTTTGTTACCACAACTAGAAGTTCTATAATCCTAGTTTCAATGGATATACCCTATTACTCTTTACTATCACACTAAAACAGTCTTTGAGCAACCTTTTAATACATGTTGCCTTTGATATATGGAAAAAATGCTCATTTAGATGTAGTTTAAAAAAACTATTAAAGGTAAAGTTAGCAATGCATTAATGAGTCCTACCTAACGAAGTTCCCTAAAACCCTTTAAAATATGATCAAAATCTCCCTACCCTTTAAAAAATAAGTATAAATACTCAAACTAATGTAATGACATTAAAAATTATTCTCCTTCGAAAACCTCCACCAACTACATCCCCCACATGGTTTAATTCCTCAAGGATATCTCCTAATACCTAATTCAGGTCATCTTTTGAAAAATATAAAACTGAAGGAGTATTAGTCTATCTCTCATGTCAACAATCTATTAAGTGGAATGACCACTAGTTTATCCTAAAATGTAGTGAGAATTGATTAAACTCATAGCTTGATTAGTATGTCCAACAGTTTACTGCTATAATATTCATAGTTTGAAATTCAAGGTATAATAACCATTGATTAAGTTAATGGCTTGAACATGACATTTAATGGTTTATCTATAGAGTTAATAACTTGACCGTTGGACTAAAAAGGGTTGCCAGTCTATATTCGAAGTTTGTTTTTCTTGTTACCATAGCCACTGATAGAGTAAAAAATTAATTGGTCAATGGAAGGCATACCCAACATTTCCATGGTGTAAAAGTACCTCTAACCTTTATATGCATAAAGTTTACTTCGACCTATCATCTTCCTTAAAAAAAAACTCATTTCAATCTAAACTTGGGCACCATCTTCACCATCTCACACTATTTAAGGTTCATTATGGGAAGGAAATTAATCATTTGCATCTAAGTCACATATAGTCATCAAATTGTATTTCAAGTTCATTATTTGTACTCATTTTTTTTACCTTGTTTCTTCTATATATTGGGTGCATGAAAATATTTGAGAAAGAGGAAAGCATGAATGTGGAGATGATCAATTGTGGGGCATAATAAAATTAATATTCTCCTAAATTAGAATTTGAGATCGTATTAGAGCTTTAAAGTTGCAAAAGGCAAAATGAAAACTTGATTTAGTATGGGGATAACAAAAAGTCCATCTATTAACTAAAATCATAAAATGAAAGACCTACAATTTATCATTACCCATTGATCCTTAGCTCTAAAGTAACAATAGAATTATAAATTATAATCAACAAATCTTGAATCAATAGAATTGCAACAACAAAAAGTCTTAACAACCCACTTCACCTACATTTTGAACCTCTTGCTCTTTTCTTATGTGCATAGAGTAGACAAAATCCTATATTTTTCTTTATTTCCTTCATCTAGCACTAAATCAATTGTTATTTTACACCCTAGCTGAGGGAAATTCCCTATGAAAGAGGCCTTCATGGGTTCAAAATACTTTAATGTCTACTTATGTTTTATGATATGGATTCAATAATCTCACTTAATACAAATAGAAGAAATAAAGTAAATATTAGTTGACTAATATCATTATTAAGAACATAAAATAAATAATGTAATAGTTAAGCATACTATAACTCATTGATTGTCTTGCACTGGAACCCCCCAAGAAGGGCTATCAATGCGAAACTTCAATAAGTCTTTCTCAAATTCATGAAGCTTGAAAAAAGTTAGCAAAATTCAACCTATTTGTAATATTGAAGCACTAATACTTCATGAAATAGTGTAATACCTAATTGAAAAGGGAAACACATACCACTATTTTTACTCTATTATAGTGAAGGCCATCTCCTTATTTTGTTCACAAAGAATCCAAACTTTAGACATTATATTGCTCAACATTAGTTATACATAAAAACTAATGCCTAGGGAAATTGTTATGCATTGGAATTTATATTTGAAATTGAATAAAAAAAGATTATTTTGTTAAGTTGTAGTTGGTATAGCATATGCATTAAATATGATATATGTAAATAAGACATTAGAAATACTTATTGATCTTGTTACACTCTTCCAATTTAGTAACGTATTTATTCACAATCGATGATTTATTATCTAAATTCTCTTTCTTCTTACCATCCAAAATCATTTGTTATTTAAACAAAATAATAGAAATATCTAACATGATATTTGTTCTCTTTGTTAATAATAACAAACAAATAAAATGACCAAAAATGTGTTTGGTAGGTAGCATATTGTATTTCGTATGTATTTGAACTCTCTCAAAATTATTAAGCTTGCATGTTTCAAGATTCATTATCTGTAGTATTAAATAAGTGTTGAGAATTGTATTATTTTAGGAGATTTGATTCAGTTTATCTCGTTATTTTAGGGAGCTCAGTGGCTATTAAAACCCACATTTGACTACTTGACTAGTAAGCTAGACATGATTGACATTTATGAGTTGGCTTAAGGAGTGTTGAGAAGTGCATTATTTTAAGAAATTTGATTAAGTTAATCTCGTTATTTTAGGGAGCTAAATATGAGATTGTGATTTGCGATTTTGATTTAATTCCTATCTAGATTAGGTTGACAATTGTATAGTTTTGTTTTGAATGAATCTTGTATAGGCTATAAATATTATATTATACTCTTGAAATTATATAGAAAAAATAGATTTAATCCATATTTGTTTACAATAAGTTTAGTAACAATCATGACATGAACTAAAATGCTTTTCCATGTGAATGAAATGTTAGGATAGAGCCTTTAAAAGCATGATATGATGTAATAGATTAGAAATTCATTATTCATGTAATATTCCAGTTTCAATTTTATCTATCCTTATTCCATGCATTATACTTTATGAGCATTTTAGCTTAGCATCTCTTGTATTGTACATGACTTGGGTGTATTAAGAGTTGGACGGAAGATCCAAGTCATGGGTTCGTTACAAGTATATGATTTGTTCATAGTTGGTTCGTGGACTTAGACAATTCTTTTGAAGCTGTAATGCACAATTTTCTTAGCCATCAGGATGGAGTTCCCATGGTGAGTGCACTAGTATGTATGGTTACATATTGGACATAACTTAAAGTGAGTCATGATATAAGGCTATCAAGTAATCATGTTTGCACCAAGTTGTTATACTATGTAGTTTCTCAACCTTGAGAGAATATTGAACTTGTGTAAAAGTTGGTGGTGGCTTTGACCTACAGGTGAGATCATAAGTCAATAATATATTCCCTATGGATTAGGTCACTATTGATGGAAATTGATAACAAGTATTCTTAATAGAAGCACAATGATATCTCATAGATTTTAAGACAATGTATCCCCTTAGGTGATCCTCAGGACATGCAATCATGAAATTTATGAGCCAACAATAATTCCTTTAGTGGAATTTGACATATGCTCTTAGTTAGTTAGAGTATGCCATTTGATTACATAATAGTAGGATTTATAAATTAAAGATTATAGAGGTCGTCTTGAAAGATTGATAACTTTCACCTTTTTAGATTGGGCTAATTGGTTAATTGGAGCCTTATAGGAGTTAATTAATCAATTAGCAACCGTTTTGAGCTAGATCAAGTAACCTAAACCCATAGTGGGGTTAAGTCACTATGCTAAGTAGGAAGCCTATAAATACTCATCTTAGGGGTTAGGATTTTAATTTTTGCCATTTGCTCCTTAAAGTTCAAAGAGATAATAATAACCTCTAGCCTTGAGATCTCCACCATCTCAATGCTTAGACTTAATGAGTCATCATGTAGAAGATCATGACATTTTTGAGATCTTTTATATTTTTAGAGTTTTCTACACTAATAGGATTCGATCCGGGAACATCTGAATTGTGGTTATGACATTTTTTTGGATCTATGATATCTTTTGTTGTTTTAAATGCCATGTTTTTACTGTGTAATAGATCTAGAAAACCTAGGATGAATCTACATGCACCTTAATGATTTGGGGCAAGGGAACAGAGCAATATGGGGTTTCCCAACATGAAATATATACTTATTATATCCAACTAAAATTATCTTGACCTCCATGTTCGTGCTCATAATTGACAAGAAGCTCATTAAAAGAATTTTTTTTTAATTACATGATACATACATACTATCACATAAACTTTTGAGAAAGCATGTGTCTATCAAATAAATTACAAACCTTGTGGTAATGATTTATTAAAAACAAAATTATCATTACCAAGAAATTTAAGTCTAGTGAGTGTTGTAAATCCACCATGTGTTCCTGAATAGACATAGAAATTAATTATATGGAACGCAATACTTACAACTATTGGTTTTATTTCAATTATTTAACTACTGATGTTTTACAACTAATAAATTGGTATTCGATAAGATGTTTTTATACCTCACTTGTTTTAAGCTTTCTCATCTTCACTAAATCATAAAGAAACAATAAAATCTTAAATCTACTAGGCTTCTTCTCATTTGATGTATGTGTCTTCATGATATTGTAGACCCTACATTTTGTCCCCTTAGCACGTCTTATTGAGTGCTCTTCCAATACTCCGTAGTAGTTCCTCGATCACCCATCGCTATTCAAATGACTTACTTTTTTTGAGCCATCTTGGAGACTTTAGTTACGGGATTTATCTGACCCTTCATTATGAGCCTTGGCAACCCTAAGTTAGATCTAGGATTTTCCTTTTTTCTTTTTAGAATAGCTTATTTAGGCACACCTGATCCATTAGGCACCACCCTAGGCCCACCAAGGCTCCCCTAGGCCTACTTAGATTCACCTTGGCTCACTTAAATTAACCTAGACCCTCAAGTTCGCATAGGTCCATTTAGGATCACTCAGACTCCTAGGCTCACCTAGATCACCTAGACACCCTCAAGCCCATTAGGCCCACCTTAGGCCTATCTAGGTACACCTGGTCTACCTAGGCATACCTTAGCTCACTTGGGTTTACCTGGCCCACTCAGGTAGCCTTTCAAGCATTTCCTTGCATGGCTTACATAATTCACATGATTTGCATATTTAACACTTACATGTGCTTGATTTTATTTATTTATCTATTTTATTTATTTATTTAGTTATTTAGTTATTATTATTTGTTTAGTTATTTTTTGATTTTTATTTATTTTCAGAAAATTGCGTTTGATTGGTGATCTTATCCTTATCCTTATTATTATTATTATTATTATTAATTTGCACGAATTAAGATTTTAATTTTTCTTATGAAACGAATGTATGTATGGATCATTTCTATTTTCCTTTTTAAATTTACATGATTTTTTTTTTTTGAATTATTTTCCAGGTTTCTAGCTTTTATATTTTTATTTTTGCATGAGAATTCGATGACTTTCAAAACAAGAGGACATACTGAATTGTGGAAGGTGGAATGATAGGTCACAACATAGAATGATAAGTAAATTATTTCTCTTCGGGTGAGAAAGTACCGCAAGTTTTGGATAACAAATGATTTCTTCATTTCCATTGATAATTATGAGCACTTTAAATAAGCAAAGCCATGTACAAGAAACCTGAAATAAAAGGAAAGCTGATAACTAACAATTGGAACATAAACGCACATAAAGACAAACATACCACATACGTAAACACAAAGCATAACTAATAGAATAAAAGTAGCATAAAGAACGGAAATACAAGTGATGTAAAATGCATAACTGCAAGCGACCCAGTCCATGCACGTATGCACGACATTCCCATGCGCTATGTTGTTACGTCCCATTTGCGTCTCCCTTAACCTTCTCCCAAATATTTGGGATTTGGTTTGAAATCTCTAATTGAACGTCGTGGCTTATCAATACTTCCCCCATCGGGTGGACTCTTGTCCGTAAGGTCCACATTCGGAAATTGCTCAAGCAATGACTAGTGTGTCTCTTACGTGGCCTCTTCAGTTGGTAAATGCTTCCATTTAACCAAGTGTTTTTCTTCAAACTTTTTGCCCCGTTTGATCCAATGAGTATCTAGAATGTGCTGAGACTCAAGTATGATTGCTCCTTCATCAATTACGGGTGGCAACTCAGTAGAAGGCAGTGTACGCTCGCCAATAAATTTCTTTAAGAGGGAAATGCGAAAAACTGGGTGAATGCGAGCTCTCGTTGGCAGCTGAAGTTTGTAAGCAACCACACCAATTTTTTGTATGATAGGATATGGCCCATAAAATCGATTGGCAAGCTTTTGGTGGGCACGTCTAAAAACTAATTATTACCAATAGGGATGCAACTTGAGAAACTATTTCTGCTATTTTGAACGTGACATCCCTCATCTTTTGGTCAGTTGTTTGCTTCATGCGATTGATGGAGGCTTCCAAATTGGCTTTAAGCTTCTGTATTACCTCATCTCTAGTTATCAGTTGCCCATCCACTTCGTTGATGTAAGAAAAACAATTATGATAAAATGAGAATGAGGGGGGCGGACACTTGTATAACGCTTAAAATGGAGTCATTCTTGTTGAGCAAAGCACCGAAGATATTACTCCATATAGCGGTTGACTACTTACGTTTGGCCATCAGTTTGCGGATGATAAGCGAAGCTAAGTTGTAACTTGGTGCCTGACATTTGAAAAAATTCTTGCAAAAACCTGCTAATAAAGACTGGATCATGATCACTGATGATAGATTTTGGCAGGCCATGCAACTTGATAATTCCTTCCACAAAATTTTCAACTACACTTTTGGCAGTAAATGGATGAGTTAAGGTTAGGAAATGGGCAAATTTACTTAATCTATCCACTACTACCAATATTGTGTCCTTGCCGTGGGAAGGGGGCAATCCTTCAATGAAGTTGAGAGTGATATCATCCCATCCTTGGCACGGAATAGGCAACGGTTGGAGAAGTCCTATAGGTCAGAGTGTTTCGAATTTCACTTTTTGGCATACTTCACAGCGCTGGACATAGTCGTGGACTTCTCGATACATTTTAGGTCAATAAAATTGTTGAGCCAATCGCTTGAATGTTCACAACACTCCTAAATGCCCCTCTATTTTTGTGTCGTGAGTCTCATGTAGTTGCCTTTTCTATAACTCTTCTTGGGAAGGAATGAGTACCCTGTCTTTGAAGTAGAATAACCTTGTTGTTGTGTATATGGCCCTTGGGTTTGAGTTTTGGCCAACTGAGCGACTAACTGAATGTATGGATCTTCTTCGTATGCCTTTTGGATTTCATCCCACACGGATATAGTGGGTAAATGGAGGTGATTAAGGACTTGACTATTGGGCTTGTGTGAGAGGACGTCCATAGCTGAATTTTCACGACTTGGGCGATAAGTGATCTCATAATTCTAGCCTAGCAATTTGGCTACCCATTTTTGCTGCTTCGGTGTTGCCAAATGTTGTTCCAAAAAATATTTTAAGCGGCGTTGATCGGTTTGGATGAAGAACTTTCTTCCTAATAAATATGGTCACCATACGTGTATAACCTCCACAATTGCGAGCATTTCTTTGGCGTATATTGACCATGATTTTTTTGTAACTCCCAATGCACGGCTCATAAAGGCGACGGGCTTGCCTTGTTGAGTTAAGACCGTGCCTATTCTTTCCTTTACAACGTTCATTTCTATGGTGAAGGATTCATTGAAATTAGGTATTGCCAAAACAGGTGTGGTGATCGTCGCTTGCTTAAGAGTCACAAAGGCTACTCCGGCTTCTTTGTTCCATCCGAACTACCATTTCTTGAGAAGGTTGGTAAGAAGTCAAGCGATGATGCCATAGTCCTGAACAAATTTCCTATAATATCCTATCGAGCATAAAAACCCATGTAATTCAGAAATATTAGTTGGTTGTGGCCACGCCACCATGGCGGCAATTTTGTGATTATCAACCTTCACTCTTTGAGGCATAACAATGTGTCCCAAATATTCTAACTCCTATTAGCTGAATGCACATTTGTTGGCCTTGGCAAAAAATTGATGCCGCCTCAAAATCTCTAAGGTTTGTTTAACATGCCTATCCCAAGTAGAATTTATATACAAGAATATCATCGAAGAAAACCAAAATAAAATTTTATAGATAAAATCGGAATATAGAGTTCATAATGGCTTGGAATGTAGAGGGTGCATTACATAGGCCAAACGACATCACTAAATATTTGTAATGACCGTTGTTAGTATGAAAAACAATTTTGAATATGTGAGAAGGATTTACTCTTACTTGGTGATATCCGACCCTTAGGTTGAACTTGGTAAAGTATGATGTGCCATTCTACTATCAAAATGGGAAATCGGTTCTTGACGGTGGTGGTATTGAATGTGCGGTGTCTGCGCAAAATTGCCAACTTTTGTCCATTTTCTTCACAAATAATACGGGTGATGAAAATGGATTGGTACTCGGTCGAATGAGGCCAGAGTTCAGCATCTCTTGAATTTTTTTTTCAATTTCTTCATTCTAGAAATGGGCATATCAATACGGGTGTAATTAATTGGTTGGGTCCCCTCTTTGAGTATAATGTAATGCTCTACCTCACACACAAGTGGTAGATTTAAGGCTCCTGGAACACATCTGCATAGTCTTTTAGCAACCTTTGCATATCTTGATGCTTATCATCAGGTGGCACACCATTGGATGCTATTCCCAAGGTTGGTTGAAAGCATACCGCAAATATCGCATGGCTTTGGTGAAGCTCCTTTGATAATTAGTCTGGTGAAACAACCTGAATTGCTTGCATGTTTACACCTTATGGCCTCCGATTTTGATTTTCCTAAATAAGATCCATGGTCAATTGTTTCCAGTTACAGACCACAGAGCTAAGCATTTCAAGCCATTACACACCAAGTACAAGGTCAAGACCTATTAAAGGTAGAGAAAAAAAGGTGAGGTAAAACTCGGTGCCCTGCAACTCCACTCGTACCTTGTCATATCACCCTTGACACCTTAGTTTTTCTCAATTGGCTACCCGAACAGAAAATGCTTTCGTAGGAACGATTAGCAACCTGAGCATGTTTGCCAAACGATCACTGATGAAATTATGTGTCGACCCGCTGTCAACGAATACCACTACTTCGTGAGGGCCCATTCTTGCTATTATGTGCATGGTTCTTGGACTCGTCCATCCCGTTAATGCATACAACGTAATTTCGGGTTCCAGTTCAGGTTCCTGTACTTTTCCTATATCTCCACCTTGGTCTTCCTTGAACGTTGGCTAATTAGTAATGTCTTCGCATACCATGGTACCCGTGTGCCCCTCTAAGAGTAAGAGCTGCGATTTTTGGCATCTATGCCCAACTGTGAAGCGTTCATTGCAGTTAAAACAAAGACCTTGAGCCCTTCTCCTTTGCATTTCATCCCATGTTAAGCGCCTGATTGGAACAATAGGGGTAGCGGGAGTTACAAGCGTAGTTTGTGGAAGAGTTAGGAGAGCTCTTGTGGTTGGTGGTCGCTTGAACCGTTGTTGTTGTGTAAGCTTCTTGTCTCGCATTCATGCCAAATTAATGGCCTCCTTGAGGGATCGCGGCTTAAACATCCGTATCCCATCAGAAATCACAACTTTCAAGTCTCATATGAACGTTCCTACCAACACCATTTGCATCTATTCACATACCTTGTTACCGAGCTTCTTAAATCCCCGTTGATAGTCTCTCAACATTCTCAACTACCTGATCCTTGAGAGGGTTTCATCAAAATCTTCGCAATTTGATGGTCGAAAGCGAGCCCATAATTCTTCTTCAAAATTTTCCCATGAAATCACTTATCCTTCTTCCTGTAACGTCCTCCGAAGCCACTGCAGCCACTAGTTGGCCTCCCATTTAAGATGGTAAGCAGCCATGGGAACTTTTTGGTTCTCTATAGTGCCTTGGTATTCAAAGAATTGTTCCACCCGATTGAATTACTTTGTTGGATCGTTTCCAGAGAAGTGTGGAAATTCTAGCTTGGCTGATTTGGACGATGATATGCCGACCTCCATCGTTGCCTTCTCGGTGAGGGTTGCCGTGGTTGGGGTTCTCCAAATTTGTGATCAACACACTCGAAATTCGATGGAGAGCTTTCTCCATCCATTTTAGACTTTCCTGAATTGTACTGAGTCCCAATTCCAAGTGCTTAATACGCTCCTTGTTAGTTCCCATAGGTAATCTAGCTATGATACCAATGATAGGTCCCAACACAGAATGATAAGTAAATTATTTCTCTTCGGGTGAGAAAGTACCGTAAGTTTTGGATAATAAATGATTTTTTCCTTTCCATTGATAACTACGACTACTTTAAATAAGCAAAGCCATGTACAAGAAATCTGAAATAAAATGAAAGTTGGTAACTAACAATTGGAACTTAAACACATGTAAAAACAAACATACCACATATGTAAACACATGTAAAAACAAACATACCACATATGTAAACACAAAGCATAACTAATGGAATAAAAGTAGCATAACAAACGGAAATACAAGTGACGTAAAATGCGCAATTACAAGTGACCCAGTCCATGCAAGTATGCATGACACTCCCATGCACTACGTTGTTACATCCCATTTACGTCTCCTATCAACCTTTTCCCAAATATTTGGGATTTGGTTTGAAACCTCTAGCTGAACGTCGTGGCTTATCATGGAAGATATGGGAATATTAGAGAATATTGAGGCTGCTATCCACTTACCTTAGGGATACATCAAAATATTGCAAGGAAGGAGGCCACTTTGAAAATGATCATTCACCAGAGTTTTGAAAAGGAGGAAACTTTATTTTTAGAGAGACAACACAAATATTCTATTCCATGAAGGGTTTGACCACATGAAAAAGAAAGGATTGATACAGGCTACTATCAAAAGTTTCCATTCATAGACTACAAGGAAGAGATTTTAGGAGGCATTCTGACGCAAGTAAGGAGAGGGATTTTTGAGGACAAAATGGAGGCCACCAGATTTTTGAAGAAATGACATAATTTCTTAAAGAAGTGGATGAGAGAATTTTCAAAAATTTTAGGATATGCAGATTAGTGAGAATTGAGGAATGCATCCAATTGTTTTTCTTTGAAGACAATCAACACACACCATCATGGAATGCACTAGATTGTAATTCATTAGCAGAACTTCATCCATTGAAGAACAATCGGTCTGCATTATTGTAGGAGGAATCAACACGCATCATCAGTAATCACCATCATGCATCATCAGGTTTCTTTATTTTTGAGCACTAAAATACTGGAATTGTGGTTGAATTTTGTGGGAAAAATGGCAGCTCGATGGAATTTATACTAGTGGAAATTTTTTTCAATGGAGAAATTTAATCCCCTTTATGCGTGTTGGTGCCTTGATTTAATGGAGAAGATTCTATACACATTTAGCTGCGTTGATGCTTTGGTTTAATGGAAAGGCTTATAAGGATTTCATAGACAATTTGACAAGAAAAACCAACCGTATTCTTATTATAACTGGACTATATATAATACAATATTGTGACTAATTAAGGAATGTACATATATAAACAGAAGGTAGAAAGAGTGATTACAAATCAATTTACAAAGATAATTATGGAATGAACGTAAATCATGGAATTGCTGTTGTTATGCAGATTCCCTTATACGACCCCTCAAAATTAAGATGCCATCAGCAACATTGATTTTGCTACGCAGTTATTGAAAGCGAGATCGTGCAAGGGGCTTGGTAAGTAAATCGACAAACTGATCATCTGTATGTACATGTGCTACATGCAGGTGGCCTCGTTGAACAAAGTCTCATACAATATGAAGGTCAATGGCTATGTGTTTCATCTTGGAATGCATGACGGGATTGAGACTAAGTTGTGTGGCACCACGTTATCACATAGCAGTAGTGGAGTGTCACGAAGCTTAAGACCAAGTTCATTGAGACGAGATTGAATCCAGGCCATGTCAAAGGCAGCAGTTGCGAGGGCTTGATACTCTGCTTTGGTGGATGAACGAGCAACAACCTTTTGCTTACGGATGCGCCAACTGATTAGGTTGTTACCAAGAAATATAATGTAGGCAGTTGTAGACTTACGATCATCAAGATTACCCCCCCCCCCCCCCCCCCAGTTAGCATCGGAAAAGCCACGAAGAACTGGATTGAGTTGTCGTCGTAATAGAATACCAAAATGAATGGTATGTTTGAGATATCACAGGAGTCTTTTAACTTACTGCCAATGGAAGACTGTAGGTTGATGCATGAACTGAGCAAGCCGGTTGACAGCAAAACCAATATCTGGGCGTGTAAGGGATAGATATTGAAGAGAACCAATGGTGCTGCGATATTCAGTGGCATTACAGCTCGCAATGCCATCATTAAGGAGAAGTTTGGTAGACACGGACATAGGTGTTTGAACTTTTTTGGCACCTGTCATCTTCAGTTGACGGAGGAGATCATGAACATATCGATTTTGGGAGAGAAACATACCTTGATTTACTAGTATGACTTCGACTCCTAGGAAGTAATGCAGATCACTTAGTTCCTTTAAAGAGAACTTATCACCCAAGGACTTAACAATATTTTGCAAGAATTGATTGTTGTTGCCGATTAGAATTAAGTCATCAACATAGACTAAAACATAGAAGAGGATGTCGTCCTAATTGTAGATAAACAGGGAATTGTTGGACTTTGAATTAAAAAATCCCAACTCCAATAAACCAGACCTTAGGGCAGTGTACTAGGCTCGTGGAGCCTGTTTAAGTCTGTAGATGGACTTTTGAAGGGCATAGACATGTTGAGGATGAGATTGATCAACGAAACCAACTGGTTGCGGCATAAAGACTTGCTCAGTGAGCTGGCCGTGCAAGAACGCATTATTGACATCGAGTTGGTGGAGTGACCAACCATTGGAGAGAGCCAAAGATAGGATCAGCCGAATGGTAGTGGGTTTGATGATAGGACTGAAGGTCTCAGTGTAGTCCACACCTGGGCGCTGATTAAACCCTTTGGCCACGAGACGGGCCTTGAATCTGTCCACAGTACCATCAGGGTGGCGTTTAACGCGGAACACCCATTTACATCCAACTATGTTAAAAGCTGAAGATTGGGGGACAAGTTTCCAAGTGCCATGGGAAACCAAGGCATTAAATTCATTAGCCATTGCTTTGCACCATTGGGGGTCCTTGAGGGCTTGAGAGGTAAAAGTTGGTTCCAAGGGTGATGCAAGAGGATGCTTGGTGGTGACAGACAGTTGCTTGGGACAAAAGATATTGTTTTGAGCTTTAGTGACCATGGGATGAGTTCGACGAGGAGGTGTGGGTACTGCAGGCAAAGAAGACACAATGTTAGGAGCAGACTGAAGGGTAGTGAGCGAGGTCATACTTGGCTTAGAGATCAATTTGAAGGTGGCAGGAGTCTCAAGCGTAGGACGTGTGTGAGGAGGGCCATCTGAAGTAGTAAGGCGAACAGGAGGCACTGGAGAAGGGGATGAAAAAATCGTAGGGGAGGTAGCAAGAATCAACACTTGAACGTGAGGTGGTGCATTTTTGAACGAGAACAAATGTTCATCAAATATGACATGACGTGAGAGATACAATTTACCCGTGTGGAGGTTCAAACATTTGAAGGCATGTTGAGTAAGGGAGTACTCAAGAAATACACAAGGTTGAGACTTTGGTTGGAGTTTGTTTGTTCGGTAAGGAACAAGCCAAGGGTAACATTAGCAACCAAAGGTTCGTAATTTGTGATAGTTAGGGGTACAACCAAAGAGTGCTTCAAAGGGACTTTTGTACAAAAGCAAAGGAGTGGGGAGATGATTGATGAGATAGACCGCAGTGGCTAGAGCATAAATCCAATAAGTGGAAGGGACTGAGGCATGATGGAGCAGGGTCATCCCTGTTTCAACAACATGACGATGACGACGCTCAACCGTGCCATTTTGTTGAGGGATGTGTGGAGTAGTAGTGTAATGGCTAATACCGCAAGTAATGAGAAATGATCATAGTTTGATGAATTCGCCACCGTTATTAGAGTACAAGTTTTTAAGCTTGCATGAAAATTGATTTTCAACCATGGTGGTGAATTGCACAAATGTGGAGTGAACATCAGATTTATGCCATAAAGGATAAAACCAACAGTACTTAGTGAAATGATCAACAAACAGTAGATAATAGTGATAGCCATTAATAGAAGAAACCGGTGAGGGTCCCCACACATCAGCATACAAAAATTCAAGAGAGACAATACCCTTGAGAGAAATTGAACTAAAAAGAAGTTTGTGTCACTTATTGCATTGACAGGAAATACAAGACAACGTAGACTTAGAAGAGGCAACAAATAAATCATGACTTCGAAGTAACGATGACAAAATCTTTGGAGTTAGATTCCCCAATCGATGAGGCCAACAATCAAAAGTGACCCGAGTTCCAGCTAAGCGAATTTGATTTGCTTGAGACGAGGAAGATCACAATGCCACAGGATACACACCATTTTCACACCTTCCATGCATGAGCACTGCCCCCATTATCCGATCCTTCACAAGGTAAAAGAAAGGGTGAAACTCAATGGTAACATTGTTGTCATGAGTGAATTTATGAACATATATTAAGTTTTTGCGAATAAGAGGCACATGTAATGTTTCTTTTAACATAAGAGAGCGGGATAAAGAAGAAAGGGTTATGGAACCAATGTAGGCAATTTTCAAACCTATACCATCTCTAAGAACCACCTCATCTTGTCCTTCATATTCAGAATGAATAGAGAGATTGACCAAGTCGGAGATGATGTTGTGGGAGGCCGCGGAGTCAAGAAGCCATTTGCCATTTGTCGAAGTGGCATAGTTCACAGTAGGGCGTGACTGCAGTTTGGCAAATGTTTTGGTAGTGTGTCCAGACTAATCATAGATTTGGCAATCAACATGGGACTTTTGTGATCTAGACTTGTTGTTATTAGAGTTTTGTTTGGATTGGGATTTGTTGTTTTTGAACCGACCATTGGACGGCTTTCTTTGAGATGAATTTGCTGTGATGACTAGAGTGGAAGTGTTGTTATCCATACGTTTGATGTAATGCTCATGACCAATGATCAAATCATGTAACTCAGCAAAAGAGAGAGTAGTTTCTCTGGTGCGAATGGGCGCGACCATATCTCTGAATTTCAAACCAAGACCATTACGCATGTAGAGCATCAAATCATCATTCGAAATTGGTGCATCAACAAGGGAAAGTTCATCGACAGTCACCTTGACCGCATAAAGGAACTCAGACACCGTGCGAGAACCCCGTTGGATAAGGGTTAAATCCTTCTTCAACTGCATAATCCTAGCCCGAGATTTGCTTGCAAACAAATTGGCTAGATGCTTGATTACTATTCAAAAAGTGCTATTTCATAGCTTGTAATTAACTCTTTTAAACACTTTTGAGTAGTAGTTACCACCTTTTAAACCAATTAACATATTAAGAACCCTTGCAATCAATTCTAATCAAATTGTGTTAAGTTTTGGTGTTTTGATAGCTTTTTGATCACCAAAGCAATCCAAGATTGAGGAGAATTCTTTGGAATCCATGGCAAGGCATAGGGTGTCCGGACACACCATCGGAGTGCCATGTGAGCTATGGCAGGCTGTCTTTTTCATCCGGACAACATATCCGGATAGGATATGCTATCGTCCTGGTGTGATGATCGCGAGTGCCGTGTGCTTCTCCATGAGGGAGTCCGGATAGGGGAGCGTACCACATATCCTCTTAGAGAATCTGGGCGGAATTCTGCTCCGCCGCCATTCCACCCGGATGTCTCACATCCGGCACACACTTTCTTCGGATAATTCGCATCCGGCGCCTAACGCCAGATGGGAGAGAAGGACGTTTCAACTTCCCCGGTCAAACATATCTGGATCTTCTGATAGCGCTTACCCGGAGAGTTTCGCAGCCATTTTGCACAGTGCCGCGGTGTTCTCCTGAAGCTTCCAGATATTTGCGACCGACATTTTGGGATATTTTGAGATATTTTGCTTTAGATATTTGTTGTCTAAATCCCCAAAATCTCCTTGTAACCCACCAATTATAGGATTCCTTAGTTATTAAGTTTGGAAAAAGGGTGAATAACCCCTTATATATAGTTTGTAATTTTCTTTACAGAAGATATGTAGGATATCTCGGGAGCTTGTTCTCGACGATCAATTCTTTGTACAGTTTTGGGAAGGAAGTAAAATACAGAGCACTTGCTCTGTTTTTCATATATATATTTTTGTTTTTTTTTTTTCTTTCTAACCAATCAAACTCTGAGGATTTTTTCTCAGAGGATGAGAGACTAGGCTCTTTGTCTCTTGGAGTGAAGAAAGCCGGGTAAAGTTTCCAAATCCAAGAATTGGAAGTTTTGTTGTTTTAGTTTTTAATGAAGAGAAAGTGTGACCCGTTAATGGTTTTTATCTTTTTAGTTAACTTAAAACGCCTTTAAATCACCTGGGCCAACACTTGATAAGGCAAGTGGTCTCCATCCATTGAGATGCACTAGTTTATCTCTTGCGAGCCTTTGGGAGGTGGTTTGAAGGTAGGATTTTCTAGAATAGCCAACACTTGGTAAGCTTTTGGACTCCACGGAGACATCCATTAGTTATCTCTTGCGAGCTTTTGACGGATAATCCAAGGTTAAAGATCACCTTGAATGACAAGTTCTAGGTGAGAGGCACGAGCCATTGCAAGATGCATCAGTGAGAGGGATTTAGTGTTTAAACCCATTAATGGGAAGCATCTGTACCAAATCGGTTCGGGAAATAACTATATGTTAAATCCCCAATGCGAGGAAAAGAAACAAGTGACCGGAACTCTCCTTTTTGTATGAGGAATCTGAGCCTAGTGATCTGAAACTCCAAGAAACACTTTTTTTTTGTAAGTAAAATCAGATACTATTTTTGGTTTCACTTAAAAACCAACATTTTAAAACATCTTTATGTTTTCTTTTAAAGCTAACCTTGAAATGAAAAGGCACCAATTCAACTTTGAATTAATATCAATTGTGAAGTGAAAACCCATCCCAGTGAACGATCCTAGAGCCACTATGCTATAGTAGCTTTGTCTTTGCTACCCTAGTACATGGTGTAATATGTTATAAATTTTGTTGATTACTCCCTGATGACCAAAATCAAGGGACACCAGCTGGACATGAATCAGCTGATACACCGACTGGGCACGAATTAATGCTGCTAAGCATCACGACTTGTAGTGGTCATTGCGATGAGAGGCATCACGGTTTCAGAAACCGAGGAGAAGATCGCGTTGAGTAGCAACTGGTCCTGTCGATACCAGTGTGCATAATGAGCCAAAGCAGAGGGAGAGGACTTCTCAGTGGGTGTGGGAGGACACGGGAGGGTGCCATCCAAGTATCCCATTAGATCATAACCAAACAAGATGGTTGTGAACGTTGCATGCCAGGAAGGGTAATTTGATGCGGTAAGCTTGTAAGGAATTTGATTGGAGGTGTTGATGGTGACTAGGGGTAAGTCAGAGGAAGGGTTGGAGTCGCCCGAAACAGAGTAGGGAGTGGAGTGGACATTGGACGACATAGTGCAGAGGAGGATCGTTATGCTCGTGAGAGAAGAAGACCTTCTGATACCATATAAGGATTGCATAGACAATTTGGCAAGAAAAACCAACAATTTGGCAAGAAAAACCAACCGTATTCTTATTGTAACTGGACTATATATAATACAATGTTGTGACTAATTAAGGAATGTACATATATAAATAGAAGGTAGAAAGAGTGATTACAAAGATAATTCTGGAATGAACGTAAATCATGGAATTGTCGTTGTTATGTAGATTCCCTTATAAGGCTTTCATTCACTTTCAGTCGTGTTAACACTTTGATTATGATGGAGAATGGGCAACCACTTTGTGAATACTAATGACTTGATTTCAATAAGGTTTCAATGGCCTTGCATATAAAATCTCCCTGGATGAATTTTATAATGGCTTAATGGAGATAATGACCTTAAATTTATCTTCCCATCAATGAACTATTAATCAAATACTTTGAACTCTTCTTTAATTAATAATAATAATAATAATAATAATAATAATAATAATAATAATAATAATAATAATAATAATAATAATAATTTTATTAAGTTTTAAAAAAGATTTTAGTTTCTCAAAAGCTAAACAAAACATGTTTGGATCGATTTTAAGAAGTTAAAAGCTCTTTCTTTAAATTCAATAAGAGTTTTTATATACGATTGACTTATTTATTTAAAGAATTTTTTTATTTAAAAATGAGTTTAATATAAAAGTTAAAAAAATATTATTTATTGTATAAGTTCCATTTTATTCCATACAAAAAGTTATTTTATATTTGATAAAACTTTTACAATATAATATCACCCCGACTTTAACTCTTATTGAGTTTAAAAAAGTAATTTTACTTTTGAGAAGTAAACTTAAACACGGACACAAGGTTCTCTCTTGTTGAAATAGGTAGAAGCTACCATTGAAAGCTTCTAGATCTTCAAAAGCAAACCTTTGAAGCATCTTGAGGAAAGAAAATTCTACCCCAAGAAAAAAAACAAAAACAAAAAGACTCTGGAAGGCACTGATTGGTTAAATACTACTTCTATGACAAGTTAACTAGAAATAATAATGGGATAACTTTTTTTTATAATCCTGCTTTTGGATTATTTGCTAATAGGATAAGTTCAAAAGAAATACAAATAGGTTGGGTCGAGTATGACAATTTTAAACTCAATTTGACAACTGTTTTTTTGGGAGTACAAAACACATTTTATAAACAATTTGGATATTACTCAACAACATCGAGTTTGGGAGAAATTTCAAGTTAGTCATTTTTTTTCTTTGATTTTAATTTCTTCTCTTTCTCAACCTTATTCCCACATTTCTTAGATGTTTCTGAATGTGTTAAATCAGGTTTGATGTGGATGAATAGGCCACACATGAGTTTTAGATTTGTTGCTTATGTGCTTATGTGATTGAATCTTGATGATTAACTGAATCTTTTGAATGTAAAATTAGATTTGAATTATTTAGAGTTTATCTAAAATTTATCTAATGATTTTTTTTGATGTTACAAACCTCCTAAATATATTATTAGAATGTTGTTTGAGGCAAAAATAATTTTTAAAAGATATAAATCAATCTTTTAGAAGGTTTAGTTTGTACTTTATTTTTCCTTGGGTACTTTTCCCTTAATTTAGACTTCTTAAATTTAATTTTAAACACATAAAATATTGACAAATAATTTCCCCAGTATAAGTTATGATTTTTCTTTTCGAGACCTACTACACATGCTATGTTATGGAGTTATTAGATATTTATTAATTTTTAAATATGTCATGTATGTTATCATGTCTTGGAATTTTTTTTTTTTTTTGTAAACTAGGCATATCAAATAAATAGTGTGAATTTTTATAGGATTTTAGGACATATCTAAGTTAATTAAAAAAATTAATTCTTGCATACTATAGAAAATTACTCTATTCTAAACCGATTATGCTTTTTTAAAAATCTGGTACTAATGAGACCAAGATAGTTAATTTGACCACTTGGATGATAAACTAGACATATAGAAGAGGTTCCCTGAAAATTTTTGTAATTAAATTCACATTCTAGATATTTTTTTAGGATTTATTTTGCAAACCTTCCTATTCTAATTGCATGCTGAAGTTCGCATACAATACCTGGTTATTATTTAATCTAGTGTTGTTTGACATATCTTGACTTGGTTTTGGATTTTATTCTCTAATGTAGACATAATGAGGATATTGTTTGATTTTTTTATATGACAAAATAATGTTTTTAGATATTTGTTTAAGATTTTTCAAGTGAATGCAATTGTTCTGCCCTTTGCAAAATGTTTTCGTCTTAGTTACTAATTTTGATACTTCTAGCTATCTTGAGCATCAATTTAAATTTAACAATGAGCTTGTATGCATGTCCTAGGTGATAGATGATATTCCTTTAGATTCTTGCCTTTTTTCAGCTATACATAGTCATATATATATATATATATATATATATATATATATATTAGTGTTTTGTATCTGATACGTTCCCAATTGGTGTCTCAGCTGATTCATGTCCAGTTGGTGTCCCTTGATTTTGGTCCTCAGGGAGTAATCAACAAAATTTATAACCTATTACACTATGTACTAGGATAATCTTAGCTAGCATAGCATAGTGGCTCTAGGGTCGTTCACTGGGATGAGTTTTCACTTCACAATTGATATTAATTCAAAGATGAATTGGTGCTTTTTCATTTCAAGGTTAGCTTTAAAAGAAAACATAATCTTTGGTTGAAAAGGTTGGTTTTAAGCTAACCAAAAATAATAATAACTTATTTTAATTACAAAGAAAAGTGTTTCTTAGAGTTTAGATCACTAGGCTCAGGTTCCTTATACAAAAAGGGAGTTCTGGTCACTTGTTTCTTTTCCTCGCATTAGAGAATTAACATATAGTTAATTCTCTAACCGGTGTGGTACAGATGCTTCCCCTAATGGGTTAAAACTCTAAATCCCTCTCACTGATGCATCTTGCAATGGCTCATGCCTCTCACCTAGCATTTTCCATTCAAGGTGATCTTTAACCTTGGATTACCTGTCAAAAGTTCGCAAGAGATAACTAATGGATGTCTCCTTAGAGTCCAAAAGCTTACCAAGTGTTGGCTATTCTAGAAAATCCTACCTTCAAACCACCTCCCAAAGGCTCGCAAGAGATAAACTAGTGCATCTCAATGGATGGAGATCACTTGCCTTACCAAGTGTTGACCCAGGTGATTTAAAGGCGTTTTAAGTTAACTAAAAAGATAAAAACCATTAACGGGTCACACTTTCTCTTCATTAAAAACTAAAACAACAAAACTTCCAATTTATGCATGTGGAAACTTACCCGGCTTTCTTCATTCCAAGAGACGAAGAGCCTAGCCTCTTATCCGCTAAGGAAAAATCCTCAGAGTTTGGTTGGCTAGAAAGAAAAATAACGAAAAAACAAAAATATGAAGGAAAAACAGAGCAAGTGCTCTGTAAAATATATTTCTTCCTTTTGCCGATTACATCATGATATCGTGTAAAGAAAATTACAAACTATATATAAGAGGTTATTCACCCTTTGTTCTTACTTAAAGACTAAGGAATCCTATGATAGGTGGGTTACAAGGAGAGTTTGGGGATTTAGACATCAAATATTTAAAGCAAAATATCTCAAAATGTCTGTCGCAAATATCGGGAAGCTTCAGGAGAACACCGCAGCTGTGCATGCAAGAGGGCTGTGAAATTTCGCAGCAAAAGGACAACATTTTCGCAGCCCAAGGCTGATTTCGCAGCCGTGCAAAAATCTTCCTTCAGCTTGGAGTGATTGGCTTCCAATGGTTGTAACTCCTTCATTTCAACTCTGAATTGCGTACCGTTTGAAACATTGTATTGTTGACTTCCTGAGCTTCGAAATGACATATAGCATGTAAAAATTGAACTCCAGGAAGTGCTCCAAAAGTGGCTGACATGACTGTCATCAAGAATGCTTCATGTTAGATTTCTCTTTGCTTCTCCTCCTTGCATTCCGGATTTGCTTATGGCAAAAGACTTTAAAGCTTTAATACTTTGGTTCTTCATGTTTCTGAGCTTTCCATTGCTTTGCCATGGATTCCAAAGAACTCTCCTCAATCTTGGATTGCTTTGGTGATAAAAAAGCTATCAAAACACCAAAACTTAACACAATTTGATTAGAATTGATTGCAAGGGTCCTTAACATGCCAATTTAGTTAAAAGGTAATAACTACTACACAAAAGTGTTTAAAAGAGTTAATTACAAGCTATGAAATAACACTTTTTGAGTAGTAATCAGTATCATAGTTATTTGTTATTACTTGTGAGCTAACCCTCTCTAGCTAATGCAAGCGTTTTGTCAATGGTGCGTGCTACCCAAGTATGTCTCTCACACCTTTTATCCCTCTAATTCCAAAATATGCAAACTTTGGGTGTGGATATTTTGATTTATGTTATTGTTTTGTATGTTTTGATAAGTTCTTGATTACTTGAATGAGATAAAATTCATGAGGTATGTTGTATTATATTGTCAAACTAACTTTGATGTCTTATGATAGAGCTTAAGAAGCAACTCATGTACGATCTTATCTTTCTTTCTCTTATGATTAATTTCTTTGGTATGTTTGTTAGGATATAATATCATGTTGTGTGCCCTCAGACTTGATCATCTTTGCTTTCTTTGGTATTCTTGATTTATTGATTAATTGCCATGCTTCCCTCAACCTAGTCAGTAGAGACTTGTTTTTAAGGCTTACAAGGGTTCTACATTTTTTTAAGGTACCTTCCTGATAGGTAACTTGATCTCAGTCCTAGACTCAAGTTTTTCAAAGACACTTTTTTCCAAAAGTTTAAGGAGTCATCTTTCTTAACTATTTTAGTTTCTTATTTTAGTTTCATTTTTAAAAGCTAAAATAAAAATAAATGGTGACTCCAATTTTTTTACCTTTAAAAAGTGAGTCTCGCCATCGAGTGGGGATGCATGTGAAAAATGTGGGTCTGCAGATATGACTTAAAAGAAGATATAATGATCATAATGGTTCTATGAAGCAAATAATCATTACCATATATGCATGTATTATCTTGTCAAAAAGTGGTTATCAACAAGTACACATGTCGTAATTAAATATATCTTTTCATTATCATTGTTTTGCCTATTGATCGTAAGTGGTATAATGTTATCGTTTACTTTGCACAAGGCATTCACTTTATTTATTTATTTTTTTTGAAGTAGGAGATGTGTTCAAATATTTCTCACTTAAAGATGTGTTAGTTTTTTTTCTTTTACTTTCTCTTCCAAAAAATTTTCACATGAAGATGTGTTATTTTTTTTTCCCTACCTTTCTTTTTCAAATATTTCTTTCTTCAAGCAAAAACAAGCTCTTTGAATATTGTGTATTTCTCATATTCATTGAAAGCAATTAAGAAATTACTACTAATAGCATACTTACATATACCAAATACATATGCATTCATTCATTAAAGACCTTTATACATGTCCATTAAGCTTTCTTCATAACCTAGTGATAAATAAGATGATAACATAAGGGTTAACTACTAATAATTATACATGTTAAAAAAATTATAGTACTTGTTTCACATGTCCATTATTTGAAAATTTTATTTTATCATCATTCTTTATCTTCTTCTCTATATCTCCTTTTATTCTGACTTTGTTTTTCTTTATTCTACCATTCTTGTTTTTTATAACCCGTATTTTCATCTATAATATGTTGATGAAAGACTATTAAAAATCATTAATTACATAAACAAACAACATAATAAATTAGTAAATATAACTTATATTCCGATTGACATAACCATCAAACATTTTTAATTTTCACTTTATCTTGAATAACTTGTTATCCTCCCATAAAGACAATAGTAGCAAATGTTTCTCTAAAGATATATGCTTGTTCTGTCACATTTTGTAGTACATGAAAAAATAATTAGAAAAAAAATTATATACAAGTATAAGCAATTAAATACTCCACTTTGTTTGTTAAATTCTTTTATGTCGTGCACAAGAAAAGCGAAGACAAGTTCATCTCAGTTCATTTTGTTTATTGAAGTGATGTTTTCAAGAATATATAAAAAAGAACGTTTGGCAACAAGTTTCATTATTGGACATAATAAGACACCAACACAAATAATACAAGTGAAATTTGAACTCATTCCTACTATCTATGACTTGCTTAATTTGATTTTCTAACATCGCAAATGATAACTATTTCTTTTTATTACAATATTTATTATATAAATTAGTCCTATTACTTATATATTTATTCATATCAATTTTCAACCCTTTTGCCTTTAAGTGTAAAATAAACTCCACATCCATTGGTGACAATAATATAGAAATGTTATACACTCCTAGCATGTAGAGTTTGGATTGAAGTTTTTTGCTAACTAAAGACATAAAACATGGTCAATTTTTGTACACTTTAGTTGTAGAAGACCCTCAAATCCTATTTCTTCGATGAATGCTTTTTGTTTTAGTTGTAATTTTTGAAGTATTCTAAACACTAAATTGGGTGAGTAATATGAGTGAAAATACACCTAATTTGTGCGGCCTACTGTGTGCGTAGCTACTGCCCATGTGTGCACCCCATGTGTGTGACCTATGTGCCTTGCCCATGTGCGACACCTCGAACCGGCTTATGTGTTGTAACCATTTTGCACCACTTTACCTTTCTAATTCCACAAACCCTCCATCACCTTGCCTATTTTCTCTGGGCTTCTACCATCGGTACAAGGTGTTCACCCATGAGCCCTTAGTGGCTTTCAATGTCCAGGTAAGGATGCGAGAGCTAACAAACCCACCCCCACTTGAAGGAGTTGATGCCCTAGTTGACTTAAGCTACCTTTATATCTCTAGACAAGCTTCTTATGTTCACAATTTCAATAGAATTTCCATTCCAAGCACAACCTTCCATCTGCTTGGATGTCTTCTTATGGAACTCTTGTATTCCTTGAACTATCTCATCTTGCTGGTCACTAGGCCATTCATTAGTGGATTTTTATACCTCTTGTAGAATTGCATTAGGAATTCCCTTAACATAATTTGACTTGCTTCCCATTAATGTAGCGACATAAGCCCTCTAATTCTTTTCCAATCCCTTCTATACTTGAGTGGTAGAGAGCTTACTCTCTCTAGATGGCTTACCCTTCTTTGGCACCTTGCTCAATCCCCATACAAAGCAAGGTTGAGTTTCATCCATGAAAAACAACCCATTCAAGTGTGACAACACCATCACTTTTGCCTTCATGAAGAACTCATTCCCTAATATTAAGTTAAAGTCATTTAAAGGGGTACTAAGCAAATTAACCCTACTTTTCTATCCACCCATCTAAATAGCCACATTTTTAGCCAAGCCTTATGTTTCTTATGTTTCGTTGTTCACAAACTTCAACTTGTTACCATCCTTGCACAACTTTAGACCTAATCTTGTTGCTTCTTTAGTCACAACAAAATTATGGGTTGTCCCACTATCTACTAAGGTCACCACTTTCTAACTACCCATCTCGATCTCCAGGTGTATCAATCCTTTATGGGTTTGCTATGTCTGAATTGCATTCAGCAATTGAAGAAGGCTCATTTGTAGAGTGACTTCCAATTCATTGTCGTCACTTTCCTTTTCTACTACCAAGGCATTTAACTTTTCCTTCTTAGGGGAATCTTTGGCCCGGTGTGGATCATTGCAAATGAAACAACCCACTACCTTAGTTATTTACACCATGGTGGACTTCTCTACCACTTGGGCTCGAACTATCTCAACCCAACTTCCTCTTTTGCCTCCATTTTTCTTAGAGGCTTTGGATTCCCCTTCTCTATCTTGTCTTTGCTATTGCTATCCTTTCTCCTTCTAATTCATAGAAGATGAGGCATCAAACTGATAATTGACTAGGCAATCCGTTGCTACCATAGTTGTAGAAAGGTCTTACACTCCTTGGTGCTTCAAATCTTTTTGGGCTTATCTTTGCAACCGGAACATGAAGTTGAACAACATATCAATTTCATGTTGAGGATCAATGATCTAAACTCCTTGACAAAGACTTTAACAATTCCCATCTCTTTTAACCTTTTAAGAGACTCAAAATATACATTAACATATGCATATTTAATTTTAGTTTCATTTAAAAGAATATATAACTAATATAATTATTACTCAATTAATAATACTTTTACCTTTGATTTATTGAGGGGGCTTACGCCATCTTGAATAAAATACTCTTTTGAAATCATTTAACTTTACCATAAATACCTGTTTTTCTTTTTGTGGAAGGATATACCACTTTTTCCCTATTTCTTTTCACAACTATATTTATTTGCTAGTCAATTTAAATTAGAATTTAAAAAGTAGACATATTATGCAAACAAAAACAATATTCCTTATATTATCATTTATTTTTAGTTCTCTATCATATTTTATGGAGCCATTTGCTCTTGCTTGCATAAGAATTTATGAAAATATAATTACAATAACAAGACAATTTAAAATAACTAAAAATTTAAAAAATTCAAATTAGTCTTATTAATTGTGTATTTATGATCCAATTGATCTTTCAAGTTTTGAAGGAAGTTTATGAAGGAGACAAGTGGCAGCCACCCTTAAAAGTTTATCAAAGGCACAAAGGAGTGCGAGGAGTGGGCTCCAAAGTATAAAGGAGTGGGCTTCAAGGCCCAAACTTTAATTTGACACTCTCTGGATGATAATGGGATTTGTTGGGATCTTGTACAAGTCAATACGGGTTCAACCTAGAAAGTACCTTCGAGAAATCAAGTTATGAGCCTAGTTAGTGGTTATAAGTTACCATTTTCAGTCATTATTATTATCATTTTTCAATAGTCTTTAATGTGGTTAGTAGTCGGTCCAAGTTTGTTCTTTTCAAGTTACGTTATTATTATGTCTCTAGTTCCAAGGAGTTACAAGTCCTTAGAAGGTCTTATATAGTAGTTGATTAGTCTTTTGAGAATGATCAATGAAAGAATGAATGAATTTCCAACAACTACTATTTTCTTTATGTGATGCAAAGAGTACTTGGGTGTGAAACTTAAAGGATTCTAGGAGTGATTCCTAAGGTACTTTTAATTATATATTACTCTCCTTGTATTTTATTTTCTATACAACATCAATTTTGGTATCAAGGTGATATCATGGCTACACGATTTAAAAGGAGTTTTAGAGGAAGACTAATTGATAGCTAACATGATGAGATGTTAATTCAGATGGTGGATCAACTTGGTAGCCTCCACATTTGGATAATTAATGTCGAGATACAAATATTTCAGCCCACTAATGAGTCATCACATATTGTGCAAGGGGAAACATCTCTGGCTAACAACCAAGAAAATGGAAGGAAACAAGAGGCAATTCAAGCACCACAATACCCTATGTTTAAATGGGCTAGGGGATTGCTTGAAAGAAGACATGAAACTTGTTACACTGTTGGAGATACCACAAAGAAAGAGAGAGTGGAGGTTCCTGATTTCAAAGGAAATGTGGATATTACTCAATTTGTTGATTGGTAAGTTGAAATTGAAGAGTACTTCGATTGATATGACATGATTGATGATCAAAGAGTGGGATTTGCTAAAATGAAATTGGTGGGCTTAGCAAAAGTTTGATGGATAGGGTGTTGAAGGAGACATTAGAAGGATAGGGCTACCACCAATCAACACATGGCAAAAGATGAAGGCAAAGCTTCGGGAGAAATGCATGCTTACAAATTACTATGATAAGCAATGTGACCAACTCATCAATTTGATGCAGAACAACATGCTTGTTGCTAACTATATGCAAAAGTTTGATGAGTTAAAAACAAGGATTCAAATAGTAAAAGACCCTCAACAAACACTTGCAAGATTCAAAGTTGGATTAAGATCTGAAATCAAGTAGGAGTTGTTGCATTAGCCATAATACAACTTGGAACATGCTTTTCAAGTTGCATTAGACATGGAGGACTACGTGGGATATTCATTTAACAGGAAACTAGGAGCTACGACCATGGAATCTGCCCATAAGAAGCTTTATGACACAAGTTGTAGTGTAAGCTAGGATCATCTCATTCATTTAATTCACCTATAAGGTTTAAACCATATTTTTCTCAAATGGTTGATCCTAAAGATAAGACTATCAAATGTTTCAAATGTCAACAACTTGGCCACATGGCATACAATTGTCTAAAGAAGAACTTGCATATTGGGCCAAAACATGAGGAAGAACCAAAATCACAAAAGGATGAGCAAAATGAAAACTTATTTGACTATAAAGTTTATTATCCTATTGACTTGGACGATGAAGAAATGGACATTTCACTAGGTTCTGTTGTGAGACATATTCTTGCAACCCCTAAAGTTGAGGAAGAAGATTGGTGTTGAACTTCAAATTTTCAAATGTTAGTCTAGTGTAGGAATTAAGCTTAGGAACTCCTTATTAATAGTGGTAGTTGCATGAATGTTGTTTTAGCCTCCCCAGTTGAGCATATTAAAGTTCCAATTGAGCCACACACACAACCATACAAGTTAGCATGGATAAATAACATGTCTATTCTAGTAAATCAATGTTGTCTTGTTTTTCTTTCTTGTGGTGTTTATAGTAATTCTATTTGGTATGATGTGATCCCTATGAAAGTAGCACATATCATTCTTAGTCATCCTTGGCTTTATGATCGAGATGTGCATCATTGTGGGAAAGAGAACACATATAGCTTCATGTTTAAAACCAAAAGATTGTGTTGAAACCAATGACTACTGTTGAAATGAAAAAATATCGGATTCAAAAGTCAACAAAAGTTGTTGAAGGCATGAAAAGTTCTCTTCATATTCTTACTAAGAAGAAGTTTCAGCATGAAAGCATGGAAATTTGGGTTATGTATGCTTTAGTAATGAAAGAAGTTGGCATGAAAAATGTTGGCAACATTTCTTCTATACCTAAGAAGGTCGTTGAACTGCTCAACAACTTCTCGGATATAACTCTAACAGATTTGTCTAGTGAACTTCTCCCACTTCGTAACATTCAACATTCTATAGACTTTATGTCGGGATCTTAGTTGCCTAATCTTCCAACCTATCTTATGAATATGCAGAGCTTTAAAGACAAGTGGATGAGCTACTATCCAAGGGATTTATTAGCGAAAGTTTAAGTCCTTGTGTTGTCCCTACCTTACTAACCCCAAAAAAAGATGGCAGTTGGTGCATATGTGTAGATAGTCTTGTAATCAACAAGATAACTATCAAATATTGGTTTCCTATTCCTCAACTTGATGATATGTTGGATATAATGGTTGGTTCTTGTACATTTTCAAAGTTAGATTTGAAGAGTGGGTATCATCAAATACGATTAAGGCCTAGGCTCAGTGGAAAATTGCTTTTAAAACAAATGATGGTCTTTACAAGTGACTGGTCATGCCTTTTGGCCTCTCCAATGCTCCTAGCACATTCATGCACTTCATGAATCAAGTACTTCTACCATTTATTGAAAAGTTTCTAGTTGTTTACTTTGACGATATTTTAATTCACAAGATTGAGGAAGATCATGTGTCCCATTTGCAACAAGTTATGAGAATATTTCAACTAGAGAAACTTTACATGAATTTGAAAAAATGTTCCTTCACGACCTCAACAACTATGTTCCTCGGTTTTGTTATTTTAGCCAAAGGGTTAGAAATAGACCCTAATGATTACTACTCAAAAAGTATTATTTCATAGCTTGCAATTAACTCTTATAAACACTTTTGAGTAGTAGTTATCACCTTTTAACCCAATTAACATATTAAGGACCCTTGCAATCAATTCTAATCAAATTATGTTAAGTTTTGGTGTTTTGATAGCTTTTTGATCATTAAAGTAATCCGTAGATTGAGGAGAGTTCTTTGGAATCCATGGCAAAGATGTCCGGACAGTGCGTCCGGACACACCATCAGAGAGCGGCGGAACGTGGGCTGTAGCAAAGCTTGCTCACTCACTTTAGTCAATGTTTTGCATCTGGACAATATATCCGGATGGAGCTGCACCGGATAGCATTGCACCGCCTTTTCCTCTTAGGGAGTCCGGATAGCATTGCGGCGCATGTCCTCTTGGGAAATCCGGATGAAGTTGATCTGGATAGCCTTACGCACTCCGTGTCATCCGGGAGAGGGGTCCCTACACCTTTCACACGCAGACGGTCCCCCTTGCGCAGCATAGCTTAGTCCATTTCATATTCGGAATTCCGTGCGCCGACATTTTACATCCGGATATCTCACAGTCGGATGAGAGAGGAGGACGCTTCAACTTCTCTGGTCAGACATATCCGAATCCACTGATAGCGCTTACCAGGAGAGTTTTTCTCTCAGTATACAGTGCCACGGTGTTCTCCTGAAGCTTCCTGATATTTCCGACCGACATCTTGAGATATTTTGGGATATTTTGCTTTAGATATTTGATGTCTAAATCCCCAAACTCTCCTTGTAACCCACCAATTATAGGATTCCTTAGTCTTTAAGTAAGTACAAAGGGTGAATAACCTCATATATATAGTTTGTAATTTTCTTTACAAAGATATCTATTATGTAATCGGCAGAAGAAAGAAATATATTGTACAGAGCACTTGCTCTGTTTTTCCTTGATATTTGTTTTCTCATTAGTTTTCTTTCTAGCCAAACAAGCTCTGAGGAAGTTTCCTCAGAGAATGAGTGGCTAGACTTTTAGTTCCTTGGAGTTAAGGTTGCCGGGAAAGGTTCCAAGTGCAAGAATTAGCAGCTTTGTGGTTTCAATCATTAATGAAGAGAAAGTGTGATCCTTTAATGATTTCTATGTTTTTAGTTAACTTAAAACACCTTCAATTCACTTGAGCCAACACTAGGTAAGGCCAATGATCTCCGTCCATGGAGATGCACTTGTTTATCTCTTGCGAGCTTTTGGGAAGTGACTTGAAGGTAGGATTTTCTAGAATTGCCAACACTTGGTAAGCTTTTGGACTCCAAGGAGACATCCATTAGTTATCTCTTGCAATCTTGAGAAGGGAAGTCCAAAGTTAAAGATCACCTTGAATGTCAAATGCTAGGTGAGAGGCACGAGCCATTGCAAGTTGCATCAGTGAGAGGGAATTAGAGCTGAAATCCATTTAAAGGTTACATCTGTATAGTACCGGTTAGAGAATTGACTATATGTTAATTCTCTAATGCGAGGAAATGAACAAAATGACCAGAGCTTTGTTTTTGCATAAGGAACCTCCCCTATGAACCTAAACCTCCAAGGAATGTTTTTCTTCATAAGTGATAACCCGACTCTTGGTAGCTTGGCATGTAAGGGTATCAACAAAATTTATACCTAATGTCCTTACACTAAAGTAGCAAAGCTACTATAGCATAGTGGCTCTAGGATCGAACACTGGGAAGGGTTTTTACTTTAACTAATGAAGTTCGGAGGATGGAGTGAACTTTTCTTAATAAAGATTAGGTTAAGATGAAAACATAAAAAGATGAAGGTGTTGTAAACTAAACTAACATGCAAATAGGTTAAAAGATGGAAAAAGAAGTTTCTCAAAGCTTTGGATAGCCATACTTAACTCACGGTGTAAAAATGGAGATTTTGGAACTTTTCACTTCGAGTTGGGGAAGCAACTCAGGTGATGCTTACTTCCCGAACCGGTATGTGTTTAACAACTAAGTTTTAGTCCTTGAAAACTTACAAAAAGGGTAGTTGAACCTCATAAATGCTCTTTTAATGAATAGGTCATCTCCTCGACTTGCAATACAATGGCTCGTAGGAGATAACTAATGAACGTCAGTGGATCTAACAATAAGAATCCACTGAGACCAAAAGGTTATCAAGTATTGGCCATTCAAAGCAAGTCAGAGGGATTAAAAGCTTTACTTTGAATGAAAACATTTATGACGCTCAGCTACTTACATTCATGGCTTGGAAATCTCCATCCTGACACGGGAGCTTCACATGGCATCCATTACTTCAAGAAACTAAAAGGTTTTAGCCTCTCATCCTTGGGGATTTCATCCTCCAAGGATGTTTGGCTACTAAGAAAATAGAAAATAGTAGAGAGAAAAAGAAAGCAAAAGATACTCTGTATTTAGCTAAGTGTAAAATTTACATAAGTTGGTCTCCTGGGGAAAGTTCCCCGACCGTCCAAAAATGAAAATTACAAAACAATATATAACAGGTTGTTTACCCCTGTATTCTTGCTTAACAACTAAGGAATCATCTAATTGGTGGATTACAAGGAGAGAATTGGGATTTAGACAACAAATATCTGAGGCAAAATAACAAAAAACGTTGGTCGCAAATATCTGGAAGCACTCAGGAGAATTTCGCAGGCGCACAAAATGGCTGTGAAATCATTTCGCAGCCGAAGGCTGATTTCGCAGCCAAAGGTTGATTTCGCAGCCAAAGGCTGATTTCGTAGCCCTGCGAAATTGGCCTTCAGCTTGGAGTGATCTGCTTCCATTGGCTCTAACTTCTTCATTTCAACTCTGATTTGTGAACCGTTTGAAGCATTGGATTGTTGACTTCCCGATCTTCGAAACGACATAAAGCATGCATAAATTGGACTTCAGGAAGTACTCCAAAAGTGGCTGAAATTACTGTTATCAAGGATGCTTCAAGGTAGATTCTCTCTTTACTTCTCCTCCTTGCATTCCGGATTGGTTATGGCAAAGGACTTTAAGGCTTCAAAGCTCTGATTCTTCATGTTTCTGAGCTTTCCATTGATTTGCCATGGATTCCAAATAATTCTCCTCCATCTTGGATTGCTTTGGTGATCAAATTACTAACAAAAACACCAAAACTTACACAAAGTGATTAGAAATGATTGCAAAGGTCCTTAATATGTCAATTGGGTTAAAAGGCAATAATTACTACTCAAAAGTGTTTAAAAGAGTTAATTACAAGCTATCAAATAGCACTTTTTGAGTAGTAATCACTCCCCCCAACCGACATATTGCTAGTCCCTTAGCAATGAAGGAGAGAAAAATAAAAATAAACATTACTATAATTTACAACATCATGCTGATCAAAAAACAATTCTCAAGTGGCATGATGATCTAACTCTCACATGGAACATTAAAGAAATAAAACTCAAACTTCAATAAGAGTTATCAAATAACTTGTCTAATCACAATTCATAAAGAGAAGGCATTATGCAAATTTAAGCTTTTGAAAGAGTTTCCACTCCCAAAGGGTCAAACCTTACTCTTCCACAAAAATCTAAGTGTTATTTATTAGTTTCCGAATATAGTATGTTGAACTAATATCTCCCCCCTAACCTAGTTCTTTTTCAAAGCTTAGCAAACTGATCAACCTCCAATAGGTTAAGAACGCACCTCTTTTTTCACAATTTTTTCATTGTAGGAGTACAAGGCTTAAAGGTATTATTTTTTAAATTGTCCATGTAACGGGGGTCCATCGATGACTCCCAACCAATTAAGGTTTAGGGCATCAAGCTTTAAGGATCTTTCAACCACTAGCTCCTCGGATTTTACCCCGGACTTTTGAGAATATATTTTTAATACCCAAGCACCTACAGTATGTTAAACTCCACCTATTCACCCTTGTAACGAGCATTGAGGTCGGTGACTCCCAACCAATTAAGGCTTAGGGCACCAGGTTTTAAAGATTTTCACCATATACCCCTCAGACCTTTCTCGGGTTTCAAGGCAAGCAAACATTTTTCTTTCTTTCTTTTTTTTCTTTTTTTTTCAAAGACTCATTGGCCTTTTACAAGGTGTCCCAACACTATTAAATAAGGTCAAAGGTACCAAGTCTAAAATTTTCCTAAGTCAAGAGGGAAATAGTTTTTCATCTTATAATCAGAACCTATTGTGCACAGTGTGTGAATAGCTTAAAGTGGAAGACATAAGCTTGAATTCAATAGAACCTTCAACAATTCATCAACTTTAATAAATATAATACAAACTCTAAGTCAAGTAAAAAGACAAAAATTCAATTTCTCCCATTTCATTTTTGAGAATTTTTCCTTAATAACCATGGAGACTAGAGAAAAAAAAACTTAGAAAATTTAAAAATTAAGCGAAAAGCAACTAAATTACCAAAATAACTTAGCATTATTAACAATACTTACTTCCTCAACTCTCCCCCCAACCAAGCTGAGCATTGTCCTCAATGTGGTATGAGCGATTGAAATTACAGGGAGGAAGTGGTGCCTCCTGAGTGGATGTAATTTGAGTAGATAAGAAGAAACCACATGTTTCAAAAAGAAAATAGATATGAGTAGAGGAATAAAAATAAAATAATACCAAGAGTATGCAAAAAATGATAGAGTTGTATTACTTCATGAAAGTACATTAAAGATGATAACAAGTAATACAACCAATCCCAATAAATATCATAACAAAAGCATGGGATTGCAAGTGCTACTATAATAAGAAAGTGCATAAAGAAAATACATAAAGTAAACTATGGAAATGATCAAGTAGATGGGTGATGATGATGTGAAGATAATGACTCAGGTGGATGTCTGTGTGTCTCCTGGAGTCGGCTCTGTGGGCTATAAGGGGGCAGGCATCTAGTGCTTAGGAGCTGATGGAATACCCAGATGGCTCTGAATCTGCCTCAGAATGGCAGTATGCTGAGTCTGAGTAGCAATAATTTGCTCCTGATGAGCACGAAGAGCTGTCATCTCCTGAGTAAGGATGCTCTGAGAAGTGGTCAATGCCTGCAAAGTGTGAAATAGAGCTCTGTACTCGGAAATGGTAGTCCTAGGCTCAAATGAAGAGGAAGGCTCTGATATAGCTGGAATAACAGGGGGAGGCCGTGGTGTGGCAGGAGAAGTAGAGGGTGCAACCTTAGGTATGGGCTCTGCAGAGGGCACTGCAGGGGCAGGTGCTCTCTTGTCAGCTGGTGTCTCTATGGGTTGTGGCTCCTGTGGCTGCTCTGCATGTGGAATCCCTAGATGCTCTACTCCAGCTGGGGCTCCTGGCTTTGCACTATAGGCTGTCATATTCGTCCATTTGTCAAGAGTGAATATCTCTCGACAAATCCGTTTGCGCTCAAATTGAGGCTCAGTTGGGTAGCCCAAGTGTTCCAAAATCTGACATAACAATCTGGGGAACAGTAGAGGAATGGCATCAGCTCTGAGCAGCTTCTTCTGATGGACCTTCTCTTCAAAATACAGAAGGGCGGCCATAATGAGATGATGAGGGCCAAAGAAGAATCCCTCAGATATCCGATATAATGCCTCCAACAAAGCTCCTCGCCTCTGCACCCAGTGTTGTAGTGGAAAGATATTGTGGCGGAGGAGAGCATTTATGAAAAACATGCTAGGAGGGAGCTCCTTCCTCTGTAGATACTGGCTTGTGGATGCCCCTCTGGACAGAATACGAACTATGTCGCTCGGGGAAGGATTAGTCCAGACTCGATAATTCTCTAGCCTAGTTGGCTTGTAGGGAATGCGCAATGCCTCTGCTATGTGCCTAGCTCCCAGAATACCATGATGTCCGTCTATGGTGAAGTGGATGACAGTAGGATCTCGGACATGGTGTGTGGTCATGGATTGATAAAAATCCATTGGCACACGGGGATAAAAGAAATCCCTTGGAGTAAGCAATTGTTCCATATGATACCTCCGGAGCAGATGGAAGGAGTCCCTGAGCTGGGGCTGAAGTCTGAAAGCGGTCACGTCAAAACAGAGCTCAGAGTGGAAAGGCCTAGCCCTGCAGTCTAAATTACCCTCTATGGGTGGCTGAGTGAGCATGGGGCGCTTGATAATCATCTCAGGAGTCATGCCGGAGGGGATCTGAGAATCTGTAGGCGGTGGCTGAGGCGGCTGTGGCGGCTGAGGCTCTGGGGATGGCTCCTCTGGCTCTGATAAATCAATTAACGCTGGCTCAGATACCTTAGCTTTCTTCTTGGGTGGCTGGCTACTTGCCCGTGTATGATAGCGCCTGACCGGAGGGCTCATTGGTGCGCCCTCAACTGGAGGTGGGACGCGCGGTGGTCGCGGAGGCTTGGAAGTGGAGCCTTGGACAGGGGTCTGTGGCGCAGCTCTCGTGCGGCTTGACGGAGAGGAGTGTAGACCCTCAATTTTGTCCCTTTAGCACATGTCTTTAAATCCACTTCCAGTGCTCCACGGTAGTTCCTTGGTGGCCCATAGCTACTCATACCACTTACCCTTTTTTGAGTCACCTCGGAGATTTTGGTTGAGGGATTATTTGATCCTTTATTGTGACCCTTGGCAGCCCTAACTTAGACTTAGGCTTTTCTTGTTTTTGTTTAGGATAGCTTTTAAGCACACTTAGTCCACTTCGTTTGCCCTAACACACTAGGACACACCCTAGGTCACCTTTAGATGTTTTTGCATGGTTTGCATGGTTGCATGGCTCGTGATTTTGCATGGTTGCATGACTCATATTCTTTTGGGTGGTTACATAGCTCGTATGGCTTGCATGTGGTTGATTTTTTTATTTTTTATTTTTTGTTTTTAATTATTTTTATTTTTATTTTTATTTTGTATTTTTTGTTTATTTATTTTATTTTTTAGATGTGTGATTTAAATTTCTTTTGATTTTCAATTTCATGATATTTATTGATTTTAATCTTTATTCTATTTTGTCTTTATTTTATTCTTATTTCTATTTGTATCTTTATTTATTTATTTATTTATTTTTTGGGCATGAGGAAACGGGCCGCCATTTATTTGGAAGGAAAACCAACGGAATTTTGAAAAGAGAGGAGATTGTGTTTTTAGAAGGATAGTACGTATATTATTTCCATGAGGGAATCGGTTACAAAAGGGAAGAAAATATGAAAGGAAAGTGGGATTTTCCTCCAGCAGATTTGGGGGGTTCTTTGAGGGAGTCTGATATATATATATGTGAGAGAGGAAAAGATAGAGGGGGGAGATTCTTTTAGGAGGAGCATGCATGAGGAGATTGCGAGAAATTCTGAGGATTTTTGGGAGTGAAGAACACAAGAACGAGAAAAGGGTGATTGCAGCCAAGATTGTCCAGGTACGTTTCTAGTTACTCTCGGTGTTTTTATCCATATTCAATCTCTCCATTTGGTTGTTTCTGAAAATTCAATGTATTGTTGATTGGTGTGGACGAAAAGGGCCACAATTTGTTTTGATGATATTGGTTGCTTATTTGTTTGCCTCAAACCCGTTGTGATCTTTCCCACGAGCCTGAGCCCATCTAAAAATCATGAGATGTGGCTTTATCGGATTTCTTCTATTTTTATCATTTTTATTTTATGATGCCTATTGGTTCTCTCCTCGTTTTCTCTGTTTTGGATCATTCCTCCAAGTTTCCTGATGATTGTCTATAAGCATTCCATATGAGTCGATTCTTTTGGGAAGATAAAAATAGAGAGGACTCTGTGTTCCATCTAGCAGAAATCGTTTCAGAAACGCTTTTTATAATAATTAGAAATCGATACTGAAATTGAAGCACCGTGGTGGAGTAGAGTGGGAAAATCAGAGCCAAAGACGTCTCCCTTCATTTTAGTCTCGGGGTCTTCTTGTGGGAAAAGGAGGAACAAGAGTGGAAGGAAAAAGCTGCGAAGCATTTTGTAAGATCAGCCAAATTAAATCTGCAGAAAGGGAAAACATTTAGATACTTGGGGCATTATTATACGAAGGTACCCGTTGATACCCAGAGAGCTCTCAAGTGTTGCTGGAAATCGATCACCCTTAATCCCAACGATTCCGAATCTGGGCAAGCAAATGCTGAAACTCCCGTGCCTACTCTGTTTGTGTTGTTCTCTCGTTGTCCACTCATCTAATGTTCTGGCTCTGTTTGTGGTTCCGTCACTGGTTCTTGACGTAGAGGAATCAATATCTTGAAGCACTTGCCTCTAACAAAGATCTGCCCAGTAACCCTTCAGTTGAGTTAGCATGAATTTTCAGATTACAAGGATTTAAAGTCACATTTCGTTCACTGTATCGAGTTTTGCAATCTCACTTCACTGAACCCATTAGGGTTAATGATAGAATTCTATACACTTTTGTTGGTGTTCCTACTGTTCGTATTCGCAATGGGGCAGCTTCCATCACAGGACATTGTGGCACTGCTCGAATTCGAGAAGTGAATCAAGCATGATCCAACTGGTTATGTGCTTAATTCATTGGAATGAGGAGTCCCTAGATTTCAATGGGTGCCCTTCCTCTTGGGATGGCATTGTTTGTAATGGTGTCAATGTTGCTGGGGTGTTTCTTGATCATCAGGGTCTTTCTGCTGATGTTGATTTGAGTGTATCTTCGAATCTCACAATACTGGTGAAACCTCATCGAGAAAAGGCCTCATCCAGAATTTTTCACAGGAGGCAATATCTTATGTTTTACAGCCCAAACTTCATTGATAGAGATACTAAACTCCAGCCAATTACTAGAATTTGTTATAATTCGAGATTACTTGAGAAGCAGCAATTGATGAAAAAGAAAAACATGAGCAGAGCATCTAATGACAAATACATAAACTGTGATACTTTCCTTTCGGTAAAGTTCGAAGAATTGCTCAAACTTATGATTGAAGTGTCGCCTTCCTGTCATTTTTCTGCTAAACATCACAGATTGGAGTGTTTGTACTCTCTAATAGTCCATGCATCCAACCGTGAATCTGAAAGGAGATGTGATATCATTAGTTCCTTCCTAACTGAGATAATCTTTGCCTTGAAGAAGGCTAACAAGAAAATAAGAAACAGAGCTTATGCCATGCTTGTCCAAATTGGCCACACGTGTAGGGACGTAGAGAAGTGTGGGACAAAAAGAGAAGAATGAGCCTGCTCGAAGAGGAGAAAGTAGGAATGTCTATGAAGCCTTGCAGGAGCTATACGGGCAGCTTCTTGATGAATTAAGGGTTCACAAAAGCACCAAACCCACACAAGCATGGAGAGGAGTTGAATGCAGCTACTGATCTGACAGAGTTCAGTGATAAAAACATATCTGTATGGTATCCAGATTGGGGAAGGAAAGCTTCGTTAGTCAAACTTTCGAAGTTGCCTGGTTCAGGTTCAATTGGAATTGATGATAATCACCTAAGCTGTGTTAACAAACTTCGTGAGAATTGGCATAAGGAGCTTTTGATAACTGTATAAAGGTACCTGCCTAAGTCTTTCCCCCAATCTGCAGTTAGTAGCTCACGTCATTGAACTTTAATTTGGATGGGGTCCCATATTCGACTCTTCCTCTGTTTATGTCTTTTTAATTCGTTTGAGATGTCTTAATTGAAGTTTGTTGGATTCGGTTACGTGATTAAGCTTCATGGTAGAGTACCTACTGGTTCATGGTTCAGGTTTAAAATCTGGTTTTAATTTTAATTGCCTAAAGATATTTGACAACGACCATTGCAAACAACCTGCTGCTGTAAAGGTTGCGATACTCGAATGTTAATGTGAAGATGTGATTGGGGTGAAAGTGCTGAAATCAGAGCTCAGAAGAAGGTCGTTGACTGTTGAGTCTGATATGGAATACAATTGGAATGCCAACATTGAGATCTGCTTGAGAAGGAAGAGGAGAAAAAGCTTGGTCTACCTTTGGATGACTATGTCGAGCTCTTGCTTGATGTCTGTCCTGAATATCCTAATTCCCATGACAGGGAATTCTGTGTGGCTTTCCAACTAGGTTGTGATGACTTGGATGCAATGATAATTGAAGACATGGCAATCGAGGTTCTCAAAGAGGTACCAAGACTGACCGGATTATTAGAAAATGAGGCTGATGATGAATTTAATGATAAGCCGACATCGTTTAGTCCCTTCATGTGAACCTAATAGACTTCAAGAATTCCAGAAGTGCTGTGGAGTAGGAAAAGCTGTTTCTGTTTATGTTTTAAATGTCAATAAGGAGCTTTAAGACATGCCAATAAATTGCCAAGGTGCCTAGTGAGGGTTGTGACCTATGTCTAGATGATTTTGGGATGCCCAGTTGCAGCTTCTGAACACAGGTATCAATTGAAGGTCCCGATTCTCTATTTCTGTTTGCGTTTGAAATAACTCCTGAATAGGCTCGGGAACATTAAGAAGCTCTATGCAAGGAGTGCGGAAAATAGAAAAATCAGTAGTGGGAGTGAGAAATTGTATGAATCACTTGGGATTTAAGCTGTCAAATTCACAGGCTTGTAGAGGTCAGTTTGCAAGTGGACTCAAAATACATGTTATTCTGAAACAGGGACCCTTTCAAAGAGAAAACAACAACGTCATCAGTTTAAACATCAGTTCGTTCGGCGTCAACATCAACAGAAGCCATAAGAATCAATTCCAGCAGACCTCTTCTGAAGACCATTCTAGAGGTGCTCAATTGCACTCTCTATCATCTGGAACACAGAATATGTGTTCATCAGCGTCTCAAAATTCACAAGAAGTTCAAGAGTTGTTACACCCACAGTATTTGATTACGGAGTCTCAAAATGACTTTAGCTACCTATCAATTGGAGAACAATCATAACCAGTACTGCATGGTCAATGGCATCCTCAATCTTTTGGCAATAGTTCACCCACTGGTGGCTCTGCTGCTAAACCAAATATAGCTGGGCAAAACACAACCTGACGCTGGAATTCCTACATCAGCAACTGCAACCAGATGATATGGTGACCAGAGTACAGGTTTTCAGAACTCTAAAGTAGAAGTTTCACGGGCTCCTCGCTCCGGCACACCACCCTCAGTCCACATATCAGCAGCCACCTCCAATGCGCATAAAAGAGGACCAGACTAGAATCCAGACTTAAAATTCAGGAGTATAGACAACCAATTAGTTTGTCCTAGCAGACTTTAGCCATCCTAACAGCACTGTAACAAGTAGGACTGTTATTAACTGACCAATGACCAAAGTTTGGAGTTGGAAATATGTTCATAAATCAAATTGTAGGCAGATGCTAAATGAGAAGAACGTCTTGATCTCTATAAAATCTTGGGTGTTATAGAAATGCTACTGGTTATTCCTTCAAGCACCCCTCTTGCTAAGGCTCTTTCAGGGTTACAATTCCTGCTTTGCGGAATCTTGATATTATAAGAAAATGGCTCCAAATTCGTTTTCTCCGATCAATTGGAACCTATTATTCTCTTGACATACTCATAGAAAATGCAGAGTTTGATTCTTGGCCTACCTTGCTTCATAAAACTCAAGATTAGTATGAGATTAATGGTGGAGAGTTGTGATCTCCTTTATACTCAGTTCTTTGGCATAGGCAATCTGTTGGTATCACTGCATATAATCATTCAGTTGGCGCTTTTGTTCCTCCAAGTCAAAAGGATGAGAACTTTAAGCCTGCTATTTTAAACAGACGGAGATTGAGAATGGTTCTTGACGTGGCCAAGGGAATGAACCATTAGCACACAAACCATCCTACTACTGTACATGAAAATCTGAAGTCTCCAGATATTCTTCTTGATAAAAAACCAGGTTGACAAAGTGGTGACCTCCTTCAATATGAAGGATTCGCTAGAGCTAGTGGTTTTGTATCAGCATGTCGTGCACTGATAAACCTGCTTGAAGACCAACCAACAGAAGAAACAAAATCCATTACCTATCAGAAAAACCTGTCTCAAATCTGTCCAACAGAAGCTGAATCGGTTGAAACTCGAATCATCATACTTTTCTCCTCTGTTGTGGCTCTCAAGAGGTCTTTATTTGACACCGGAAGCAATCCCACTTCTGAATCTGTGGTTAAGCCCTTTGCTGAGAGAGAAGTGACTTCTTTTGGTTTGATTGCACACCTTGAAAGTTAGTGTTTCAGCTGGAAATATTAACTCCTGAGCTGCTGTGAAGGATGAAATCTACAGATTTACAGAAAACTGGGGGCACTTATTTAACAGCTTGTGAGAGGAGGAAGGGATCATAAGAATCTGAACTCCTCTTGGAGATGTTTCTCAGGACCAGAAGCTGCCCCACTTCCAGTTATATTTATTGGTGAAAATCTTGAGTCACCCAATTGCCTACGGATAGGCATCCTTGCTTACAGGCAATCCCGAACATGGTGTACAGCTGAACTAATAATCTGTCATCTGACAAGTCTTGGAGATGTTCCCTGCTTCAGTTGTGTTCAGAAAGCTCAGAATGCATAAAGAAGCTTGTTGAAAGTATCTTAAGCATGCTACAACAAAACAATCTGTATACGAATTTTGATCAGCCTCGGAAAATGCCAGAAGAGGGCAGAATGCGTTTTTGGGATTCAATGCCAGTGTCACAGCCTCAATCACACCTCCAGGCTCCACCCACATAATTGCCACCTCGCCACATATCATACTCCTAATGTTTCTTTTCCTTTATTTTGTGATCTTATACATCTTAAATATGAATTTCAAAATCTTTTTCCATCAAAATAACTTTGGTTTTCTTCAAAATTCCTTAGAAGCTTCTAGGTATAAAATCCAAATTTTAACATGCTATTTGCTGCCACTTTCCTTTGGGCATGCACTATCTCCTTTGATTTTTTAACTATTTTCGTGATTTCCTTGATTTTCAACAAAGCATGAATAAACTTCATGATTCCAAACAATGGAATTCATTGAATCAATTCGTGCAAAAGTAATATGGACTTTGGTGGGAAGTCCTACATTCTTGATATCTTTTCTGATTTTGACTCTAAAGGTGATTGTTTGGTATTTGATCGATTTTGATTCTTCCTGGAGATATGTTTGAATTTGTTTTATATTTATTGTTGAGCTAACCTCGCTTCCCAATAAAGTGCTCAAGTTACTATCCAGGTATGCTCCCCATCACCCTATTTTCAAAATTCAGGAATATCTATGTCCTCGTGTACTATGTCCATGTTAGATGCATGCTTGACTTGCTTGGATAAAAATGCATGTTGAGTGCTATACCTCTATACTAACCCTGATGTTTTGTGATAGCGCTTGAGAGGCAGTCCGGGTACGCATCCTAACCTTTCTTTTATGGCAATTTGATCTTGTTTAGCATGCAAATCTTTTGAAATCACCTAGTCTACTTAGGTATCCATGATCAACCATTTAATTGCCACGCTTCCCTTAACTTAGTCAGTAGAGACCTTTTTAGGGCTTAGAGGGGTGCTACCTCCTAGAGGTACCTTCCCAATAAGTAACCTGATCCCTGGACTTAGACTCGGGTTTCTCAAAGACATGCTTTTTCCAAAACTATGGAGTCACTTTTTAGGGTTTTTCTTTCTTGTTTTATTTTCCCTTCAAAATAAAAATAAAATAGGTGGCGACTCCAACTTTTTTTCAAAAATCAATTTTTCACAAATAAAAAGCGAGTCTCGCCGATCGAGTGGGGACGCATGTGAAAAATGCGGGTCCACAAGGAGGACTGAGCTCCTCGGGTTCTTGCCATGGCTGACCGGCGGAGATGGGCGGAGGTGCGCGTGGCCGAGGTTCAGGCGAGAGGGAGAAGATGGAAGGTTGCTCTGTTTTTGGGTCTTCTCTGGTACTATTTAAAGTTCAAATGACCGGTTATATTAGAAATTTGGAATTTATACCGTTAAAAATTGGATACCAAGGGTCACTTTAATTTTCGCAGCCGAGGGCGGATTTCGTAGAGAAAGGGCATTTTCGCAGAGGAGGGCCCTTTTCGCAGCCCATTTCGCAGCCCATTTCGCAGCTGCGAAATTGGGTTACTGTGCTGCGAAATGGCACACGAGTGCCAAGAGGTGGTTTCGCAGCTGCGAAAATTTTCGCAGAGGAGGGTGTTGGGCTGCGAAATTTATTTCGCAGCGGAGGGCCATTTTCGCAGCCAAACCTCAATTTCGCAGCAGACACCAAAGGGCTGCGAAATTATTTCGCAGTCGATGGCCATTTTCGCAGAGGGCTATTTTGGGCTGCAAAATTTCGCAGACCATGGAAATTTCTTGGTTTTGAGCTCCTTTTTGCTCCCTGGGACCTTCCTTCATTTTCTTTGCAATTCCTCCTACAAAAGATCATTCAAAAAGATGAAGTTACATATAATTAACAAAAATTTAAACCAAAATTAAAATCAAAAGAATTAATAAAGCTTTCAAATTAATAAACTTAAACAAAAATATGGACTTTGGTGAAACCAAGCCCATCTAACCCTTTTCTGATTAGGCTTTCTGTGGCTCAAGGAGGTTGATTTCCTCATTGTCTTGCTTGAATGGTTCAATGAATGGCTTGAGACGATGGCCATTGACTTTGAAGGTCTTTGCACTATTTGAGTTGAGTAACTCAATTACTCCATGTGAGTGTACTTGGTGGATGACAAAAGGCCCTACCCACCTTGATTTGAGCTTTCCCGGAAATAGGTGAAGCTTAGAGTCATATAGCAAGACTCTTTGTCCCTTGAAAAATTCTTTCTTGGTCACCAACTGATCATGCCATCTCTTTAGTTTTTCCTTAACTATTTTTGAGTTGAGATAGGCATCATTTCTCAATTCCTCAAGTTCATTCAAATCCAAACTCCTCTTTAGCCCAGCCTTAGTTAAATCCATGTTGAGCTTTTTAATGGCCCACCATGCCTTGAACTCAATCTCAACGGGAAGATGGCAAGCTTTGCCATAAACAAGACGGTACGGTGACATCCCAAGGATAGTCTTATAAGCCGTCCTATACGCCCATAGGGAATCAAGGAGCTTAACAGACCAATCTTTCCTATTGGTGTTCACCACCTTCATCAAGATGTTCTTAATTTCCCGGTTGGCTAGCTCTACTTGGCCACTCGTCTGAGGATGATAAGGTGTAGCTACCTTATGCTTGACTCCGTACTTGGCCAAAAGAGCTTCAAAGGGCTTGTTGCAAAAGTGAGTGCCTCCATCACTGATGATTGCTTTAGGCACTCCAAACCTCGAGAAGATGTTTTCTTTTAGGAATTTGAGAACCACTTTGTGATCATTGGTTCTACAGGGTATAGCTTCAACCCACTTTGAAACATAATCAACTCCTACCAAGATGTAGGAGTGGCCAAAAGACATAGGGAAAGGTCCCATGAAGTCTATGCCCCAAACATCAAAAAGATCCACTATCAAGATGGGGTTCAAAGGCATCATGTTTCTCCTTGAAAGCTTGCCTAGTCTTTGGCACTTATCACATCCTTTACTTACCTCATGGGCATCCTTAAAAAGTGAGGGCCACCAAAAACCCGATTGAAGAACTCTCATTGCCGTCTTTTGAGAGGCAAAGTGGCCTCCACATGCATTCTCATGGCAATGAGATAGGATCCCATGCTTCTCTTGTTCAGGCACACACTTCCTTATAATTTGGTCCGCACAATACTTGAAGAGAAAAGGCTCCTCCCAATAATATGCATGGACCTTGGCAAAGAAATTCTTCTTGTCCTGAGAGCTCCATTCACTTGGTATTTCTCCCGTGACCAAGTAATTGGCAATGTGTGCAAACCATGGCACTTCCTCCACAAGCATCAAGGATTCCTCAGGGAAATCATCATTTATGGGAAGTCCATGGGTGTCATGAGCAATGTTGAGCCTTGACAAGTGGTCAGCTACCACATTCTCAACACCTTTCTTATCTCTGATCTGGAGGTTGAACTCTTGAAGCAAAAGTATCCACCTAATCAACCTAGCCTTGGCATCTTGCTTGGTTAGTAAATATTTCAAAGCTGAATGATCCGTGAATACCACAATGGAAGACCCTATCAAATAAGCTCTGAACTTATCCAAAGCATACACCACAGCAAGTAATTCCTTCTCAGTAGTGGTGTAATTCCTTTGAGCATCATTCAAAGCCTTGCTTGCATAGTAGATCACATAAGGTTTACCATCTTCTCTTTGTCCCAAAACAGCCCCAATGGCATAATCACTTGAGTCACACATCACTTCAAATGGCAACTCCCAATTTGGTGCTCTCACAATGGGTGTTGATGTCAAGAATTGCTTAAGAAGCTCAAAACTCCTTTGACATTTATCATCCCACTCAAACTTGGCATCCTTCACCAATAATTCACAAAGAGGTTTGACAATCTTGGAAAAATCCTTTATAAACCTCCTATAGAACCCGGCATGCCCAAGGAATTGCCTTATTCCTTTTACATTGGTGGGAGGTGGCAACTTCACAATTAGTTCCACCTTAGCTCTATCTACCTCTATACCCTTCTTTGAGATTACGTGCCCAAGAACAATACCTTGATTTACCATAAAATGGCACTTCTCCCAATTGAGTACGAGGTCTTTCTCTATGCATCTTTTCAAAACATCTTCAAGATGTGACAAACAATCCTCAAAAGAAGTCCCATACACAGTTATGTCATCCATGAAGACTTCCATGATTCGTTCAACCATGTCACTGAAGATGCTAAGCATGCATCTTTGGAAGGTAGCAGGAGCGTTGCATAATCCAAAAGGCATCCGCCTATAAGCATAGGTGCCGAATGGACAAGTGAAGGTAGTCTTCTCCTGGTCCTCCACATCAATCTCTATTTGGAAATACCCGGAATACCCATCCAAGAAGCAATAAAAAGGATGCCCAGATACTCTCTCAAGGACTTGATCCATGAAAGGTAAAGGGAAGTGATCCTTTCTCGTTACTGCGTTTAGCTTCCTGTAGTCAATGCACACCCTCCAACCAGTTGTGAGGCGTGTGGACACTTCATCTCCATTTTCCCCCTTGACTACGGTTATCCTGGACTTCTTTGGAACAACTTGGGTTGGACTCACCCAAGCGCTATCCGAAATGGGGTAAATGATGCCCGCTTGAAGAAGCTTCAACACTTCAGCCCTTACTACCTCTTGCATATGAGGATTCAATCTTCTCTGTGGCTGACGAGTTGGCTTAGCTCCCTCCTCCATATAAATATGGTGCGTGCAAATCAATGGGCTTATCCCCTTCAAATCAGAAATTTGCCATTCGATGGCCTTCTTGTGCTTTCTAAGGATTCTAAGAAGATTGTCCTCTTGTGAAACGGTTAAAGAAGAAGAAATTACCACCGGGGCTTTATTGCCTTCCTCCAAGTAAGCATACTTCAACTCGGCAGGAAGGATCTTCAATTCAAGCTTAAGGATTGCATCCTTAGCTTCTTTCATCTCTTCCTCATCCTTGAACAAAGGGAGGATCACTGGCTTTTGTCTCCAGTTTGACATAACGGCATTCATTCCCATGGGTTCAGCTAACCCATCATCAAGATCTTCATGGCTTTCATCTGGATTCTCTTCAAACTGATCAAGCATACTCTGATTACAATGCTCCTCCACCAGGGTATCTATCATACAAACTTCTTCTGGGCCCTCATCTTCTTCAGGATGGATGTGCTTTTGACATAGATGGAAGATGTTGAGTTCCAATGTCATATTCCCAAAAGTGAGTTGCATGACCCCATTCCTACAATTGATGATTGCATTAGATGTTGCAAGGAATGTTCTTCCAAGGATGATTGGAACATAGTTGATCTCTTTGACAATGGGATTCGTATCAAGCACCACAAAATCTACTGGATAGTAGAATTTGTCAACTTGAACCAATACATCCTCTATTACCCCCCTGGGGATTTTCACTGATCGGTCAGCTAAGGATAGGGTGATCGATGTTGACTTGAGTTCTCCCAACCCCAGCTCCTTGTATACAGAGTATGGAAGCAAGTTAACACTTGCCCCCAAATCAAGCAATGCCTTCTCCACTTGGGTTCCTCCAATATTAACTGAGATTGTAGGACACCCCGGATCTTTGTATTTGATTGGAGACTTGCATTGGATTATAGCACTCACTTGCTCGGTTAGGAAGGCTTGCTTTGTAACATTGAGTCCTCTTTTCACAGTGCACAAGTCCTTCAAAAACTTTGCATATGTGGGTACTTGCTTGATCATATCAAGTAAAGGAATATTCACCTTCACTTGTCTTAGCACATCAAGAATCTCAGAAGCATTCTTGATCGGTTTCTTCCCACGCAAGGCTTGAGGAAATGGAGGAGGCATGTGCTTCTTCATCATGCCTTCCTTTAAAAGAATTTGAGGTTCCTCATCCATGCTAGGAATGATGCTTTCTTTCATCTGAACTTCCTTTCCCTTTTGTTCATTCTTTTTTTCTTCTTTTCTATCAGCCTTATCTTCTTTGGCTTTCCTCTGATCATGCTCCGGCTGATGCACTTCCTTACCACTTCTCAAAGTGATAATAGCTTGCACGTCCCTCACCTTTGAAGAATCCTCATCTTTGGATTCCACTTCATGTATGCCCTTAGGATTTTGGTGAGGCTGAGAGGGAAACTTCCCTTTCTCATTGACAGTGTTCAAATTTGTGAGCCTTGAGATGGAATATTGGATGTTGTCAATTTTCTGAGACAACTCATTATGCATCCCATCTATCTTCTTGTTCAATGTACTCTCTACGTTGTCAATCTTCTGATTTAGTTGAGAGTTGATGGATTTTTGCTCACTCACAAAGTCACCCATAACCTTGCTAAGGCTTACGAGTGCTTGCTCAACTGAGGATTGACCTTGACTCTGTTGGCTTGATTGGGCTGGTGACTGATATGGGTTTGGCCTTGGCTTCCATGCAAAGTTTGGGTGGTTCCTCCAACTAGAGTTGTACGTGTTGCCATAGGGAGCATTTGAATTTGGCTTCCATTGGCCAATCAGGTTAGCTTGTTCCCCGAACATTTCTCTTGCTGCCGGAATGGTGGGACATTCTTCCACCATATGTTCGAATGATTGACATATGGAGCAAGGATTGGCTGGTTGTTGAGGTTCTGACATAGCTTGGACTTCGTGAACTTTTCTCAACTCCATTTCCTCTATTTTTCTAGCCATGGCAGCTACCTTGGCTTTCATCTCCATGTCTTCACTCAGATTGTACATCCCTCCTTTTGACATTTGCTGAACTGGCCTCTTCCCCATTTCTCTGTTAGTGGGCTCATCCCATCCACGGGAAACCTCTGAGACATAACTTAGGAAATCCATAGCCTCCTCAAGGTTCTTGCTCATGAAATCGCCCCCACACATTGTCTCCAATATCTGCTTCATTGAAGATGACATGCCATCATAAAAATAGCTCACCAAAAGCCATGTATCAAAGCCTTGGTGAGGACATGCATTGATGGCTTCCATATACCTCTCCCAGCATTCATAAAATTTTTCATTCTCACGAGCTGAGAAGTTGGAGATTTGTCTCTTCAATCCATTTGTTCTGTGAGTAGGGAAAAACTTCTTCAAAAAATCAGCTTGAAGTTCTGTCCATGTTCTTACGCTTCTCGGCCTCAAGGAATTGAGCCATATCTTGGCTTTGTCCTTTAATGTGAATGGAAAGAGCTTCAACCTCATAAGCTCAATAGTTGTTCCCCCTTCTTGAAAAGTATTGCACACATCTTCGAATTCCTTTATGTGCGCATATGGATTTTCACTTTCCATCCCATGGAAAGTAGGAAGCAGAGGCACGATGTGTGGCCTGATAATCAATTGCTCTGTAGGAGGAATGATGCAAGATGGTGCACTCATCCTCGGAGGGTGCATCCTGTCCCTCATGGACCTATACAAGTTCGGATCATTCCCCTGCCCGTGTTGTGAATGTTGATCCTCTGGCTGATTCTCCATGACTTCTAAAATAATCTCTAATTTAATAGCTCATGGAGTCTCTATCCGCACTAACCTTCCCTCTTGGTCTCTAATCCAATAGGGCATGCACGGATTCAGCTGGAACAAAGTAAACAAACAAAACAAAGAAAAAGAAAAAAAAAAACAGAGCATGCGGAAGGAAAAACAGAGTATGAAAAATAAACTAAAAATGAAAGTTAAAAGCTAAAAGAAACTTATCTAAACTAAGTTAAAAATGTTCTAAAACTAAAATAAAAGGTTAGTAAATGAAAAATGAGATAGAATTCACCTTACTCATGAGAAGTCTCACAAGTTACCTCCGGCTGATATATTCACAGTGAAGTAGCACCTTTCCCCGGCAACGGCGCCATTTGATAACCCGACTCTTGGTAGCTTGGCATGTAAGGGTATCAACAAAATTTATACCTAACGTCCTTACACTAAAGTAGCAAAGCTACTATAGCATAGTGGCTCTAGGATCGAACACTGGGAAGGGTTTTTACTTTAACTGATGAAGTTCGGAGGATGGAGTGAACTTTTCTTAATAAAGATTAGGTTAAGATGAAAACATAAAAAGATGAAGGTGTTGTAAACTAAACTAACATGCAAATAGGTTAAAAGATGGAAAAAGAAGTTTCTCAAAGCTTTGGATAGCCATACTTAACTCACGGTGTAAAAATGGAGATTTTGGAACTTTTCACTTCGAGTTGGGGAAGCAACTCAGGTGATGCTTACTTCCCGAACCGGTATGTGTTTAACAACTAAGTTTTAGTCCTTGAAAACTTACAAAAAGGGTAGTTGAACCTCATAAATGCTCTTTTAATGAATAGGTCATCTCCTCGACTTGCAATACAATGGCTCGTAGGAGATAACTAATGAACGTCAGTGGATCTAACAATAAGAATCCACTGAGACCAAAAGGTTATCAAGTATTGGCCATTCAAAGCAAGTCAGAGGGATTAAAAGCTTTACTTTGAATGAAAACATTTATGACGCTCAGCTACTTACATTCATGGCTTGGAAATCTCCATCCTGACACGGGAGCTTCACATGGCATCCATTACTTCAAGAAACTAAAAGGTTTTAGCCTCTCATCCTTGGGGATTTCATCCTCCAAGGATGTTTGGCTACTAAGAAAATAGAAAATAGTAGAGAGAAAAAGAAAGCAAAAGATACTCTGTATTTAGCTAAGTGTAAAATTTACATAAGTTGGTCTCCTGGGGAAAGTTCCCCGACCGTCCAAAAATGAAAATTACAAAACAATATATAACAGGTTGTTTACCCCTGTATTCTTGCTTAACAACTAAGGAATCATCTAATTGGTGGATTACAAGGAGAGAATTGGGATTTAGACAACAAATATCTGAGGCAAAATAACAAAAAACGTTGGTCGCAAATATCTGGAAGCACTCAGGAGAATTTCGCAGGCGCACAAAATGGCTGCAAAATCATTTCGCAGCCGAAGGCTGATTTCGCAGCCAAAGGCTGATTTCGTAGCCCTGCGAAATTGGCCTTCAGCTTGGAGTGATCTGCTTCCATTGGCTCTAACTTCTTCATTTCAACTCTGATTTGTGAACCGTTTGAAGCATTGGATTGTTGACTTCCCGATCTTCGAAAGGACATAAAGCATGTATAAATTGGACTTCAGGAAGTACTCCAAAAGTGGCTGAAATTACTGTTATCAAGGATGCTTCAAGGTAGATTCTCTCTTTACTTCTCCTCCTTGCATTCCGAATTGGTTATGGCAAAGGACTTTAAGGCTTCAAAGCTCTGATTCTTCATGTTTCTGAGCTTTCCATTGCTTTGCCATGGATTCCAAATAACTCTCCTCCATCTTGGATTGCTTTGGTGATCAAATTACTAACAAAAACACCAAAACTTACACAAAGTGATTAGAAGTGATTGCAAAGGTCCTTAATATGTCAATTGGGTTAAAAGGCAATAATTACTACTCAAAAGTGTTTAAAAGAGTTAATTACAAGCTATCAAATAACACTTTTTGAGTAGTAATCAATAAGTAATTTCCATTACTTTCTTTTTAGTTAGCTTTAAACAAAACCTCATTTAAACAAAGTTTGTGTTTTATTTCTTAAGCTAACCTTGAAATGAAAAAGTACCAATTTACTTTGAATTGGTATCAGTTGAGAGTTGAAAACCCTTCCCAATGAACGATCCTAGAGCCACTATGCTATAGTAGCTTTGTCTTTGCTACCCTAGTTCATGGTGTAATAGGTTATAAATTTTTTTTATTACTCCCTCAATCAAGGAGCACCAGCTATACATGAATCAGCTGATACACCGACTGGGCACGAATCAAATGGGGCCGTTGCCGAGCCTTGTGAGACACCAATTGGGAATGAATCAAATGACGCCGTTGCCGGGGAAGGTGCCAACTTCATATTGATATTATTTCAGGGTACTTGTGGTTTTTATCACAAGTTTGGTGAGTTTTCTCTCATTTTACTAACTCTTTTAGTTGTTTCTTTTACTTGTTTATATTCTAGCATAGTTTTTAATTTAGTTTTAGTTAATCGAACTCTTTTTGGTAGTTTTGTTTTTTGTTTTCCTCTGTTTTTGGTTTTCTTTCTTTGTTACAGTTGATACTAGTTGTGTATGCCAAAGTGGATACGAGATTGTGGAGGAAGGCTTGTTAAACTTGAAACACCTCATAACAAGGAGTTGGAAGTAATCTTGAACATCATGGAAACTACACCTGAGGATCAGCATAGTCACCATGATCATCAGGACAATCCCAATGAATTCAGATCAATGAGGGACCGTATGCATCCACCTCGTATGAGTGCACCATCATGTATAGTGCCCCCTACAGAGCAGCTAGTGATCAGACCCCATATTGTGCCACTTCTGCCAACTTTCCATGGAATGGAAAGTGAGAATCCCTATGCCCATATCAAGGAATTTGAAGATGTTTGTAATACATTCCGAGAGGGAGGAGCTTCTATCGACCTGATGAGGCTTAAACTATTTCCTTTTACTTTAAAGGATAAGGCCAAGATTTGGCTTAATTCTTTAAGGCCAAGGAGTATCTGTTCTTGGACTGATTTACAAGCTGAATTCCTCAAGAAGTTTTTTCCTACTCACAGAACAAATAGCTTGAAAAAGCAAATTTCAAACTTCTTAGCTAGAGAGAATGAGAAATTCTATGAGTGTTGGGAAAGATACATGGAAGCCATTAATGCTTGCCCTCACCATGGCTTTGATACATGGTTGTTGGTGAATTATTTCTATGATTGGATGTCTTCCTCAATGAAGCAACTCCTCGAAACAATGTGTGGAGGGGATTTCATGAGTAAGAATCTCGAGGAAGCTATGGATTTCTTGAGTTATGTAGCTGAAGTCTCAAGGGGATGGGATGAACCGAACAGAGGAGAAGTGGGAAAGATGAAGTCTCAACCAAATACTTTTCATGCTAAGGTTGGGATGTACACCTTGAATGAGGATGTTGATATGAAAGCAAAATTTGTAGCTATGACAAGAAGAGTGGGGGAGCTAGAACTGAAAAAGATGAATGAAGTGCAAGCTGTTGCTGAAACACCAGTGCAAATAAAGCCATTATTTCCATAGCATCACTTCATGTCTCTAAGGAGGTATCACTTCCTCCCTATTTTTCAATCGCTTTTGTGACATTGAGGACAATGTTCAGCTTGGTTGGGGGAAGAGTTGAGGAAGGAAGTTTTGTTAATAATGCTAAGTTATTTTGGTAATTTAGTTGTTTCTGTTTAATTTAAAAAAAAAAAATTTCTACTCTCCATGGTTATTAAGGAAAAATTTTCAAAATGAAAAGGGAGAAATTGAATTTTTGTTTTTTCACTTGACTTAGAGTTTGTATTATGCTAACTAAAGTTGATGAATTGTTGAAACTTCTATTGAATTCAAGCTTAGTTCTTCCACTTTAAGCTATCCACACACTATGCACAATAGGTTCCGAGTATAAGATGAAAAACTATTTCCCTCTTGACTTAGGAAAATTTTAGACTTGGTACCTTTGACCTCATTTTAATAGTGTTGGGACACCTTGTAAAAGGCCAATGAGCCTTTGAAAAAAAGAAAGAAAAAGAAAAATGTTTATTTGCCTTGAAACCCGAGCAAGGTCTGAGGGGTATATGGTGAAAATCTTTAAAACCTGGTGCCCTAAGCTTTCAATGGTTGGGAGTCACCGACTTCAATGCTCGTTACAAGGGTGAATAGGTGGAGTTTAACATACTGTAGGTGCTTGGGTATTAAAATTTATTCTCAAAAGTCCGGGGTAAAATCTGAGGAGTTAGTGGTTGAAAGATCCTTAAAGCTTGATGCCCTAAACCTTAATTGGTTGGGAGTCATCGATGGACCCCCGTTACATGGACAATTTAGAAAAGAATACCTTTAGCCTTGTACTCCTACAATGAAAAAAAAATAAAATTGTTAAACAAGAGGTGCGTTCTTAGCCTATTGGAGGTTGATCAGTTTGCTAAGCTTTGAAAAAGAACTAGGTTTGGGGGAGAGATTAGTTCAACATACTATATTCGGAAGCTAATAAATAACACTTAGATTTTTGTGGAAGAGTAAGGTTTGACCCTTTGGGAGTGGAAACTCTTTTAAAGCTTAAAATTTGCATAATGTCTTCTCTTTAAGAATTGTGATTAGACAAGTTATTTAATAACTCTTGTTGAAGTTGAGTTTTATTTCTTTAATGTTCCATGTGAGAGTTAGATCATCTTGCCACTTGAAAATTGTTTTTTGATCAGCATGATGTTGTAAATTATAGTACTGTTTATTTTTATTTTTCTCTCCTTCATTGCTAAGGGACTAGCAATATGTCGGTTGGGGGGAGTGATTACTACTCAAAAAGTGCTATTTCATAGCTTGTAATTAATTCTTATAAACACTTTTGAGTAGTAGTTATCATCTTTTAACCCAATTAACATATTAAGGACCCTTGCAATCAATTCTAATCAAATTATGTTAAGTTTTGGTGTTTTGATAGCTTTTTGATCATCAAAGCAATCCGTAGATTGAGGAGAGTTCATTGGAATCCATGGCAAAGATGTCCGGACAGTGCGTCCGGACACATCATCAGAGAGCAGCGGAACGTGGGCTGTAGCAAGGCTCGCTCACTCACTTTAGTCAATGTTTTCCATCTGGACAACATATCCGGATGGAGCTGCGCCGGATAGCATTGCACCGCCTTTTCCTCTTAGGGAGTTCAGATAGCATTGCGGCGCATGTCCTCTTGGGAAATCCGGATGAAGTTGATCCGGATAGCCTTGCGCACTCCGTGTCATCCGGGAGAGGGGTCCCTACACCTTGCACACGCAGATGGTCCCCCTTGCGCAACATAGCTCAGTCCACCCGGGGAAGAATTCCGTGCGCCGACATTTTACATCCGGATATCTCACAGCCGGATGGGAGAGGAGGACGCTTCAACTTCTCCGGTCAGACATATCCAGATCCACTGATAACGCTTACCAGGAGAGTTTTTCTCTCAGTATACAGTGCCACGGTGTTCTCCTGAAGCTTCCTGATATTTCCGACCGACATCTTGAGATATTTTGGGATATTTTGATTTAGATATTTGATGTCTAAATCCCCAAACTCTTCTTGTAACCCACCAATTATAGGATTCCTTAGTCTTTAAGTAAGTACAAAGGGTGAATAACCTCTTATATATAGTTTGTAATTTTCTTTACAAAGATATCTATTATGTAATCGGCAGAAGAAAGAAATATATTGTACAGAGCACTTGCTCTGTTTTTCCTTGATATTTGTTTTCTCATTAGTTTTCTTTCTAGCCAAACAAGCTCTGAGGAAGTTTCCTCAGAGAATGAGTGGCTAGACTTTTAGTTCCTTGGAGTTAAGGTTGCCGGGAAAGGTTCTAAGTGCAAGAATTAGCAGCTTTGTGGTTTCAATCATTAATGAAGAGAAAGTGTGATCCTTTAATGATTTCTATGTTTTTAGTTAACTTAAAACACCTTCAATTCACTTGAGCCAACACTAGGTAATGCCAATGATCTCTGTCCATGGAGATGCACTTGTTTATCTCTTGCGAGCTTTTGGGAAGTGACTTGAAGGTAGGATTTTCTAGAATTACCAACACTTTGTAAACTTTTGGACTCCAAGGAGACATCCATTAGTTATCTCTTGCAAGCTTGAGAAGGGAAGTCCAAAGTTAAAGATCACCTTGAATGGCAAATGCTAGGTGAGAGGCACGAGCCATTGCAAGTTGCATCAGTGAGAGGCAATTAGAGCTGAAATCCATTTAAAGGTTACATCTGTATAGTATCGGTTAGAGAATTGACTATATGTTAATTCTCTAATGCGAGGAAATGAACCAAATGACCAGAGCTCTGTTTTTGCATAAGGAACCTCCCCTGTGAACCTAAACCTCCAAGGAATGTTTTTCTTCATAAGTAATTTCCATTACTTTCTTTTTAGTTAGCTTTAAACAAAACCTCATTTAAACAAAGTTTGTGTTTTATTTCTTAAGCTAACCTTGAAATGAAAAAGCACCAATTTACTTTGAATTGGTATCAGTTGAGAGTTGAAAACCCTTCCCAGTGAACGATCCTAGAGCCACTATGCTATAGTAGCTTTGTCTTTGCTACCCTAGTTCATGGTGTAATAGGTTATAAATTTTGTTGATTACTCCCTCAATCAAGGAGCACTAGCTGGACATGAATTAGCTGATACACCGATTGGGCACGAATCACCTAATAAGGTGGAAACCATCTAAAATGGCCAGTTCCTCACACATTGCAGGAGCTATGAAGTTTTCATGGGTTGTCTACATTTTATCAACGCTTCATAAGAAGTTTCAGCACTATTATGGCTCCTATCACTGATTGTACGAAGAAAAATTAGTTTGTTTGGACCAAGGTAGCAACAAAGGCTTTTGAAGAAATTAAAAAAATAATAATAATTGAAGCACTCATTCTATAAATTCCTAATTTTTCAAAAGTATTTGAAGTAATTTGCAATGTATTGAATATGGGAATTGAAGGTGTGCTTGATTATGAAAGACATCCTATTGGATTTTAAAGCTAAAAACTATACGAAGCAAAGCAAAAGTATTCAATCTATGACAAAGAACTCTATGTTGTGGTTCAAGATTTGCGTTAATAGTGTCATTATCTTCTTCCAAAAGAGTTTGTTTTATATTCTAATCATGAAGCTCTCAAGTATGCCAACTCTTAAAAGAATCTTAACCATCATCATGGGAAATTAGTCTCTTTCTTACAAGAATACACCTTTGTTATTCAACATAAATCTAGTATTGAGAACAAGACAACTCATTCTTTTAGTCGAGTGATGTATATTCTTTCTTCTATGACTATATAGGTTGTGGGATTTGATTTGTTGAAAGGGCGTTATAATTCTTGCAAGAATTTCAACATTATACATGATGCCTTAGTAGTAGGGAATGTGGGAGCATTTCCATATTTTTCATTGCATGATGGATACCTCTTCAAAGGGACCCACCTTTGCTTAACTAAAAAAATCCCTTTGAGAGTAAGTGATATGGGAATTGCATTATGGAATAACAACTAGTCATTTTGGAAGAGATAACACAATTGCAATGACATAAGATCATTTTTATTGGCTAAGTTTAAAAAGAGATGTAGTTAAGAATGTTTCTAAATGTCATACATGCCAACTATCAAAGGGAAGGAAGAAAAATAAGCCATGGCAAGACCTAATGTAGACCCTCCATTTTGTCCTCCTATCACATGTCTTATTAGGAATTAGTTCGATACTTTACAACAATTCCCTGGTGGCCCGTTACTATTTGTGTAGCCTATCTTTTCTAAGCCACCTTGGGGACTTTAGTTGAGGGATTTATCTAACCCCATTGCGACTCTTAGCAGCCCTAATTTAGATTTAGGCTCACTTAGGCACCCTAGGCCAGTCTAGACACACCTGGCCCATTAGGCACCACATTAGGCCCATTAGACACACCTTACCCATTAGGCACCACCCTAGGCCCATTTAGGCATTCTCAGTCCGTTTAGACACACCTAGCCCATTAGGAACTACCTTAGGCCCATTAGACACACCTGGCCCATTAGGCACCACCCTAGGCCCATTTAGACACACATGGCTTATTAGGCATCACTTTAGACCCATGAGGCACCATTTTAGGCCCATTTAGATACACTTGGCCCATTAGGCACCATCCTAGGCCCATTTAGGCACACTTGGCCCATTAGGCACCACCCTACGCCCACTTAGGTACCTTAGGCCCGTTTAGGCACACTTGGCCCATCAGGCACCACCCTAGCCCCACTTAGGCACCTTAGTGTCACGGACTTAGTCGTTTCCTAAGCTCGTGCAGCACTTAGGCAAATCAAGAAACTTGATCTTGCTAAGTCAGCCTTACCCCCGACACTTAGCTTGCTAGGCTAAGATGCTCACGACTCGGAAGCTTGAGAAGTTGTAGTAGGCAACTTTTTAAAGAATGGAAGCTCTTATTACTCAAGGAATCCTTTACAAGTGCTTGGAAGCTCACTTGCTTGGTTAGGAAGTGATTTGGGTGGTGCCTTGGCCAAATGAGGCCCTTACCTATTTATAGGCACCAAGGGAACTCTCTAGAACCTTGTAGGGTTCCTTACAAATCAAGAATATTCTAGAACATCCTACCCTATTCTATGTACAACCCTATGTACAAGAATATACAAGAGATTCCTAGAAGTCTCTAGAAAGCCTTGGACTCCTCCCATGCCTTCCACCATAGTGTAGAGATGTGTGGACATCTCTAGGCATTTCTAGAACCTTCCACACTCTTCCCACCAATGGCTTAGTGTAGATGGTTCCAGGAGTCTCCAGAAGCTTCCCTCCTCCTATATAAGCCCATGGGGAGGGTCATTTGAAGCATCCTGTGACACTCTCCCCCACCTATGCCGTCGACGTCCTCGTCGTTGCCTCTTTCTGAAACCTCTCGATGTGTTTCCAGAACCTTCTCAAGGCATCCGCATGTTCCCAACTTGCCTGCCTCTTAGGTAGTCCTTTCCATTGGACTAGATACTCTATCACAGGAGGGACCCCTTGTCTCCTGGTAACCCGTTCAGCCAGGATATTCTTCACCTCCTTCTCCCGTGAGGCCTCAGACGGATGTCGACTCGTGCGCTTTCAATGCTTAGAGTGCTGCTTCCTTTTACCCATTGAGTTCACCTTTCCCTTGGTGACCTCTTCCATGTGGGTGCGGCCTACCTCAGCTCGCTCCCCTTTTTCCTCCTTTACTTGCACCCCTGCTAGTAAGGAGGTCTTAGGCGTGCTAGGCTTCGAGTTGAATTGGAGGGCACCTAGTAGCTGCATTGAGCCCATATGTGCTTCGTCCTCCTGCTCCCTCTCCTCGATCATGACACTAAGCGCCTTCCTCTTTGGACAATCCCGTGCCCAATGTGGACCGTCACACAGGAAGCATTTGATTTTAGGCGTAAACTTCTTCCTTTCCGCCTTACCCTTTCCTTCTCGGACGTTAGGCGTCTTGCCTGATCCCTTTTTAGGAGCATTGTGGTCCATTAAATCCTCGTCTCCCCCACCCATGGCGTGGCTATCCTCCAAAGACTCAATCCTGGAGGAGTCTCCCCTCTTATAATCCGCTAAAGATTCTGCTATTGCCATAGTAGTGGCTAAGTCTTGAACGCCTCGGCGCCTTAATTCCTGCTCGGCCCACCCTTGCAGGTTATCCATGAAGTTGAATAGCAACTCTTCCTAAGTCATGTTAGAAATCTCAAGCATGAGCGAAGAGAATTCCTTGACATAGTCGGGTATCGAACCTGTGTGCTTGAGACGCCTCATGTTTTTCCTAGCCAGGTAAGCCACGTCCTCGGGGTAGAACTGCCTCTTAATCTCCCTCTCGAAGTCCTCCCACGTCTCTATGGTGCAAATGCCTTTCTCCATATCGGCAAACCTTCGACGCCACCATAGAGTAGCTGTGTCAGTAGTATAGGGTCGCAGTTCTCACCTTAGCCGCCTCATCCGTCAATGCGATAGCTTCGAAGTATCGCTCCATATGCCATAAGAAGTTGTCCAACTCCTTGGCATCCCTCTTGCCACTAAACCCTTGTGGCTTCGGCACGTCCACCCTAGATGCCCCTTGTGTGGCCATGACCCGTGCCGACACAGCAGCCTTGTAGATGGCCAACTCCTGCATAACTTCCTGGTCTCGGGACTCCATTCGAGTGGCCAAGGCCTCTATCCTTGACTCCATGCTAGCAAGCATGCTCAAGACCTTTCTTTGGAAGGACACAAACTCCTCGTGCGACATTGGCTGAACTTGTGAGACTAGCACCCTCTCACGAAGGTCTTGGATCTGCTCCCTTAGATCCTCTAAGCCCTTCTCCATGCCTTGCTCGATCAAGTCCAACCCCTCCCGAGTGTCCGCCATGGCTAGCTCCACCTTGGCCAACCTTGCCTTCATGTTGGCAACGACATCACGAGATTTATCCTTCCTGCCCCTGCCCCGTGCAGTAGGCTCGGTCTCCCTCCCACGGGTTTGCTCACTAGTCTCCTCCACGTTGGAACCCGACATGCTTCCTTTGCTATGCCCACCTCGTAACCGTGCTCTGATACCACTTGTCACGGACTTAGTCGTTTCCTAAGCTCGTGCGGCACTTAGGCAAATCAAGAAACTTGATCTTGCTAAGTCAGCCTTACCCCCGACACTTAGCTTGCTAGGCTAAGATGCTCACGACTCGGAAGCTTGAGAAGTTGTAGTAGGCAACTTTTAAAGAATGGAAGCTCTTATTACTCAAGGAAGCCTTTACAAGTGCTTGGAAGCTCACTTGCTTGGTTAGGAAGTGATTTGGGTGGTGCCTTGGCCAAATGAGGCCCTTACCTATTTATAGGCACCAAGGGAACTCTCTAGAACCTTGTAGGGTTCCTTACAAATCAAGAATATTCTAGAACATCCTACCCTATTCTATGTACAACCCTATGTACAAGAATATACAAGAGATTCCTAGAAGTCTCTAGAAAGCCTTGGACTCCTCCCATGCCTTCCACCATAGTGTAGAGATGTGTGGACATCTCTAGGCATTTCTAGAACCTTCCACACTCTTCCCACCAATGGCTTAGTGTAGATGGTTCTAGGAGTCTCCAGAAGCTTCCCTCCTCCTATATAAGCCCATGGGGAGGGTCATTTGAAGCATCCTGTGACATTAGGCCCACTTACGCATCCTAGGTCCATTTAGGCACCTTAGGCCCATTTAGGCACACTTGGCCCATTAGGCATCACCTTAGGCCAACTTAGGCACCTTAGACCCATTTAGATCATTTTTTGCATGGATGCATGGTTTGCATGGCTTGCACGGTTGCATAGCTCGTATGACTTGCATGCCCTTGATTGTGTTTTTATTTTTTTTATTTTTATCTTTCTCTATTTATTAGTTTTATTCATTTATTTACTTATTTTTAGAAAATTTCATGAACTTAATAATCATATTCATTTCATTTTTATTTATCTATTTATTAATTTATTTTGATAGGGAATTGCTTGAGTTGATAATTCATTTTAGTTATGCATGTGATCTATATTTTTAATTTCTTTTAAAATGACATAATTTGGATTTTTAATTATTAGTTACATGTTTTTTTTTTTATTCTAACCCATTTTTTCTATTTTTTTTTATTTTTTTGTTATTTTTTTGTTTTGTTGCCCGGGATTTTACATACTCCATATTGGAAAGAAGATTATTGAAAAGGATGATTATGGGAAGAAGATTAGTGTGATGAAGGTGGCTGGTGAAGTCAACAGGATGATTATGAGAAAAGATGATTATAGGAAGAAGATTAAGAAGACTGGGTTTTGGCAAGTGAAAGAAAAAACTGCAATGTGTATGTGGACAGGAAATGAGGTTGTGTTCAAGAAAAAAAAAGTGGAAGAAGGTTGTCAGAAAAGGCAGATGCACCAGATTTTTGAAAAGGGAGTGGGATTCAGTCTAAAAAGAGGAGTCTGTCTGAGTTAGGGAGAGAAGGATCAGAAAGAAGAAAAGAAGGGTGACACCTTAAGGGTTCTGTATTTTTTTGGCATGCAGAATTGAGAAAATGTTGGGAGGATTCTATTGTGCTTGGAGTTGAAATGATTCAATTGAATGAAGACAACGCATCCAGTCAGGAGCCTAGCACTTTATAGATGTTTCTGCCATGTCATCTGAGATGACTGCCAAACTGATCAATGAAGACAAGATACATATCCTTATAAACCTCAATGGTTATACCAAGGGGGCTAGAAATGAAATATTTGCAATACAACCTGCACCTATTCAAGTTTCTTACATGGGTTTCCCTGGGACCACGGGTGCAAGTTACATAGATTACTTGGTCACTGATGAGTTTGTGTCACCTTTGTGCTATGCACACATTTATTCGGAGAAGCTTGTTCATCTTCCTCACTGTTATTTTGTAAATGACTACAAACAGAAAAACCGGGACGTTTTAGATCTAAATTTTCAGCACAAGCGATCATATTATGGTCTATCGGAAGACAAGTTTATATTTGCATGCTTCAACCAATTGTACAAGGTGGATCATGAAATATTTAATACTTGGTGTAATATCCTAAAGCGTGTCCACAAGCAGTGTTCTTTGGCTCCTCAGATTTCCCGCTGTAGGCGAAATGAGACTTAGATCATATACTGTTGCTCAGGGTCTGCAGCCAGATCGAATTATTTTCATTGTTGGTGCCATGAAACATGAACATATCAAACGTAGTGCTTTAGCAGATCTATTCTTGGACACGCCTTTATGCAATGCGCAAACCATTGATACAGATATTCTATGGGCTAGTTTACCAATGGTGACTTTGTCTTTTGAGAAGATGGCAACCAGGGTTGCTGGCTCACTTTGTCTTGCTACTGGACTAGATGAAGGAGAAATTCTGATCCAAGGTGGTGGGTGGCGAATAAGAAGAAACATGTGCTTATGGAGAAGCCAATGGCTTTGAATGAGGCGGAGTTGGATCAGATTTTGGAGGTGTGTGAATCCAATGGAGTGTAGTTGATGGATGGCACGATGTGGATGCACCACCCTCGGACGTCTAAGATTAAGGAGTTGCTCTTCGATCCACAACGTTTCGGACAACTCAAATCGGGCAATTCAGTTTGCTGCTGACTATGGACTGCCTAAATCAGTGAGAGCTTTGCCTGGTCCTATTTTTAATAAAGTAAGAGTACTTACACCATGTGGGTACTAGACAAACTCAGGTCTCTAAATGGTTTTCTCAAAGGCATAGAATCGGTAGAATTAGATGATGGTGGAATGGTTTGGATGGAGGAGTTGTCCGATGTTTACTTATCCATTGTGGTAGCCATTGACGACTTCATCAATAGAACAGAAAAACTCACGAAAAGAAGTTGGATGGGACATTCCAAGGGATTTCTTTCGGCTTTTAGGAAATCCAAATCTCACGATAAGTTTGTTTTGGAAACTGACAAAATATATGCCAAGATCCAAAATCTCTCTGTTCACCGGCCAACAGTAGTCAACCCAGGTTAAAGTAGGAACCCAAAGTCTATCTTAGGTTCTACCGAGCCAATCCCATGGCAGCCAACAATGCAAGAACCTAATCTCGCCAGCTTTGGTGATGATGCACATGCAATGATAGCACGGTTGCTCACAGATGATCATAATTTTAGAGTGATTCCAATTATGGATGGCTATCGATTTCAGCTACATAACAAGGGAGAATTGATACAATCCGGTCGAAGTCAATGCAGAGAGGTCCAAGTTGCTTCAGTTAGTCCCATATCAAGTAGACAGCTGTTAAGAGAGTAAAAAATACACCTCTAGTACCTGTACATGGAAGCAGAAGATTTGCATAAATAGGTGAAGAGTTTGGGCATTATTCTAGCGACACTTTAAGTTCGGAGAATAATTCCACAACTCATCATCGGGAAGGGCTCTTGGGTGCACCAAATGCACAACCCGCATTGGAAGATTTCACGTACAGCCACTTCCTAAAGGATGCAGTCTACATCTCACGCACAACCGCATGAAGGACCACAGAGAACCACGCAACATGCAGCCACACAAGACTCCATTAGAGAGAATTCTTCACACACAGCCAGCCGAAATAGCAAAAGAATTTGAGGACGATACATAAGAACCGAGATGGGACCCACCATGCATTGGGGAGAAGACAAAGCTACCAAGCAACTGCCTTTCTCCATAAGATCTTAACTCACCCACACATAAAACAACCACCACATTGCATGCATGCAAAAACACCATGCACATCCACTTTGGGTGGCGGCATTTTTTGAGGACTTTCCACCATCACTGAAAGAGGTAAAGATAAAGCTTTTCTTGTCTTGATTCTGATTCTTTTATTAATTTGAAAGTTATATATATATATATTAGTTTTGACTTTGAACTAAGTTCAAGATTAAATTTTTTATTTATTAGTTTTCGATTTTAAATTAGAATGAAAGTCAAAGTTTTTATGTATTAGTTTTTATTTGAAGTGAGGCTGAAAGGTAGGGTTTTTTCATTATTTTAGTTTTGAGTTGGAATTAGGATTAAAAGTTAAAGTCTTTGTTTATTGGTTTTTATGTATTAAGTTTGGATTTTTTTTTTTAAGTAGATTGAAAGTTAGAGTTTTTTTTTTCTTATTAATTTTGATTCACAGATATTGGAATGAAGGTTAGGTTATTTGTTAACCTTAATTCTTAATTGATACAAATTTCATTTTGCATTTCATTTTTTTTTAGAAATTTTAATAAGTTAGTCAAGTTGACCCAAAGTTGTTTTACTCACTTTTTAAGTATGTTAACTTTGATTCTTGTTCTGTCCAATTTCAATTCATGTGTTTTTCGGAGTTTTAGGTGATTGGTTTAATTGATCCAATAAGATAAAGTTCATGTTTTTTTATGAATTTCGAATTAACTTAGTTTTAATCTATCTTTTAGTTTAAGTGTTAGTAATTTTAAATTCAGTAATTTAAATAATCATGTTAGATAAAATTGATGTTTTTCATTCTAATTTAGTTTAGTTTTAATTTATTTTTTAGTTAAAATGTGTTTGTGTGTTTAATTGATCTTATATTAGTTCTTGATTGTTATTCTCATTAGATGTGTTCCTTGAATCTTAGTCACTAATTCTTGGTGGATATCTCGTTAGTTTATTTGATCTAAGTTTTAATAGTTTATTGCTTTGGTAGTCTCTTGTCAAATTTATTTTTTAGAGACCATCGGACAATAGTGAAGATTGGCCTCTATTCTCACCACTTTAGTTTGCTCGGATTGTAAAAAATTTCGCTTTGAGAATTCGTTTTCTTCTGTTTTGCTCGGTATTTTATTTCTTATGTTTTGTTGTTTTCATATTAATCCCTTTAATTTAAAATCAGATGCTTTTCTCAAAAGATACCTTTGAAAATTTTGTGTTAAAAATAATTCGTTTAGAGTCCTTAGAATCAAAATCTCATTTTTCAAAATAATATGTAACCATTTTTTTTCTTCGGTTTGCATCCTACTCAGCTTTCAATAAAAACTACGGTTTTAAGTAAGACACGAATCCAAGCTTGTGGTCCCAAATAAATGGGATAATTCCAGGCTAGATTTGTGTATATCAATTAGGGAATTGGTGAAACCCTTACATAAAATCATTTTTTCAAAACTCATCTTTGCTACCACCTTTGCCACTTGTTGAAATCATATCTATCTATTTTTTTGGAATTATATACAAGATGTGTGCGGTAATTTATGATTTTGTATACTTTGATTAGTTTTGTTATGCTAATTAGATGACAAGCATGCTAAGATTTCTTTATTTTATTATTATTTAACCCCTCATGTCTTGTAGAAACGCATTATAAGTTATCTATGTTGTCCTAGTACGTCTTCTATCACCCACTTTCTAAATTCTGTGAATATGCTTGTCATTGTGAACCACACCTATGTTTGATAGTGCTTGGGTGTCTTGATATATTGTTTCATTGTTCGATTATTTTTTATAAAGCGCATGGTGGATGATATATTATTTGAACTAACTTTGATGTCTTATGATAGTACTTAAGAAGCAATCCAGGTACGCATCCGAAATCTTCTTTATGATTTGTGATTGGTTTTCTTGTTTAGCAAGCTACTTTTTGAAATCACCTTGTCTACTTAGGTATCCATAATCAACCAAATTAATTGTCATATTTCCCTCAACTTAGTCAGTAGAGACCTTTATAGGGCTCGGAGGGGTGCTACCTTTCCAATAGGTAACTTGATCCTTGGACCTCGACTCGAGTTTTTCAAGGCTTGTTTTTCCAAAACCGTGGAGTAATTTTTTTAGGGTTTTCTTTCTTGTTTTATTTTCCCTTTAAAGTAAAAATAAAATAAGTGGCGACTCCAACTTTTCCAAAATTAATTTTTCAGGAAATAAAAGCGAGTTTCGCCGATCGAGTGGGGGCGCACGTGAAAAATGTGGGTCCACAAATTAGTGACTCCACTGGGGACTTTGAGGATCAAGCTTGAACACTAGTTGAGGAAAATGTGGCATTTGATTGGTCGATTAGAGGGTACCACTTTTTTTAGGCAAGGTAATCCTATCTGCTTGCTTGTTTGGTATGTTATCTTAACATGTTTGATTGCCTTGAATGATCACTTGACTGCTTTGTTCACTTTATCAGATTCACTCTCACATATGTTAGATAGGACTTTGTTTGTATGATACCTATCTGCTTGGTATGACTACTTGTTACATGACAACTCTTGCTCTTGCATGATTGTATGATCGCTTGTCTTTGTTCACTATCTCAATTTAGATCTTAGGTTTTTCAGATGCACCCACATCCTTCATTGTGCACTTTAGATTATCCTTGAGTGTTGAGATATGAGAGAGCCTTCACCATTAAGAAACCCCTTTGGAAAGTGAGGAAGTGCATGTGTGGAGGTGATGACCACCTTGCATGGAAGCACCTCGTCTTCTTGGAGGTGTGCGGAGGGTTGCGTACCGCCGGAGGATACTATCACTTCTGCTAAGGATCCTTTAACCCACCCATTTTATCTTATAGAGCCACCTCAACCTTGTAGGCTAGCCTAAACCCAATTAAGATTTCACTCCTACACATTGGTGCATCTATGGACCTTCAGAGCTGGCTTGGTCACAATTGGGTTCGGTTATCCTCTTCGTGATCTCTTTTTGGTGTGCTCAGAGATTGGTACATGTTTGAGTTTTTGTTGGGTCACCTTTCTGCATTGTGATTAGTACGTTTCCACCATTTTAAAGTTTCCTTCATGTCATTTCCCTTTCCCTGCCTTTGTACCTTATAGGAGTGTTATTCGTTTTAGTTTAGATTCAACTTCTTATATTAGAGTTGGAGATAGATTGATCAAGGTTTCAAAGCAGTCAGGTACGGATCCTCAGCATGATACAGTTGATTGACTAACAGTCACCATGACTCTATTCAGGAGGCATTAGTAGGTTTGAGCCAGATAATTGATGAACAGTGAGATAGATAGTATCTAGTTCAGGATGAAATGTCATGTGATTCATTACCGCCCACCCCCACCACCTAGTTAGCCGGTGACATTGTTGAGGGTGACATCATACATATGATGAGTTTAGTGGATTTTGATTCAAAGTTTATTAGATGAAAGTTCTTATAGAGGATGCTAATTTTTTCTATAAGATGAGAGATTTGGTTGACATGGTTTTCTTCATGACAAGCATGAGATGGACGTATTGGATGATAGTTGGTTGGTTAGCACAGATTAGCCAGAGATAGTTCACTCTCTTGATGTGCTTGAGATCTTCATCGTTGAGAGTTCAAGAGAGATTCAGTTCATTTATCTTGGGGCATCCCGCTTATGTTGATGATATGTTTGAGGATGATGTTAGCCCAGTAATGATCGTGGAGATTCATCTATTCGAGGAGACTTTGGGGACTTACTTGGAGTACACCACATGTCATCAGAGGGTTGATCCTAGAGAGGAAATATGATTGACATGTCTGGATATAGACCAGTCCTTAGACCCTACCAATGTGGATCAACTGAAGAAGTATTACATTTGAGACCATGGTCACAGGATGGGTGGCCATCATTTCGGTTAGCCTTACACTTTATCACCTCTATCTATATGTTAGACCATTGCTAGCTCATTGAGCCTCGCGTGGTATGTTAAAGACTTTTTTTTTCTTTCTTATAGCCTTGATTACCATTTTTACACTCGGGTTGGGGCCCTTTGATGTATATGCTTGCTTTTCTAGGAAAGTCTCATGAGCTTTAGACTTATAGGCCTATCTTCTCATCCTTGTTACCATCTCCTTATCACCCCATTTGTTCTATTTTACTATCCTCACATTTTCATTCTCTTTCTTGCTTTTATCATTATTTGCTTCATCTTATCTTTCTTCTTCCCTCGGTTGATGATTCTTCACATCTTGGTGCAAAGAGGACAGTCAATCACTCCATTCATCTCATTATTTGGCATTGATTCGAAGATTTTAGTTTGCGAGGTTGTTTCATGGGATGGGGTTCATGTATTCATCAGTGATTTGAGAGAGTTTATCCATTCCTTATATCTTTCCCATTGGAGTTTGATTTATTGATGATCAGATCATTCGCGTAAAAAAAAAAAAAAAAAAAAAGGTGCAATGATATGTTTGTGTATGGTATCTTGCTCCATTGGGCACTTATGTCACCTTTTAAGGCCTGTTTATTAAGTATATTTGTCATTGTGGACTCTTGTGCGATTTTTATATGAGTTTTCACTCCTTGAGCCACTCTTGTTATGCATTTGGAGTGTCGAGGGTTTATGTGAGAGTTCTATGAGATCCTATGCTTCTTGGATCATGGTTGATATGGATTAGGTATGAGAAATGAGTAACCTTTTTACTAGGGTCTACGGATCATTGTCTTATCCACCATTCCATCATTGGTGATATGACTTTCCTTTATTGTACTAATATAGGTTGATCATCATTCATTCCACTTTCTTATTGCCTTATTTTGTATCTCATCACCTCTTTCCAAATCTTCGTTCCACCTTTTATCCATTTCCTGCATATTGATACACACTTGTGGTTCGATACCTTCTTCACATCGTTCACATGTTTCATTGATGGTTTGACAACTCATCCTTCTTCTTGTTTTTCCATTGACATTTTCTTTGGTTACCTTTAGGTCCATGGCTCATGAGATCTTTCTATGCATTACATCTTGTACACAAGGGTATGGGTTCGATCATTGGCTATTTGAACCTAGTTTCCTTTCATTTCTTTCACCTTATCACCCCGGCCTACATTATGTCCCATGTCTTAAGACCACCTTGAGGCCATGAGATTAGATGCCATCTTTGAAAGCCTCTACTTAGGCTGGTGTTTGGGATTTGGTTGACATATGGGAGTTGTCCGGTTCTTTCTTCTGGGATATGCTTATTTGATTCTTGGAGGTGATTTAGTGATGAATGTAGACGATTGCTTCATCTTATGGATGATATTTGACGTTGTCTGGCTTCCCATTCTACTGTGTATCAACTATCATATTGGGGCATATTCCCATTTCATTTGGTTGAGATGAGCCCCTAGTGGAGCACTTTCTTTGAGCTTGGGCATTTTCACCGATTAGAGATCCCTAATGGAGTATGTTGAGATGATATCAGTTTTAGTGGAGCATTGTTGAGCTCATTGACGGTTTTCATGCTTCTAGGTTTCATTTGCGAAGTATTTCTGAGATGGACTAGTGGATTATTGTTGAGTTGGAGATAGTCGATTGATGATGTTGGATTCATCATTTTGTTGTGCATTAGATACTCACACTAGGGCATATTTCCACCTTTTTCTGAGGTTCCTAGTTGTTGTTAGATGGTATGGCTATCCTTATTCATGGTTATAAAGATGTTTGATTGATTTTGACAGATTCTTTACTATACATCAGATATCCATACTGGGGCATATTCTCTTCTCCTTGTCGAGATTTGGTTTGCACAGTGGTATGAGGATGGATGATTGATGTTGGTTATTTACCTCATGACTTTGACATCAGATCTTATATTGGGACATATTTCCCCATTTTCTTTGAGTATCTTGGAGATTGGAACAACGACCAGCTTGGTTTTAGATTGAGTACTAGTATGGGGCTTCCGATGATTAATTGTATTAGGACCTCCCTACATGAATTTGTTGAGATAGAGATGGATCACATTAGGTTTCACCCGAGGAGCATAGGTGGATCCTTTAGCCAGATGCTCATGAGATAGATTGCTTCCGTCATTATTATCTTGCAAATTGGGTTATCTAGATAAGCAATATTTTTGTGCACTTAAAGAATTTCTTTTACATAAGCCATGATATACACACTCTGAGATTTACCTTTTGAGATTTTTCGATAGAGCAGATCTTGAGACATAGAGAGTTTTTTCAGTTTAGATTTGCAGAAGTTCGCCATGATGCATCGGTTTCTAACCCATTGATTTCAGCGAATGATTGATTCATTGGTTGTTTCAGCAGTGTGAGCACCTTGGATACTGGAGCATATTTCTCTTCCTAAGTTCAGTAGTTCGATCCTCGACATTTCAAGTATACGAATTTGAGCCCATTTGCTTCCTATCCACTTTTGAGTTGGTCTTCATTTTTTTTCCATATAGAGCCCGGGGCTCTCGACCCAGAGTCATTTCTTTTTCATTTAGAGCCCAAAGCTCTCGACCCAGAGTTGTTTTTCATTTATGACCTAAAGTCATTTCTTTTCCATTTAGAGTCTAGAGCTCTTGACCTAAAGTCATTTTTTATTTATAACCCAGAATCATTTCTTTTCCATTTAGAGCCCAGAGCTCTCGACCTATAGTCGTTTTTCATTTATGACCCAGAGTCATTACTTTTTCATTTAGAGCCCAAAGCTCTCGACCTAGAGTTGTTTTTCATTTATGACCTAGAGTCATTTCTTTTCCATTTAGAGCCCGAAGCTCTCAACCCAGAGTCATTTCTTTTCCATTTAGAGCCCAAAGCTCTCGACCCAAAGTCGTTTTTCATTTATGAGCCAGAGTAATTTCTTTTCCATTTAGAGCCTAGAGCTTTCGACCTAGAGTTATTTTTTCATTTATTACCTAGAGTCATTTCTTTTCCATTTAGAGCACGGAGTTCTCGACATAGAGTCATTTTTCATTTATGACCCAAAGTCATTTCTTTTTCATTTGGAGCCTAGAGCTCTCGACCCAAAGTCGTTTTTCATTTATGACCCAGAGTAATTTCTTTTCCATTTAGAGCTCGGAGTTCTCGACCCAAAGTCTTTTTCATTTATGACCTATAGTCATTTCTTTTCCATTTAGAGCCTAGAGCTCTCGACCTAGAATCGTTTTTCATTTATGACCCAGAGTCATTTCTTTTCCATTTAGAGCCTAGAGCTCTCGACCCAGAGTCATTTTTCACTTATGACCCAAAGTCATTTCTTTTCCATATATAGCCCGGAGCTCTTGACCCAGAGTCGTTTTTCATTTATAACCCAGAGTCATTTCTTTTTCATTTAGAGCCCAGAGCTCTCGACCCAGAGTCATTTTTCATTTATGATTTAGAGTTATTTCTTTTCCATTTAGAGCCCAAAGCTCTCGACCTAGAGTCCTTTTTCATTTATGACCTAGAGTAATTTCTTTTCCATTTAGAGCCCAGAGCTCACGACCTAGAGTCGTTTTTCATTTATGACCCAGAATGATTTATTTTTTATTTAGAGCCTAGAGCTCATGACCCAGAGTCGTTTTTCATTTATGACCCAAAGTCATTTATTTTTTATTTAGAGCCTAAAGCTTGCGACCTAGAGTCATTTTTTTTTATATTTATTTATTTACGACCTAGAGTAATTTCTTTTTCATTTATAGCCTAGAGCTCTCAACCCAGATTTGTTTTTCATTTATGACCCAGAGTCATTTCTTTTTCATTTAGAGCCCAGAGCTTTCGACCTCGAGTCGTTTTTTTTCATTTATGACCTAGAGTCATTTGTTTTCCATTTAGAGCCTTGAGCTCACGACCCAGAGTTGTTTCTTTCATCTATGGCCCAAAGTCATTCTTTTTATGTAGAGCCTTGAGCTAACGGCCTAGAGTTGTTTCATTTTTGTGATCTCGGCCCCGTGTTCCGAGCTTACTCTCGTCATGTGCTAGGACAAAATCTCTAGTCTTTTTCTTTTAGTTCTTTGGTATAGTTCACTTCATTTTGCTCATTATTCGTATTTTTACTCACATTCCTTACACTCGTGATCTCTACCGAAGAGGGGCATATTTGTAGACCTTCCATTTTGTCCTCCTAGCATATGTACTATTAGGTATTAGTTAGATACTTTACAACAATTCCTTGGTGGCCCATTACTACTTGTGTAACCTATCTTTTCTAAGCCACCTTGGGGACTTTGGTTGAGGGATTTATCTAACCCCATTGTGACTCTTGGCAGCCCTAATTTAGACTTAGGCTCACTTAGGCACCCTAGGTTCATTTAAGTACACACTAGGCCCGTCTAGACACACCTGGCCTATTAGACACCACCTTAGGCCCACTTAGTACACCTTAAGCCCATTAGACACACCTGGCCTATTAGGCACCACCCTAGGCCCACTTAGGCACCCTAGGCCGATTTAGACACACCTGACCCATTAGGCACCACCCTAAGCCCACTTAGGCACCCTAGGCCCATTTAGACACACCTGGCCCATTAGGCACCACCTTAGGCCCACTTAGTACACCTTAGGCTCATTAGACACACATGGCCCATTAGGCACCACCCTAGGCCCACTTAGGCACCCTAGCCCATTTAGACACACCTAGCTATTAGGCACTACTTTAGGCCCATTTAGACATACTTGGCCCATAGGCATCACCTAAGCCCACTTAGGCACCCTAGGCCCATTTAGACATACCTAGCCCATTAGGCATCACCCTAGGTTCACTTAGGCACCCTGGGCCCATTTAGACACACCTAACCCATTAGGCATCACCTTAGGCCCATTAGGCACCACCATAGGCCCACTTAGGCACTTTAGGCTCATTTGGATACACTTGGTCCATTAGGCACCACCCTAGGCCCATTTAGGCACACTTGGCCCATTAGGCACCACCCTAAACCCACTTAGGCACCTTAGGCCCGTTTATGCACACTTGGCCCATCAAGCACCGCCCTAGGACCACTTAGGCACCTTAGGCCACTTAGGCATCCTAAGCCCATTTAGATCATTTTTTGCATGGATGCATGGTTTGCATGGCTTGCAAGGTTGCGTAGCTCGTATGGCTTGCATGTGCTTGATTTTGATTTTGTTTTTGTTTTTTTTTTTTTTTTTTGTTTTTTTTTTTGTTTTTTTTTATCTTTCTCTATTTATTAGTTTTATTCATTTATTTACTTATTTTTAGAAAATTTCATGAGCTTAATAATCATATTCATTTCGTTTTTATTTATCTATTTATTAATTTATTTTGATAGGGAATTGCTTGAGTCGATAATTCATTTTAGTTATGCATGTGATCTATATTTTTAATTTCTTTTAAAATGACGTAATTTGGATTTTTAATTATTAGTTACATTTTTTTTAATTTTATTATTCTAACCTTTTTATTTTTTATTTTTTATTTATTTGTTATTTTTTTTGTTTTGTTGCCCGAGATTTTACATACTCTATATTGGAAAGAAGATTATTGAAAAGGATGATTATGGGAAGAAGATTAAGAATGTTGTGTTTTGGAAAGTGAAAGAAAAGAGTGTAGCGTGTATGTGGACAGGAAGCGAGGTTGCGTTCAAGAAAAAAAAAAAAGAAAAGAAAAGGAAGAAGGTGGTCTGAAAATGGAGATGCACCAGATTTTTGAAAGCGGGGTGGGATTTAGTCTGAAAAAAGGAGTTTGACTAAATTAGGGAGAGAAGGATCAGAAAGAAGAAAATGAGGAGTGACACCTCAGGGGATCTGTATTTTTTTGGCATGCATAACAGAGAAAATGTTGGGGGGGTTCTGTTGCACTTGGAGTCGAAATGTGTCACGACCCAAATTCCGGGCGACCCAAAATTTGGTCCGTGATCCCAGGTCAAAGGTTTGACCCTAAGGGTTTCTCCTATTCCACGTTGGCAGTCCACTAAAACACTCTGAATTTTTTTTTTTCACATATAAGTCCCATTAGGGTTCTCACCAACTAACAATATTTTAAACCTTACTCAAACACATCAAGATTTAATAAACATCATTGCATCCCAAAATAAAATTTCATAAAAAAATCCCCTTAATCAAACTAAGGTCTTATTACATTATCCATAATTCACTTATTACAAGGTCTCAATACCACAAACACAATAAAAAAAAAATAAAACCTTTCCACTAAACCGCTCCAAGGGCATCCTGAAGTCCTCCCTGTCCCATCTGTGGATTCTCAGGAGTGATATCTGCATCTAAAAAGATATAAAAATGAAGGGGTGAACATTTCCACATTGCTCAGTAGGGTGCCTAACACCCAAAGGGTTAATGGGGGATTACTATATTTTGAGAACCCAAACGCAAAGTTCACCAATATAAATCAAGTCACACAATTAAACATATAACATTAAACTCAATTCCACAACATCCAATCATTAAATGAATGCATATAAACGTATGACACACAATCATACAATGCACTATCGTTCTCGGGCTTTCACCGAAGGATACGCGTCTGCACCCAAATATACTCCCCATTCGGAGTTTTCCCGGGGTAAACTTTTGGGTCTTTCACCCTAGGGATCTCTCTCCCTTCTTAATTCGTCTCACACGGGCTTTCACTTTTCATCCCTATTTTTTTTTTTTTTTTTCATTTCATACACTTTTCACAATTTTTTTCTTCTTCATACAACCATGATGCAAGTGAATGCCACAAACTCCAAAATTCCTCAATAATTTCAACAATTCCAACATTTTCAATAACCTAATAAAATAAAATTTTCACATTAAAATTCCCGAAAATATACCAACGAATTTTCGAAAATTCACACATCAATATACATGAATTTATATCACAATTTCATAATTTTTCAATAATTCTAATAATTCATAATATTTGAAAATAACTAATTTTTCACAATAAAATTACCGCAAATATTCCAATCAATTTTCAAAAATTCATAAATCGCTAGATTTGAAATCTTGCCCTAATTCCAGAATTTTCCTATATTTTTAATAATTTTTAACAATCTAAAACGATAAATTATCAATTACAAAGAATTCCGGAAATTACAAAAAAATCTAGAAAAAATCCCAAATCATTCCAGAAAATTCACACAACATCAAAATTATCTACTTAACTCATAATTATCAGATTTATAATTTTTTTTCCAATGAAAAATACATTAAATTTGAGTCTTAGGGTTAGTTTTCCCCTACCACAAATCTAAGAATTTGGCCGTTAAAAACGAAATCAGCCACCGTAGACTTGTTCCTCTAGTCGAATAGAGTGCTTCCTCCGAATTTGGGCCAAAACGGAGGTCGTTTGGCCATCCAAAAGGCCGGTCAAAGCTCTAGTGAGAACCCCAAAATTCCACAGCCGCTGCTCCTTTCTTCTCCCCGCGTTCTGCCCTTTTCAAAAACTCCTCATTTTTTTTTTCTAACAATAAAGGCTTCCTACCACCAACCCATATCTAAGCCCAATCCATTTCATATCTTTTTTTTCTTTTACAACCCATTACCTTAAACGGCCAATATTCAAAGCCCAATGAATATTTTTATTTTATTTCTTTTATTTTCCTTTCTTTTGTTTATTCTAATTGTTTTATTTGATTTCCAATTCTTTTTTTTTAACACACAAATTTATTTATTACCACCAATCTAAAACTAATTTTCTCAATTTTATTATTCATCAATTTAATTTAATTTTTCTTAATTAATTCATTTTTTTATTTTATTTTTTCGTTTTCGTTTTTCGTTTCCGGAAATTTTCAATTTCTAAAATCTTAAGAAATTTTCTACCCTAAGGCTGACATGGCATAAAATTTCAACTCGTCTATTTGACCGACACAATAAAATGAAATTCACCAATCCGAAATTGACACGTGTTCTCCAAACACTTTTCTTTTTTACTTTTCAACCATCACACAAAATAAGACTTTTTAAACTAAAAATGCTAACCTGTCATAAAATACTCGGTCATTACATCCTACCCCCTAAAAGAAATTTCGTCTCGAAATTTAAACTAGCTTACCTTAAAATTCGTAGAAGAGTTGCGAATAGTGTCGTCTCATTTCTTCCTCTGGTTCCCAAGTGGCTTCTTCTATCCCATGGTGTTGCCACCACATTTTGACTGCAGGAATCACCTTGTTCTTGAACCTATGCTCTCCAACTTCTAGAATTCGTAAAGGTTCCTCCACATAAGAAGTATTTTCACTAATCTGAACATCTTGCAAGTCCACTACCCAAGTTGGATCTGGAGTACACTTCCTTAGCATTGACACATGGAAAACATCATGCACAAGGGACAACTGTTGAGGCAAAATTAACTTGTATGTCATTGGGCCAACTCTCTTATCAATCTGAAATGGTCCCACAAACCTAGGGGCTAACTTCCCCTTCTTCCTAAATCGAAATATGCCTCTTCGAGGGGACACTTTTACAAACACTCAATCCCCTTCCTTAAACTCCAAGGGCCTTTTCCTTTTGTCTGCATAACTTTTCTGTCTATCTTGGGCAGTCTTAAGTTTTTCCTTGATGAGTTGTATCTTCTCTGTAGTCTCTTGGACAATCTCAGGTCCCAACAAACGACTCTCACCCATCTTTATCCAACACAAGGGCGATCTACAAGGTCTCCCATAGAGTGCTTCATAAGGTGCCATGCCAATACTAGATTGGTAACTGTTGTTATAAGCAAACTCTGCTAAAGGTAAGTAATCTGCCCAATTTCCTCCAAAATCCAAAACACAAGCCCTTAACATGTCTTCTAAGATCTGGATCACTCTTTCTGATTGACCATCTATCTGAGGGTGAAAAGCGGTGCTAAAATTCAGTTGGGTGTCCAAAGCCCTTTGTAAACTCTGCCAAAACTAAGAAGTAAACTTAGGGTCCCTATCAGACACTATAGATATAGGTATCCCATGCAATCTCACAATCTCCTGTATATATAACTTAGCCAAAGAGTTCATGGAATCAGTAGTTTTCATGGCTAGAAAATGAGCTAACTTAGTAAGACGGTCCACAATCACCCAAACTCCATTTTTCTTGCTTCTAGTTCTTGGCAACCCTATCACAAAGTCCATAGTGATATTATCCCACTTCCACTCAGGTATAGGTAAAGGTTACAACAACCCTACAGGCCTCTAGTGTTCAGTCTTCACTTGTTGACAAATCTGACAGTTAGCTACAAACTGAGCAATATCTCTCTTCATCTCACTCCACCAAAACTATCTCTTTAAGTCTTGATACATCTTGGTATTCCCAGGGTGGATGGTATACTTCGCCCTATGAGCATCTGCTAGAAGTTCATTTCTCAACTCCACATCTTTTGGCACACACAATCTCACTTTGAACCTCACACTCCCATCTTCATACATAGACCAATTTTCATCTATTTCACCTGCTACCAACTGGGCTTTAACCTTTTCTAAAAACTCATCATGAACTTGGGCCTCCACTATTCTCTGGATAACCATTGGTCTAGCTGATATATTGTACAAGCATGGACCATGCCCTTCCAAACCAAGACATAATTCAAAATCCTCAATAACTGCATGCATCTCAAACTTTCTCAACTCCAAGCTAGACAACTGGCCAACACTCTTCCTACTCAAGGCATCTGCTACAACATTCGCCTTTCCTGGATGATAATGAAGAGCAAAATCATAATCTTCCAATGTCTCCATCCATCTCCTTTGCCTAGAGTTCAAATCCTTTTGAGTGAAAATATATTTCAAACTCTTGTGATCAGAGTACACCTCAAACTTCTCTCCATACAAATAGTGTCTCCAAGTCTTAAGGGCAAACACCACTGCTGCAAGCTCCAAATCATGTGTTGGGTGATTCCGCTCATGTTGCTTTAACTGTCTTGAGGCATAAGCTACCACCTTGCCTTGCTGCATTAGCACACACCCTAGCCCCACTGTGGAAGCATCACAATAAATTGTAAACAACTTTCCACTAATAGGAGCAGTTAACACTGGAGCAGTGGTCAATTTCCGCTTCAACTCCTGGAAAGCATTCTCACACTCCTCATTCCAATCAAACTTCACCCATTTTCTAGTCAACCGAGTCATTGGTGCTACAATTCTAGAGAAGTCTTCCACAAACCTCCTATAATATCCAGCCAATCCCAAGAAACTTCTAACCTCAAATACATTAGTAGGTCTTTGCCACTCCTGTACAACTTCCACCTTGGAATGGTCTACTGCTATTCTTGCCTCAGAAACCACATGGCCTAAGAAATTCACTTCAGTAAGCCAAAACTCACTTTTGTCCAACTTCCCATACAACTGATGCCTTCTCAAAGTTCTAAGGGTGGTCACCAAATGCTGCTTATGCTCCTCCAAACTCCTGGAGTAGATCAAGATGTCATCCACAAAGACAATCACAAACTGATCCAAGTAAGCACGAAATACTCTGTTCATTAAATCCATGAAAGCAGCAGGGACATTAGTTAACCCAAAAGGCATGACTAAGAACTCATAATGCCCATATCTCATTCTAAAAGCGGTTTTAGAAACATCTTCTTCCCTAACCCTCAATTGATGATGCCCAGTTCTCAAGTCAATCTTACTAAAATACTTTGCACCCTTCAACTGATCAAACAAGTCATCTATCCTTGGAAGAGGATACTTGTTCTTCACAATAACTCTATTCAACTTCCTATAGTCAATACATAACCTTAGTGTGTCATCCTTCTTCTTCACAAACAACACTGGGGCTCCCTATGGCGATGTACTTGGACGAATAAAACCCTTACCCAACAATTCATCTAACTGAGTTTTCAATTCTTTCAACTCAAGAGGGGCCATCCTATAAGGGGATACTGAAATAGGATCAGTTCCTAGGTATACTTCAATAGAGAAATCAAACTCTCTATGAGGTGGTAAACCTAGTAACTCATCTGGGAATACATCTTGAAACTTCCTCACTACTGGAATTTTTGTAATGTCCTTCTGGGCTTTCTCCTTACCACGAAGGCAAGCTAGGAAATTTATTGATCCCTTCCTCAACACATACTAATAGCATGGATCGGACTGCGAAAAAGGCAAACTAACACATTTCCCTCCAACAAAGCAAACCTCAAATTCCTTTGGCAGACAAAATATTATCCTACGGCGATGACAATCAATAACCGCTCTATACATTGTCAACCAATCCATTCCCAAGATAACATCATACCCAATCATATCCAAAATCCTCAAATCCACGTTTAGTGCTCTATCTGCCAAGGTAATAACACACCCCTTGCATATTCTATCAACTCTAGAATTCGTACCCATAGGGGATTCAATAAGTAACAAATTTTCTACCATTTCTGTTTTCAACCCCAATGCATTAGCACAAGATGCAGAAATGAAAGAATGAGTTGCACCAGTATCAAACAAAACACGCACCCAAGTACTATATACCAAAATCATACCTTCCACCAAAAGGACGTCCTCCTCTGGCTCTGTTGGGGTCAAGGAAAAAACTCTTCCTGCTGCCTGCCTTCCCCTATCTCAAACATTTGACCCTTGAGAAGAACGAGTCTGACTACTCATAGTAGTTGTCCTGGTTCCCTGCGCTGTTGGGGGTAATTGTGGCATCTAGTAGTAAGGCAACTGAAACTGAGGAGGCTGGAAAGACACTACCGGTTGTTGCTGAGAACTTCCCTGAGACTGAGGTCGAGCCTGCTGTACACCCCGCAATGGGCAAGCCCTCCATAAGTGGTCTCCCGCTCCACAACCATAACATACTCTATTAGCAGCCACCCTCTGAGCACTCTGCTCACCTCCTGCATAGAATGAGGAATGCCTCTCAGACTGCTGAGCCCTCTGCCTCTGCTGCGGGCCCTGAGATCTCCCCTGGGAACTTTCCCCCATTCTTTGTTTCCCTTTTCTATCCTCCCTTTGCTCCCGAATTTGGTTGGTCTCCTTAATATCATACTCCACCAACAAAGCCCTCTTAACCAACTTAGAATAATCCCTTATAGCCAGTGGGGCTAATCTGTTCCTAATAGCAGGCTTCAACCCCTACTGGAACCTCCTAGCCTTTTCTTCTTCCTCATTGATCATCCCCAAAGCAAAACGAGACAACTCTAAGAAACGTGACTTATACTCCAGCACCGACATGGTTCCTTGGATGAGGTGCTCAAACTCCATCCTCTTGGCATGCTTAGCCACCTCCCTAAAATACTTGCCTAGGAAGATTCTCTCAAATTCCTCCCAGGTCATAACCTCAGTGTCATACACCATTTTCATTGATTCTCACCAGAAATCAGCTTTATCAACAAGCATATATGTTGCCAGACCTACACTTCTTTCCTTAGGTATGTCCAGTCCCACTAGAATTCTTCTCATCCTCCTCAACCAATGCTCAGTTGCTTCAGCACTAGGCTCTCCATTAAAAGATGGAGGCTGCATCACCATGAACCTCTTCATTGCTTCCATTTGGCTCATTACTGGCCTCTCAGTGCGGCTCCTCCTATGTGAGTGGCCTGAATCCTCATGGCCCTGGGTACCTCCTGATCTCCTAGAACCCTGACCTCTCATCAATTCAACAGTTTCTCTCGACTCTCTTCTTACTTCTCGGAGTTCTTCTCTTACCATCTCCAACTCCTCATTCCTCTCTAATCTTTCTCCTCTAGTCCTTCCCACCATTTCAAATTTAACAATCCCTAATTCCATCACATTACCAAGGTGAGCAAAAATAAATTTCACATATACACACTTAGCAACTTCAACAATTATCAAAACTTTCACTTTCATACACTCACAATACATAATTCAATTAATCATCAACTTGTTAATTAACACAAACAAAAATCATAACATCACAACACACATAAACACCCACAAACATTGACCCCAAGGTATTATTGCAACTTTGGCTCTGATACCACGCTGTCATGACCCAAATTCCGGGCGACCCAAAATTTGGTCCGTGACCCCAGGTCAAAGGTTTGACCCTAAGGGTTTCTCCTATTCCACATTGGCAGTCCACTAAAACACTCTGAATTTTTTTTTTTTCACATATAAGTCCCATTAGGGTTCTCACCAACTAACAATATTTTAAACCTTACTCAAACACATCAAGATTTAATAAACATCATTGCATCTCAAAATAAAATTTCATAAAAAATCCCCTTAATCAAACTAAGGTCTTATTACATTATCCATAATTCACTTATTACAAGGTCTCAATACCACAAACACAATAAAAAAAATAAAACATTTCCACTAAACCGCTCCAGGGGCATCCTGAAGTCCTCCCTGTCCCATCTGTGGATCCTCAGGAGTGATATCTGCATCTAAAAAGATATAAAAATGAAGGGGTGAACATTTCCACATTGCTCAGTAGGGTGCCTAACACCCAAAGGGTTAATGGGGGATTACTATATTTTGAGAACCCAAATGCAACAGTTCACCAATATAAATCAAGTCACACAATTTAACATATAACATTAAACTCAATTCCACAACATCCAATCATTAAATGAATGCATATAAACGTATGACACACAATCATACAATGCACTATCGTTCTCGGGCTTTCACCGAAGGATACGCGTCCGCACCCAAATATACTCCCCATTCGGAGTCTTCCCGGGGTAAACTTTTGGGTCTTTCACCCTAGGGATCTCTCTCCCTTCTTAATTCGCCTCACACGGGCTTTCACTTTTCATCCCTATTTTTTTTTTTTTTTCATTTCATACACTTTTCACAATTATTTTCTTCTTCATACAACCATGATGCAAGTGAATGCCACAAACTCCAAAATTCCTCAATAATTTCAACAATTCCAACATTTTCAATAACCCAATAAAATAAAATTTTCACATTAAAATTCCCGAAAATATACCAACGAATTTTCGAAAATTCACACATCAATATACTTGAATTTATATCACAATTTCATAATTTTTCAATAATTCTAATAATTCATAATATTTGAAAATAACTAATTTTTCACAATAAAATTACCGCAAATATTCCAATCAATTTTCAAAAATTCATAAATCACTAGATTTGAAATCTTGCCCTAATTCCAGAATTTTCCTATATTTCTAATAATTTTTAACAACCTAAAACGATAAATTATCAATTACAAAGAATTCCGGAAATTACAAAAAAATCCCAAATCATTCCAGAAAATTCACACAACATCAAAATTATCTACTTAACTCATAATTATCAGATTTATAATTTTTTTTCCAATGAAAAATACATTAAATTTGAGTTTTAGGGTTAGTTTTTCCCTACCACAAATCTAAGAATTTGGCCGTTAAAAACGAAATCAGTCACCGTAGACTTGTTCCTCTAGTCGAATAGAGCGCTTCCTCTGAATTTGGGCCAAAAAGGAGTTCGTTTGGCCGTCCAAAAGGCCGGTCAAAGCTCCGATGAGAACCCCAAAATTCCACAACCGCTGCTCCTTTCTTCCCCCGCGTTCTGCCCTTTTCAAAAACTCTTTTTTTTTTTTTTTTCTAACAATAAAGGCTTCCTACCACCAGCCCATATCTAAGCCCAATCCATTTCATATCTTTTTTTTCTTTTACAACCCATTACCTTAAACGGCCAATATTCAAAGCCCAATGAATATTTTTATTTTATTTCTTTTATTTTCTTTTCTTTTGTTTATTCTAATTGGTTTATTTGATTTCCAATTCTTTTTTTTTAACACACAAATTTATTTATTACCACCAATCTAAAACTAATTTTCTCAATTTTATTATTCATCAATTTAATTTAATTTTTCTTAATTAATTCATTTTTTTATTTTATTTTTTCGTTTTCGTTTTTCGTTTCCGGAAATTTTCAATTTCTAAAATCTTAAAAAATTTTCTACCCTAAGGCTGACATGGCATAAAATTTCAACTCGTCTATTTGACCGACACAATAAAATGAAATTCACCAATCCGAAATTGACACGTGTTCTCCAAACACTTTTCTTTTTTACTTTTCAACCATCACACAAAATAAGACTTTTCAAACTAAAAATGCTAACGTGTCATAAAATACCCGGTCATTACAAAATGATTCAACTGAATGGGGACAACGCATTCAGTCAGAAGCTGAGCACTTTATAGATGTTTCTGCCATGTCATCTAAGATGACTGCCAAACTGATCAATGAAGACAAGATACAGATCCTTATAAATCTCAATGGTTATACCAAGGGGGCTAGAAATGAAATATTTGCAATACAGCCTGCACCTATTCAAGTTTCTTACATGGGTTTCCCCGGGACCACGGGTGCAAGTTACATAGATTACTTGGTCACTGATGAGTTTGTGTCACCTTTGTGCTATGCACACATTTATTTGGAGAAGCTTGTTCATATTCCTCACTATTATTTTGTAAATGATTACAAACAGAAAAATCGAGATGTTTTAGATCCAAATTGTCAACACAAGCGATCGGATTATGGTATGTCAGAAGACAAGTTTATATTTGCATGTTTCAACCAATTGTACAAGGTGGATCCTGAAATCTTTAATACTTGGTGCAATATCCTGAAGCGTGTCCCAAAGCAGTGTTCTTTGGCTCCTTAGATTCTCCATTGCAGGCGAAATGAGACTTAGATCATATGTTGTTGCTTAGGGTCTACAGCTAGATCGAATTATTTTTGATAATGTTGCCATGAAACATGAACATATCAGACACAGTGCTTTAGCTTATACATTCCTGGACACGCCTTTATGTAAACGCACACCACTGGTACAGATATCCTGTGGGTTGGTTTACCAATGGTGACTTTGCCTCTTGAGAAGATGGCGACTAGGGTTGTTGGCTCAGTTTGCCTTGCTATTGGACTAGAGGAAGGAGAAATTCTGATCTAAGGTAGTGGATGGTGAATAAGAACAAACATGTGCTTATGGAGAAGTCGGTGGCTTTGAATGAGGCAGAGTTGGATAAGATTTTGGAGGTGTGTGAATCCAATGGAGTGCAGTTGATGGATGGCATGATGTGGATGCACCACCCTCGGACGGCTAAGATTAAGGAGTTGCTCTCCGATCCACAACGTTTCGGACAACTCAAATCGGGCAATTCAGTTTGCTGCTGACTATGGACTGCCTAAATCAGTGAGAGCTTTGCCTAGTCCTATTTTTAATAAAGTAAGAGTACTTACACCATGCGGGTACTAGACAAACTCAGGTCTCTAAATGGTTTTCTCAAAGGCATAGAATCGGTAGAATTATATGATAATGGAATGGTTTGGATGGAGGAGTTGTCCCATGTTTGCTTGTCTGCTGTGGTAGCCATTGACTACTTCATCAACAAAACAACTCAAGAAAAGAAGTTGGATGGGACCTTCCAAGGAATTTCTTTCGACTTTTAGCAAATCCAAATCTTAGAATAAGCTTGTTATGGAGATGGACAAAATATATGCCAAGATCCAAAACCTCTCTATCCACCGGCCAACAGCAGTCAACCCAGGTCAAAGTAGGAACCCAAAGTCTACCTTGGGTTCTACCGAGCGAATCCCATGGCAACCAACAACGCAAGAACCTGATCTCGCCAGCGTTGGTGATGATGCACATGCAATGATAGCACGGTTTCTTACAGATGATCAAAATTTCAGAGTGATTCCAATTATGGATGGTTATCAATTTCAACTACGTAACAAGGGAGAATTGATGCAGTCCGGTCGAAGTCAATGTAGAGAGGTCCAAGTTGCTTCAGTCAGTCCCATATCAAGTAGATAGCTGTTAAGAGAGTAAAAAGTACACCTCCAGTACCTGTACATGGAAGCAAAAGATTTGCATAAATAGGTGAAGAGTTTGGGCATTATTTTGGCGACACTCTAAGTTCGGAGAATAATTCCATAACTCATCATCGGGAAGGCCTCTTGGGCGCACCAAACGCACAACCCGCATTGGAAGATTTCATGTACAACCCACTTCCTAGAGGATGCAGTTTGCATCTCACGCACAACCGCATGAAGGACCACGAAGAACCACGCAACATGCATCCGCACAAGACTCCATTGGAGAGAATTCTCCACACACAGCCAACGGGAATAACAAAGAGTTTGAGGACGATACATAAGAATCGAGATGGGACCCACCATGCATTGGGGAGAAGACAAAGCTACCAACCAGCTGCCTTTCTCCATAAGATCTTCACTCACCCACACATAAAACAACCACCACATTGCATGCATGCAAAAACAGCACGCACATCCACTTTGGGAGGCGACATTTTTTTAGGACTTTCCACCATCACCGAAAGAGGTAAAGTTAAAGCTTTTCTTGTCTTGATTCTGATTCTTTTATTAATTTGAAAGTTATTATATATATTAGTTTTGACTTTGAACTAAGTTCAAGATTAAATTTTTTATTTAATAGTTTTCGATTTTAAATTAGAATGAAAGTCAAAGTTTTTATGTATTAGTTTCTACTTAAAGTGAGGCTGAAAGGTAGGGTTTTTTTATTATTATTTTAGTTTTGAGTTGGAATTAGGATTAAAAGTTAAAGTCTTTGTTTATTGGTTTTTATGTATTACGTTTGGATTTTTTTTTTTTTTAAGTAGATTGAAAGTTAGAGTTTTTTTTTCTTATTAATTTTGATTCACATATATTAGAATGAAGGTTAGGTTATTTGTTAACTTTAATTCTTAATTGATACAATTTTCATTTTGCATTTCATTTTTTTTTTAGAAATTTTAATAAGTTAGTCAAGTTGAACCAAAGTTGTTTTACTCACTTTTTAAGTATGTTAACTTTGATTCTTGTTCGGTCTAATTTCAATTCATGTGTTTTTCGGAGTTTTAGGTGATTGGTTTAATTGATCCAATAAGATAAAGTTCATGTTTTTTTATGAATTCCGAATTAACTTAGTTTTAATCTATCTTTTAGTTTAAGTGTTAGTAATTTTAAATTCAGTAATTTAAATAATCATGTTAGATAAAATTGATGTTTTTGATTCCAATTTAGTTTAGTTTTAATTTATTTTTTAGTTAAAATGTGTTTGTGTGTTTAATTCGTCTTATATTAGTTCTTGATTGTTATTCTCAGTAGATGTGTTCCTTGAATCTTAGTCATTAATTCTTGGTGGATATCTCGTTAGTTTATTTGATCTAAGTTTTAATAGTTTATTGTTTTGGTAGTCTCTTGTCAAATTTATTTTTTAGAGACCATCGGAAAATAGTGAAGATTGGCCTCTATTCTCACCACTTCAGTTTGCTTGGATTGTAAAAAATTTTGCTTTGAGAATTCGTTTTCTTCTGTTTTGCTTGGTATTTTATTTTTTATGTTTTGTTGTTTTCATATTAATTCCCTTTAATTCAAAATCAGATGCTTTTCTCAAAAGATACCTTTGAAAATTTTGTGTTAAAAATAATTCATTTAGAGTCCTTAGAATCAAAATCTCGTTTTTTTAAAATAATATGCAACAATTTTTTTTCCGGTTCGCATCCTACTCAGTTTTCAATAAAAACTACGGTTTTGAGTAAGACACGAATCCAAGCTTGTGGTCCCAAATAAATGGGATAATTCCAGGCTAGATTTGTGTATATCAATTAGGGAATTGGTGAAACCCTTACATAAAATCCTTTTTTCAAAACTCATCTTTGCTGCCACCTTTGCCACTTGTTGAAATCATATCTATCTATTTTTTAGGAATTATATACAAGATGTGTGCAATAATTGATGATTTCGTATACTTTGATTATTTTTGTTATGCTAATTAGATAACAAGCATGCTAGGATTTCTTTATTTTATTATTATCTAACCCCTCATGTCTTGTGGAAACGCATTATAAGTTATTTATGTTGTCCTGGTACGTCCTCTATCACCCACCTTCTAAATTATGTGAATACGCTTGTCATTGTGAACCGTGCCTATGTTTGATAGTGCTTGGGTGTCTTGATATATTGTTTCATTGTTCGATTATTTCTGATAAAGCACATGTTGGATATATATTATTTGAACTAACTTTGATGTCTTGTGATAATGCTTAAGAAGTAGTCCAGGTACACATCCTAAATCTTCTATATGATTTGTGATTGGTTTTCTTGTTTAGCATGCTACTTTTTGAAATCACCTTGTCTACTTAGGTATCCATAATCAACCAAATTAATTGCCATATTTCCCTCAACTTAGTTAGTAGAGACCTTTATAGGACTTGGAAGGGTGCTACATTTCCAATAGGTAACCTGATCCCCAGACCTAGACTCGGGTTTTTCAAAACTTGTTTTTCCAAAACTATGGAGTCATTTTTTTAGGGTTTTCTTTCTTGTTTTATTTTCCTTTTAAAATAAAAATAAAATAAGTGGTGACTCCAACTTTTCCAAAATTAATTTTTCATGAAATAAAAGTGAGTCTCAACGATCGAGTGGGAGTGCACATGCAAAATACGGGCCCACAAATTACCAACTCCACTGGGGACTTTGAGGATCAAGCTTGAACACTAGTTCAGGAAAATGTGGCATTTGATTGGTCGATTAGAGGGTACCATTTTTTTTAGGCAAGATGATCCTATCTGCTTGCTTGTTTGGTATGTTATCTTAACATGTTTAATTGCCTTGAATGATCACCTGACTGCTTTGTTCACTTTAGCATGATTCACTCTCCCATATGTTAGATAGGACTTTGTTTGTATGATACCTATCTGCTTGGTATGACCGCTTGTTGCATGACAACCCTTGCTCTTGCATGATTGTTTGATCGCTTGTCTTTGTTCACTATCTCACTTTAGATCTTAGGTTTTTTGGATGCACCCACATCCTTTATTAATTTAGTTCCATTACCAATGGAAGCATGACCAAGTCTTGAAGTTGATGCTTTTAGTAAGCATATACATGATTTACATGACAAGGTTCGAAGGAAGATTGCTCTCAGTAATACGAATTACAAGGCACATGTTGATCTGAAAAGAAAGTTTGTTGATTTTAAGGAAGAAGATATGGTCGTGGTGAGGATAAGGCTTGAACGATATCTTAAAGATACATACATGGAACTTCACTCAAAAGATGTTGGTCCATACAAAGTGCTCAAGAAAATTAGCTCCAATGCTTATGTTCTTGATTTGCCAGAAAATATGGGCATTAGTAACATCTTCAACATTGAGGACCTCACTCTATGTTCTAATCCTAAAGATTTTACAACTAATGGTGGCCCAAATGCTCACTTACCACCAACTCCTCGTTTAAAGGAGGAAATTGAAGATGTTATTGATTATCAAATTGTTTCAACCAGAGGAGGGGACTATTAAAAGTATCTTGTCAAATAGAGAGGGAGACCACGTTCAGATTGCATATGGATCATGGATAGAGAATTCCAACACTTGAATCAAGACCTTTATGAGATATTTCATGCCTTTAACTCATCAAGGTCAAGTTTTTCTAAGCTAAGGGGAGTTGATGGAGACAAATGGCGACCACCTTTAAAATTTTATCAAATGTGTGAAGGAGTGGGCTCCAAGGCCCAAACTTTAATTTGACATTCTTCGAATGATGATGGGCTTAGTTGGGATCTTATATAAGTTAATACAAGTTCAACTTAGAAAGTAGTTTCCAGAAATCAAGTTATAGGCCTAGTTAATGGTTATAAGTAACCATTTTCAATCATTATTATTGTCATTAATCAGTCCAAGTTTGTTATTTTCAAGTTGCATTATTACTATGTACCTAGTTTCGAGGAGTTATAAGTTCTTAGAAAGTCTTATATAGTAATTGATTAATCTTTTGAGGCGAATTAGTGAAGGAGTAAATTTCTAGCAGCCACTATTTTCTTGGTATGATGCAAAGAGTACTTGGGTATGAAGCCTAAAGGATTGTAGGAGTGATTCCTAGGATACTTTTAATTACATACTAGTCTCCTTGCATTTTATTTTTTGTACTGCATCAGTTCATTACTATCATGCTTGCTCTAAAAAAAGGACATGAAATTATCAAGTTAGTTTTGTAACATGATTTCATATTGTATGGAACTTCTTTATTTTTCTTTAGTAATTTAAAACTAAATGCCAAAGGTGAAAAATAAGAAGTTGGAGATATGGATATTCACATGATTGTAGGCTAGAGGAGGATTTGAGGGAATTTGTGAAAGTCTTATAATCTAAGCTGAAATAAATAAGAAAACTTAGTAACTTGTAAACATGTCAAGAAATTTGTAGATTAAACTTTAAAATAAACATTAAATTCAAGCCTACATAATATAGTATTGGAAAATAATTTTAAATGTCAATTTTTCACTCAACTTATCTAAAAAATAACGTTATGCCATCCTCTTGTGCAATATATATGACTACATTTTTTCAAGCATAACAACAAAAGTAATAAAAAATTATTTTTTATAGGGTTAATTTCATTCACCTCCCTTAAGGTTTTGATTAAATACATTTAACCCCTATATATTTGAAATTTTATCAAATACCTCATCTATCCCTTTCATTTCTTATTTTCATTTACCTTTCCTCTTACTCAAAATAAGAGAAATGTATGATGAAATTTCAAGCTTATGGGGGCTAGATGTATTTTACCAAAACCTTAAGAGAAGTGAATGGAATTAACTATTTTTTATATTTCCAAACTTCTCTAAATATTTATAATTTTTCTATATCTATTTTTCTAAATTGTTCTTGATTTTGTTGAGTTGTTTCACTATTGCTCATCTTTCCATTCAACTACCATCACTTCCAATACCAATCCCCACCCACTTAGATTTGTTAGCCTAAAGATTTTTCAAAAATAGTTAGTCAATAAAACAAAAAAAAAACATTTTTTCTTCTCCCATTCAACAAAACGAGTTTGTGAAAGAAAAAAAAATAACAAACATAAAACTTACTAGCTAATATCTACTAGAAAAACAAATCGTTGTGACTTCTCAGATCCATCCTATTTTAATCTTCGGGAAAAACCAAAACACATCCAACATCTCTGAAAAAATACCTAAGTTTTTGGGAATGCAAAGTCCTACCTCCAGATATGCCAAACTTCTCTAAGCCATCAACAATGGTAAAACCAAATCATCAATGGGTCCTTTGTGGTGAGTCAAAGGATGCTTTTGCAGTCATTTTCTGTGAGTGAGATAAACTCCACAAAATCTGAACAAAAAAAAATGACTATTTTAGGTAATTTGCTAATTGTTGAACTCCACAAAATCTGGGGAAGACAGCGGTGCTTTGGTGGAGATCTGAGGCAATCGAAAATATTGACATGAGGTACTTTGCTGAAGGTTGAACTCCTCAAAGCAAGGAAGACAAAGGTGCTTTGGTGAAGAGAATTATTATTATTATTACCCCTGCACAGACAACTAATTTATAATGGCAGATATGTTCTTCTAAGCGCATGCATGCACTCTATACAGAAAGAAATAATGATCTAGGTGGTGCCATGCCAAATGGGGTTGAGATGCTTTCCTTGACAGCATGGTTTAAAGTCGCGGTATCAGTCACTGACTCGGAAGGTCCCGAGGCGTATCGGTCTCAGTGTAGCGGTCTGGTATCGGGCGAAACGTAAAATAAGCTAATTAGAAAATTCAAAAAAAATATAAAAATATTATGTAAATCATTGGAAAAATATATACAATTAAATAAGCTCAAAAAATTAATAAAATAAAATTGTCTCACATTTAACATTATTTAAATAGTTATAAAAGTATCTACTCAAAGTTATTTATGATAATGCTAATAAAAGAAAGTTATTTTATTTCAAATATAATAACAATTTTACTAACAACACATACAATACAATAATCAATTCCATGTTGAATGATGAGGGGGTTCAAAATCATCATCATCAGTCCTATGATGAGCATACAAATTGGGGTAGCAATTCCCATAGTGAGGATATGGTTGAAAGAGTTTTTCATAACTCGAATATGTTGGATGAGATGATTGGCTTGATGATCCATAATCAGGAAAATATGGTTTCGAAGGCTGTTCAGGATCAACACCAGATTGATAGTATCCAAAACCTCGATAAGCAATGCTACTGCTACTAGAAGATTGATCATATTCATATGAGTCACTAGCTCGTGTTCCAGTATTTGAATATCCCTCTGGATGCATCATTGGAAATCGATTAAAATAATTTCTACTAAAAGTACTGGAAGAGCTATCACGGTCTCTAAAGTTGTGATATGATTTATCATCTACCCCTCTGAAATACGACCTTGATCCTATACCCAAATTTTGTAAGTGCTCATCAATACGGTGATAATTTGATCTATGATAATCATGCCCATTAGAATAATCATCATTGCTGGGAAATGTAGTTAGTCTTTCCAAATGCTTTCATTGTTCCCATATTGATTCATGCCTAATTGGTGTATCAGCTGATTCATGTCCAGCTGGTGCTTCTTGATTGAGGGAGTAATCAACAAAATTTATAACCTATTACACCATGTACTAGGGTAGCAAAGACAAAGCTACTATAGCATAGTGACTCTAGGATCGTTCATTGGGATGGGTTTTCACTTCACAAATGATATTAATTCAAAGATGAATTGGTGCTTTTTCCTTTCAAGGTTAGCTTTAAAAGAAGACATAATTTTGAATGAAAACGGATGGTATTAAGCTAACCTAACATAAAGTAACTAAAATTAACTAGAAAGAAATTAGAAAGAAAGGTGTTTCTTGGGATTTCAGGTTACTAGGATCAGGTGCCAATTGTAAAGTGGGAAATTCCGGATTTTTCTTCTCGCATTGGGGACAACAACATAAAGGATGGTTGTTTCCCGAACCGGTATAGGTTTGACAATGAAGATTTAATCCATAAAAAGTCAATAGAAATGGTAGTCAAGTTCCATTAATGGCTTTAGACACTATGGGTCTTCACCTTGAACCACTTTCCAATGGCTCGTATATGATAACTAATGATCTGATGTGGATCTAGCAATAAGTATCCACAGAGACCTAAAAGCTTACCATGTATTGGCCATTCAAATTTATTCTAAGGGATTTAAAGCAAAACTTTAGATTTAGAAGCCATTTATGAACTCTAACTACCTGTATTTAAAGCACGGGAGTTTTCCACTTTTGCATCTAGACTTTTCACCTAGCTTCCTTCACCCAAGAAACAAAAAGCCTAGTCACTCATCCTCTGAGAAAACATCTCAGAGAATGTTTGGCTAGCAAGAAAATGAAAATGAAAGAGAATGAAAAAAAGAGCAAGGCTCTGTATATTCTATATATTTAAATATCTATATCTATATCTCTATATATCTATTACAATGGATGCAAGGGAATATATATAGAGAAGTTTTTCCAACCTTCCTAGCTAAGAAATCTTATGGTTGGTGGATTACAAGGAGAAGAATGGAAATTTATACAAAAATATCTGAAGAAAAGATCTAAAAGAGTCGGTGCACAAATATCCCAGTTCGCATGTAGATTTTGCACGTTGCATGGTGACTTGCGAAAATCTCGCAAGTTGATTTCGCAACTTGGAATCCATTTTCGCATGTTGAGCTCCAAGTTCACAAGTTGCAAAATCACTTTCGCATGTTGGACTTCACCACAAATGCACAGCTGCCATCCACTTTAAATTTCGCACGTTGGAGTTCCAATTTCGCAAGGTGCGAAATTGTCCTTCAGCTGATGTAGTTGTCTTCCGAAGGCCATATCTTCCTCATTTCAGATCCAAATCGTACACAGTTTGAAGCGTTGGATTCTTGACTTCCTGAGCTTTGAAATGGTATATAGCATGTAGAAAATGGACTTCGGGAAGTTCTCCAAAAGTGTGAAAGAGGACTGCAGCTGCTGTCCTCTGTTTTCTTCACTCTGTTTTCCTCTTCTCCATTGTTCTTTCCTTGCATACTTTGAACGACTAAGACAAAGGACTATGAGGCTCCAAAGCTTGTTTTCTTCATGAATTTGAGCTTCCAAAAGCTTTTCCATGAACTATATACAGCTCTCCCTCATTCTTAAATTGCTTTGGTGTAGCTAAAAGCTATCAAAAACACCAAAACTTAACACAATTTGATTAGAAACGATTGCAAGGGTCCTTAACATGTCAATTGAGTTAAAATGTAATAATTAATACTCAAGAGTGTTTAAAAGAGTTAATTACAAGCTACAAAATAACACTTTTTGAGTAGTAATCACATATCCCTGGTCGATATCCGTTATCTGTATCTTGTGTGGCATAGTAATTTTCACCTCCTTGTGCCCATGACATGCCGGGATCTACTTGATTAACTAACAGCCCCCAGTGCTACCATCTCCTCCAGTACCCTCACTAGTGCCACCAACTCCTCTATTGCCCCCACTAGTCCCACCACCCCGCCTACTGCCCCTATTGTCACCATCATCACTACTAGAACTTGAAGAAATTGTTCTAAAACCCTTACTTTTACGACGGGAATCAACATCTCTTTCTCTACCTTCTTCATTAGTGGGAAGACCTGTATCCAACCAATCCAAATTATCAGATGATAACATAGGCTCCTCTCCTTCTCGTATCCACTCATTGATTACTACCAAAAAGTGCTATTTTGTAGATCTAATTATAATGGTTTTAAGCACCTTTAAGTAGTAATCATATTCATTTAACCCAATTAATTCATTAAGGTCCTTAGTAATTGGTTTTAACCATTTTGTGGCAAGTTTACATGTTTTTATTAGCTTATGAACCAATTCAAGCATGCCAATTGATGGAGGAGCTATTTGGGCGAGTTAAGCAAGGATTTTGGACAATTACAGGCTTGAATTTCAAGTGGAAACACGAGCACAAGCAATGGAGAAGAGGAAAACAGAGTGAAGAAAACAGCTTCAGTCTTCTTTCGCACTTTTGAAGCACTTCCTGAAGTCCATTTTTTGCATTCTATATACCATTTTAAAGCTTAGGAAGTCAAGAATCCAACGCTTCAAACCGTGTATGATTTGGAGCTGAAATGAGGAAGATATGGCCTTCGGAAGGTAACTGCATCATGTCAAATGACCAATTTCGCAAGGTGAATTTCACATTGCGAAAATTTCGCAAGGAGATTTTCTTCATGGTGCGAAATTTTGCCACTTCGCACCATGAAGAAACACCTTGCGAAATTTCGCAAGGTGGATTTAGGCACATTGCGAAATTCCTTTGAATCCCCTGTTTTGAGACGTTGTTGATGTTATTCCACTACCGGTTCTCCAAGATATTTTGCTTGATTTTTAGCTTTGTAAATACCTATTTTACCCTTGTAATCAACCAATGAATAGGTTGCTTTTGTAATAGCTCTTGTAATTTAGCTTGTTATTGTCTTTAAATAGAGGTGAAGAGCCTCAGATCATCTAATCTTGTAACCTGTAACTTTATAAGTTATAAGAGCACTTTTGTTCATACTTTTCTTTTCTCTTTTCTTTCTCATTTTCTTAGTAGCCAAACATCCTTGGAGGATGAAATCCCCAAGGATGAGAGGCTAAAACCTTTTAGTTTCTTGAAGTAATGGATGCCATGTGAAGCTCCCGTGTCAGGATGGAGATTTCCAAGCCATGAATGTAAGTAGCTGAGCGTCATAAATGTTTTCATTCAAAGTAAAGTTTTTAATCCCTCTGACTTGCTTTGAATGGCCAATACTTGATAAGCTTTTGGTCTCAGTGGATTCTTATTGTTAGATCCACTGACGTTCATTAGTTATCTCCTACGAGCCATTGTATTGCAAGTCGAGGAGATGACCTATATCATTAAAAGGGCATTTATGAGGTTCAACTACCCTTTTTGTAAGTTTTCAAGGACTAAAACTCAGTTGTTAAACTCATACCGGTTCGGGAAGTAAGCATCACCTTAGTTGCTTCCCCAACTCGAGGTGAAAAGTCCCAAAATCTCCATTTTTACACAGTGAGTTAAGCATGGCTATCCAAAGCTTTGAGAAACTTCTTTTTCCATCTTTTAACCTATTTTCATGTTAGTTTAGTTTACAACACCTTCATCTTTTTATGTTTTCATCTTAACCTAATTTTTATTAAGAAAAGTTCACTCCATCCTCCGAACTTCACCAGTTAAAGTAAAAACCCTTCCCAGTGTTCGATCCTAGAGCCACTATGCTATAGTAGCTTTGCTACTTTAGTGTAAGGACCTTAGGTATAAATTTTGTTGATACCCTTACATGCCAAGCTACCAAGAGTCGGGTTGTCACTCATCTAATATATCATCATCATTAAAGATATGATTCAGATCAATTGGATTGTATAAATCTTCATTGCTTCGCTCTTGCATCAAATTCTTAACTCGAAGTCGCATATTGTAGTGCACATAAACTAACTTCTGCAATTTTTTCATTGCCAAACGGTTGCGCAACTTTGTGTGAATCAATGACCATGTGCTCCAATTTCTTTCACAACTTGATGAAGAACAAGTTTGGCTTAAAATTTTAACAACAATTTTTTGTAGATGTGGACCTTCGTCGCCATAGTTGTTCCACCATTCAGCTATAATAAAGAAAATGCATACTTATTAATCACTACGATATATTTAACAAAAAATGATGATAATTTCTTATTTGTAATAGACGTAAATGTATTGAGTACTTGGAAGAGATTGATTTATTGCTTTCTTTGTAAGTGCACTTCCAAATTCTCCTTAGCCGTCAACAAATAATTTCACCTACATCATTAATATTTTTTTTTTTTGTTAATGCACATTACATTACAAAATGCATTATATAAAGGTCACAAACTATTATTATACCTCGTTAATAGCTTTTGCTTGTCTATCCAAATCTGGCTCTAATCTCTTGATAACCTCCTTTAATCCAACTTTAATTTCCGGATGGTTGGAGAAATGATTTGAATATTGGAACATTGGATTTAAAAAATATGTTGCTATAAGTTAAATAATGATCAGTTTATAATAATTTGTACTTGAAAAAAATAATAAAAAATATATAAAGAATTTTTTTATTACCTGCAACATGCAAATGTCTGTGCAATTGACATTCCCACCTTCTATCAATGACTTCCCAATACTTTTCCCATTGCTTGACCGATGCCTTGATAGACAATTTAGCTCTATCTATTGTTTCATAAATGATTGATAGTGTGGGCTTATCTTGATCAACCAATTTCAATACTTTGACGAGAGGTTCCATGATGGTTTGAACTTCCCCTGCCTTCTTCCAAAACCGATCAGTTAAGATAAGGTTGGATACCTTATCTCTTAGACCTTTTCTGCTTCTATCTTTATTGAATTCATGTCACTCATTTGTTGTGCACATTCTCTTCAAATCAGCCTCATAACGTATAAGACTCTCAAATGAAATGAATTCAGTGGCAAAATGGGTTATTCCTGGCCTTAACAGATTTCTATCCTTGGTGAACACTTTCATCAAATTCACTACTTTCAAGTTATTATAAATAAATCCTGTGATCATCTTAGCTTGATATAATGTCTTTTTAATCTGCTTCATGCTTCTAATATCTTCAAGCATTAAATAAATACAGTGGGCTGCACAAGGAGACCAAAACAAATGCTTTCGCTTCTCCATCAACAACATACCGACTACTTTAAAACTTGCCTCATTATGAGTGACTACTTGAACAACATTTTCCTCCCCAACCTCCTTTACAACTTTATCCATAAGGGAAAAGATGTAGTCTGTTGTCTTAGGTATGTTGGTAGTGTCAATTGAAGAATGGTATATCATACTTCTATCATAATAAATCATGAAATTGATGATAGGCTTTCTAGTCCTAGAACTCCAACCATCACACATGATTGTGCACCCATATATAGGCCATTTAGCCTTCAATGTTGTTTTGTATACCTCAAGCTCTTGCACCTCCTCTTCCAAATATGTATTTCCAATTTGGTATCCCGTGGGACCCTTGATGCCTGGACCTGCTTCTGCTATGGTATCAATCATTGATTGATAGTAAGGCCCACTATCAGCTGCCTTAAAGGGTATTGCATTAAAGAGAAAGAATTTAGAAATAGCTTTACCCACTTTCTTCATGCCTTCAGTAGAAAACAAGCTTTTTATTGATTTATGCTTTGATGGGAACATGTAGGGATCAATTCCTTTTGGAGGTATGCTAGCTCCTTCTCTTACACTGAAGCTACGTGTCAATCCGCGCTTAATCCTAACATTAGAAGGTTGTGAGGAACTACCACCCTTCTGATGCTCTTGTCCATCTTCTTCAAAAATTCGACGACTTTCTTTCATTGCTTGTTTCATTTGTCTTTTTTCAAAATCAGCCATAGCAACTTCCTCAATTTCATCATCAGAATCACACTCATCAATTTCATAGAAATTTTCTCTATTTAAGATTAATTCAAAAGTCATTCTTTTTTTTTTCTTTAACTGTGCTTTTTCTTTTGAAGTATTAGACATATGTTGTCTAACACTATGTGACACTTCTACCAGTACACGTGGACATCTTTCCACTTGTCCAGATATATGTGCGATGTGTTGCTTTAATCTTGTTATACCGCCATGTATAACTTTCCCACAATATTTATACTTTGTGGTTCTTCTACTACCACCAATAGGTTCTGCATGCTCCCAACCAATATCATGTTTTGAAGCCATTTTGAAATTTTAACCTAACCATGTATAAAAGGAAAACAACTTACTTTTCAAATTAAATATATATAAACACATTTATATAAGAATTATAATATTCAATTTTCCACTCACTTATATGTTTCATATTGTTACCATATAAAAATAAACTGTACTAAAAAAGCAATAAACACGATCTCACCTAAGTTCATCATCTTTTATTTTCCACTTATTTATATGTTTTTTTTAATTAAAATAAATAATAGTTAAATAAATGAATATTTTTATGAAAAAATTCTTTTAAAAAAGTTTGTTTTGATAATTATTGATTTCTTATTGTAATTTAATTGTAGAATATTATAAAAAAAATCTACATGATATAATAAAGTAAGATTGATTCAAATATAAATGTAATTGACCATGTAAATGTATACCCTTCATTCCGTATTATTAAATCATTTATGATTATTTGAAAAAAAAAATTCAATAATTATTAATTTTCTATAGTAATTTAATTTTGCAATATAGTATTAATGTAATTGAGTAATAGGAAAAATTTTTGTTACTAATATAATGTAAATTTATTTATACTAATAGAAAATTGAGTGATATTTTTAAAGTATTCAATACAATTTCTTGTACATTATATTTTTGTACCATTATACAAAATTTTATATAATCCTTATACTTGAAGAGTAACTCAATTTATTAAAACCTAATTAGTTAAAAATTATGAAAATAATCCTTATATTTGAAGAGTAATTCATTTTTTTTATATATAAATACCCTTGATTATTTTAAATATTTACATGAATGCTTTAAAAGAAATAATTATTTTTATAAGGAAAAAATGAGAGTGTTTTTTTAAAATGATGCCAAAAAAATAATGAAGGGTTAGATTTACAAAATTGAGTTTTCAATAACCTTTTTAATTAAATAAGTCATTTACTAATGCTATATTTGGTTTATGAATATTAGAGGAAAAAAAAAAAGAAAACTAAACAAATTTAAGGTTAATAAATTATTTTTTTATTGCTCTTTTAAGTCATTTTATTTATTTATTTTTCTATATAAAGATTATATAATTTAAAAATATATAAATGTTTAGCTAATTTTTAATTGCAGTTGATTCTCTTTTATATTTTTTTATGATAAAAATAGTGAAAAAAATAAATTAATTTTCTTTATAATTTTTTGGGAATCAAATATAACCTAAATGAAGGTTTAGTATCTATTACAAAAGAGTACTTATAATTTTTTACTTATATATGATATTATAATAAAATCATAGGTTAATTTATTTTATTTTTATAAAAAAATTACTATTTTAGTATATGTTAGAAACATAAAAATATTAACATCTTCATCATTTTTTGGGTTAAAAATTAATAATAAATATTTAAAGTAATAATTTTTCATAATATTTTATTTAAATTGAATAATTAATAAAGTTTAACTTTTTAAAAATGAGTCAAAATTTTCATTCCATGTACTCATTTAGAATTGAACTATGAACATAATATTATAAAATGTTTTGATTTTATGTGTAATTAATTAGATTGGTTTTTTGAATTCAAAATTATTTTTAAAAATTAAAAAATTCATGAAATAATTTAAAATTATTAATTATGTCTTATTTAATTTATAAGACATATAGCAACAATATTTGAAAAGGAATAACATATTATATATAACAACAATATTAAATCATATACAGAGAGTATATATATATATATATATATATATATATATACTCATATGCTTCATTAAACACAATTATATAGCAAAAAGGGGGAACTCCTTTATTAATTTATTACCTGCTGGTTTGAAAGTTGAAACCTTTGCCCTCTCTGTCTTTTTCTTCTTCCCCAACACAACAATACCACAAAGACGTAGCCCTCTGTCTTCTTCCCCAACACCATGAAGACACAGCCTTGCTATCTTCTTCCCCAACACACCATGAAGACCACGATTTGCAGCCTCTCAGACTATCGGACCACGATCTGCTACCTTCCCACCAGGCACCGCACCAAAGACGAAGATTCTACACTCCGGCAATGGTAGATTTAGGGTTAGGTAAGTTATTCTTCAACCGAGACTCTTTTTAAAGGCTTTTGAAAGGGTCACCAGTTTGTTTCAAATTTTCACGGGTTTGTTTAAAATTTTCATAGGTTTTCTTTTCCAGAGGAGTCTCTTATTTCTCTAAAAAATCAAGACTTGTTGTGATGGGGCTTTTTTGCAAAGAATCTGTTGAATTTTTTTCCCTGAGTTGACCGAGTTAACTCGGAATATCGGTCGACTCATCCGAGTCCAACCAATTCAGGTCAAGTCTAGGTATCTGGTATCGGACTCGTCGCGGTCAGCTTCGAGGCGGATACGACTCGGCCGAGTCATACCGGACTTGGCCGATTTTTTTAACCCTACTTGACAGTCAAATTGCATTTTGGCCATGCAAGGATATCCATCCTCAATGCAATTTTCAAGTAATTAATTTCATCAAAGCCTACATTTTGAATATACATAATTCTATTTTTAATTAAAGTGCATAGAATATATTAAATACTCTGAAATTTAGAAATCTGGAATTGTTATTTTTCATTTATTTTCAAGAGTGTGCACCGAAGCACACTTTTTCCATAACATACAATATACGGAGCATAGCAATGCACAGCCTTTGTTCCCTCACAAGAAAGAACGTGATCCTACTTGAGTTGGAGCACTAGAAAGTGAAATCACATCATTTCCCATCTCTTCGCCTACCATAACTCTTCCTCCATTTCTCTTACTTGCACCAGCTTCTATAGACCTACCATTCTCCTCAAACTGCATCTCCATTACTACTTTCATTTTGCCTCCTATGAGCTTATCTTTGGTTGCCCATCTTTGTATCTTACCAGAAGTTGTTTTCGGAACGCATCCAGCCTTAACAAGAACCACCAAACCAATTCCTATTTTCTCTTCCCTCAGTACAGAGTCTCTAATCCCTTCACATATAATCTTCAAAATTCTTGTCTCTTCTTCCCTTCTTTGCATCTCTGCAACGAGAACGACTGTCCTTGAAATCTTGAATGCAGCTAAGCAACCTCCCCGAAGAAACTTTTGGCAACTGTTATAAGCAGCAGTCTCTATGTAATGGGGATGTATCTGCTCACCACTTTGGAGTTCAATGATGTCCGAAGATCGACCGGTTATGAAGAGGTATCTCTCTTCTCCTTTAACAATTCCTCTATCGCCTGTTCGGACAAAGCAGCTACTCACCTTGTTGCTTAGCCTTCCTAGAAATACATAGCGAGTTAAAGAAGGGTGGTCGAGGTAACCAGAGGCATTGCTTGAAGATGAAACCCATATCTCTCCCTCAATCCCATCCTCAACGGGCTCCTGTGTTTCTTCATTCACAACTAGAATGTCCATTTCTTCCTCATCTATGCATTCAGAAGCCAGCCTTGCACTAGGTAAGAGCTTGTTGTAAGATGGAATGTTTGGAAAACTAGAAGACCCGCCATTGTTTCTCCATGCTGTCGAAACAAAGGTGCAATTTTCTGCTAAGCCATAAGATGGTGAGATGCATGCTGGATTTAACCCGAAAGGCAGAAATGCATTGACAAATTCCTCAACCGAGTCCCTGTAAATGGGCTCATTGATGATAATCAGGTTTTTCAAGCTCCATAAATTTATGGGTAGGGTTCCTTTGTCAATCCCTCCACGTTTGACCACAAGCGGCAATGCAAAGGAGGGAACTGGGGTGCATGTTGCCTTGTACTCCGAAATCAACTCAAGCCATAGTCTTGGCCTGTTTACGAAGGCGATGGGCGATGTTAGCACGCAAGTTGCGCCGGATACAATAGTCAGCAGCAAGAACATAAGGCCACAGTCATGGTACTGAGGCAACCACGAAACAATAACGCTATTTGGATGAAGATGGTAGGCCTTCCTCGCTGTTCTAACATTGTGAGCAGCTGCTCCTGCAGTCACCAGTACCGGCTTCGGAATCCCTGTTGCCCCTGAGGTGAACTGAACCAAATACATCTCGTCCGCCTTGCAACCGTGGTATGGCAAAGAACCTGATGAACTATTTCCTTCCTTTCCATCTTTGACATCATCAGTAGAAATCCACCTGACTCCTTGTAACAGTTCGCAGAGCCTTTTGTCACTGACAGGAGAGGATACATATCGCTTCACTGCTGCGATGAAACCGTGTTGAGCTATGGCAGCTTTAGGCTTTGTCCGAGACAAAACCCTAACAAGGTGGTAATGGTCTTCTTTGGTGAAAGAAGGGTGAGGTGGGAAGATGGGCACACTCAAAAGACCAGCTCTTTGGCACCCAAAAATGATCTCTACGAGCTCAAGCCCAGGCGAGCACAGAATAACAACAGTGTCCCCTCTCTTCAACCGATGGAGTATTTTGGCAGAAATGGATTGAGCTGAGGAATTGAGTTGAGCATAGGTTAACGTGGCGCCATCTTCAGCCCAAATGAAGGCTGCCTTGGACCGGAAGGCCGGCAAGTTAGCCCACACTGGAAGGTAGAGATCAACTACAGGTTGATCAGGGAAATAGGGATCATAATTCTCATAGTTCATGTTGTTGTTTATTGTGTATAATTGCAAAGTGATGATCTGGTTTAGAATCTTATATAGTAAGAATCTGAATAAATTAGAATCGAGGATAATGATGTTTAAAGTTGTCCTAAATGAAGAATACAGGGGAACATGGAATAAAGAGATATTCGAGTAGAATATCCCACTTCAGTTGATCATCATTAGCCATGGGGTTATCACAATTAGTGAAAAAAACCCGTCGCCTTCTTGGTTTCATTTTTCTTGTTTCGTAATCTTCCAGCGTATATCCAGTTCACAGCCGCTCCAATTATGCTATGTAGGGAACAAACTTAGCAATGATCATTAAAATAATGAATCATTTGAAATGACTTGTTTGTACCTTAGACACTAGCCAAAAGCCTCATATGTTTGGTCTAAATTGACCATTATATTCCTTAAAGCATGTTTGGATTAAGTTTTTGTTATTATTTTCTTTTTTATTATGATGTATTTTTTTTTTCCATCCTAAAAGGGCGTAGCCGGCCTGGTTAGCCAATGGTCCAATAACCAATCCGAGCCGGGCCGGGCCACTGAGTAGTTGGGTCTGTTTGCATCTCATCTAAATCTAATAAACCCTGTGAGAATAGCTCAAAGACAAAAATATCCCATTGATTTACAAACTGGTGATACAAGTAAATCCACCACTACTTACAAAATGCATATCAGATGTTACCCAAGCAAAACCATGGCATGTTCATAGCCAACCAGTAGGAAGTCACCACAACCTATAAGTAGGCTGTTAGGAGACTCTTGAGGAATACTTGTCACGCCCCAAGACCCACTCCAAGGGCGTGACGGTCATTTCACACCTCAAACCCGAAGGCTTAAAGTATAATCTGACCCGAACAATCATATTGTAACTGGATGTTACCAATTACCAAATACCTGTTCAGAGTAGCGGAACAAAATCTAAATTCCTCAAAATTCAATTTCCAAATAACTTCCAAATATCAAATGATCAAAATGAACATAACTAACAGTTAAACAAAATCCAACATAAAATCCTAAGTCAAATCCTAATGATGACCATTCCTCAGCCTAGCCATCACTCCTCACCCGAACTAAGAGTACCTGAAAATTTTCAACAATTGGGAATGAGCTCACAGCCCAATAAGGAATATTAATGCAATTCATGGATCAAATATTTTCATTTCAAATAGGAGATATCAATTTTTTTTTTTCATCAAATATCAGAGTTCCAAAAATACCAATATATTCAAAATTCAACCAACCAATTTCATATCAAATTCAAACACTTTCATATCAGACTCAATCAAATCCATTCAATTTTTCATTACTCTGGTTATCAAATGTCAAATGCCCAGTTAGGTGGGACTTTTCAAATGGGTGGCTAGCCTCAAATTGTTCCTGGTGGACGGAACCAAACACTACTAGTATTAGTAACCTCTAACCAAACCCCTAGAGGCTGGGATCCAAATCAATTACATTCCCACCATGAAATGTAAAGGCCAACTATTATATCCCGTTGACAAGGCCGAATAGTCAACTATTATATCCCGTTGACAAGGGCCAAATAAACCAGAGTGATGTTTTTGTTCAAGTATTCAAATTTACACAACATAATATCTCCATATTTTGTGTCATAAATAAACAAAATATTCCAACATAATATTTAGTGCAAAGCAAGATCCATGCATGGTAACAAAATATAATTTTCTTTTCCACAATTCAAAATAACATATAAAATAATTTAATTTTATAAATATTGCATTAACTTCCCTTACCTCAAAATATGCAAAGACCTTGAAGGAAAAATAACCCTGAAAAGTCTACTCCTCACCTAACACAATAAAAAGACCACTATTACTATTTACCTCAAAATATAAATCTGATAATCCTAAAATTTCTAAATGTTAAGATTAATATTTTTTATTAACAAAGTAATAATTTAATTACTCTATTCCTTATTTAATTATAATTAATAAATTTCCAATTTGTTTCTAATAACACATTACTAATTTAATTAAATTACAATTTTGTTTCATTATAAAATTCTATATATATATCTATATATATTTTGCTAAATCTCTCATTCTATTTATTACAAAAAAGACCATTATTACTATTATCTTATTTATTAATCTAAAACTAAATATTATTATTATTATTTTTTAATTAACTAATTCAAAAGCCACCCAAACTATTACCCACTTGCCTCGGTACACCAAACCAATAAAACAAAGCAAGGTTTTTTTTTTTCCATTGCCATCATCATGATAATGAATCATTATATATATATATATATATATATAAGCCTCCTTCCATCCGGCCACATGCCCATTTTTTTTTTCTTCCATCCAATACTGTGCACACGCGTTCTCCCTTTTTTTTTTTTTTTTTTTTTTTTTTAACATTTTCTAATCTCTTCAACCACAAATAACAATATATTTATTTATTTATTTTTATATAAAATTAACCCTAGCCTAAAATCAAAACCTTCCAAGGAAAATTTTTTTTTTTTCTAATAAAACTTAAGATCTCCCAAATTCCAATACTAAAATCAAAATATTAAATTTTCACTATTTGATATTAAAACGAATTAAAAAAAATAATCTAACCCTAATCTAGATTTGGGGTTTTCCAAAAAAAATATATCTAGTGTGTTTGAAATTAATCAATGAATCTAAAATATTAAATTAGGGGTTAGAATCTTACCTATAGAGATCTGTTCTTCAACCCTAAAATCTGACTCCAACCTTACGTTCTCTGGAATTCTGCGAACAGGAACTCTATTCAGAAAAGAAGGGAAAAAATAAAATTTCTAATTTATACCTAGGGTATTTATTCGTAAAATTACTCTTTTACCTTTTTTTTTTATTAAATTAATTAAATAACTAATTTAATTATTAATAAGAATTTCCTAAATTACCCTTAAAAGAAAATGTCTGGGCGTTACATCCTCCCCTCCTTAACAAAAGTTTAGTCCTCTAAACTTGACATACCTGAGTCTTGGAATAATTGAGGATGCTTTTCTCTCATCTCTTATTCTAACTCCCAAGTGGCCTCTTGGATACTATGATTGCTCCACTGGACCTTTACCAACTTGACAACAGTATGTCGTAGTACCTTATCCATCACATCCACAATTTGAACGGGTACCTCTTCATAGGTCAAGTCCTCAAAAATTTGAATAGGCTCCAACTCCACAACATGAGAAGGATCATAAATATACTTCCTTAGAGTCGAAACATGAAACACATTATGAACCTTAGACAGGCTTGGGGGTAAGGTTACTTTATATGCCAAAGTGCCTACTCTTTCTAATATTTCAAACGGACCCACAAAACGAGGACTAAGTTTTCCTTTTCTCCCAAATCTCATCACAGACTTCATAGGTGAAACTTTCAAGAACACATGATCACCCAACTCAAACTCCAAATCTCGCCTACGATGATCAGCATAACTCTTATGTCTACTTTGAGCTGCTTTTAATCTTTCTTTAATCAAAGCAACTTTTTCAATAGTCAACTGCACAAGTTCAGGGCCCAAAAGTTTCCTTTCTCCAACATCATTCCAACAGATAGGAAATCGACATTTCCTACCATACAATGCCTCAAAAGGTGTCATCCCAATGCTAGCTTGAAAACTATTGTTATAGGCAAACTCTACTAAAGGTAAATGATCATCCCAATTACCTTGCAGGTCCAAAATACAAGCTCTCAACAAGTCTTCTAAAACCTGAATTACCCTTTCTGATTGGCCATCAGTTTGAGGATGGAAAGCAGTAGTAAAACTCAACTTAGTGCCCAAAGCTTTTTGTAGACTATGCCAGAATCTAGAAGTGAAACAAGGATCTCTGTCAGACACTATAGAAACTGGTACTCCATGCATTCTCACAATCTCCTTCACATAAAGAGAAGCTAAACGATCTAAAGAAAAGTTCACTTTCATAGGCAAAAAGTGAGCAGACTTTGTCAACCGATCAACAATCACCCAAATAGCATTATTACCCTCTAAGGTTCTTGGCAATTCTATCACAAAATCCATGGTAATATGCTCCCACTTCCACTCAGGAATAACAAGTGGCTGCAAAGACCCTGCTGGTCGCTGATGCTCAGCCTTCACCTGTTGACACACTAAACACTGAGCCACAAATTGTGCAATATCACGCTTCATACCTGACCACCAATAGTTTTGCCTCAAATCCTTGTACATCTTTGTCCCTCCTGGGTGGATTGCAAACTTGGAACAATGAGCTTCCTCTAAAAGCTCCCTCCTTAAGTCTTCATCATTTGGGACACAAAGTCTAGTCCCAAATCTCAAGATCTCATCATCTGACAAAACAAAATCAGGCTTACTACCCCTCTTAACTTCCTCTATAACTTGCACTAATTGGGAATCATTCTTTTGTAGGGTCTTAATTCTCCCAACTAAGTCTGGTTGTACTCTGAAATTTGCTACAAGTGCTCCTAAGCCCATAACTCGAAAGTGGACTTGTAAACTCCTCAACTCTTCAAGTAACTGCCTTTGACAGCCTCTAATAGCTACTAGAGAACCAACTGACTTCCTACTCAAGGCATCAACTACAACATTCGCCTTCCCAGGATGATACTGAATAATACAATCATAGTCCTTAAGTAGTTCAATCCACCTTCTCTATCTCATGTTCAATTCCTTTTGGGAAAATAAATACTTCAAACTCTTATGATCTGTGAATATCTCACAAGTTTCACCAAAAAGAAAATGTCTCCAGATCTTAAGTGCAAAAACCACAACAGCTAACTCCAAATCATGAGTAGGGTAGTTCCTTTCATAAGTCTTCAACTGTCTAGAAGCATAAGCTACAACTCTCCCATGCTGCATAAGAACACAACCCAAACCCTGATGAGAGGCATCACTATACACCACAAATCCTCCTGAACCTGAAGGGATAGTCAAAATAGGAGTTGACACTAATCTATTCTTCAACTCTTGGAAGCTACATTCACAATCATCAGAACACTCAAACTTAACTCCCTTCTGTGTCAACTTAGTTAAAGGTAGGGCAATCTTAGAGAACCCTTCTATAAACCGCCTATAGTACCCAGCAAGTCCCAAGAAACTTCGAATCTCAGTCACAGTACTAGGTCTTCTCCAATTAGCTACAACATCTACTTTGCCAGGGTCAACTGAGATGCCATCATTGCTTACCACATGCCCAATGAAAGAAATTCAGTCTAACCAAAACTCACACTTCTTCAGTTTAGCATACAACTGCTTATCTCTGAGGGTCTGTAATACAATACTCAAATGGCTCTCATGCTCCTCTTTACTTCTTGAGTATACCAAGATGTCATCTATAAAAACCACCACAAACTGATCTAAATAGGGTTTGAATACCCTATTCATCAAGTCCATAAAAGCAGCAGGTGCATTAGTCAAACCAAAAGGCATAACAAGAAACTCATAGTGCCCATACCTAGTTCGAAAAACAGTCTTGGGTACATCTTCCCCTCTAACCCTCAACTGGTGATAACCCGATCGAAGATCTATCTTAGAGAACACACAAGCACCTTGTAGCTGATCAAACAAATCATCAATCCGAGGAAGGGGATACTTGTTCCTCACTGTCACCTTATTCAACTCCCTATAGTCAATGCAAAGTCTCATTGAGCCATCCTTCTTTTTCACAAATAGAACAGGAGCTCCCCAAGGTGAAACACTAGGCCTGATAAAACCCTTGTCTAATAACTCCTGAAGTTGAACTTTCAACTCCTTAAGCTCCACAGGTGCCATCCTGTATGGGGCCTTAGACATAGGACCTGTTCCTGGTACCAGATCAATAGTGAACTCCACCTCTCTTTCTGGTGGCAAGCCAGGCAAATCCTCTGGAAAGACATCAGGATACTCCCTTACTATGGGTATGTCTTCCAACTTCAAATCACTTTCATGACTCACCACACTAGCCAAAAATCCTTGGCAACCCTTCTTAAGCAAGCTACTAGCTCGCAAGGCTGAGATCATACGCAGTGGTCTGTCCACATGCTTCCCTTCAAAGCTAAACTTAGGCTGACCAGGAATACTAAACGTTACCCTTTTCTCAAAACAGTCAACAGAGGCATGGTAGGAAGCTAACCAATCCATCCCCAAAATCACATCAAAATCCTGAAGGTCAAGGAGTACTAAATCAACTGGCATTTCCCTATAACCAATCATCACAATACAATTTCTAAGCATTCTACTAGCCACAACAGAATCTCCCACAGGAGTAGCAACAATCAAATCAAAGTCCATGCTAGCAACAGGCAAACCCAACAAACCAGCAAAAGATACTGAAACAAAAGAGTGTGTTGATCCAGGATCAATCAAGACTCTAGCAAATAAGGTGTGGATTCAGAGAGTACCTGTCACCACATCAGAAGTGGCCTGAGCATCTCGATGAGTCATAGCAAACACCCGTCCTTGGGCTTTGGGTTTCTGTTTATCCTCCTTATTTTCCTCCTTAGGCTTCCCAGTGATGAACTTCCTATTCTTTGGACAATCTCTGATAAAATGTCCTTGCTTCCCACAACCAAAGCAAGCTTCAGTCTCTCTATAGCATGGCCTACCCCCATGCTTCTTACCACAAGTAGGACAAGCCCCATCTAAATTCTACGTTGCCTTCCCTTTATTCTGATTTCTTCCTGATGTAGACCTTCGCTGTGCTTGATTACCATGAGCACCATCACTCCTATTTCGCTTCCTTTGCTGTTCCCTATACTGATGAAGCTCTTCATTATCTTTCTCTGCTATAAGGGCTCTGTCAACAACCTCTGAATAGACACCAAGCTTCAGAATAGATATCTTGTTCTTCAAATAAGGCTTCAATCCATCCTGAAACTTTAATGCCTTTTCCTCCTCTATAGCAATCAACTGTGGGGAAAAACGTGATAACTCTGTAAATTTGGCCTCATACTGAGCCACAGTCATATCCCCCTATTCCAAACGAATAAACTCTCCCACCTTCTGCCGTCTAACACTGTCAGGGAAATACTTCTTGTAGAAAGCCTCCCTAAATTATCTCCATGTTATGGGTCCCTGATCCTCCAAAAGTCTCCTAGTCATACGCCACCAATGATCTACCTCTTTATCTAACATAAAAGCTACATAAGAGGCTTTTTGCTCCTCAGAGCAATCTATTACACCAAAGAATTTCTCCACCTTAAGGATCCAAGCCTCTGCCTCTGTGGGATCTGTAGCACCAAAAAGTAAGGAGGACCCAGAATTGGAATTTATACTAAATGAAACTAAAACTTAAACAAATGCGTCACTCATCTATTCCCAATCTAAACCAATTCAAATTCCCATCAAGATCAAAACCTAATGCTCTGATACCACTCTGTCACGCCCCAAGACCCACTCCAAGGGCGTGACGGTCATTTCACACCTCAAACCCGAAGGCTTAAAGTATAATCTGACCCGAACAATCATATTGTAACTGGATGTTACCAATTACCAAATACCTGTTCAGAGTAGCGGAACAAAATCTAAATTCCTCAAAATTCAATTTCCAAATAACTTCCAAATATCAAATGATCAAAATGAACATAACTAACAGTTAAACAAAATCCAACATAAAATCCTAAGTCAAATCCTAATGATGACCATTCCTCAGCCTAGCCATCACTCCTCACCCGAACTAAGAGTACCTGAAAATTTTCAACAATTGGGAATGAGCTCACAGCCCAATAAGGAATATTAATGCAATTCATGGATCAAATATTTTCATTTCAAATAGGAGATATCAATTTTTTTTTTTCATCAAATATCAGAGTTCCAAAAATACCAATATATTCAAAATTCAACCAACCAATTTCATATCAAATTCAAACACTTTCATATCAGACTCAATCAAATCCATTCAATTTTTCATTACTCTGGTTATCAAATGTCAAATGCCCAGTTAGGTGGGACTTTTCAAATGGGTGGCTAGCCTCAAATTGTTCCTGGTGGACGGAACCAAACACTACTAGTATTAGTAACCTCTAACCAAACCCCTAGAGGCTGGGATCCAAATCAATTACATTCCCACCATGAAATGTAAAGGCCAACTATTATATCCCGTTGACAAGGCCGAATAGTCAACTATTATATCCCGTTGACAAGGGCCAAATAAACCAGAGTGATGTTTTTGTTCAAGTATTCAAATTTACACAACATAATATCTCCATATTTTGTGTCATAAATAAACAAAATATTCCAACATAATATTTAGTGCAAAGCAAGATCCATGCATGGTAACAAAATATAATTTTCTTTTCCACAATTCAAAATAACATATAAAATAATTTAATTTTATAAATATTGCATTAACTTCCCTTACCTCAAAATATGCAAAGACCTTGAAGGAAAAATAACCCTGAAAAGTCTACTCCTCACCTAACACAATAAAAAGACCACTATTACTATTTACCTCAAAATATAAATCTGATAATCCTAAAATTTCTAAATGTTAAGATTAATATTTTTTATTAACAAAGTAATAATTTAATTACTCTATTCCTTATTTAATTATAATTAATAAATTTCCAATTTGTTTCTAATAACACATTACTAATTTAATTAAATTACAATTTTGTTTCATTATAAAATTCTATATATATATCTATATATATTTTGCTAAATCTCTCATTCTATTTATTACAAAAAAGACCATTATTACTATTATCTTATTTATTAATCTAAAACTAAATATTATTATTATTATTTTTTAATTAACTAATTCAAAAGCCACCCAAACTATTACCCACTTGCCTCGGTACACCAAACCAATAAAACAAAGCAAGGTTTTTTTTTTTCCATTGCCATCATCATGATAATGAATCATTATATATATATATATATATATAAGCCTCCTTCCATCCGGCCACATGCCCATTTTTTTTTTCTTCCATCCAATACTGTGCACACGCGTTCTCCCTTTTTTTTTTTTTTTTTTTTTTTTTTAACATTTTCTAATCTCTTCAACCACAAATAACAATATATTTATTTATTTATTTTTATATAAAATTAACCCTAGCCTAAAATCAAAACCTTCCAAGGAAAATTTTTTTTTTTTCTAATAAAACTTAAGATCTCCCAAATTCCAATACTAAAATCAAAATATTAAATTTTCACTATTTGATATTAAAACGAATTAAAAAAAATAATCTAACCCTAATCTAGATTTGGGGTTTTCCAAAAAAAATATATCTAGTGTGTTTGAAATTAATCAATGAATCTAAAATATTAAATTAGGGGTTAGAATCTTACCTATAGAGATCTGTTCTTCAACCCTAAAATCTGACTCCAACCTTACGTTCTCTGGAATTCTGCGAACAGGAACTCTATTCAGAAAAGAAGGGAAAAAATAAAATTTCTAATTTATACCTAGGGTATTTATTCGTAAAATTACTCTTTTACCTTTTTTTTTTATTAAATTAATTAAATAACTAATTTAATTATTAATAAGAATTTCCTAAATTACCCTTAAAAGAAAATGTCTGGGCGTTACAATACTCCACTTGACACATGCCTCGCATCATCTTTGTTCCTTTTTCTTGGCTAAAAGCTTACTGACTTCAACCATTGGATGGATGTTTCAAAGCTACTGTTGACATCTTTATTGTTAATATTGCTTTAGAATTCTGATTGGTCCATTGAGGAGAAGTTTCTTGTGCCCATCCGTTGAAATCTGAGTTCAAACGCTTGTTTCCTTGCAATTTTACTCTCCATGGTGCTCACTACCACTCTGGTAATATGAATGAAAAAAGGGGTTTTCTTTGATCTAGAGGAAGGGATGTGAATTCTGCAAGATTAAGTGTGCCTATTAATGCTCAAATGCAGTCCTATTTTTTTGGTTAGTTGTTAAGTTTTTGGATTGAGTCAAAGAAGTCGTAACACGTGTCATACAAAATTGGGAGAGTTCTCTGCTACAACAAACAAATTTAAGGATCCTTCATTAATGGGCGCTTTTAAAAAGCATCAAAGATTCAATGAAAAATAGGTTAACCTTGGCACTCATTGGATATGGGTTAATATTGATGCTTAGTAAAGGATTCAATGGTACTTCTCTTCTTTGGTGCTTTCTGAAAATTTCATATAATAACTTTTAGGTATTTGGAGTAACCTTGGCACTTCTTAGAACCATCATGTTCTCCCTTTCTATATGTAACCCTCATTTACCATTCTCTGTGGCAGCTTTTTGATATGTATTGTTTAATCTCAAATGTATTTGAATGACATTAGAAGACTCACCCTTAGGGTGACCTATCTAATATTGCAGTACAAATTTTGGGACCAACTTCACAACTAATATCCCATCCATGGCCTTGAACAAATAATATATTCTTATTGACTCTTAATATACAATGATGGTAAATGAAGCCTCTCCAAAACACCAAATTCTTCTTATAAGTATATATGTTACAAGAGGAGGTCATAGGTCTATATATACAATTTCATAAGCAACACGACGTGATTGAATCTCAATAATTTATTGCCTCAATTTGATTCCAACTTCAATGACATAACAACACAAAACTAGCTCATGGGTTTCCATTATTAGATGTGCTAGCTTCAAAGTGAGAAGACAACAACACTTTATTAGATTGAGAAGACATACCTATTTACATGTCCTAGTAAGATACCCATCCAATGACAACTTGTTTATGAGATTCACTGTCATAGTTTTCCATAGTAAATAAGAAGGGGTGGGGAACGCATAACATTAAGGGAAAACTTATAAATGATAATACTCTTGAACACTGTTGTCATGTTCTGTGCACTGTTTAAACAACTTTCATTTGTAAAAGACATCAAGCTTCTGTTTTAGGTATTTTTATGTGAAGAAATCAGTAATTGATATTTTTAATTTAATTTATGTTTTATTGTTTTTAGCAAACATGGAAGAAATACTCATGTGAATATATTACTATATTTTCATCATTATTAACAAATATAGTTGTAGTTGTGCATACAAGAAGGCAGAGATGGGAAAAAAAAATTGTTCTCTTTTGTTTTTGTTGGGAAGAGGCCATGTGTGTACACATCTTGGCTTGAATGTCAAGCTCAAGTTATTGGTTTTAAGGGAAACATTTACAACTTGTAAAAAACCCATTAGAAGGTTATATCGGTGTGGGTCATGTATGACCCTTGATGGAGAAGACCTAAAACACTAAGTCAATCATCCTCAAATGAAGAGGTTATACAACTTATTAGGCAACCTAATGATGACAATGTAATAAGGAGAACTAAAGACCAGACAACAAATTTCCTTACTCATTTTCTACTTGGATGTGTTGTAACATTTGCAACCATGTTTATCGGGTGGTCATGACTTTACCAGGCTATTATACTATATAGTTTCTCAACCTTGTGAAAATATGAGCTTGTGTAGAATTTAGTAGTGGCTTTGACCTACGAGTGAGATCATAAGTCAATCATATAACCCTTATGGATTGGGTCACTGTTGATAGAAACCGATAAAAACAAGTATTCTTAATAGAAGCATCATGACATCTCATGAACTTTAAGATAGTGTATCCCTTTAGGTGATCCTAAGGACATGCAATCGTGAAATTTATGAGTCAATAATAATTCCTTTAGTGGAATTCGACATATGCTCTTAGTGAGTTAGAGCATGTCATTTGATTACATAATAAGAGGCTTTGTAACTCAAAAATTATATAGGTAATCTTGAAAGACTAATAGTTTTCATCTTATTAGATTATGGATGACCAGTTCATGAGGAGACTATAAATAGTGGATAGTATGTCACAGACTCGAGCACTTGGTGTCTCATGTAATATACATAGGATACTGGAGTGTAGTTGACTCTTTGTAGTGGGATTTTGAGTCAACTTCAGAATTTGATTATAAGAAAGCTAATACTATCTTAAGGGTCCTAGTGGTCCCCATTCGAACTCATATTTCTTGATGGTATTGTTTATGAGGATTGGATGGGTTTTTAGTTCACTTGCACAAGGATGTTTTTGGTTATCATGCAAGGTTGCATAGGAGTAAGTGATTGGTATATTTGGATTGGACTAATTGATTAATTGGAGCCTTGTAGGGGTTAATTAATCAATTAGCAACCTTTTTGGGCTAGATCAAGTGACCCAAGCCCATAGTGAGGTCAAGTCACTTATGTCTAGTAGGAAGCTTATAAATACTCCTTTTAGGGGGTTAGGATTTCAAGTATTTCCATTCGCTCCCTAAAGCTTAAAGAGAGAATCATAACCTCCAACCTTGAGATCTTTACCATCTCAATGCTTAGACTTAAGAAGGAGTCATCAGGTGGAAGATCATGATGTTTGTGAGATCTTTCATATCTTTGGAGTTTTCTACACCGATAGGATTCAATATGGGAATATCCGAATTGTAGGTATAACACTTTTTTGGATCTATGATATCTTTTATGGTTTTAAATGCCATGTTTCCACTGTGTGATAGATCTAGAGAACCTAGGATGAATTTACATGCACCATAATGATTCAGGAGAGAGAACGGAGCAATATGAGGTTTCCCAACATGAAATATATACTTACTATATCTAGCTAAAATTATCTTGACCCTAATGACTTGAAAACCTCTCAAACTCCATGTTCATGCTCATAATTGACAAGAAGCTCATTAAAAGAAAATTTCTTTTTTAATTACATGATACATACATACTATCGCATAAACTTTTGAAAATACATATGTCTATTAAATAAATTAGAAACCTTGTGGTAACGATTTATTAAAAACAAAATTATCACTAACAGGAAATTTAAGTTTAGTGCGTGTTGTAAATCTACCATGTGTTCCTAAATGGACATAAGAATTAATTACATGGAATACAATACTCACAACTACTGGTTTTATTTCAATTATTTAACTACTAATGTTTTACAACTAGTAAATTAGTATTCGATAAGATGTTTTTATACCTCACATGTTTTAGGCTTTCCTATCTTCACTAAATCCTAAAGAAACAATAAAATCTTAAATCTACTAAGCTTCCTCTCGTTTGATATATGTGTCTTCATGATATGACTTGAAATAAGATATAATGATCATAATGGTTCTATGAAGCAAATAATCATTACTATACATGTATGTATTAACATGTCAAGAAGTGGTTATCAACAAATACACTTGTCATAATGAAATATATCTTTCCATTATCATCGTTTTGCCTATTGATCAGAAGTGGTATAATATTGTCGTTTACTTCGCACAAGACATTCACTTTATTTATTTATTTATTTACAAATAGGAGATATGTTCAAATATTTCTTACTTGAAGATGAGTTAGTTTCTTTTTATTTTACTTTCTCTTCCAAAATTTTTTTAAATGAAGATGTGTTATTCTTTTTTCCTTACCTTTCTTTTTCAAATATTTCTCTCTTGAAGCAAAAACAAGCTATTTTAAGGTTGTGTATTTCTTCTCATATTCATTTAAAACAATTAAGCAACTACTACTAATAGCACACTTACATAAATCAAATACACATGTATTCATTCATTAAAGACCTTTATCCATGTCCATTAAGCTTTCTTCATTAACCTAGTGATAAATAAGATGATAATATAAGGGTTAACTACTAATAATTATACACATTAAAAAAAAATAGTACATCATAGTTGTGAAAGGCACGCCTAGGCTCCGGGTGGTGCGACACCACCCTCCGGTGCCTCGCTTAAAGGCAGGCAATGCCCCTTCACGAAGGCATCGCTTAGGCGTGTAAGGCGCGACATAGTCCACAAATGCGCCTCAATCCCCTACATTCTTTTTCTCATTCTCATTTTCCTTCTTCTTTTTCTTCTTCTTCTCCTTCTCTTCTTCTTCGACGTCAGGTTGCAGAGGGCAAAGAGAAGCCTTTTTTTTTTCTGATTTTTTAGGACCAAAACAATGTCGTTTTGACCCTTTTTATTTTAAAAAGAACAAACCAAAACAACGTCGTTTTGGAGCTTGTTTCTTCAAAATAAAAAAAAAATAGGTTAAAACGACGCCATTTTTGCCTTATTTTCCCTTCCAACCCCTTTTTCTGGTTGTTTTCAACCTACCAACTCTCCCAAATTTTTCCCTAGTCTCAACCATGCAATGGAGAAGTGAATAAGACGAAGAAGAAAATGAAAAATAGGAAAAAAAAAAATAGAAGAAAAATATATGTAAATCAGGGTGCGTCTCACTTCACTAAAGCTCGTGCCTTAGGTGCGCCTTACACCTCAGGCTCCAGGACTACTTTGTGCCTTGGTGCACCTTGAGCCTTTTAAAACTATGTAGTACATGTTTCACTGCATGTCCATTTATTGACAAATTTATTTTATCATCATTATTAATCTTCTTCTCTATATCTCCTTTCATTCTTACCTTGTTTTTCTTTATTCTACCATTCTTGTTTTTTATAACCACTAGTTTCATTTATTATATGTTGATAAAAAATCATTAATTACATAAACAAACGACATAATAAATAAGTAAATATAACTTATATTTCAATTGATATATAAAACCATAAAGTTTTTTTAATTTACACTTTATCTTGAATAACTTGTTATCTCTTCATAATGATAATAGTAGGAAACGTTTCTCTAAAGATATATGCTCATTATGTCACATTTTATGGTGCATGTAAAAATAATTAGAAAAAAAATTATATACAAGGATAAGCAATCAGATACTCCACTTTGTTCGTTAAAGTCTTTTATGTCATGCACAAGAAAAGCAAAGACAAGTTCAACTCAGTTCATCTTGTTTATTAAAGTGATGTCTTCAAGAATATATAAAAAAGAACGTTAGACAACAACCTTCATTAATAGACATAATAAGACACCAACACAAATAATACAAGTGAAATTTTAACTCATTCCCACTATCTTTAAGTTGCTTAATTTGATTTTCTAACATCACAAATGATAACTATTCCTTTTTATTACAATATTTATTATATAAATTAGTCCTATTATATATTTATTCAAATCAATTTTCAACCCTTTTGTCTTTAAGTGTAAAATAAACTCCACATCCATTGGTGACAATTTGATAGAAATGTTATACACTCCTAGCATGTAGAGTTAGGATTGAAATTTTTTACTAACTAAAGACATAAAACATGGTTAATTTTGTACACTTTAGTTGTAGAAGACTGTCAAATCATATTTCTTTGATGAATGCCTTTTGTTTTAGTTGTAACTTTTGAGAAAACACTCAATTGGGTGAGTAACATGTGTGAAGATACACTTGATCCATGCAGCTTGCTATGCGCGTAGCTACTGCCCATGCGCGCACCCCATGAGAGCAACCTATTTACCTTACCCACATGCGACATCTCGCACCTGCTTAAGTGTTGCAACCATGTTGCACCACTTTACCTTTCTGATGCCACAAACCCTCTATCACCTTGCCTATTTCCTCAAGGCTTCTCCCATGGATGCAAGGTGTTCACCCATGAACCCTTAGTGGTTTTAAGTGATTGGGTAAGGACACGAGTGCTAAAAAACCCATCCTCACCTGAAGGAGTTGGATAGTTGACTTAAGTTACCTTTATATTCCTGGACAAGCTTCTCATGTTCACAATTCCACTTTGATATATAATTTCCATTCCAATCAAAACCTTCCATTTGTTTAGAGGTCCCCTTATGGAACTCTTGTGCTCCTTGAACTATCTCATCTTGTTGGTCAATAGGCCATCCATTAGTGGATTTTTACACCTCTTGCGAAATTGCATCAGGAATTTTCTTAACACAATTTGACTTGCTTCCCATTACTATGGCAACATAAGCCCTCTAATTCTTTTCCAATCCTTTCTTTGCTTGAATGGTAGAAAGCTTACTCTTTTTGGATGACTTACCCTTTTTTGGCACCTTGCTCAATCCTTACACAAAGCAAGGTTGAGTTTCATCCATGAAAAACAACCCATTCAAGTGTGACAACACCATCACTTTTGTCTTCATGAAGAACTCATTCCCTAAGATTAAGTTAAGGTCATTTAAAGGGGTACTAAGCAAATTAACCATACCTTTCTATCTACCCATCAAAATAGCCACATCTTTAGCCAAGCCTTATGTTTCCTATGTTTTGTTGTTCACAACCTTCAACTTGCTACCATCCTCGCGCACCTTTAGACCCAATCTTGTTGCTTCTGTAGTCACAACAAAATTATAGGTCGTCCCACTATCTATTATGGTCACCACTTTTTGATCACCCATTTCGATCTCCACGTGCATCAATCCTTTATGGGTTGGGTTTATAATGTTTATATTGCATTCAACAATTGAAGAAGACTCATTTGTGGAGTGACTTTTGACTCGTTGTCGTCATTTTCCTCTTCTACTACCAAGGTATTCAACTTTTCCTTCTTAGAGGAATCTTTGGCCCTGTGTGGTCCATTGCAAATCAAACAACCCATTACCTTAGTTATTTGCATCATGGTGACTTCTCTACCACTTGTGCTAGAACTATCTCAACCCAACTTCCTTTTTTGCCTCTATTATTCTTAAAGGCTTTGGGTTCTCTTTCTCTACCTTTTCTTTGCTTATGCTACCCTTTTCTCTTATAATTCATAGAAAACGAGGCATCAAACCAATAATTGACTAGGCAAGTGTTGCACTCCTTGGTGCCTCAAATCTGTTTGGGCCCATCCTTGTAGCCCGGACATGAAGTTAAATAGAATATCAACTTCTAACATGTCTTTCATGTTGAGGATCAATGATCTAAACTCCTTGACATAGTCTTTAACAATTCCTATCTCTTTTAACCTTTAAAAGACTCAAAAATACATTTACATATGCATATGTAATTTTAGTTTCATTTAAAAGAATACATAACTAATATAATTATTACTCAATGAATAAATGCTTTTACCTTTGATTTATTGAGGGGACTTACACCATCTTGAATAAAATATTCTTTTGAAATCATTTAAGTTTACTATAAATACCTATTTTTCTTCTTGTGGAAAGATATACCACTTTTTTCTTATTTTTTTTCTCAACTATATTTATTTACTAGTCAATTTAAATTATAATTTTAAAAGTAGACACATTATGCAAACAAAAACAATATTCCTTAAAATGTCATTTATTTTTAGTTCTCTATCATTTTCGTTTATTTAGCCACTTGTTCTCGCTTGCATAAGAATTTATGAAAATATAATTATAATAACAAGACTATTTAAAATAACTAAAAATTTACAAAATTCAAATTAGTCTTACTAATAGCGTATTCATGATCCAATTGATTTTTCAGGTTTCAAAGGAAGTTTATGAAGGAGATAAGTGGCAACCACCTTTAAAATTTTATCAAATGAGCAAAATAGTGGGCTCTGAGGCCTAAACTTTAATTTGGCACTCTCTCGATGATAATGAACTTACTTGGGATCTTATACAAGTCAATACGGGTTTAACCTAGAAAGTACTTTCTAGAAATCAAGTTATGGGCCTAGTCAATGGTTGTAAGTTACCATTTGCAATCATTGTTATTGTCATTTTCCAATAGTCTTTAATGTGGTTAGTAGTCAGTCCAAGTTTTTTATTTTCAAGTTACATTATTACTATGTGTTTGGTTCCAAGGATTTATAAGTCCCTAGAAAGTCTTATATAGTAGTTGATTACTCTTTTGAGAAGGATCGATGAAGGAATGAATGAATTTTCAACAACTACTATTTTCTTTATGTGATGCAAAGAGTACTTGGGTGTGAAGCTTAAAGGATTTTAGGAGTAATTCCTAAGCTACTTTTAATTATATATTACTCTCCTTGCATTTTATTTTCTATACTACATCAATTTTGGTATCAGGGCAATATCATGACTACACTATTATGAAGGAGTTTTAGAGGAAGACTAACTAATAGCCAATGTGATGAGACATTGATTTGGATGGTGGATCAGCTTGATAGCCTCCATATTTGGATAAGTAACATCAAGACATGAATATTTCATCCCACTAATGAGTCATCACATGTTGTGCAAAAGGAAACATCTCAGGCTAACAACAAAGAAAATGGAAAGAAACAAAAGGCAATTCAAGCACCATAATACCCTATGTCTGAATGGGCTAAAGGGTTGCTTGAAATAAGACATGAAGCTTGTGACACCATTGGAGATATCACAAAGAAAGTGAGAGTGGAGGTTGTTGATTTTGAAGGAAAAATGGATGCTACTCAATTTGTTGATTGACTAGCTGTAATTGAAGAGTACTTCAATTGGTATTATGATTCATGCCTAATTGGTGTATCAGCTGATTCATGTCCAGCTGGTGCTCCTTGATTAAGGGAGTAATCAACAAAATTTATAACCTATTACACCATGTACTAGGGTAGCAAAGACAAAGCTACTATAGCATAGTGGCTCTAGGATCGTTCACTGGGATGGGTTTTCACTTCACAAATGATATTAATTCAAAGTTGAATTGATGCCTTTTCATTTCAAGGTTAGCTTTAAAAGAAGACAAAAGTTTAAATGAAAACGGATGGTATTAAGCTAACCTAACATAAAGTAACTAAAATTAACTAGAAAGAAATTAGAAAGAAATGTGTTTATTAGGATTTCAGGTTACTAGGATCAGGTGCCAACTACAAACAGGGAGTTTCCGGTCACTTGTTTCTTTTCCTCCCATTAGAGAATTAACATATAGTTCCTTCTCCAACCGGTGTTGTACAGATGCTTCCCATTAATGGGTTCAAACACTAAATCCCTCTCACTGATGCACTTTGCAATGGCTCATACCTCTCACCTAGCACTTTCCATTCAAGGTGATCTTTAACCTTGGATTACCCGTCAAAAGCGAACAAGAGATAACAATTAGACCTCCATGGAGCAAGATTGCAAGCAATAAGAATCCATGGAATCCGAAAGCTTACCAAGTATTGGCTATTCAAGAAAATCCTACCTTCAAACCACCTCCCAAAAGCTCGCAAGAGATAAACTAGTACATCTCCATGGACGGAGATCACTTGCCTTACCAAGTGTTGGCTCAGGTGAATTGAAGGCGTTTTAAGTTAACTAAAAATATAAAAACCAAAAATGGATCACACTTTCTCTTCATTAAAAACGGAAACAACAAAATCTCACACTTATGTAGCCAGAACCTTACCTAGCTTCCTTCACCCAAGAAACAAAAAGCCTAGCCACTCATCCTCTGAGAAAACATCTCAGAGAATGTTTGGCTAGCAAGAAAATGAAAATGAAAGATAAGGAAAAACAAAGCAAGGCTCTGTATATTCTATATATTTATATATCTATATCTCAATTTACAATGGATGCAAGGGAATATATAGAGAAGTTTTTCCAACCTTCCTAGCTAAGAAATCTTATGTTTGGTGGATTACAAGGAGAAGAATGGAAATTTATACAAAAATATCTGAAGAAAATATCTAAAAGAGTCCATGCACAAATATCCCAGTTCGCATGTAGATTTCGCACGTCGCATGGTGACTTGCGAAAATCTCGCAAGTTGATTTTGCAACTTGGAATCCATTTTCGCACGTTGAGCTCCAAGTTCGCAAGTTGCAAAATCACTTTCGCAAGTTGGGCTTTAATTTCGCACGTTGGAGTTCCAAATTCGCAAGATGCGAATTTGTCCTTCAGCTGGATGCAGTTGTCTTGCAAAAGCCATATCTTCCTCATTTCAGCTCCAATTCATACACCGTTTGAAGCGTTGGATTCTTGAATTCCTGATATTTGAAATGGTATATAGAACATAGAAAATGGACTTTGGGAAGTGCTCCAAAAGTGCGAAAGAAGACTACAGCTGCTGTCCTCTGTTTTCTTCACTCTGTTTTTCCTCTCTCCGTTGTTCTTTCCTTGCATACTTTGAACGACTTTGGCAAAGGGCTATGGAACTCCAAAGCTTGGTTCTTCATGAATTTGAGCTTCCAAAATCTTTGCCATGAACCATATGCAGCTCTCCCTCATTCTTAAATTGCTTTGGTGAGCAAAAAGCTATCAAAAACACCAAAACTTAACACAATTTGATTAGAAACGATTGCAAGGGTCCCTAACATGTCAATTGAGTTAAAAGGTAATAATTACTACTCAAGATTGTTTAAAAGAGTTAATTACAAGCTACAAAATAGCACTTTTTGAGTAGTAATCACTCCCCCCAACCGACATATTGCTAGTCCCTTAGCAATGAAGGAGAGAAAAAATAAAAATAAAAGTAATAAATTTACAAAATCATGCTGATCACTCCAAAAAATGTTTAAGTGGCATGACTGATCAAACTCTCGCATGGAACATGAAAGAAATAAAACTCAAACTTCAATAGGAGCTATCAAATAATTTGCCTAGTCACAATTCATAAAGAGTAGGCATTATGCAACTTTTAAGCTTCAAAATAATTTCCACTCCCAAAGGTCCAATCCTTACTCTTCCACAAAAATCTATGTGTTATTTATTAGTTTCCGGATATAGTATGTCAAACTAATCTTTCCCCTCAACCTAGTTCTTTTCAAAGCTTAGCAAACTAATCAACCTCCAATAGGCTAAGAACGCACCTCTTTTCTTTCACAATTTTTTTCTTGTAGGAGTGCAAAGCTTAAAGGCATTCTTTTCTAAATTGTCCATGTAACGGGGGTCCATCGATGACTCCCAACCAATCAAGGTTTAGAGCATCAAGCTTTAAGGATTTTTCAACCACTAGCTCCTCGGATTTCACCCCGGACTTTTGAGAATGAATTTTTAATACCCAAGCACCTACAATATGTTAAACTCCACCTATTCACCCATGTAACGAGCATTGAGGTCGGTGACTCCTAACCATTGAAGGCTTAGGGCACCAGGTTTTAAAGATTTTCACCATATACCCCTCAGACCTTGCTCGGGTTTCAAGGCAAGTAAAACATTTTTCTTTTTCTTTCTTTTTCCAAAGGCTCATTGGCCTTTTATAAGGTGTCTCAACACTATTAAAATGAGGTCAAAGGTACCAAGTCTAAATTTTCCTAAGTCAAGGGGGAAAGTAGTTTTTCATCTTATAAACGGAACCTAGTGTGCACGGTGTGTGATAAGCTTAAAGTGGAAGAAATAAGGTTGAAATCAATAGGAGTTCAATAATTCATCAACTTTAATAAACATAATACAAACTCTAAGTTTCAAGTAAAAAGACAAAAATTTAATTTCTCCCATTTCATTTTGAAATTTTTTCCTTAATAACCATGGAAGGTATTCAAAAAACTTTAAAAAAAATTAAAAATTAAGCAAAAAGCAACTAAATTACCAAAATAACTTAGCATTAATAACAAAATTTCCTTCCTCAACTCTCCCCCCAACCAAGCTGAACATTGTCCTCAATGTTTCAAGAGCGATTAAAAAATAAAGGGAGGAAGTGGTACTTCCTGAGTGGCATGGAGTCTGAGTTGTATAGGAGAAACCACATGTTTAAAAAAAACAAAAGATTCAGTGAGTAGAGGAAATAGAAAAATGTCAAGTTTAAACAAAAACGATGTCTATATATTAATCTGAGAAAATAGAATATAATATATGATCATGCAATACATCCAATCCCAGAATATAAAACATCAAAACATGGAATTATCTATACTAATATAATAAGTAAATACAAAAATTAAAGAGATGATCAAGTAGTGGTAGGGTCCTATGGAGATAATGGCTCTATGGTAGCCTTCTGAGTGGGTTGGGTCACGACATTGACCTCTGCTCTAGTAGTCTCCTTAGGTGGCATAGTCTTCTCAACTGGAGCTATGGGCTGCGATGGTTTAGGGAGGTCAGAAATGGAGTGAGAGGCTTCATGTGTGTGATCCCAAGGTGCACGGGGTTCTCCTCTAGTCTTGGCCATGGCTGAAATGGAAAGAGGTGGGGGTTCTTGATTTCCAGAGAGTTCTCAAATGGTGCATGGGGGTGTTCTCTCCTCTATTGCATGTTCCTGAGGCTTCAAATAGAGAGAGAGGGGCAGAATTTGGATGGTCACACGTTTAAAAACTCTTTCGGAAGTCGAAATGGCTTTTAGGAATGAAAAACAGAGTCTTGGGTGTTTAAAAATGGGTTTAAAAGACAGTTGGTCATTTTCACACTTTAAAAAAAAAATTCGCACCTTGGAAAGGATTTTTCGCACTTTGGATTTCAAGGTGCGAAATTTTCGCACTTTGGATTTCAAGGTGCAAAATTCCTGCTCAACTTTGTGCAGTTTGTCTTCAAATGGTTATAAATTCTTCGTTTCAAATCCAAATCACACACCGTTTGAAGCACTGGATTCCTGACTTCTCAAGCTTCGAAACAAAATATGGTATGCATAATTTGAGCTCCATAAAGTGCTCCAAAAATGTGTCCAACAGTAGCAAAATGGGGTGCGGCTGCAACATTTCCATTCAGCTTTGCACAGTCGTCTTCAAATGGCCATAACTTCTTCGTTTCACCTCCAAATCATGTACCATTTGAAGAACTCGACTCCTGACTTCCCAAGCTTCAAAATGAAATATGGTATGCATAATTTGAGCTCCAGAAAGTGCTTCAAAAATGTGTCCAAAAGTAGCAAAATTTTCGCACCTTGTTTCGCACGATGCGAAAATTGGCTTGGGATGTGCGAAATGCCACTCGTGTGCCAGGAGGGTGTTTCGCACCTTGAATAGTGTTGTGCGAAATTGACGTTTAGAGAATTTGCACCTTGAACTGTGATTTTTGCATGTTGGAATGAATTTCACACCTTGGATTGTGGTGTGCGAAATTTTCGCACCTTGATTCGTACCATGCAAAAATTGGTTTGGGCTATGCGAAATGCCACTCGTGTGTCAGGAGAGTGTTTTGCACGGTGCGAAAATTTTCGCACCTTGGATTGAGGTGTGCAAAATTTTCCTTTCAACTCAATGCAATTTTCTTGCAATGACCATAACTTTTTCGTTTCAACTCCGATTTGGACACCATTTGAAGCGTTGGACTCCTGACTTCCCGAGCTTTGAAACAGTATATAGTATGTATAAAATGGACTCGAGGAAGTGCTCCAAATAAGTCCAGAAGTGGCAATAAAACTAATGGCCAGAATTCTCTCTTCTCTTCCTTTTCTTTCATCATTTGATTCGTGCCCGATTGTTTTGCAATCCCTCCTGTAATGATCATCCAAAAACTTATGTTAAATCAAAACTAATTAAAATTAAAGCATTGAAATCAAAATTAAAACAAGTAATAAAGCAAAAAGATATGGACTAGCTAGTCTTTAGAAAGACTAAGTCCATCAAAAAAAAATGTTGTCCCGTTTCAACTTGCCTAGATCCCATATGAAGTTAGCATCCTTCATTAGAGATTTGCATTGTATGATGGCAATGGAAACAATTCCCTTTCTTTTTTCTTTAATTTCCTCCCTCTTCTTTTTCTCTGTTTCATTCTCTTGTTTGGATGTGGCCAAATCAACCTCTTTACCACTCCTTAGAGTGATCACGACTTTAACGTCTCTCACTTGTGAAGATTCTCTCTTATGAGCCTTGAGATTGGTGAGCCTTGAGATTGAGTATTGGAGATTATCTATCTTTTGAGATAGATCATTTTGTATTCCATCCATCCTTTTATTCAATGAACTCTCTATACTGTCAATTCTTTGATTGAGCTGAGCATTGATGGATTTCTGAGCTCCAACAAAGTCTCCCCCGACCTTGCTAAGATTCACTATACCTTGTTCAAGGTTCGAGGCTTGCTGAGGTGCTTGAGCAGGTTGCTGGTACTGAGGTGGCTATGGTTTCCAAGAGAAATTTGGATGGTCCCTCCAATTGGAATTGTAGGTGTTGCAATCACCAAACATTTCCCTTACCACTGGAATGGTAGGACACTCTTCCACCAAGTGCTCATAAGATAGACAAATGGCACAAGGCATAGCTTGCAATGGTGTCTGAGAGATGGCTTGCATTTCTTGCATTTTTTTCATTTCTAGCTCTTCCAATCTCCTTGCCATAGCTGCAATCTTTGCCTTCATGTCGATTTCTTCCTTCAAAATATACATCTCAGCCTTAGTATTAGGTTGAGATGTCATTCTTCCCATATCTCTAGCATTTGGTTCATCCCATCCTCTTAAAAGTTCAGCCACATAACTCAAGAAGTTCATGGCTTCCTCTGCTATCTCGTATTCAATATGACATGCACAACTAGCAATTTGTGAATTAAAAACAGAGAAAACAAAAGAAAATAAAAGAAAAACAATTCTAAAAAAAATTAAGACTAACTAAAACTAGCTGAAAGGTAAACTAAAACATAAATAAAGAAAAAGAACAATTAAAAAGAGTTAGTAAAAGAAAAGAAAAATCACCAAACTTGTGATGAAGATCACAAGTGTTCTCAAAAGATCATATCACTGCAAAGTGGCACCATCCCCGGCAATGGCGCTATTTGATTCATGCCTAATTGGTGTATCAGTTGATTCATGTCCAGCTGGTGCTCCTTGATTGAGGAAGTAATCAACAAAATTTATAACCTATTACACCATGTACTAGGGTAGCAAAGACAAAGCTACTATAGCATAGTGGCTCTAAGATCGTTCACTGGGATGGGTTTTCACTTCACAAATGATATTAATTCAAAGTTGAATTGGTGCCTTTTCATTTCAAGGTTAGCTTTAAAAGAAGACATAAGTTTGAATGAAAACGGATGGTATTAAGCTAACCTAACATAAAGTAACTAAAATTAACTATAAAGAAATTAGAAAGAAATGTGTTTCTTGGGATTTTAGGTTACTAGGATCAGGTGCCAACTACAAAGAGGGAGATTCCGGTCACTTGTTTCTTTTCCTCGCATTAGAGAATTAACATATAGTTCCTTCTCCAACCGGTGTTGTACAGATGCTTCCCATTAATGGGTTCAAACACTAAATCCCTCTCACTGATGCACCTTGCAATGGCTCATACCTCTCACCTAGCACTTGCCATTCAAGGTGATCTTTAACCTTGCATTACCCGTCAAAAGCGAACAAGAGATAACAATTAGACCTCCATGGAGCAAGATTGCAAGCAATAAGAATCCATTGAATCCGAAAGCTTACCAAGTATTGGCTATTCAAGAAAATCCTACCTTCAAACCACCTCCCAAAAGCTCGCAAGAGATAAACTAGTACATCTCCATAGACGGAGATCACTTGCCTTACCAAGTGTTGGCTCAGGTGAATTGAAGGCATTTTAAGTTAACTAAAAATATAAAAACCAAAAGTGGATCACACTTTCTCTTCATTAAAAACGGAAACAACAAAATCTCACACTTATGTAGCCGGAACCTTACCTAGCTTCCTTCACCCAAGAAACAAAAAGCCTAGCCACTCATCCTCTGAGAAAACATCTCAGAGAATGTTTGGCTAGCAAGAAAATGAAAATGAAAGAGAAGGAAAAACAGAGCAAGGCTCTATATATTCTATATATTTATATATCTATATCTCAATTTACAATGGATGCAAGGGAATATATAGAGAAGTTTTTCCAACCTTCCTAGCTAAGAAATCTTATGGTTGGTGGATTGCAAGGAGAAGAATGGAAATTTATACAAAAATATCTGAAGAAAATATCTAAAAGAGTCGGTGCACAAATATCCCAGTTCGCATGTAGATTTCGCACGTTGCATGGTGACTTGCGAAAATCTCGCAAGTTGATTTTGCAACTTGGAATTCATTTTCGCACGTTGAGCTCCAAGTTCACAAGTTGCAAAATCGCTTTCGCAAGTTGGGCTTTAATTTCGCACGTTGGAGTTCCAAATTCGCAAGATGCGAATTTGTCCTTCAGCTGGATGTAGTTGTCTTGAAAATGCCATATCTTCCTCATTTCAGCTCCAATTCGTACACCGTTTGAAGCGTTGGATTCTTGACTTCCTGATATTTGAAATGGTATATAGAATGTAGAAAATGGACTTCGGGAAGTGCTCCAAAAGTTCGAAAGAAGACTGAAGCTGCTGTCCTCTGTTTTCTTCACTCTGTTTTTCCTCTCTCCGTTGTTCTTTCCTTGCATACTTTGAGCGACTTTGGCAAAGGGCTATGGAGCTCCAAAGCTTGGTTCTTCATGAATTTGAGCTTCCAAAATCTTTTCCATGAACTATATGCATCTCTCCCTCATTCTTAAATTGCTTTGGTGAGCAAAAAGCTATCAAAAACACCAAAACTTAACACAATTTGATTAGAAACGATTGCAAGGGTCCCTAACATGTCAATTGAGTTAAAAGGTAATAATTACTACTCAAGAGTGTTTAAAAGAGTTAATTACAAGCTAAAAAATAGCACTTTTTGAGTAGTAATCATATTACATGATTGATGATCAAAGAGTGGGTTTTGCTAAATTGAAACTAGTGGGCTTAGCAAAAGTTTGGTGGACAAGTGCTGAAGAAGACATTAGAAGGATGAGGCTACCACCGATCAACACATGGGAACTTAGCAAGATCAGAATTTGTAGGAACAAAACAAATAAGTAAAGCAAATACAAATAAACGGGGGTAGGTATATATCCCGATGATGTTCACATTCTGGTTGAGTGAGGTCATGGTCGTCTACAGTAGTAGCACACATCCTGAGGTGTACGATCTACAATAGTAGGAGTAATACATGCCTACAAATTACTATGATAAGCTATGTGACAAGCTCATTAATTTAAGGCAGAGAAACATGCTTCTTATTGAGTATATGCAAAAGTTTGATGAGTTAAAAACAATGAGTCAAATAGTAGAAGACCCTTGACAAACACTTGCAAGATTCAAAGTTGGATTAAGATTTTTAATCAAGTGGGAGTTGTTGCATTAGCCATTATACAACTTGGAACATGTTTTTCAAGTTGCATTAGACATGGAAGAGTACGTGGGATATTCATTTAATAAGAAACTAGGAGGTACAACCATGGAATCTACCCATAAGAAGCTCTATGACACAAGTCATAGTGTGAAGCCAAGATCGTCTCATCTATTTAATTCACCTTTAAGATTTAAGCCATCTTTTTCTCAAATGGTTGATAAAAAAAGTAAGGGTATCAAATGTTTCAAGTGTCAACAACCTGGCCACTTGGCATACAATTGTCTAAAGAAGTACTTGCATATTGGGCTAGAACATGAGGAGAAACCAGAATCACAAAAGGATGAGCGAAATGAAAAATCATTTGACTATGAAATCTACGATCCTGTTGACTTGGATGATGAAGAAGTGGACATTTCACTAGGTTCTATTGTAAGACGTATTCTTAAAACCCCTAAAGTTGAGAAAGAAGATTGGCACCGAACTTCAATTTTTCAAATGTTAGTTTGGTGTAAGAATCAAGCTTAGAACCTCATTATTGATAGTGGTAGCTACATGAAAGTTGTTTTAGCTTCCATAGTTAAGCATCTTAAAGTTCTAATTGAGCTACACTCACAACCATGCAAGGTAGCATGGATAAATAACATCTTTATTCTAGTAAATTAACATGGTCTTGTTTCTCTTTCATATGGTGTTTATAGTGATTCTATTTGGTGTGATGTGATCCCTATGAAAGCAACACATATCATTCTTAGTCATCCTTGGCTTTATGATCGGGATGTGCATCATTGGGGGAAAGAGAACACATATAGCTTCATGTCTAAGAACCAGAAGGTTGTGTTGAAACTAATGACTGCTATTGAAATGGGAAAATATTGAATTCAAAAGTAAAAAAAAAAAGTTGTTGATAGCATGAAGAGTTCTGTTCATATTCTTACTAAGAAGAAGTTTTAACATGAAAGCAAGGAAAATGAGGTTATTTATGCTATAGTAATGAAAGAAGTTGGCATGAAAGATGCTAGCAGCTTTTCTTCTATACCTAAGAAGGTTACTGAACTACTCAACCTCTCAGATATAGCTCTAATAGATCTACTTAGTGAAATTCTCTCACTTCGCAATATTCAACATTTTATAGACTTTATGTTGGGATCTTAGTTGCCTAATATTCTAGTCCATCGTATGAATCCAATTGAATATGCAGTGCTTAAAAGACAAGTGGAGGAACTACTGTCCAAGGGATTTATTTGCGAAAGTTTAAGTCCTTGTGTCATTCCCGTCTTACTAACCCCCCTAAAAAAATGGCAATTAGCGCATGTGTGCAGACAGTTGTGCAATCAACAAGATAACTATCAAATATTGGTTTCCTATTCCTTAGCTTGATGATATGTTGGATATGATGGTTGGTTCTTGTGTCTTTTCAAAGATAGATTTGAAGAGTGGGATCACCAAATACAATTAAGGCCCAGTGATCAGTGGAAGATTGCTTTTAAAGCAAATGATGGTCTCTATGAGTGACTAGTTATGCCCTTTGGCCTCTCCAATGCTCCTAACACATTCATGTGCTTCATGAATCAAGTACTTCAACCATTTATTAGCAAGTTTCTATTTGTTTCCTTTGATGATATTTTAATTTACAATAATATTGAGGAGAGATCATGTGTCCCATTTGCAACAAGTTATGAGAATCCTTCAACTAGAGAAACTCTACATAGATTTAAAAAAGTTTACCTTCATGACCTTAACTACTATGTTCCTCGGTTTTGTTGTTTTATCCAAAGGGTTAGAAGTAGACCCTAATAATGTGAAAATGATCCTAGAATGGCCAATTCCTCGCATATTATAGGAGCTATGTACGAAGTTTTCATGGGTTGTCTACATTTTATCAATGCTTCATAAGAAGTTTTATCACCATTATGGCTCCCATCACTAATTGTATGAAGAAAAACAAGTTTGTTTGGATCAAGGTAGCAATAAAGGCTTTTGAAGAAATAAAAAAGAGACTAATTGAAGCACCTATTCTACCACTTATCGATTTTTCTAAAGTATTTGAAGTAGCTTGCGATGTATTAAATGTGGGAATTAGAGGTGTGCTCAATCAGGAAGGACATCCTATTATATTTTTTTAGTAAAAAACTAAATGAATCAGGGAAAAAGTATTCAATCTATGACAAAGAATTCTATGTAGTGGTTCAAACTTGGCGTTATTAGTGTCCTTATCTCCTTCCAAATGAGTTTGTTTTATATTCTAATCATGAAGCTCTCAAGTATGCCAACTCTTAAAAGAAGCTTAACCATCGTTATGGGAAATGAGTCTCCTTCTTACAAGAATACACCTTTGTTATTCGACATAAATCTAGTGTTGAGAACAAGGCAACAATGCTTTTTATTCTTTCTTCTATGGCTATACATGTCGTGGGGATTTGATTTGTTGAAGTGGAATTATAATTCTTGCAAGAATTTCAGCATTATACATGATGCCTTAGTAGCAAGGAATGTGGGAGCATATCTAGATTTTTCATTGCATGATATGGATACCTCTTCAAAGGGACCCACATTTGCTTACCTAACACATCACTTTGAGAGTGAGTGATATGGAGGAGCAACTAGTCATTTTGGAAGAGATAAGACAATTGCAATGATCAAATATCATTTTTATTGGCTAAGTTTAAAAAGAAATATGGCTAAGAATGTTTCTACATATTATACATGCCAACTATCAAAGGCAAGGAAGAAAAATAATGGACTGTACATGCCACTTTTGGTGCCACATGAGACATGGCAAGACTTAAGCATGGATTTTATCCTTGGTTTGCCAAAAACTTTCAAGGGACATGACTCCATATTTTTTTTGGTAGATTGTTTCTTTAAAATGATGCACTTTATCCCATGTTCAAAGACTTTGGATGTTGTCCATGTTGCTAAACTATTTTTTCAAAGAAATTGTCCAACTTCATGGTTTGTCTAAGACTATTGTTTCTGATCGGGATGCAAAGTTTATGAGTTATTTTTTACGAAGCTTATGGAAGATACTGAACACAACTGAAATTTTCTTCAACTTTTCATAGAAGTTGTTAACCGAAGTTTAGGTGATCTACTTCGTTGCTCAATTGGAGAACATGTCACTAATTGGGATCAAGTTCTTCCAATGGTCTTGTTTGCATACAATCGTTTAGTAAATGGGTCTATAGGTCGCAACCGCTTTGAGATTGTGACTGGCTTGCTTCTTAGGAAGCTTATTGATTTAGTTCCATTACTAATAGAAACACTACCAAGCGTTGAAGCAGATGCTTTTAATAAGCATATACATGATTTACATGATGAGGTTTGAAGGAAGATTGCTTTTAGCAATGAGAATTACAAGACACATTTTGATTTGAAAAGAAAGTTTGCTGATTTTAAGGAAGGAGATATAGCCATGATGAGGATAAGGCCTAAATGATATCCTAAAGGTACATACAAGAAACTTCACTCAAAAAATGTTGATCCATATAGAGGGCTCAAGAAAATTAGCTCTAATGCTTATGTTCTTGATTTGCTAGAAAATATGGGCATTAGTAACATCTTCAACATGGAGGAGCTCACACTATGTTCTAATCCTAAAGATGTTACAACTAATGGTGACCCAAATGTTCACTTACCACCAACTCCTCGTTTAAAGGAGGAAATTGAAGATGTTATTGATCATCAAATTGTTTCAACTAAATGAGAGGTTTATTAAAAGTATCTTGTCAAATGGAGACGGAAACCACTTTTAGATTGCACATGGATTATAGATGGGGAATTCCAACACTTGATCAAGACTTTTATGAGAGATTTCATGTCTTTAACTCGTCAGGGTCGAGTTTTCCTAAGCCGAGAGGAATTGATGGAGAAGAGTGGCGGCCACCTTTACAAGTTTATCAAATGAGTAAAGGAGTGGGCTTTGAGGCCCAAACTTTAACTTGACATTCTCTAAATGATAATGGGCTTAGTTAGTATCTTATATAAGTCAATACATGTTCAACTTAGAAAGTAGTTTCCAGAAATCAAGTTATGGGCCTAGTCAATGGTTATAAGTTACCATTTTCAATCATTATTATTGTCATTTTCCAATAGTCTTTAATGTGAGTCAGTCCAAGTGTGTTATTTTCAAGTTGCATTATTACTGTGTATCTAGTTCCGAGGAGTTTTAAGTCCTTAGAAAGTCTTCTATAGTCGTTGATCAGTCTTTTAAGAGGGATCAATGAAGGAATGAATGAATTTCTAGCAGCCACTATTTTCTTGGTATGATGCAAAGAGTACTTGGGTATGAAGCCTAAAGGATTCTAGGAGTGATTCCTAGGATACTTTCAATTACATACTACTCTCCTTGCATTTTATTTTTTGTATTGCATCAGTTTATTACCATCATGCTTGCTTCTACAAAAAGGACATGAAATTATCAAGTTAGTTTTGTAACATGATTTCTCATTGTATGTAACTTCTTTATTTTTCTTTGGTAATTTAAAACTAAATGTTAAAGGTGAAAAATAAGAAGTTGGAGATATAGATATTCACATGATTGTAGGCTAGAGGAGGATTTGAGGTACTTTGTGAAAGTCTTAGAATCTAAGCCGAAATAAATAAGAAAACTTAGTAACTTTTAAACATGTCAAGAAATTTGTAGATTAAACTTTAAAATAAACATTAAATTGAAGCCTACATAATATAGTATTGGAAAATAATTTTAAATGTCAATTTTCACTAGACTTATCTAAAAAATAACATTATGCCACCCTCTTGTGCACTATATATGACTACATTTTTTCAAGCATAACAACAAAAGTAATAAAAAAATTATTTTTTATAGGGTTAATATCATTCACTCCCTTAAATTTTCGGCTAAATACATTTAACCCCTATATATTTAAAATTTTATCAAATATCTTTCCTATCATTTTCATTCACCTTCCCTCTTACTCAAAATGAGGGAAATATATGATGAAATTTCAAACTTATGGGGGTTAGATGTATTTAGCCAAAACCTTAAGAGAAGTTAATGAAATGAACTCTTTTTTATATTTCCAAACTTCTCTTAATATATCTAATTTTTCTATATCTATTTTTCTAATTTGTTCTTGATTTTGTTGAGTTGTTTACTACTGCTAATCTATCCACTCATTCACTATTTCATCATCCCACTCAACCACCATCACTTCCGATACCAAACCCCATCCACTTAGATTTGTTAGCCTAAAGATTTTTCAAAAATAATTAGTAAATAAAAAAAAATCATTTTTTGTTCTCCCATTCAACAAAACGAGTTTGTGAAAGAAAAAAAAATAACAACATAAAACTTACTAGCTTATATCTACTAGAAAAACAAATCGTTGTGACTTCTCTGATCCATCCTATTTTAATCTTCGGGAAAGACCAAAACACATCCAACATCTCTGAAAAAATACCTAAGTTTTTGGGAATGCAAAGTCCTACCTCCAGATACGCCAAACTTCTCTAAGCCATCAACAATGGTAAAACCGAATCATCAATGGGTCCTTTGTGGTGAGTCAGAGGATGCTTTTACAGTCCTTTTCTGTGGGTGAGATAAACTCCACAAAATCTGAACAAAAAAAAATATTGACTATTTTAGGTAATTTGCTAGTTGTTGAACTCCACAAAATCTGAGGAAGACAGCGGTGCTTTGGTGGAGATCTGAGGCAATCGAAAATATTGACATGAGGAACTTTGCTGAAGGTTGAACTCCTCGAAGCAAGGAAGACAAAAGTGCTTTGGCGAAGAGAATTATTATTATTACTACCCCTGCACGGACAGCTAATTTATAATGGCAGATATGTTCTTCTAAGCGCATGCATGCACTCTATACAGAAAGAAATAATGATCCAGGTGGCGCCAAGCCAAATGGGGTTGAGATGCTTTCCTTGACAGTCAAATTGCATTTTGGCCATGCAAGGATATCCATCCTCAATGCAATTTTCAAGTAATTAATTTCATCCAAGCCTACATTTTGAATATACATAATTCTATTTTTAATTAAAGTGCATAGAATATATTAAATACTCTGAAATTTAGAAATCTGGAATTGTTATTTTTCATTTATTTTCAAGAGTGTGCACCGAAGCACACTTTTTCCATAACATACAATATACGGAGCATAGCAATGCACAGCCTTTGTTCCCTCACAAGAAAGAACGTGATCCTACTTGAGTTGGAGCACTAGAAAGTGAAATCACATCATTTCCCATCTCTTCGCCTACCATAACTCTTCCTCCATTTCTCTTACTTGCACCAGCTTCTATAGACCTACCATTCTCCTCAAACTGCATCTCCATTACTACTTTCATTTTGCCTCCTATGAGCTTATCTTTGGTTGCCCATCTTTGTATCTTACCAGAAGTTGTTTTCGGAACGCATCCAGCCTTAACAAGAACCACCAAACCAATTCCTATTTTCTCTTCCCTCAGTACAGAGTCTCTAATCCCTTCACATATAATCTTCAAAATTCTTGTCTCTTCTTCCCTTCTTTGCATCTCTGCAACGAGAACGACTGTCCTTGAAATCTTGAATGCAGCTAAGCAACCTCCCCGAAGAAACTTTTGGCAACTGTTATAAGCAGCAGTCTCTATGTAATGGGGATGTATCTGCTCACCACTTTGGAGTTCAATGATGTCCGAAGATCGACCGGTTATGAAGAGGTATCTCTCTTCTCCTTTAACAATTCCTCTATCGCCTGTTCGGACAAAGCAGCTACTCACCTTGTTGCTTAGCCTTCCTAGAAATACATAGCGAGTTAAAGAAGGGTGGTCGAGGTAACCAGAGGCATTGCTTGAAGATGAAACCCATATCTCTCCCTCAATCCCATCCTCAACGGGCTCCTGTGTTTCTTCATTCACAACTAGAATGTCCATTTCTTCCTCATCTATGCATTCAGAAGCCAGCCTTGCACTAGGTAAGAGCTTGTTGTAAGATGGAATGTTTGGAAAACTAGAAGACCCACCATTGTTTCTCCATGCTGTCGAAACAAAGGTGCAATTTTCTGCTAAGCCATAAGATGGTGAGATGCATGCTGGATTTAACCCGAAAGGCAGAAATGCATTGACAAATTCCTCAACCGAGTCCCTGTAAATGGGCTCATTGATGATAATCAGGTTTTTCAAGCTCCATAAATTTATGGGTAGGGTTCCTTTGTCAATCCCTCCACGTTTGACCACAAGCGGCAATGCAAAGGAGGGAACTGGGGTGCATGTTGCCTTGTACTCCGAAATCAACTCAAGCCATAGTCTTGGCCTGTTTACGAAGGCGATGGGCGATGTTAGCACGCAAGTTGCGCCGGATACAATAGTCAGCAGCAAGAACATAAGGCCACAGTCATGGTACTGAGGCAACCACGAAACAATAACGCTATTTGGATGAAGATGGTAGGCCTTCCTCGCTGTTCTAACATTGTGAGCAGCTGCTCCTGCAGTCACCAGTACCGGCTTCGGAATCCCTGTTGCCCCTGAGGTGAACTGAACCAAATACATCTCGTCCGCCTTGCAACCGTGGTATGGCAAAGAACCTGATGAACTATTTCCTTCCTTTCCATCTTTGACATCATCAGTAGAAATCCACCTGACTCCTTGTAACAGTTCGCAGAGCCTTTTGTCACTGACAGGAGAGGATACATATCGCTTCACTGCTGCGATGAAACCGTGTTGAGCTATGGCAGCTTTAGGCTTTGTCTGAGACAAAACCCTAACAAGGTGGTAATGGTCTTCTTTGGTGAAAGAAGGGTGAGGTGGGAAGATGGGCACACTCAAAAGACCAGCTCTTTGGCACCCAAAAATGATCTCAACGAGCTCAAGCCCAGGCGAGCACAGAATAACAACAGTGTCCCCTCTCTTCAACCGATGGAGTATTTTGGCAGAAATGGATTGAGCTGAGGAATTGAATTGAGCATAGGTTAACGTGGCGCCATCTTCAGCCCAAATGAAGGCTGCCTTGGACCGGAAGGCCGGCAAGTTAGCCCACACTGGAAGGTAGAGATCAACTACAGCTTGATCAGGGAAATAGGGGTCATAATTCTCATAGTTCATGTTGTTGTTTATTGTGTACAATTGCAAAGTGATGATCTGGTTTAGAATCTTATATAGTAAGAATCTGAATAAATTAGAATCGAGGATAATGATGTTTAAAGCTGTCCTAAATGAAGAATACTGGGGAACATGGAATGAAGAGATATTCGAGTAGAATATCCCACTTCAGTTGATCATCATTAGCCATGGGGTTATCACAATTAGTGAAAAAACCCGTCGCCTTCTTGGTTTCATTTTTCTTGTTTCGTAATCTTCCATGCGAATCTGAGGACCTTATCCAGCGTATATCCAGTTCACAGCCGCTCCAATTATGCCATGTAGGGAACAAACTTAGCAATGATCATTAAAATAATGAATCATTTGAAATGACTTGTTTCTACCTTAGACACTAGCCAAAAGCCTCATATGTTTAGTCTAAATTGACCATTATATTCCTTAAAGCATGTTTGGAGTAAGTTTTTGTTATTATTTTCTTTTTTATTATGATGTATTTTTTTTTTTCCATCCTAAAAGGGCGTAGCCGGCCTGGTTAGCCAATGGTCCAATAACCAATCCGAGCCGGGCCGGGCCACTGAGTAGTTGGGTCTGTTTGCATCTCATCTAAATCTAATAAACCCTGTGAGAATAGCTCAAGGACAAAAATATCCCATTGATTTACAAACTGGTGATACAAGTAAATCCACCACTACTTACAAAATGCATGTCAGATGTTACCCAAGCAAAACCATGGTTCATAGCCAACCAGTAGGAAGTCACCACAACCTATAAGTAGGCTGTTAGGAGACTCTTGAGGAATACTCCACTTGACACATGTCTCGCATCATCTTTGTTCCTTTTTCTTGGCTAAAAGCTTACTGACTTCAACCATTGGATGGATGTTTCAAAGCTACTGTTGACATCTTTATTGTTAATATTGCTTTAGAATTTTGATTGGTCCATTGAGGAGAAGTTTCTTGTGCCCATCCGTTGAAATCTGAGTTCAAACGCTTGTTTCCTTGCAATTCTTTTTACTCTCCATGGTGCTCACTTCCACTTCTGGTAATATGAATGAAAAAAGGGGCTTTCTTTGATCTAGAGGAAGGGATGTGAATTATGCAAGATTAAGTGAGCCTATTAATGCTCAAATGCAGTCCTATTTTTTTGGTTAGTTGTTAAGTTTTTGGATTGAGTCAAAGAAGTTGTAACATGTGTCATACAAAATTGGTAGACTTCACTGCTACAACAAACAAATTTAAGGATGCTTCATTCGTGGGCGCTTTTAAAAAGCATCAAAGATTCAATGAAAAACAGGTTAATCTTGGCACTCATTGGATATGGGTTAACATTGATGCTTAATAAAGGATTCAAGGCGCTTCTCTTCTTTGGTGCTTTCTAAAAATGTCATAGAATAACTTTTAGGTATTTTGAGTAACCTTGGTACTTCTTAGAAGCATCATGTTCTCCCTTTCTATATATAGCCCTCATTTTCCCTTCTTTGTGGCAGCTTTTTGAAATGTGTTGTTTAATCTCAAATGTATTTGAATGACATTAGAAGACTCACCCTTAGGGTTACCTATCTAATATTGTTGTACAAATTTTGGGATCAATTTCACAACTAATATCCCATCCATGGCTTTGAAGAAATAATATATTCTTATTGACTCTTATATACAATGATGGTAAATGAATCCTCTCCAAAACACCAAATTCTTCTTAAGCATATATGTTACAAGAGGTGGTCATAGGTCTATATATACAATTTCACAAGCAACATTATGTGATTGAATCTGGATAATTTATTGCCCCGATTTGATTCCAACTTCAATGACATAACACAAAACTAGCTCACGGGTTTCCATTGTTAAATGTGCTAGCATCAAAGTGAGAAGACAACAACACTTTATTAGATTGAGAAGACAAACCTATTTACATGTCCCAATAAGATACCCATCTAATGACAACTTGTTTATGAGATTCACTATCATAGTTTTCCATAGTAAATAGGGAGGTAGGGAATGACATAATATTAAGGGAAAACTTATAATTGATAATACTCTTGAACACTGTTGTTGTCATGTTGTGTGCATTATTTAAACAACCTTCATTTGTAAAGGACATAAAGCTTCTATTTTAGGTATTTTATGTGAAGAAATCAATTATTGATATTTTTATTTTAATTTATGTTTTATTGGTTTTAGCAAACATGGAAGAAATACTCATGCAAATATATCACTATATTTTCATCATTATTAACAAATACAGTTGTAGTTGTGCATACAAGAAGGCAGAGATGGGAAATAAATTGTTCTATGTTGTTTTTGTTGGGAAGAGGCCCGGTGTGTACACATCTTGGCTTGAATGTCAAGCTCAAGTTATTGGTTTTAAGGGAAACATTTAAAACTTGTAAAAAAACCCATTAGAAGGCTATATCAATGTGGGTCATGTATGACCCTCGATGGAGAAGACCTGAAACACTAAGTCAATCAGCCTCAAATGAAGAGGTTAGACAACTTATTGGGCAACCTGATGATGACAATGTAATAAGGAGAACTAGAGACTAGACAACAAATTTCCTTGCTCATTTTCTACTTGGATCTGTTGTAACATTTGCAATCATGTTTATCATTCAAAAGTTGTTTTAGGTATGTTCAAGTGTGGTAGGGGTGTGCTATGCTTTGCATATGTTGTTATTTTCTAGAAAAATTAGTAGCTTAATATTGTCATTTAGAAGTTGTATTACGTCTATTCAAAGCAATGGCACTAGTGTGCTATGGATTTTCATCATTTTGATTTCATAAAAAAAAAATGTGAAAGACTTAAATATGGTGGTTAATCCTCCTTCATATGGGATGGAATTGTGTCAAGAAAGAACATTGCTAAAACTACAAAAAAATTAAATATGCAGTTACAAAATTTTGATGATGAAATTTAAAAATATGAGTTGAAACAATTCTTGGGTGAGAGAATTTAAGTGGGGAAATTGTGCAATTCTTAGGTGACAAGAAAAAAGTAGGAGAGTTTTTCAAAATCACTTGAAATCCTAAATAAATGACAACCCCTTTATATAGTTAGTACATTTGCTTTATACAGTTAGTATAACCCCCTAATGCAATGACTTAAATTCTACATACTTCTTGTAAATGTTTATACATAAGTCGATTAACTATGTTTGCATTGATTTGGTTTAGAAAAAGGGAAAAAATTGTTGTACAATTTGGTTCCATAATCATTATTAGTGCAGTAGGTATTTGAATGACCATGTACAAATTAGATAAAATGTATGGGGATGGGTGCGTGATTAACCAATATGTGTGAGTAATGCCCCCCATCCTTGGCCAAGGGAAATAAACAAAGAAGTTTTTTATAATCACTTGAAATCCTTCATAAATGGCAGTCTTATATTCCTCTTATACTTTTAGTATATTTGTCTTATATACTTAGTATAAATACCTTGTATAGCAACACAAATTCCATATACTTCTTATTTAATGTGAGCACATAGGTGGGTTAACCATGTTTCCATTGGTTTGGTTCACAATATGATGGAAGGAGAAAAAAACAAATTTTTCATCAAACATCATTAGTGGGGTAGGTATTCGAATAGTCATGAATGAGTTAGATAAAGAGCATAGGATGAATGTGTGATTAGCCAATGTGTGTTAATAATGTTTACCATTCTTGGCTAAAGGAAATAAACAAGCAAGTTTTTCAAAATTAGTTGAAATCATTAACAAATGACAGTCTTATACAACTCTTGTATAATAAGTATATTTATCTTGTACACTTAGTATAAATACTTTGCACAGTAGTGCAAATTCCACACACCTCCTACTCAATGTGTGCCCATAGGTGGGTTAGCCATTTTTCCATTGGTTTGGTTTACAAAACAATGGAAAACATAAAAACAAAATTTTCCCTCAAACATCATTAGTGGGGTAAATATTCAAATTGTCATGTGCAGTTAAATAAACTGCTTGAGATGAGTGTGTGATGAAGGAATGTGTGCTATGAGAGTGTGCAGTTCTTGAATGATAAGAAAGAAAATGGGTTGTTCAAAATCGATTGAAATCTTTCACAAAAAGTAATATTGCATACCCCTTATACAGTTAGTACATTCATCATGCGCAGTTACTATAACACCCTTGTATAGTGCTGCAAAATTTCATACCCATGCATAAATTATGTGTCCTCATAGGATGTGTGAACCATGTTTCCAATGGTTTGGTTCAAAAAAGGATGAAAACCCTAAAAACTAAATTTCTCCCCTAACATTATTAACGGGATAAGTATTCCAATTGCAATGTGTAAGTTAAATAAAGTATATGAGATGAGTGTATGATGGATGAATGTGTGGCATGATAGTGTGCAACCCTTGGATGACAAAAAAAATGTTAAAAAATGATTGAAATCCTCCAGAAAAGGCAGTCTTGTACACCATTTATATAATTAGTATATTATGTTTGTACAATTCATGTAACACCTTTGTATAGTGGTGCAAATTTCATCTATATGTATAAATTATGTGTCAATATAGGATGTGCGAACTATGTTTCAATGGTTAGTTCAAACAGTGATGGAAGACTTGAAAACAAAAATTTTCCCCAAACATCATTAATGAGGTAAGTATTTCAATTACCATGTGTGAGTTAAATAAAATACATGAGATGAGTGTGTGATGAAGGAATATATGAAATGAGACTTTGAAATCCTTGGATGACAAGGAAAAGAAAAAGAATTATTCAAAATTGATTGAAATTGTCTATAAAGAGAAGCCTTGTACACTGTTTGTACAGTTAATACATTTTATTTGTATAGTAGTGCAAATTTCATCCAATAACATAAATTTCCACATAGAAAATGCGAACCATATTTTTAATGGTTTAGTTCAAAAAAGGGTGGAAGACGTAAAAACAAAAATTTTCCCCAAACATCATTAATGGGATAAGTATTTCAATTGTCATATGCGAGTTAAATGAAGTACATAAGATAGATGTATGATAGAGGAATGTGTTGCATGAAAGTGTGCAGTCCTTGGATGACAAGAAAAAGAAAAAAAGTTATTCAAAATCAATTGAAATCTTCCACAAAGGGCAACTTTATACACAACTTGTACCATTAGTACATCTGTCTTGTACAGTTAGTGTAACATCTTTGTATAATGGTGATAATTTTATTCACATGCATAAATTATATGTCCATATAGGATGTGTGAACCATGTTTCCAATTGTTTGATTCAAAAAAGGGTGGAAAATGCAAAAACAATTTTTTTTTTTTTTTTTCCAAAAATCATTAGCAAGATAAGATTCCAATTGTTATGTGCAAGTTAAATAAAGTGCATGAGATGAGTATATTATGAAAGAATGTGTGACATGTGAGTGTGTAATTATTGAATTACAAAAAAGGAAAAAGTTGTTCAAAATTTATTGAAATTCTCTACAAATGGCAGTCTTATATACCTCTTGTATGTACATTTATCTCGTATTGTTAGTGTAACATTCTTGTACAGTGATACAAATTTCATCCATATGCATAAATTATATGTTCACATAGGATGTGTGAACCATGTTTTCAATTGTTAGTTCAAAAAATAGTAAAAGATGTAAAAACAAAACTTTTCCCTAAATATCATTAATGAGATAAGTATTCTAATAATCGTGTGTGAGTTAAATAGAGTGCATCCGATGAGTGTACGATGGAGGAATGTGTAGCATAAGCGTGTAGTCCTTGGATGACAAGAAAAAAAAAAAAAGTTGTTCAAAATTGATTGAAATCTTCTCAAGGGTAATCTTGTACATGCCTTGTATAATTATTACGTTTGCCTTATACAATTAGTATAACACCTTTATATAATGATGCAAATTTTATCCACATGCATATATTATGTCTCTAGATAGGATGTGTGAATCATCTTTTCAATGACTTGATATTTAAAAAAATTAAAACAAATAAAAAGTTCTTTTATTTTATAATCTATGAAAAATGCAATAAAAAATAAGATAGAGAAAATTATTTTAAAACTATTATTTTATTAACCTTCTAGGTCTTTGTGCTTTATTTCTAAAGTTCAATATTCTATAATTTATCATTAAATTTTTAAATATTGTCATTTAATGTTCAAACCTTTTGAATGATTAATTTATCCTCGCACATAAACTTTTATGTTAGTAAAATGATTTTTTTTTTAAAAGTGAAGTTATACAATTAAATAATTTTAAAAGATAAATAGTTCAATTCTAAGTATGTGTAAACTAATTGTAAAATGACCTATAGATTGAGATGGAGAAGTTTATAAAAACATAAAAAAATATAAATAAAAGATATATTAAAAAGTAGAATTTAGCCCAAATTTATTTATTTTGCAATGAAGAAGAAAAGATGAATAACACAAAAACACATATACATTCAATCTAAAATAAATCTCGAAAGAAATAATTAGGTTGGTGAAAAGAAATTATATATATATATATATATATATATATATATATATATATATATATATAATATTATTTATTTCAAGATCAAGTACATTTCTCAGGATGTTTTTTTTTATTTACTCATTTCCATTGGTACCTCTAAGTCATAAAACCACGTAAACACACAGTTACAATATTATATATATATATATATATTTATCCCTAATATTACATTTTCTTTTCATCAATTACACAACTTATGAGGATGTTGAGCCTATCAGGCCCAACTAACTTAAAAACATAATTCTTTGAAAGATGGTAAAGAAAAGAATTCATAAAAGTAAAAAGGAAAGAAATATTAAATTTATAAAGTTTTTTCCTTACCTTTTCATAAAGAGTCAAGTGTTTAATGATAAAAAATTTTAAACAATATTTATTATATTTAATTTGTTTTTTTGGTAATACTATCAGAAATCCAAGAGCGAGCTCCAAATGCTACTAAATGATGAATGATTAAAACCGATATCAGATAAATAACGTCATCCAAAAAATCATCTGTCAACTACCTAATTCAAGATGGTTCAAGATTATGGTCTATCGGAAGCTCTGTTCCTTTGCATTGATTTTTGACTTGAGACAAATTGAAGCATATTCATGCTTCAGATAAAAAATAAATAAATAAAAACAAAAGAAACAACAAACAAAAGAAAAGCCACAGCAGTAATTTTCTCTATAACCCCCCTTGTTTGATTAGTTGTAAGCAAGCAACAATTGTAATAAAAATCAACAAAATAATATTTTTCAAAAGTGGTCTCCTCATCCAAAGCATAAATGAAATCAAAATAATAATAATAAAAAGGTTTCTAAAAGTTGTCCCTTCATCAAAGTAAGGAATGAAATCAAAGTGTACAATCTAAGTCAGAATTTTCCCTGCATGTCCAAGTTTGCTGTGTGGCAATACATTTCTCCATTTCTAGGGTTCTATGCCTATAATGTAACACTCAATATCCCAAGTTCAAGTCCCAGATTTAACCCATGCCCAGTTCTTGACTCTTTGTCAAACATGGAAAACAATCAACCAGGTCTAACAAAAGAAACCCTCAAAAAACAAAACCTTGAATCTATCCATATCTCACCTACTCCTGTATGAGAGCACACAACTTAACAAGCATTTCCGAAGCCAGTACTATGTATTTGCTATTTTATATACACAGAAATCATATCACAAAGAATGGATCACCAGATGACGGGAAAAGACTCAAAAATAATAAGCAGCATGTAATGGCTTATAATTCATGTGATTGATTCTTTTGATTGCTGTGTCTGTTTATCTCATCAAGTTTCTAATAACACAAAGAAATGCCACTAAATTGGGAAATGGAATCATCAATGTTTCTGGGAAAACAGCTCACAGGTGATGATATCATCCATGGATGAGGTCTTCCCAGCACCCAAAACAGGAATGAGGTTGAAGATGGGTTCCTTACCAATTTTAATCCTCTGACTCATTTCAGCAAATTCATTGAATGCATTGGTGAACATGAGTGACAATGTTTCAAGAGGCATGCAAAGGCTGGTTGGGAAGTAGAACTTCAAATTCTACAAAATAAAAGAGTAAGAATGAGAGGAATAATAATAACTTAGACCTAAAACAAAATCAAAAGAACATAAAAACATAAAAATGAATAAATAAATAAATGAAAAGAACAAGGCAGATCACAAGAACAATGGCACAAAGAATGGAAAAATGCAGGACTTAAGATTATTATTATGGGACCAAAGAATGCCTGGGCTTTCTGCCATAGCCATAACAAATTATAGTTCCCAGGATTATTGCAGAACATAATCCTACGAACAGTATTAGGTTGGAATTTTGTCCAGTAGAGGAATTCAATCTCTACAAATACTTGTTTGTTAGATCAGATGAAGAATCAAAATCTTGTGTTGATTTCTTTCTTTCTTTCTATTGTTGATACATGTTCATTTGGTCCCAATTCCTTTTTTCTTTTTTTCCTTTAGGCAATCTTTGATTCCCATAAAATTTGAGGGAAAATGCGAGGCAAGAAAATTGAGAGGAAATGTGGAAGGAAAATAAAAAATTAGATTTAAAGACAATAATTTAATTTTTATACTACTTTAAACTCATTTTAATTATTTTTCCACTTCTAGATAAAGATAAATAATTTAAAAGTATATAAGTTTCTAACTAATTTTAATTCTATTTTATTTTCCTGCATATTTTCTATAATAAAACCAAAAATGAGAAAATAATTTTCTTTAGTATTTTTTTTCTTTCCTTAGCATTTTCCAGGAACCAAACATAACCCTAATGTGTTTTGACTCATTTTATATTGAAACCATATACATGAAGGAGGAAAAGGAATTGCAAAAGAGATATTCTCAGATAGAAGAGAAGGCAGTCAATAGATGCCCGAAGAAATTTGTAGTCAAGAAGAAACGGTCATCTTGTTCTTTTTATAGATGCTGAGTGAGCTGTCTAAGAATGAGATGAGAGGTATCATTCGCAACTCCAACACAGTGCAGGGCAGAGATCAGTAGCAAGCCACTGAGGAATTGGAATCTTGAGGAATTCTCACCGAAACAAAGAGATTCATGAAAATGGACTTGATATTCTTATCTTCATTCAACCTTGGCCTTTATATGGTTATTCAGGATGGTAAGGGTGCATAGCAAACAACCAAAATAAAGGTAGCACTGACTTCCCAAAGTGCCCATGACAACAAAGAGGACATTAAAGGGCTTGATGGAGATTAAGGCAGAGGGGTTGAGTGTGGGGTTTAACCCAAGACTGCCTCAGCAGGGTAGGTTTAACTCTGAAGGTGTACAATTGAGGAGTTTGATGCAGAGGAAAGACACAAGTTCACTGGCATGTGGTGAGAAAAGAATGGTTTTCTTCTACCATGAAACATCACATTCTTTGTCAATATGCTTATAGTCCGATTATCATATTAAATCTTTGTACAATCTTTCTGTTCATGCCTTAACTCACTAAGAATCCTATGAAGCCAAATTGCTTGCCATACTGCAGTGGTCACTGCTATGTATTTAGTTTCTGCAATTGATGATTCAACTACATTTTTCTGCTTCGAGTATCATGGAAAAACCATTTTTTGAGATTTAAAAAAAATAAAATGAAGTCGTACACTTTCTAGTCTCTACACCACCTCTACAGTCAATACTTGTGCAACTCACTAAACTAAAGTTGTCTCAATAGGGATCATGATCATAAGTGTCATTCTACTTGCTCTCCAACGCTCTGCAAGAGTTTACCCCAAGCACAGGGAACAATGAAAGAAACTTGAAAAAAAGATGTAAGAGACCAAGAGAAGGGCAAATTAAGATTTTCTGTAGAGATGTTTAATATTGTGCTGCGAATTTTGAGGATTATGATGAATAACCTAATAATTGTTAACGAAAAAAATGTTAGGGTTTGGGATATTTCATATCCTACTCAGTCACTTGTGTCCCTTACTATACACTTCAGTCATATGGTTACTTGAGTTCAAGTGGAAAGTGAATCAATAAAGTCCAAACAGCTACTACATTTCAAACCAGTATCCTTTCCCTTTGCTACCCAGATTTAGCATGAAGATCAAGTTTTCATGCATGATTGAAGAAGAATTTTTCATTGATTATTTTAGCATACATGCTGCCCTCTGCATTTTGAGAGGTTTTTTAAGTTTGTAGGGGACTTTCATGAGAAAGAAAAGAAGGCATGAAGAGTTGCTCTGTTGTGCTTATTCTAGACCGTTTGGAAGGAGAGACATAGCAAATTGTTTGAAATGTAGAGCATCCAGATCAGGCTATCAAAAAATTCTCATTCTTCTATTCCTTGGTGTGTTGGGCTAAGTTGTTTATAGATGGAGATTCAATGTCTATGTTAGATTTATTTGATTGGTTGGGTATTGCCTGATAGAAGGGGGTATTTTTTTTCTTCTCCCTATTTTCCTATCCTGTGTGACCTTTGTACACCTCATGTTTACCTTGGTGTGTCATTTTTTCTTAGGCACAATTAATATATTTTTTTGGCTTACCTATCAAAATAAATAAATAAATAAAAATGGTAAGGGTTCAACAGAGTAAACCCCTGGTTACACCAGACATTTCTATAAACTTGGTGGGGGCATAGGTTGCCATAGTCAAGTGAATATCTGTACCAACTTCTTGAAGGCCAGAAGGGTAATAAAGCAACAAAAGTGAAGAACCAAAGTTATTGATAGGAAAGCAAGGTCAATGGTCACCATGTCAGTGAAAAGAATAATTAGGACCAAACAGTGGTCAATGAGTAAATATAGGGCTGAAAGATGAAGTCACTCTCTTGATCAATGTATAAGAAGAGCTTCTTAGCTCATGCTCCAACATTATGAAATTACAAAACTACTGCACAAGTTTGTGAGCAAGGACTTTGGGTGGCTCCAACAAGGACCGCATTTTTACAAAAGATATTTGCATAGTATAAGCAAATGATGACATATTGCCCCTAAGACAGCATCCCAAATTCAAACACCCGTTATGGAGTACATAGTCAAAATTGTTTAACTGATGCAAGACCCCACTTCTCAGGGTTAATAAAAGATATCTCATTCATTTGCACTATAGAGCAACTTGGAACTCATGTGTGAGGTTTGGATGGCTGACAACTCGATTAAAAGCAATTGGGCCCTATTTAGTCCTTTTTACCTGTTGCATTGGTTACAATGAAGAAACCAAAGTAGGGATTAATTCCAAGGTAGAACTGTGTGGTAATACTTTTTGATGGATAACTATGAAATGATATTTTAGAATCTTAAGGTTTTAAATGAAGAAGGCCAAAGAATATAAATGTAATTTTTTGGTTAACTAAGGATACAAATGAGTGCTTTGCAAATTGATAGCCAACAATTAACTAAAATTGATCATTTTCATTGTCAAGGATTAGCCATACTAAGGGAGATTGAGGACATTGCCCATTAAATTATAGGAGCATGTGCAGTAATATTGCAATCAAAGAAATGAAACCAGAGGACTTTTGAAGATATGAAGTGCTCTGATCAGGCTTAGAAGAACCTTTCCTTCTTTGAGTGGTCTACAGATTCTTTGCAAGTAATAACACTTCTTTTCTAGAATTTATTGATTGATTGGGAAGGAGTTAGGCTGATGTAAGTTTTCAGTCATTGTCCTGTTTAGCTTATTCTATCTAGTACACTTTGCATATTTCCTATGTAGTAGGGTTGCACCCCCTTTTATTAGGTACCTATTAACTTATACCTGTTTTTTACTGATCAAAAAAGCAAATACCTATCAAGTTGAAGTGCAAATTTAGAAGGATAGCTCTGTCACTAAACTTCATGGTATAGAACCTCAGCCAGTTAACAAACTTGTTCAAAAATGAGAATAGCTGAAATAGGGCTGTTAAGATGGATGAATGGAAAAATGAGGAAGGAGAGTGATGACATAAGTATGAAGGTAGATGAGGTGCCAACCAGTGACAAGATGGGGAGAAATGCTGGAAGATGTTTTAGCCATGTATTATGAATGCATTAGCATAGACAAGTGATTTGATTTAAGTTGAAGGCTCCCATAGGATGAGTTATACACAAAAAAAAAAAAAAAAAGGCAAATAAAAGCAGTGAGAAAGAACGTGGTTTCCAAGGATCTAACAGATGATACTGATCTAGATAGAGTCAATGAAAAATGGATTTTTGCCATCCCAAGCAGTCAGGTTTAAGACTTCTTTTAGTTCTTTGTAGACATAGGACAAAACGATTTTGAAAAATTTTCAAAGGGGAAATTCTGACACAATTCATTGCCCTACAACTTAAGACAATTTGTGTCCCAGGTCAGTTTTAGACAGTGAACTATATTTTGACAATAGATATGTCACTGAAACACAGTCTACAGATTCAACAAATATAAAGAGATAGGTTTGTGCAACCATAACAAAAATGCACGAGAGACTATTCTCACAATTTTTTTACTACATAACATCTTGTGCACATTCAAAATTTTATCATTTGATTAATTGCATGCACATGATAATTGATTACAGTACTGAAACATTGGCATGTCAAATATCATATCCTTGTATCATACATGGAAAAATACATTTTTTTGAGGTCAAGCAAACACACATCTGGGGATTGAATCACTAAACACATCTAAAAAATCTAATAGCAATTCAACAACACAAGGACAGAATAGTTGAAAGCAATCATGAAGGAAATATTAAATTTGATAAAAATCCAGGAAGAATCACATTCAGGAAATTATGGGTTCATTTAAGACACTAACCGTAATATCTTCCCAAGAGAAACCATTTCCTGCAAGGACTTTATCAAGAAGATAAATGCAAAATCTTGTTATTCTGTCAATTTGCTCATTGCCAAATCGATGATCCTGATTGTTCCGGTTACAACCTGGAGACTCAGAACAAACTTTCATAGCAAGTTCATTTGTAACAGACAGGACGATCACACATATCTTCCCAGGAATAACAGATTTCTGAATGCAAGTATCATGCCAGGAAGCCTCCTGAAAATCCCAATGATTTGGTGCAATTGTGAAAGACATGTCTTCTACAGTAGTTTCAGTTGTCTTCATATCATCTTCCACATATAAGACAGGCTTTACTTCTACAAGTGCTCTGCAATATCAGAAAATGAAAAATATTAAAGATGTGACCAACTCCCTATCCACCACAATATGAGGGTGGGCTGTACTGCTTAACGTGTCCCTAATATATTTCTTTTTATCCAAAAAAAAAAAAGGGCATAGCTCTATTTTGCATGTCCCTAAGTTGTCTGATTGTATGTGTTGAAATAATGCCAAAGTTAGGACTTTAATTTAGGAATAAAAAAGGAGAGATCATTTAGGATATTTCCTTATGATTTAGTTTCCTAATTTTAGGAGAGAATTAAGCTAGATTGATTCTTTCTTATTCAGTCATTTGTGTATATATATGTGTATATATATGTGTATGGTGTGTATCGATAAAAGATCAATAAAGGAGTTCAGAAATTCTTCATGGTATCAGAGCCAGTTTTCTGAAACCCTAATCCCTTCTGGCCACCTCTTATTCAGGCCATCACTCATTCCGGCCAAATCTCTCTGGCCATATCTCAATCCGATCATCTCTCTCTCTCTCTCTCTCTCATTCCGATCATCAGTCCCTGTTCTCAGAGCCAAGGGAGAAAACGCTTTCCGATCAGTCGAATCGTCGTCAGAAAACACTCACCGCCGGCAAAATTTTCCGGCGAACTTTCCGGCGACGGTTTTTTTCTACACCACAAGGAGCGCCTGGAGGAGATCTCCAATTTGTCCCAAAGCACCGGAACCAGAAACCCATCCACGCGCCGCCCACGCGCGTTTTTCCGTCCGGCGACTGCATCTCACGCGCCGGCGCGTGAGCCACTTTCCGGCGACGCGCTTCCTCCTCCAGGCTCGCCTGACGCCGACCAGCCACCCTTCCTACCTGTTTGTGCAATCCAAGCCCTGCACGTGCCTCTTTTGGGGTTCTTTTGCTTCCGCGGGCCCTCTGATAAGATTTTCCGGCGTCCTCTGGCTATTTTTTCTCAACTCCAGTCCCTGCACGTGCCTTGGGAAGTGTTCTTCTACCTTTCCGGTCCATGACAAAATACGGAATGGCATCATCACAAGTATCCAGCGTCACGTCACCAGAATCAGGGGGCAGATCTGAAATTCCAAACCTTGGTGGCAATGATTCCTCTCCTATTCTCATCACAGGACACAAATTAAATGGCCATAACTATTTACAGTGGTCACAATCTGTGTTGCTGTTCATTTGCGGTAAAGGAAAGGATGAGTACCTCACTGGAGAAGCAGTCATGCCAGAAACTACAGAACCGGGTTTCAGGAAGTGGAAGATTGAAAACAGCATGATCATGTCATGGCTTATCAATTCCATGAACAATGACATAGGCGAAAATTTCTTGCTGTTTGGGACTGCAAAGGACATATGGGATGCAGCCAAAGAAACTTACTCAAGTTCTGAAAATACTTCAGAACTGTTTCAGGTTGAATCAGCTCTACATGACTTCCGCCAAGGAGAGCAGTCAGTTACTCAGTATTACAACACACTCACAAGGTATTGGCAGCAACTTGACTTATTTGAGACTCACTCATGGAAATGTTCGGATGATGCAGCAACATACAGGCAAATTGTGGAACAAAAGAGACTGTTCAAGTTCTTCCTAGGACTAAACAGAGAATTGGATGATGTTAGAGGCCGAATCATGGGCATTAAACCCCTGCCAAGTCTCAGGGAAGCTTTTTCAGAGGTTAGGCGTGAAGAAAGTAGAAAGAAAGTGATGATGGGATCAAAAGAGCAACCTGCCCCAACATTGGATGCCTCTGCCCTTGCTGCTCGGTCATTTAATAATAGTGGTGGAGATCGTCAGAAACGGGATAGGCCTTGGTGTGATTATTGTAAGAAACCAGGCCATTATAAGGAGACTTGCTGGAAGCTTCATGGCAAACCGGTTGATTGGAAACCAAAGCCACGGGCTGACAGAGATGGCAGAGCACACGTGGCTGCCAACCCTGAGAGCACATCTGTTCCCGAGCCGAGTCCATTCAACAAAAAGCAAATGGAGATGCTACAGAAATTATTAAGCCAAGTTGGCAGTGGCAGTACTACCGGTGTAGCCTTCACTGCTAATCGAGGAGGAATGAGGCCGTGGATAGTAGACACAGGTGCTTCTGATCACATGACAGGAGATGCTGCCATTCTTCAAAATTACAAGCCAAGTAATGGTCATTCATCCGTCCATATTGCTGATGGTTCAAAGTCAAAAATTGTCGGGACAGGTTCTATAAAACTTACTAAAGACTTATATCTTGACTCTGTCCTCCATGTTCCAAACTTGGACTGTAATCTTTTGTCCATTAGCAAATTGGCTCATGATCTCCAATGTGTTACTAAATTCTATCCAAACTTGTGTGTTTTTCAGGACTTGAAATCGGGGAAGATGATTGGCAGTGTTGAACTGTGTTCCGGGCTCTACCTCCTTTCATGTGGCAAATTCTCAAACCAAGTCTCTCAAGCAAGTTGCGTACAGTCTCAGAGTATGTCAGAGTCTTTCAATTCTGTGTCAAATTCTAAGGTCAATAAAGATAGTGAGATTATAATGTTACACTATCGCCTTGGTCATCCTAGCTTTGTTTACCTTGCGAAATTGTTTCCCAAATTATTTATCAATAAAAATCCAGCATCTTATCACTGTGAAATTTGTCAGTTTGCAAAGCATACTCGAACAGTATATCCTCAAATCCCATACAAACCTTCAACTGTTTTCTCTCTAGTACATAGTGATGTGTGGGGTCCCTCCCGGATAAAAAATATTTCTGGCACTCGATGGTTTGTGACATTCGTTGATGATCATACTCGGGTAACATGGGTTTTCCTTATGAAAGAAAAGTCAGAGGTCGGGCACATTTTTCAAACCTTCAATCTTATGGTTCAAAATCAGTTCAATTCCAAAATACAAGTCCTCAAGTCAGATAATGCAAAGGAATACTTTACTAGTAGTCTCAGTACTTATCTTCAAAATCATGGCATTATCCACATAAGTTCTTGCGTTGACACCCCACAACAAAATGGGGTGGCTGAACGCAAGAATAGACATCTCTTGGAGGTTGCCCAGTGCCTTATGTTTTCCTCTAATGTTCCAAACTATTTCTGGGGGGAAGCTATTCTCACAGCTACCTATTTGATTAACCGTATGCCATCCAGAGTGCTTACCTTTCAATCTCCACGTCAACTTTTCTTAAAACAGTTTCCTCACACCCATGCCGCCTCTTCTGATTTACCACTCAAAGTATTTGGTTGCACAGCATTCGTTCATGTGTATCCTCAAAATCGTAGCAAATTTGCTCCTCGAGCAAATAAGTGCATTTTTCTAGGGTATTCTCCAACCAAAAAAGGGTACAAATGCTATTCTCCAACCAACAAAAGATTTTACACCACCATGGACGTCTCTTTCTTTGAACATGTCTTCTTCTATCCCAAATCTCATGTTCAGGGGGAGAGCATGAATGAACATCAAGTTTGGGAGTCTTTTCTTGAGGGTGTACCTTCTTTTCACTCAGAGTCACCAAATCCTTCCCAATTCGCGCCCACTGAGTTGTCCACACCCATGCCGCCATCAGTTCAGCCAGCCCAGCACACAAATGTTCCTTCTCCCGTGACCATCCAGTCTCCCATGCCTATTCAACCTATAGCCCCACAACTTGCTAATGAGAACTTACAAGTTTACATCAGGAGGAGGAAAAGACAGGAATTAGAGCACGGATCACAGTCAACATGTGGCCAATATATTGACTCCAATTCAAGTCTTCCTGAAGAGAACATAGGTGAGGATAGGGATGGAGAGGTGTTAATTCCCAGCATTGATGATTCTACTTTGCCAATTGCATTGAGGAAGGGTGTTAGAAGATGTACAGATCATCCAATTGGGAATTATGTTACGTATGAAGGGTTATCACCATCTTACAGAGCATTTGCTACTTCTCTTGATGATACTCAGGTTCCCAACACAATACAAGAGGCATTAAAAATTTCAGAATGGAAGAAGGCAGTACAAGACGAGATTGATGCCCTTGAGAAGAATGGGACGTGGACTATCACAGATTTACCGGTTGGGAAGAGGCCTGTGGGGTGCAAGTGGATTTTCACCATAAAATACAAAGCAGATGGATCAGTCGAAAGATTCAAGGCTCGTTTGGTAGCTAGAGGGTTTACACAATCCTATGGGATAGACTATCAGGAAACTTTTGCTCCTGTTGCAAAACTGAACACTATCAGGATCCTTCTCTCATTGGCTGTCAATCAAGATTGGTGCTTGCAACAACTGGACATAAAAAATGCGTTTCTAAATGGGGACCTGGAAGAGGAAGTTTACATGGAAATACCACCTGGTTTCGAAGAAAGTATGGCAAAGAATCAGGTTTGCAAACTCCAAAAATCCTTGTACGGCCTTAAACAATCTCCTCGAGCCTGGTTTGATAGATTCACAAAAGCAGTCCTGAAGCTGGGCTACAAACAAGGTCAGGCTGATCATACTCTATTTGTCAAGAAGTCTCATGCCGGGAAATTGGCCATATTGATAGTCTATGTCGATGATATTATTCTATCTGGGAATGATATGGGGGAGTTACAGAATTTGAAGAAATATTTGTCAGAAGAGTTTGAAGTTAAAGACCTTGGAAATTTGAAATATTTCCTTGGTATGGAAGTGGCTAGATCAAGGAAGGGAATCGTAGTCTCTCAAAGAAAATACATACTCGATCTTCTTAAGGAGACCGGTATGCTTGGATGCAAACCAATTGATACTCCTATGGATAGTCAGAAGAAACTTGGTATCGAGAAAGAAAGTACACCTGTAGACAGGGGGAGATATCAGCGGCTTGTCGGGCGCTTGATTTATCTCTCACACACTCGGCCAGATATTGGCTTTGCAGTGAGTGCTGTAAGTCAATTCATGCACAGCCCCACTGAGGAACACATGGAAGCAGTCTACAGGATTCTTAGATATTTAAAAATGACACCAGGAAAAGGCCTATTCTTCAGAAAGACAGAGAACCGTGACACTGAAGTATACTCAGATGCGGATTGGGCAGGAAACATCATTGACAGGCGGTCCACTTCCGGATATTGTTCTTTTTTCTGGGGAAATCTTGTTACCTGGAGGAGTAAGAAGCAATCAGTTGTAGCCAGAAGTAGTGCAGAAGCTGAGTACAGAGCTCTTGCACAGGGAATCTGTGAAGGGACAAACGAGTTCATCTCCAATTCTGATGATGTGTGATAATCAGGCAGTTATAAGCATAGCAAAGAACCCCGTGCATCATGACAGGACCAAGCATGTTGAGATTGACAGACACTTTATCACAGAGAAGGTGACTAGTGAGACGGTCAAATTGAACTATGTTCCTACCAAGCACCAAACTGCAGACATCCTCACCAAAGCTTTACCTAGGCCTAACTTCAAAGACTTAACTTGCAAGTTGGGATTATATGATATATATTCTCCAGCTTGAGGGGGAGTGTTGAAATAATGCCAAAGTTAGGACTTTAATTTAGGAATAAAAAAGGAGAGATCATTTAGGATATTTCCTTATGATTTAGTTTCCTAATTTTAGGAGAGAATTAAGCTAGATTGATTCTTTCTTATTCAGTCATTTGTGTATATATATGTGTATGGTGTGTATCGATAAAAGATCAATAAAGGAGTTCAGAAATTCTTCAGTATGCATTGCATGCTTACTTTGATGAAGATGGAAAGTGTGAAAAACACAAACCCCATGTGGGTCCATCTATAGACAAAAGGAATGATGGGATCATAGTTCTAAAAGACTGCACTTAAGGCACAATTGTCTCCTAGGACCTAGGGACAAGTTGAGCAAAGTGAGGCATAATATAGGGCACATGGGCAATTTTATAAAATATTTTAAATTTGAACATGTAAAGATTTTTCATATTCTCATATATCACCAAATTCAAAATTCTAATCCAAATAACAAAAAAGTCAAAGTTCCAACCATCTAAAGCAACCATTCAACAAAAAATAATGTAATAAATTTTGAGTAAAATGTCTGAAATATTAAGAATAAATGGGTAGGACAAAGAATCTACGTTTAACTATTTGGATGCTCAGAAACATAGACACCAGAGGAAAATAATAGCACTTTCTGTGTTGACATTGTTTTGCCCTCCACTGTTCAGTTTTAAAAAAGGGCCAGAGTGACATTGTATTACCCTGAGTCAAGGCATGTCCTTGATAGGTGAGGTGCCATAGCTGGGGAGTTGTTGCTGCACCTTCGGCCTACGCATGTTTAAGGATTGTCTTTAACTATGCATGAGATGTGATAAGAGATTACTTTCATGAGATTTCTAGACCACTCAAACTTTGAGGGAACAAAAGCTTATATTGGTATTTTACCAGATAAAGCATTATCATAATTTTAAAAGTCAATTATAATTTCCTCGTGGGAATTTTAGTTTGCTTAGTCTTGAAGTGTTTCATTATCATGTGACCACCATTGTCACTTATGGCTCATTACCAAACTAGAAATTTCAAGAATAAAAGTATTTAAAAAAGAAGATAAAGTTCACAAGGATGCTTCTTCAATAAGGCGCATATTAGCAAGCGAGGCACTATAAATAGGGAGTGGTTGCACCTTCAGCCTAGGCGCGCTCAAAGCACACCTTTTAAAACTATGTGCTGAATCAAATGCAGAAACATGTAAACTATTACCTTTTTGGAAGATCGGGCACAAGAACATACAGCAAAATGGGATACAAAACATTAGACAAGCATCCTTTATTTTCTTGAAATAACCTCATTTGCTTAAGAACTGTGTCTAGCTTGTCCTGAACTCCAATTCTTTCTGATGGTGGAATACGTGTTGAACAGTAAATGACAAAGATAATAGCTGCATTAGATACAGAACAATTAAAGCATTTTGCCACTGCATCACTGTTTATTAGTGCTTGCTCCAGCTCCACAGTGGGGCCTCCACTGCAGAGATTCATAGTGGGAGGGTCAAGCCCCAATTGCCCAGCCATGTGAAGTATCCCCTTGTGTAAGGTTGCCTGGAAAAGAAAAAGATAAAAAGATAAAAATAAAGAAATAAAAGGCTTTACTGGAACTAAAGGATATAATGACAAAACCATATTGTAAATATTATATGCAGGGTAACAGTAACGAACAGAAACAAGGAAATAACATCTGCATTTGAGCCTTACAAGGTTACTTCAAGAAGGTTGTTAAAGTAAATCACAAAAACACACTTATCTTCTGAATATCAGAACTCAGGGAGCTCAGGACTTTCATAATTCTAAACCCTGAAACACTTAATAATGAATGTCTAACCTTTGGCACCAAGAGAAGCATTCTCTATTGGACTTCCTCTTGCTAGTGAACCTGTAATATATGCAAGTGGTAATTCTAGGGAAGATTGTTAATAAAGAAGGCAGGCATCTAGACAAACTTTCTAGGCATTTGGTCATTGTAGGCATCCATCATAAAGTGTATTAATAGATGCAATTCAGTTAGAAGGTGCCAAAGGTTTGTTATGCTTACCTATGTTCCTTTTGTTTCCCAGATATGAAGCAATAGCCTCCTTTATTAACTTAGCCCCATTTTTATAGCAACAAAGCACCTCCCTTTTAATACTTAGCCCCATTAAATAATAGCATCAGGTGGATGATGCATTTTTAAACTACAGTGAATAACTAATAAAAGATAGGAACAGATGCGTCCTGTGAATAATCTATCTGAAGCAAATGTTAATGCTTTGGAATGCATACATGTTGAAATCCACATTCAAAAACAACAAATGAAAAGCAGGCCTTTGACATCCACATTCAAAGCCAACAATTTACAAAGTAATACATGACCCAAAAACTAAGGGATACATGGCAGAAACCAAGAATAAATAATAGAAACCAAGCAGCACATGGTGGTGACCAAGTGGCACATGGCATCAACTATGAAGAATGCAGCATTGACCAAGCTGAAAGCAGCACTGACCAAGTAGAACGTGGCAGCAACAATCAACACATGGTACAGACCAAACCACACATGGTAAGATAAAAATGATCTTACCATAAAGATTGTTAAGCTACCAACTTTTCTAAAAGATTAAACTATCAGGATTTGGGCCCACTATGCAAATCATGCTCTAACACCCTTCTCACATGCAGCTACATACCTGCACATGGAGAGATAGATAGACAGGTATACAAATCACATACTTGTGATCACAAATAAACAGACTGAGGGATAGACAGGTAGGCAGATAAAGAGATGGGAGTTAACTAGAGCTCTAATACTATGTTGAGCAACTAATTGGCCTAAAAGGTTAAGCTGTTAGGATTTGGGTCCATTATGCATATGATGCTCTAACAAAGATGAACATACAATTTAATAGCAAAACTATTAAAGTGAGGCCCACTTGTTAGCTTGGTGTACATTATTAGCCTATTACCTAAGAGTTTAAGCTTTTGAGTCAAATTGGTGACTTAACATAGTATAAAAGCTTTGGTTAACTAGAGGTCTTCAAATGAAGTCTCTTTATCAATTTATTTATTTGTTTATCTATTATTTGTGGTGTGTCTCCACATGCAAGTAACAGCTTGCACATGAGGGAGGGTGGCTACCTAGTGTATATTATTGTTTTGTTACCTAAAAACTCAGGCTTTTGGATCAAATTGATAGCTTAATGTGGTAATGGAGCTTTCTTTAACTAGGGGTCCTGAATTTGGGTCATTTTGTTTGTTTATTTCCCATCTATTCATCAGCGATCTATGATTAGCTTCTCCATGAGAGGGTAATGGACCCTATCTGATTGAGGGTGTTAGCTTGGTATAAATTGTTGTCCCATTACCTAAGAGCTTAGACATGTGGATCAAATTGATGGCTTAACGCCCTTGGGCATCATTTAAGAAATGAAATGAGGTCTACCATATGCTATATAACTAGCAATCCATATATCCTTATACACCATGATACTTAACACCTATCAAGATTCATGGCAAGATAGGGTCTTAAGATCCTAAAATTTACTATTAGTTTTCCCTGTTGAATTGAATGTAAGATAATTGGAGGATCTTAGTTTGGGAGTTCAAGGGCTAACTGAACTCATCTCATGAGCAAATCATCTTTTGTAAGCCAATCTTCTAAAAAGGTCAAAGTGTGAATTAGATTGTGACACATGTTTGATCTTACTTGGAAAACACCAATGACAGTATTAAGTCACTAATTGTCATCTTAATCTTAAAGAAATCTTGTAGGGAATATCCTTTCTCAACCTTCTATATAAATGTCTTCTCTCAAAGAGGATAGAACTTCCCAAATACTGTTCAGAGGGGCTCTAGGAGAACTTCAAAAGGATCCTCTAACAAAACCTTATAAAGAACATCCCTCATGTAGATCCTAAGTCAAAGATTTGAAAAACATTAACACTTCTCTTGTCAATGACCAAAGAGATGGTTTGCGAACATCCACAAATCAGGTAGTTAGAAACTTAAATATGATCATCAAAATTCTCATAATACTCTGGCAACTATGAACCTAGCCCTTAAAGGTAAGCATCCGAATCCATCCTGTTATCTCACAATTGAATGTTGCATGATCAATCCAATGATTTTTTTCTTTCTTTTTTTCTAAAAGGTAAATTTTTGTCCCCTTTGGGACTTGAACCTGGAACCTCCTTGAACCCTTTACCACTTGAGCCAAGCCTTGATAATGCCCCATAGCGTTGACTGCCTACATCAACTCCGCTAATAAGAGATATTATTTTCTCTCCTGTATGTTCAATTATTTATTTCTTATTTTATTTATTTATTTATTTATGTTGAACCTTAATATGCATGCCAATCATATTTCACTCTACCCAAAAAGTGGGTGATAAAGCTTCCCTTGACCCTTAATAACTGGTATTAGAGCCTAGGTTCAACCTAGGTCTGAGATATGAGACAGACAACAGAATGAAAGGGCCAGAGCAGGAATTTTAGCTGCAGGGGGGGATCCATCATTCTTTCATCAGCATGTAAGAGTGTTGAGGGTGGAATCTACCTTTCTGTCATCAGGGAGCATATATAGTTGCCTCCAAACAGGTATGTACACATTACTGGATCATAAGAGGGGGGAAATATATGTAGTAAATGCCACCATGATATAGGTGTATTAGAAAAAGCAGACATAAAAGACAAAGCATATAACTCCAAAAGATGGAAGATTGAATCGACAAAATTTGAGTTAAGATGGAAGCAGTACGAACTTCTTTAGCATTCCTACTTTGGTTCAATTTCTATTTTATTTTTCTTTTATTTAGAAAACTCCTGTGTAAGAGAACTTTTACAATTCATATCCAACAAGGGCTTGAGTTTAGAATCTCTACATTTAAAATATATCATGATTTGTTTCAGAATCCCATTATAGAATCATTATAGTGGTTTTACAGGGTTTGCAAAAATGTGAAAGAGAAAAGGAAACACTAGACACAAGCAAGGAACAGGATTTATTTCAAGATATCAGTTTTGTATTAATATTTATAACTTTCTGATATCATAAGCAGATTCACAGCTCCGCAATCCTGCTTGTTTTTTTTTATCTAAAAGAAGCTTCATACGGCAAGGCCCCTGCCATTCTTCCCTCTATGGAACCAGGACTTGTGGACCTCCCATTTTCTATTTTTATTGGCATTACTATAGTGGATTTTTTCAAAGAAATGGACATCATTTTTTAAGCTTCTCATTGCCCACAGGGGCCCCACTGCTGTTAGCAACTTTTTTAGTGCTCCTTGAGCTAATCCCTCATTGATTTCAGGCATTAGTCTTAGTAATTACATTTATTTGCTACTATGCTGGCTGATTATAGTCCAGTAAAGATTTTAAACATGTTTGCTTGGACTATGCTATCCATCTTTGGACTTGAGCATGATTTTGGCAAATGAACCACATGTTCTAGTCATAAGTCAAATTACGCTCTGCCCAACAAGTGTCAGTATCCAACAGCCTATAATAGAAGGAATAGATGATTTGCATATTTTTAGGGAAAATTAGTTTTTTGGGTCATATAATCTAAATAAATAGGCTAAAGACTACAAAATTTTCACATTCTATCCCACACAACCTTTCAATTATAATAAATTTGTTGTGAAGGATATTTGACCATTAGACCACTCAAAAATGCCTATATGACCTTTTTGTCTTTTTCTACCATTTCTCTCATTATTTTTACTATTTTTATGAAGCTATTAATATTTTTATTATTACTAAATATTATGATTAATTTATTTATTCACTTTGGTATTTATACTATTAATATTGCTTATATAATAATAATTATTAATACTATTAATTTTATGTTGTTATTAATTTACTATTTATATTATTAATATTATGTTTTATTCATGTATTTACTTAAAATATGAGTTCCATCGAAGAATTGTTATTACTATTATTCTAATAATAATAATAATAATAATAATAAGAGCAAATAGAGAAAAGGACAAACAAACACTTATGATCATTCTAATAATAAAAGAAGTTTTAAAAATAAAAGAAATTATTATTATTATTATTATTATTATTATTATTATTTTATTATTAGAAAAAATAAAGAAAAGACAAAAAAGTTAGCTTTGTCTTTCCATCTATCATGGACTTACCACTAAATTTTAAAATTTGATATCCTTTAAACCAATTTTATATATACATATATATACATACACACACACCCTATAGCATAATCATCCCATATTTTTATATGGATAGTTGACTCCAATGAGATAATATCACGTATTTTTGTGATGACTTGGGATCTTATACTATAAAGCCCATGTGGTTGCACATTTAGTGCACTTCTTATCATATTATATGTGGTCAACTGGCTTTTATTGATTTCATAAATATGAATTTTTAATTATTTATACAATTGTGAGATTTTGTGTTTTGTTCATCCCAAGATGCCAATCTATCAATTGTAATCCTACTTGTCCTAGAAGGACAAAATATCATAACCAATAACATAACTGATAGGACCTAGCCTCCACCTTGGTCTCTTCCTCACCCAGGGATGCCTCCCTTGGAGCCAAAGACATTATGAGCCCTTTGTTACAGTAGTATTAAATTCCAAAACAACTAAGACTTTTAACAATGCTTTATTAGCATTGTGGCCAATGGGATTGAATGTAAAAGGAAAAAAAAAATAAGTCAAAGAATATGAACACAAATTCATATTTTAGAAATGATCAGCTTACATAGCCTGCCTTTGGGACGTCATTCATGCAGAAAAGGAAGAAATTAATGAATTAATAATTTATAAGAAAAAAGTTCATTTTATTACCTGGCTATATGGTCCAATACAACTGGGTGCCCAACAGGATATACTTTGTACATGCAGAACTCTTTTGCTTTGGTCAGTTGTCACCAAAACTTCAACATATGCCCCCCCCAGACCTACTTGCAACAGAGGCAGTTCAATTGTACTGCGAGATGGAACACCAAGTGGGCACTTCTCCTGCGTAATATATTTCACATATATCTCATTTGCCAAAGCAAACTCATTCATATCAGAAATATAAAGATGAATATAGAGGACATTCTCCCAACCAAAGCCATATTCCATGAGCTGTGACTCAATTTTCTTTAGAACAGCCTTCATATCTTCTTGCAAACCTTCCAATGAACAAAAACCAGAATAGTTGAACATTGAAACAGTTTTAACCAAATTAAGAACAAACAAGAATTTAAACTTGAAAAAGTAAAAACATCCTTATAGGGAACCCAAGTCATTACCATTCCAATAGAACATTAAATGTTTACCTGATGAAGTTTTGGATGAATCTTGCAACCAACAGCACATGGAAAATAAATTATCCTTCCTCGTTTTTGAAATGAGGAGTCTATGTTCTATAACATCATCCAAATCAGATGCTGCATCAACTGATTCACCCTTGGCTGCGCATCTTCTTAGGCAATCTCCTTGCACTTCACATACAGAATCAATTTTCTCCAAACAGGCATCATTTGTTCCATTAGTAGCACTTAAAGATATGGACTCCACCTTATTTTCCAAATGAAAAGCCAAGGGATGAAGGATCCCTACAGGAGCTATGGAATCTGAAGAATGCAGCACGACTTGAAATTCATCAAGCACAATTCGGGCATTCTGAAAGTTCTACATGTTAAATGGCTGATACAGATATGCAAGGAAACAACATGCTATAAGATTTCCCAAAATATGACAAGTGTGATCTACACCCAAGGATGAAATATCGGTTTTTATGGATATATTGATAACTCGATTTTACGGATATATTAGGATATATTGAGAAATATCGGTGGATATTTTGATACAAAATACCGGCGAGACAAAAATTGATCAAAATTCATGAAAATGTTGAAAAAAAATTCTAAAAAATGATATGAGAAATAATAATGGACATTTTGAGGTGTTTTGTTAAAGAAATTGATATACGTATGATATAATTTATCACATTCAATAAGAATATTCAAAACTTAAAAATACATTTTATAAAGATTTATCTAATTTGGATATATTCAATGATATTAAAGAAATAATGATATATGCATAAGTATTTTTAATTTTAAAATGTTGATAATTTTATTTATATTTTTTTATTTATATCATATTTAATTATTATACAAATACATTATATTAAAATTAATTTACTCACTATAACTAATATTTTAATTAATTTATATATGTACAAAATATATATATTAATTTATGCATATATAATTTATAATATGCATTTATATATATAGATAATATTTATAATATAAATACATATTATAAGTAAAATATATAGATATGCATGTCTAATTATATAACAACTAGCAATGTTGGCCTAGTGGCGCAGGGTTTCCTGGGTTCAATCCCATGCCTCTACACCATGCAGGGTTTTTTTCATTGCATCCTTCAAATGCAATCCCACATCGGTAAGGAAGAAGATACAAGACCAATATTTAAGCTGCATTGCCACTCCAAGTCAAATGAAGCACAGCGAGCTGGGCTAGGTTTCAGAGGATCAGAATGGTGGGCCGCATCTCTGGAGCCCAATTCAAAATCTTGAAAATCAACTCAAAAAATTGATGACGAGGCATTAAAATTGCCAAAAAAAAAAAAGAAAATATAGGGAAATATCGGATGGTCGATATTTCGGGGGGTATTATCGTGTCAATACCTTCCAATACATAATATTTCAGCGATATATCATAAACCAGAAACCTTACGAGTGATGAATTCAGGCAAAACCCCTAGTTTGACAAATTAAAATATTTCTCAACACTTGAAATAGAAAAAAAACTGACTTATTCACGGCATATTTGAAGTACATAAAATAAACACCCCAAAAAAAATAAAGAAATAAAGAAAAAGTGGTTGTATTGACTATTGAAAGTAAACTAATCAACACAAAATTTTGAGACTTACTCCAAAAAGAGGACAGTCAAGTGTTAATGTTTCATATTCCCCTCCTTCACCACATACATTTATTCCATATAACCTGCCAAATGATAACAAAATAATCAATCAACTATAAACAAAATGAAAACTCAATGAAGTCTGCCATATTCCTTATTCATAAGACATGACATACTTATTCAACTTATGTAGATAGGACTGCAGGTTCATTATTTCTTTCCCCAAGTGCTTGGCAGGGTCCAACCCCATGGCTGCAACCTGTGACATTCAAAGAGGAGCCCACATTTCAATCCACAAGCTATTGAGCACAGTTATCAGAAAAAGTGGCTACAGTGTAAACCAGAGTTGCCATGATGCAAAGAAGAGGAGGAAATGAAGTACCAAATTTGTGAGGGCACAACCACACGATATATGAATAAATGAGCATATAATCTATTTAACATATATATTTCTTACATGGCAACATAATATACCTTTTGCTTTAATATATTTTGTCCCCATTAACTCTAGTGCTCTTGAGGCCTAGCTCAAGTGATAAAGGGTTGGGATGGGTTTGTGGGAGGTTCTAGGCTCAAGTCCCAATGGAGACAAAAATGGAAAAAAGAAAAAAAAATTACCTATAAAAAAATAACTATACTTATAGTATTTGAAATAATGTTATATTCAATATGTATTGCGTCTATAGCACACAATTGGAAGTTGGTACAAAATGGTTCAACTAAAAGTTTGGATGTGTATATCTATAAGCAGATACATGTTGGCACGTGATGAAACCTAGTTATTAGCTAAAATCACAATTAAAAACACATCAAAGTGCAACTATCTTAACACAAACTTAGGTTTGATGAATTTCCTAGTGTGTATTGGAGGACTTTATGTGCATAAATGGAGAACCATTTGCCAGTTAAGCATGCTATCATCCCCAAACAGTGATAAAATAGTAAATCAGGCTTCAAACCCAAGCATATTGTGCAGAAGACTTATATGTGTCTAAAGAAGTGAATTTTTATCAATACACTTGAGAGAGAACAACAAAAGACAGAAACCAAAAATATAAAACAGCCACTAAAGGACCTCAAAACAGCCTAGGAGGCTTGGATGAATATAGATCTCCACAAATGTAGCACCATCTTTGCCAAATAGTCAACCACCTGGTTAGCAGATGTAGGTCCCCCCCACCACAACAAATGAGCAGACTACCAAGGCCTCTTCCTTGAAGGCCCACAAAATAATAACTAAGGAATCCTCCTCCATGAGACAGTTTCTAGAACCAAACCAGTAGCCATATTTAAACTCTCCTGAGGACTAAACATCAGCATCAATAACCTTCCCAATACCAATTGATTTCAAAAATACTCATAACATTTCCCAACTGTAATATCTAGTAACCCTCCGAAGCCAAAAATACCTAAATCTCCCAACAAGAAATTCAAGCGATGTGCCTCCCCTCTTAACTGAAGAAAATTTCTCATGCACTTCAATCTCCAAAGGAAGGAGGCTCCTATGTTCATGGAATTAGTTATTCTCCTTATCCAGTGATAATAACACCAAATACCTCTATTTTTCAGATGACCCAAGGAATTTCCATCCAACAAATTTCTGGTACACAAAGAAAGAGCCTGTTTAAGGCTGTCAAGTAAATTCTACTAGATGAGGGAGGGATGAGGAGTAGTAGAACGCCTTTCATTTTTGAGAACATGTGGCTTAAGGTGGAGGAATTTAAAGAGTTGCTCAATAGTTGGTGGATGGAGCTTCGAGCCTTTAGTTTATTTTGCCTTCAAAATTGGATGTGTTGAAGGCCAGACTGAAGGTGTCCAAAAGGTGCTAGCTTCAAATCAGGTGGGTTCATGGGATTCTAAAGAGAGGGAATCACCTCTCTCTCATAAGGAGGAGGAAGCTAGAAGGGTAGCAAAAGAAAATTACCACATGTAGGCTCTTCTAGAGGAAGTCTTGTGGAGAAGTCTAGAGAGATTTGGTTGAAGGAGGGGGACAAGAACACCAAATTCTTTCACAAATGGGCTAATGGACATAGAAGAAGAAATTTTTTGGCCAAGATCAAGGTGAATGGGGAGTGGCTCTTAGGGGAGAGTGACATTAACATTGGAGCAAACCTAACATTTCACCATCTACTCTCTGATGTGGGGAAGTGCAGACCTAAAGTCAATGGCATCTCTTTTAGGGCTTCGAATTGGTAGGACGCAATGGAGGGGACTTTTTTAAAGTTGGGGACAAAACTCCTAGTTCCAATGGGTTTTCTATGATGTTTTGGCATTCCAATTGGGATTTTGGGAAAGATGAGGTCATGAGGTTTTTTAGGGATTTTTTTTTATCATGGCAAGTTAGAAAGGAATCTTAATGCCACTTTTCTGGTTTTAAAACAAAAGAAAGGGAGTGCGGAGGACTTGAAAGATTTCAAGCCAATTAGTCTGGTGGGCAGTTTGTATAAACTTCTAGCTAAGGTTTTGGCAAACAAGTTAAAGAAAGTAGTGGGAAAAGTGGTAGCCAAGTTTCAACGTGCTTTATAGAGAGGAGGCAAATTTTAGACGCAATTCTCATAGCCAATAAGGCAATTGATTCCCTGTTGAAGGACAACTCTAGTGTTACAAATGTAGAAGAATTGGCGATGGAGTTAGGTTGTAAGGTAGGGAAGATTCCAACTACTTACTTAAGGTTTCCATTGAGTGCCCCTTTCAAGTTAGCAGTGGTATGGGATGCAATGGAAGAGAGGTTTCGTAGAAGACTATCAATGTGGAAAAGGCTATATATTTCTAAAGGGGAAAAGCTTACGTTGATTAGAAGTACATTGTCCAACTTACTAATATATTACATGTCCTTGTTTGCAATCCCTAGAAAGGTTAGACTGATGTTAGAGAAGATTCAAAGGGATTTTCTTTAGGAATGCGAGACTTTGGAGAAAAAGTCTCATTTAGTAAGATGGTTGGTTGTTTGCATAGATAGCAAGAAAGGGGGTTTGGCATTAGAAACCTCACTCTAAGGAATCTGGCTCTCCTTGGTAAGTGGAGTGGGAGATATGTTTCTTAAGGAGATATTTTTGGAAGCAAATTATGAAGGAGAAGTATGGATAGGAGGAAGTAGGTTGGCACTCTAACGAAGTAAGAGATGGTTACAATGTTGGAGTAGGGAAAGCTATAAGGAAAGGGTGAGATCTTTTCCTCAATAAAGCCTCCTTTAAAGTAGGTGTGGTGAGGAGCCCTTATTTGTTTCTTTCCCCTCCTTATATGCGATAGCACTGTCTAAGAAGGCTTGGGTGTTGGATTTATGGGAAGATTCAAGAAAGGAGGGTCATTGGAATCCAAGCTTCTCTAGGCACTTTAACAATTGGGAGTTGGATATTGTTGAGACTTTCTTCTCTAGATTGCTAGAGAAGTCAATTCGAAAGAAAGAGAACAATGTGATCTAGAAGGTTTCTAAGAAGGGAGTGTTTTCAATTAATTCTTTCTATATGGCCTTGGAATTCAAGAGGTTAATCCCCTTTCCAACAAACATTTAGAATCTATGGGTCTGATCCAAAGCAAGTTCTTTTACTTGGGAAGCCAGTTGAGGGAAAGTTTTGATATCAAATCAGCTTCAGAAAAGAAGGCGGATTCTAATGAATAGATGTTTTCTTAGTAAACTTGAGGAGGAATCTATAGATCATATTCTGCTACATTGTGACAAGGCAAGGTTTCTATTTTTTGATGGGTACTAACAAGGCAAGATATATATGGCATCTTCTATTCTTATTTGGTGTAGTATGGGTGATCCCCTCTTTAATGAAAGAAACTATGTTATGTTAGTATAGAAGGTGTGGGGGAGTCGCCCCTCTCTACAATTTTTAGACAATTTGGCAAGAACGAAACCGAAGAGCATTTGAAAACGTGGAAAAGATTAACCAAACATTAAAAACTCTTGTTCCTCACCAATCTTTCAACTTGGGTGAGCATGTACATAAGAAAAGGCTCAATGCCTTAGTGTGATTTTGTAGATCAAGTGGGGTCTCCTTAAGAGTGAGGGTGCTTTTTTTTGGCTCCTTTTTTAAGGCCTTTCCTTTAGGTGCCTCTTGTATGCATCTTGTGTACTCCAATGTAATTTTTTGTTGTTACATTATATATGCCTTTCTTTGCCCATCTAAAAAAAAAATATTGAATCTACATGGGGAAAATGAGTGAAAAGATACTTCATTTTTATTCTATTACTTATGCAAGTGGCTCTCTAGTCCAAAGATATGAAACTTAGTAGAGCACGCAGGAAATAGCCGAAGAGATTTAAGAAATTGTCCCACAATTCTTCACTGGATTTGATCTTATCTAAAAATACTTTGTAGTTCCCTCCAACTATAATACCCTTAGATAGAACTCTACCCCTCCTACTCACATAAAAACCCTAAAAAAAACATTCTTTATATATCCTTCAAGGCTACCTAGATGACCACAGCAAAAAAGAAAAGCCCTTGCCCTGGCTATTGTAAACTGATTCTAGTAGCCAAACATAGGACGCATAAATGAAGGTTATTGACTTATAATTCCTTTGATCTTTTTATTTTCTTCTCCAATCATAACCAAAATAACCCCTACAAAGCTCTTAGTCCTGACATTTGTAAGTTGTGCATGAAGCATGGAGAATCAGCAGATCATCTTTTTCTATATTGCTCTTTGACGATGGGGTTGTGGCACAGATTATTTCAGTTAGCCAAGATGGATTGGGTTCCCCCGCGGAGCATCTCTGACATAATGTCCATCAATTATAAGGGTTTTGGTTTATCTAAAAGAGGGATAGTTTTGTGGCAAGTTGCGTGCATTGCTTTAATTTGGGTTGTGTGGCGGGAAAGAAATGCGAGGATATTTGAGGATAAAACAAGGAATTCAGAGCATCTTTGGGATTCTATTCATTTCCTTGCTTCTCTTTGAGCTTTTTGTTCCAAGGTTTTTAAGGGGATTCCCCTTAATGTATTACAACTTGATTGGCTAGCAGTGTGTAGCTCCAATGGGTTGGTCTAACCTAGAGAGTTTATTTGTTTTTACATTGTCTATTCTTGTTTTTGTATTCTTGTAGTTTAGATTTTCTTTGGTGGGAGGATTCCTCATCCTTCTCTTATACTTCTTTTTTCTATCAATATATATCTTTGTCGTTTCCTATCAAAAAAAAAAAAAATCATAACCAAAATAACATGTATAAAAAAGATAAGAAAAAAGATAGATGCAAGGAGGAGTAGTCATTCAAGCTAAGAAAATGTACAAGAGAAAAACACAAAGAGAATAAAAGGACAAAGTAACTTTCATTGGGGCAACCCAGATCTGACAGCCTCCCCCTTCTATCACTATTCTAATTGCTTTTGAACACAGCATGATAAATACTGAGGGTCACCCCAGAGAATTCCTTGGGTAGATACATCCAAGTGACGTGAGGTAAAATATGCTCTCCAACAACTTGCCCTTTGAAAATCCCTGCATTACTTTTGAGCCAATAACCCACAAGGTGGCTAGGATTTCTCCTGGACCCCTGAAAGGAAATCACCCAAAAGTTTGGAAGTCCTATAGGAGCTACCCACAAAACCCTTGCATAGAGAACAATTTCTGCCATAACTCCAATGCAAAGGGCAATGTAGGGAAAGGCAGCCCAGTGACTCCTCACTCTCCAAGCACGGAAAGTGACACTTGGGCTAATGGTTTTATAGGTCCTCCAAAGATGGAACAAATTGTCAACATTCACCTTCTCATTAACCACCCAGGAAAAGATTCTGAATTTTGGAGGACTCTTAGTAGACTGTATGAACCTGACTTCAGGACGAGGAAATGAAGAATGGCATAATATTTCTTGGAGTATAAAAAAGGATTAGGGAGAGAAAGGTCATCCAATGGTATTCCTCCAAGTTTGAAACAAATAATTAGCATTGACCTTCTTGTCAGCCACTATACAACAAGGCTTAACTTTTAAACAACTTTTCATTTTCCCAATTAATTTAGTTTTGATGGAAAATGGTCATGACTTATGTCCTACTCATGAAAAGAACCTAAAACTCTTCTACCCAAAATGCAACAAAGTTCACCAGGAGTAGAAAAAGATAAACCTATTCTAAAGAATGGTAAGAGTAGGTCATCAATATCCCTATCATCAAAATCCCTTCACAAGTTAGTTTGAAGTAGTGGTGGAACTCAAGAAATAATAGAAAATGGGGTATTTCTGCATCTTCAATCCCAAACAAGTGATTAAGAAAAATTTATTGAGCGGTTGCTCCACCCACCAACAATCCTTTCAAGAATATATTTTAGAACCATCTCCAAACTATGGATCTGATAAGGGAAGACAAGTGATGATAGCCTTGGGAAGAAAAATCTTTCCAAAGAAAACAATAAGAAACTACAAAAAAATTGGTTTGAAAGGAAGTGTTGAATATAATGTATGTATAGTATACTATCTTTCCTTATTAATATAGGTCACATGTATGGTAGTTAGGACTCCTAGCCTTGTATATATATATCTCTCAATTGTAAGTAGAAATACAATGAATGAGAATAAGGTTTTTCTCCTCTCTCTCTCTCTCTCTCTCTCAACATGGTATCAGAGACAAAGGAGAAAACCTAATTTTTTCGGTTTATCCGTGTACTCAATTCCGGCGAACCGTCTAGTGACCGTGTTTCACTCCGGTCCCCTCATTCTCTTCCCGAACCACCCCGGACAACCTCATCGCCGTCTGATCTCCACCACGCCGGCAACCTTTTCCGGCAAAATTTTCCGGCGACCTCCTTTCCGGGAAACGACCACATATTCTGGAACGCCGGAGGCTGATCTACACGCCAGTGGAAACCCCACCGGCAACCGGAATCTCACGCGCCCCCACGCGCCGCTCTTCTCCTCCGGACTGTCACCCACGCACAGGCGCGTGACGGCGCGTGGCTCACTTTCCGGCCACTTCCAACACCTCTCCAGGCTCGTCCGGCACCGTCTTGGCCTTCTAGCCCTCCGGCAGTCCTCCCCGAGCCCTGCATCTCCATTTTGTCCCTGTTTTTGGCTTCCTTGCCATTCCGGCCACCTCCGACAGGGCTCCCCCTCCATCTCCAAGGCTTGGGTGCTGCTCCTCTTCCTCTCCAGGCACGTCACGACCGTTTTTCTCCATTGATTGCACCTCTCACAGCCGTGGTTTCACTGTTTTTCTCTCTCCGCCGAAATCTGAACCCATCTTAGGGCTCTCTTCGATCCAAATACGAGAATATGACCACCAAAAATCAGATCTTTACCTCTGTTCTCTCTGGATCTCCTCTGATTACCTCAGAGAAATTGGTTGGCAGTGAGAATTATCTCTCCTGGTCTGCCTCTGTTGAACTTTGGTTTATGGGTCAAGGATATGAGGATCACTTGGTTACCCAGGAGGCAGATATCCCTGAGGTTGACCGCGTACAGTGGAGGAAGATAGATGCACAGTTATGTAGTGTATTATGGCAATCGGTTGATCCCCGGATTCTTCTTCATCTTCAGGCCTATAAAACTTGTTTTAAATTTTGGACTCAGGCCAAAGGATTATACACGAATGATATCCAGCGTCTTTATAAGGTGGCTTCTGCTATTGTCCATCTCAGCCAACAGGACTTGGATCTATCTACTTATATTGGTCAGATTACCTCTCTTAAGGAGCAGTTCTTGACTGTGATGCCTCTTACTCCTGATGTTGGGGCTCAACAAACACAGCTTGACAAGTTCTTCATGGTCCTTACTCTTATTGGTCTCCGTCCGGATCTTGAGCCTATTCGTGATCAGATTCTTGGTAGTTCATCAGTTCCGTCCTTGGATGATGTGTTTGCTCGCCTCCTCCGTATCTCGTCCACTCAGACTTTGCCATCTGATAGCGCTTCAGATTCTTCTGTGTTAGTTTCTCAAACTACCTCTCGAGGAGGACGCAGTGGTACCCGAGGTAGAGGCCAACGTCCTCATTGCACCTATTGCAATAAACTTGGCCACACTCGCAATCGTTGCTATCAGTTACATGGAAGACCTCCTCGCACTGCCCATATGGCCCAGTCCTTTGATTCTCCGCTGCCTCAGCCTCCGAGCTCCTCCGCATCTCAGACATCTCAGGCTTCTATTGCCTCTGTTGCCCAGCCTGGTAATGCCTCTGCCTGCCTTACCCACACATCTTCTCTTGGACCCTGGATTCTAGATTCTGGAGCATCTGATCACCTATCTGGTAATAAGGATCTTTTCTCCTCTATTACTACTACCTCTGATTTACCTACTGTTACCTTAGCTAATGGTTCTCAAACTGTGGCTAAAGGTATTGATTTGGCCCTTCCTCTGCCTTCTCTACCTCTGACTTCTGTCCTTTATACTCCTGAATGTCCTTTTAATCTTATTTCCATCAGCAAAATCACTCGTACTCTTAATTGCTCTATTACCTTTTCTGATAAATTTGTGACCTTGCAGGACCGGAGTACGGGGAAGACGATTGGCATAGGACGTGAGTCTCAAGGCCTCTATCACCTCACCTCAGATTCATCTCCTGCAGTTTGCATTTCCACTGATGCTCCTCTCCTCATTCACAATCGTCTGGGCCACCCTAGTCTCTCCAAGTTCTAGAAGATGGTTCCTCGTTTTTCCACTTTGTCGTCGCTTCCGTGTGAGTCATGTCAGCTTGGGAAACATACTCGTGTCTCGTTCCCAAAGCGTTTGAATAATCGGGCAAAGTCTCCTTTTGAGCTTGTCCACACTGATGTTTGGGGTCCTTGTCGGACTGCGTCTACTTTAGGATTTCAGTATTTTGTCACTTTCATTGATGACTATTCTCGATGTACTTGGTTATTTTTAATGAAAAATCGAGCTGAGTTATTCTCTATTTTCCAGAAATTTTATACTGAAATCCAAACCCAGTTCAATATTTCTATTCGTATGTTACGCAGTGACAATGCCAGGGAATATTTTTCAGCCCAATTTACTTCGTTTATGTCTCATCATGGGATTCTTCATCAGTCTTCTTGTGCTCATACTCCTCAACAAAATGGGGTAGCTGAACGCAAGAATCGACATCTTGTTGAGACAGCTCGTACTCTCCTCCTCCATAGTCACGTTCCTTTTCGCTTTTGGGGGGACGCTGTTCTTACCGCTTGTTATTTGATTAATCGTATGCCCTCCTCTGTCTTACACGATCAAATTCCTCACTCCCTTCTTTTCCCTGACCAACCACTTTATTTCCTTCCTCCTCGTGTCTTTGGTTGTACTTGCTTTGTTCATATTCTCACTCCTGGACAGGACAAGCTTTCCGCCAAAGCCATGAAGTGCCTCTTCTTGGGATATTCCAGACTTCAGAAGGGTTATCGTTGTTATTCCCTTGAGACTCATCGGTACTTTATCTCCGCTGATGTCACCTTCTTTGAGGACTCACCATTCTTTTCCACCACTTCTGAGTCTCTTCCTGTTTCTGAAGTCTTACCCATTCCCATTGTCTCCCCACCTGATGCTATGCCCCCTCGACCACTTCAGGTTTATCATCGTCGCCCTCGTGTCGTTGCTCCTCTCCCTTTTCCTGAGGCACCTGCTGACTCACTTCCTATCCCTTCGGCTTCACCTGCCCCGGCTCTGCCTTCTCCTAATGACTTACCCATTGCTATTCGGAAAGGTACTCGCTCTACTCGTAATCCTCATCCTATTTATAATTTTTTGAGTTATCATCGATTATCTTCACCCTATTCTGCCTTTGTTTCTGCTATATCCTCTGTTTCTCTTCCAAAGAGCACCCAAGAAGCTCTTTCCCATCCAGGCTGGCGACAGGCAATGGTGGATGAAATGACTGCTCTGCACTCTAATGGCACTTGGGATCTTGTTGTTTTACCCTTTGGTAAATCTACAGTTGGTTGTCGTTGGGTCTATGCAGTTAAGGTTGGTCCTAATGGTCAGGTTGATCGCCTTAAGGCCCGCTTAGTTGCTAAAGGCTATACTCAAGTTTATGGTTCTGATTATGGTGACACATTCTCCCCTGTTGCCAAGATTGCTTCTGTCCGCTTGCTTCTCTCCATGGCTGCTATGTGTTCTTGGCCTCTTTATCAGTTGGATATTAAAAATGCCTTCCTTCATGGTGATCTTGCTGAGGAAGTTTATATGGAGCAACCTCCTGGTTTTGTTGCTCAGGGGGAGTCTGGTTTAGTGTGCAGGTTACGCCGTTCTCTATATGGCTTGAAACAATCTCCTCGAGCATGGTTTAGCCGTTTTAGTTCTGTTGTTCAAGAGTTTGGCATGCTTCGCAGTACAGCAGACCATTCAGTTTTTTATCATCATAACTCCTTGGGGCAGTGTATTTATCTGGTTGTTTATGTGGACGACATCGTCATTACAGGCAGTGATCAGGATGGTATTCAGAAACTAAAGCAACATCTTTTTACCCACTTTCAGACCAAAGACTTGGGGAAACTCAAGTATTTCTTGGGAATTGAGATAGCTCAATCCAGTTCTGGTGTGGTCCTTTCCCAAAGGAAGTATGCTTTAGACATCCTGGAAGAAACCGGTATGTTAGACTGTAAACCGGTAGACACACCTATGGATCCGAATGTCAAACTTGTACCAGGACAGGAGGAGCCTTTAGGAGACCCCGGGAGATATCGACGCCTCGTAGGTAAATTGAACTATCTCACCATTACTCGTCCAAACATTTCCTTTCCTGTGAGTGTTGTTAGTCAATTCCTACAGTCACCATGTGATAGCCATTGGGATGCCGTAATCCGTATCCTTCGATATATCAAAAGTACACCAGGCCAAGGTGTATTGTACGAGAACAGAGGTCATACTCAAGTTGTTGGTTACACAGATGCAGATTGGGCTGGCTCACCCACAGATAGACGTTCCACTTCAGGGTACTGTGTTTTTATTGGAGGTAATCTAATATCTTGGAAGAGTAAGAAACAAGATGTAGTGGCCAGATCTAGCGCTGAAGCCGAGTATCGAGCTATGGCTTTGGCAACATGTGAACTCATATGGTTGAGACATCTTCTTCAGGAGTTGAGATTTGGAAAGGATGAATAGATGAAACTCATCTGTGATAACCAGGTCGCATTACATATTGCATCCAATCCAGTCTTTCATGAAAGGACCAAGCATATTGAAGTTGATTGTCATTTCATTAGAGAGAAGATCGCATCAGGATGTGTTGCTACAAGTTTTGTCAATTCAAATGATCAACTAGCAGACATCTTCACTAAATCTCTCAGAGGTCCTAGGATTAAATATATTTGTAACAAGCTTGGTGCATATGACGTATATGCTCCAGCTTGAGGGGGAGTGTTGAATATAATGTATGTATAGTATACTATCTTTCCTTATTAATATAGGTCACATGTATGGTAGTTAGGACTCCTAGCCTTGTATATATATATCTCTCAATTGTAAGTAGAAATACAATGAATGAGAATAAGGTTTTTCTCCTCTCTCTCTCTCTCTCTCTCTCTCAACAGGAAGCAATTACCCTTTTGGAATTTAGTCAGTTCACAATAAATTAAATAAGACAAAATCCTCAAATGTGTAGAAAATATTGTGAGAATTACATGGGAAAACCTTAATGTCCAAGGAAAGGGCTTTAATATTAAAAGCTAAACATCATGGTCAGTGGGAACCAAAAAAAAAAAAAATTAGTATAAAGAAAGACAACATCTAAGATGGGTAAGAAGATTCAGAAATATTAGAGGAACAAGGATTATGAATGTAAATATAGATCTCACAGTAATCACACTGAAGGAAGGTGCAACAAGCTAATTAGTGAAGGCCCTGTTTGTCCAGTATTTTTAAGATTCTCTGGTACTTTCTTCATACTCTTAAAGTTCTCTACAGAATATGCCTATACACTAAAATACTTTAAAATCTCTATCTGAAACATTTTGTGCAAGCATTCCTAATAATGCAGCCACATCTTCCCCAAAAATGCAGTCATTTCAATCAATGGAGCACTTCTAAAAACAACTATGAAATATAAGAAAAATATTAAAGTACACAAACAGATATTTTCAACTAAGCAACTGCAGGATAGAATGGAAAAAAAATTCAAAAACAAGTCAAAATTAGCAGATTGTACACATATTTTCTAAGAAATTGAGTCATTTCACCAAGAAATTTCAAGAAGAAATCTCAAAGTTTTTCTATCCTAGAAAAGCAAAACGAAAACAAGGAAAAAGAACATTCATAAATGATAAGAAATATAGAAAATAATTTTATACAAAAAATACAAAGAGCATGCACTAGTTGATAAGGAAAATCCATTAAGAAATTTAAGAATACTAAAGCAGTGGAAAGTTCATTTCTAAAGTAATTATTGAGATCTAGCTCAATGATTATTGTCATGCCCTTCCTACCAGGAGGTCTTAACTTAAATGCTGCCAATGGAGTTTTTTTTTTTTTTTTTTTAATTTTTTCAGTGGCACATGTAACCTCCCACTCCCCAGGGTCTAATGTGATTCACCCACTGGTTAAGGCATATCCCTCAATGAGACTTATGGCTTTGTTGCTAAACAATTAAATTAGACGTGAGATGATATCAAACCTTTTTCACTCTTATTAATTCTACACTTAGAACTTTCAGCACTCATAATTTAGCATTAAAGTTTTCAGTACTTAATTTTCGATTTTATTAAACACCACCTAAATTTTTTAACATAACTTGGAATTTTCAATAGTAAAACTCCCTTACTTTTGTTCTAGCTAAGACTCCTAGAAGGCTTTAATGAGACTCTAAAGTTTCCCATTTTTCCTCTTTATCTTTTCTTTTCCTATATTTATTTTACTCCTACATCACATGAAATTACACTTTTAGAGAAAATTATAATGGAAAGGGACAATCACAAGTAATAGCCAGCCACTCTTTGGAATACTTTTGTTCCTTCAGTCCCATTCATTTAAGATGAAAAGTGGTGAGCTATTCTTCAAGACATACATAAAATATCACAAGAACATAATCAAAAGGACACCACAATAGCACTCATTAGGAAAAGAAGTCTATCATTGTGACTTCCTCTTTTGGCCCACCAATCATCCACCAGTTAGAGGACCCAAACATTCAGGTTTAAAAAGCAAACTCAAACCACCCGAACAATAAATAATCTGGCAAACCTAAGAATCCAATTTCAAAGGCCCCTTCTTCCCCTAAAACACTCAACAAAGAACACCAATAAGATCCTCCTCCACTCAAAGGTTTCTTATCCCCAAAGAATTCACTTTAGCAAACCTTCTAGCAAAGTTCAGATACCAGCTCCCTGCCCAAAGAACTAGATAGCTCGGAGAAAGTTCTAACCACACTGTTCCAACCACTCAATAAACAATCTTGAGTGGATGAGTGTGCCAATCAGCATGAAAGAATGGAAATTCATAATTTGCAATAAATTTCAAAATAAATAATAGTGGTGACTTATCCTAGAAGAACAGGAAAAGTACCTGAATGAAAATGCAGTCACTCAAAAAAGAGCTCAACATGAAAAAGCAAACTACATGCCCCAACTTATGACAGAAATAACAAGTAAATTACATCCAAATAAGGAGTACACAGAAAGAAAGAAAAATGTAAAAAAAATTAAAAAATAAAAATAGCAAAGAGAACAATAAGTTTAAAAAAACTGTCTACCTTTACTGTGATAGCCACAATTCCATTGGTTACCTAGTTGACACCAAAAGAGAAAAGGAAAGGAAACAAACAAAACCATCATTTGGTATAGAACTAATCCAGATTCTAATTATACATTACTCATATTAAGAAAAATACAATACCATTTCTTGAAGGAGCAAGGACTGGTCCTGCTTCCACAAGTATGCCAGGGAAACAAGACCTAGCCTTGAGCAAACATTCTCTACCCGAAACCTTTGGTAGTCAGATGCAATTGCACCAGAAGACACTGCTGTGATGGAGGGAATCTGCCTTTTTACTTCTTCCAACAAGATTGACATATCTTCAACTTCATCACCTTGAGTCATTCTATAGCTGAGGTTTTGATGCCTATGCAATCAAAAAACCATCAGAAAGTGAAAATATGCAATGAATACATTCAACTGTTCTAGCGAATATCGAGAGCTCCTTTCACAAAAAAACAGCTGTTGATGGAAAGCTTTCATCTTATAAAAATTCTATCTTTTTTTTTTTTTTTTTTGATCAATAAGTATATAATTGTATTGCAAAGAGGCGCTAAAAATTCTATCTTGGTTCACCTTAAGTTTGATTTGAGAAGCTCTTGGTCAAAAGAACTTGGTTTTTGAAATTTGAAGTAGCAATTAGGAAGATATCCATAAAATATAGTACTCCTTTCATGCATTGTCACACAAAAGACTCCTATCTTTTTGTATCAAAGTGTACCACAAGGTTGGTGTAAAACTAGAAAAAAGGGCTACTACTATATCTTTCTTCATACAATGCCAAATAACAAAATTTGACTTTATATCATAGTACGAATTCTTCACTTCGCAAAAATAAATAAATAATCTCCTTAGGTAATATTTTCAGTCAACAATGTCAACTAGAAAAATTGAAATAATTTAAAATTTAAGTACAACAGAGGAAACCCTTGTCCCACACAAACCTTGTTCCAGCTGAGCCTCTGAGTGGCATCATTAAATTACATAAAAATTTTCAAACTGCTAACCTCTTCATAAAGAGATCTCTCAATGCCTATCTCATGCTAGTGGACCAATAGGTCATTGTCTTTTATGCAAACTTGGGTCACTTCAGCACTCAAATCAATCCAGGGAAGCTTATGAAAGTAGCAAGTTAGCCTAAAAACATAATTAGATGAAAAAAAAATAAAAAGGTGGCTGATTCCTATAGGCAGGAGAGTTAACATTGGCAGCTTAGACATGGGAACTATGAAAGCTGATTTCTTGTGAAAAGATGGGCTTTAAAAACAGACTGAGTCACTGGCTAACACATCCACATATAATTAGGTTGCTTTGATATTTGCTTCTTTTTTTTTTCCTCCCAATCCTTTTGGCTATCTCAAGTCTCTTCCTAGTCATAGCAAAACTGAAATAAATGACCAAACAAAAAACCATAGATAGAAAATCTGATTGAAACTAATAAACAAACACCAGATTGCCTCTCTTAGTCTAACAGTAATAAATGTAATGGATGGCTTATTGGCAGGTTTGAGACTACTTGAAACAAAACCACCCTGCCCGCCCTCCAAACCCCTAATTCAATGGCTAAATCTACCATTACCCTTGTATGATTCTTCTAGGTATTTTGAATGGAATAATGAATCATTCATTCTCAGGAAATGTATAGAGCTATATAGGATAGAAGTCTTCACCAGCCCAAGTATAGAAACTACCTATTTACACAAATAGAAAAAAGGAAGAAATATTCTATACAGCTATGACAAAACTAAAAACTGCAGAAATAACATCAAATCCGACAACACTCCCCCTCATAAGGATTTCAGCAAGTTGTGTGTTGTAGGCATGTAGGGAATACAAACTAATCCATCGTCTAGGTTCTCCTTAATAAAGTGTTTGTCAACTTCCAGTGTTTAGTTTAATCATAATGGATGGGATTGGTGCAATGTTTATGGCAACTTTGTTATAACAATACCATAGGACATGCTTCCTAACTTCAATTGTAAAATCTGCCAAAATGCTTTTGATCCACAATAGTTCACAAATTGCATGAGTCATAGCTCTGAACTTTGCTTCTGCACGTGAGCAAGCTACTACAGCTTGATTCTTACTCCTCCACATAATTAGATTCCCTCCTGGGAAGGTATGATAACCTGTGGTTGATCTCCCATCTACAATGGAACCCGCCTAATCTGTGTCAATATAAGCTTGCATTTTCTAGGGTGCTGCCTTGAAATACCTTAGAATCCTATACATGACATCAAGATATGGTTTCAGTGGGCATGCATGAGCTGGCTTAACATAGACACAGCATAGGCAATGTCAGGATATGTGCGTGATAAGTAGATAAGTTTCCCAACCAATCTTTGGTAAATGCCTCGATCAATAGGCTGCTTTTCTTCAAGATTTCCTAAATTGTGATTAAGTTCTACAGGAGTGGTCCAGCCCAACATCCCTATTTCTTTCGACAGATCTTGAATATTCTTCTATTTTGAAATGAACACTCCTTATTTGGACTTAGCCCCTTTGATTCCAAGGAAATATCTCAACTTTCCCAAGTCTTTGATTTCAAACTCTCTAGCCAAATATGTGATTTCAGCTCCATAATTTCTTCTAGGTTATTTTCAGTGACAACATCATCATCCACATACACAATTAGTGTCGTTACCTTCCCTTTGGAATAGTGTTTAAACAGAGTGTCTCATCTTGACTTTGGCTATATCCTCTCTTAATCATTGACCTTGTGAACTTTCCAAACCACGCTCGAGGTGATTGCTTGAGCCAGTATATACTTCTTTAATTTGCACACCTTGAATGTAGGAAGTCCATTTTCATACCAAAGTGGAATATCCATGCACACTTCTTCTCCAAAATCTCCAAGAATGCATATTTTACATCAAAATTGGTGTGACGGATGATCAAAATTTGATGCAAGTGAGAGAAGAACGCAAATTGTATTCGTCTTTGCCACTAGAGCAGAGGCTCTTGATAGTTTATGTTGTATACCTGAGTAACCTCTTTAGGTACAAGATGTGCCTTGTATCTTTTTAAAGAACCATCGGGTCTGTTCTTGGTAGTAAAAATCCACTTGCAGCCTATTGTTTTCTTTCCTTTTACTAGGTTCATGTTTTCTCAAGTCTTATTCTTCTCAAGTGCCTTGATTTCCTCATTTATGGCTTCTCTCCAAGGCTTCATCTTTAATGCCTCTTAGACAATTGCCCAAACCATTTGTGAAGATAACTAGGTGACAATGCTCGCAGTTAGAGTGAGAGATTATGAAATAGCACATCACTCCTTTTCTAATAGCAATAGGTAAATTCAAATCTTTATCCTTCTAGGAAATTTTGTTTTTATTTTCATTACTTGTTTTGAAGTTGAAGATTAGGGCATGTGAATCAAGTGTGGGCCTTTGCCTCCTTGAATATACCTTGATGAATGGAGTTTTAGACCTCTCATGTGTGGCTTTTGGAGGCTTTTCTGGGGACAGGTCCTAACTATTGTTTCTTTGTAGAATCATCACATGGTTGTGGATCAACACGCAAACAAGGATCGACATTTAGAGATTGGTTAGAACTTGGGAATTGGAGTTGGGAAGGATCATTATCTGAAGTAGATGAGGATTGTAGTAGAAAATGAGGAGTAGATTTAGAAGTCTGATCAGTTTCCTCAAGATTCAATAACCACCAATTATCTTCATTTCTAAAATTGCCCTCCCTGTGAAGATAGTTATCCCCAAGGTAAGGATGACTCTCAACAAAGGCAACATAAATGGTCACATATCTCTTCTTTGTACCCGGTGATAGCACTTGAACCCTTTTTGTATAGAATAATAACCAAAGAAAATACACTTGATTGCTCTAGGATTAAATTTCCCTCTCAGGTAGCTATGGACATGAACATGACAACTACACCAAAATATTTTTGGAGGTAAGGACCCTAATTGTTGGAAATTAGGAAATAAGGTGGAGAGTTTCCCAACAGGAGAGTTATGGTCAAGAACCTTAGAGGGCATTCTACTAATCAAGTGGACGGCTATAAGAATGGCTTCTCCCTAATAGGTTTTTGGAACATTCATTTGAAAGTGTAGGGATCTAGCAAATCAAGAAGGTGCTTATTCTTTCTCTCAACTATTCCATTTTGTTATGGGGTATCAACACTTGATAGTGATGTAAAATGCCCTCTCTTTCAAAATATGAGATATGGTCCTGATTGAACTACTCCTTAACATTATCTGATCTAAGGGTGAGAATTTTTTGGCCAAATTGAGTATTGATCAACCCATGGAAAATGAGGAATATTTAGGCTACTTGAGATTTTGATTTCATGAGATAAACCCAAGTTGTTGTGGTGCAATCATCTATAAAAGTAACAACCTAACCCAACATCTATCCATAACTTCATCATATATGAACCCTATAGTTGGTTTTCTTTCATTGTCAACAAGTTGAACTTTAACAAGAGGACCCATCACCTTAAGAATATAGACAACATGATTCCAAAATAAAGGCATCCAAACAATTTTTAAGACTTGTTTTTCCTCTACCACCTCCTTTGTCCATTTACTAGCTAACCACTTTTCAAAAGTGAACATCAATTTCAAATTGCGCTTTTGCATATGGATACTTTGTAGGTTAAGAAAACATGTTGCGAATTGAGTTATGTCCAGCCTAACCAATTCTCTTTACTTGGTGAACTCTCTCAATATATTTAACACCCCCACATAATTATAGATGAAACCATTCAATGAAATGGCTCTTGTCAAAATCCTCTTAAATGTAGGAAGTTTCCCAATATCTTCTAAAATGGGGTTTATGCAATGAGTCGCACAAGTCGTCCAACACAAATGCAATTGTTTTGCTTCTAAGAACTTTCCTATTTAAATTTTTAGCATAAAAAACATAATAAGCATAGTTGTTAAAAACTTGCAATACACAATACAATACAACGATATGATACATTTTTTATGAAAATCAATATGTATCATAATTTGTATCTTATTTTAAAGTGCATCTTACGATACATGTATGATACATGATATTAGGATACAAAGATACATACATCTTCAACTATTTTCCATAATTTTTTGAAAAAAATTAAATTAATTCTTTTTTTATTAAAAGAATTTATTATATTAACTATTTAACATATACTAAAAAATTAAAAATTAATCATAAAAAGGAGAAATAAGTAAAATAATCTTATATGAAAAGTTGCATTCATATTTTCAAATGTTATATTAGAAGTCAAGTAAGTTTATTTTTACAATAAATAATGGAGAATTTTCATTTAACTAGTTTGAATGTTAACAATGAAAATGATGGTGATCATTGAAGAAAAATTTTTACTTGATCAATTAGTTTTTTTTTTATTTCTTTTTTGGTGGAAAAGAAATGACGATAAACCTGAAAAGTTGGAACTTTGAAGATAACACATATGAACGAACAAACACACACACACACATATATATATTAATATCAACACAATAAATGCATATACCTAGTTAGAATTTGGAACTAAAAATCATAGCTAAAAATTGAAGAAGTCTATTTTCTGGATTATGTGATGAATCTATATATTAAAGTTATATTTTGTTAATTTGAACTTGTTAAAACATTAACATTCAATGTTTTCATATAATAGGATAAAAATTAACTCTTTAGATCCTACTATCTTCCATAAAATTGGATATATAATACTTTATACTTCATACTTTCACCAGATATTCACACATATACATATGTTTCTATTTATTTTTTACTATATAAAAAACTTACGATACATGATATGAAAAAATAGAAAAACGATACACGATACGTTTTGAGTTAACAACTATGATAATAAATAAAAATGATAAATAATATCATTTTTTTTTCTTTTTTTGATGGGTAAAAACAAGATAGTATTGAATAAGAAAAAAGTGTGCCCAAAAGGCAAATAATGTCACAACATAATGTTTCAATTTAAATGACACAAATAAACCTAAAGAACTTTATCAAATGAAATCTTACCTGCTAATAGATAGATTCATTGTCAGTTATTACTTCCCCAATGCACTTCATAAACTTGTCTAGAAATTCAAATGTCTTTCCCCAGTTTTCATGAATGAACTAGCATAAATGGACTTGATAAACATTGTTCCAACTAGGCAATTTACCAAAAAAAATCATCAAAGTTCGATTTCTTCTATCTATCTGTCCATCAGACGATAGAAACTCCATACTTCATCCATGCAACATTATGATTTTTTAATAAATTTTTTATGTACTCCACTTCTTTCTCAAGAATCAGAACTCTTAATTCATGATAACTAGGAGATTTCATATTTGGGCCATATAGCCCGAAAGCTTCAAACATCAATTTAAAACTATACAAATTTGCACAATTAAATGATATCCTTGCTAGATAGAAGAATCAGCCAATGTACTAGCATACACTTTCCCTTTCCTTTTTATCAAATACATCATCTATAGAACTTTGCTTCATTTTTCCCTCTTTCCAAAGTCGAACTGCTTTTTTTGGATTTTGAGACACAAAAGCATCAATAAGGCATTATGTTGTTGACTCCATCTTCTTATTACTTCCCACTTCACTTCTTCTATTACCAATCACTTTTTTTCCACTCAAATTGACTTCTTCAAGTTCCTTTTCTTCATTAATATCAACAAAGTTTTCTAAGTCTCAAAATTCAGGAAAAGAACTATAGTTATCTTTTTATTCTTTTTATTAGTCATGTACTTCTTAAGCTCTTCTCTTACTTCCTCCAAACATTTTAAACACCTTACAGCATGTCCCTATTTCATGTTGCTTTACTCTAAAGATTCCACCTTTTGTCTTGTTCCCACAAAATAATTATGTTACTAACTTCGTATCCCTAAGGTCTTTTAAATAATTATATTTCTAAGCCGAATCTTCTTTGTTTAAACCCTTTGATAAGGTGCCACCTTTTGATGTCATTCACAAAATCTAAAATTTAATTAAAGAAGAAAAAGAAATAATTAAAATATAAGGGAGACAAAGCAAGAATGTAAAAAAAGTTTAAAAAAAAAATATAAAAAAAAAAACTTTTGAGAGTTTGAGTACGAATAAAAGAAGTTAAAATAAAAAATGTATACAAATAAGGTCAACAAGGAGAGGACTATTGCTAAATGATACCTACCGCACTTGAAATTAGGAAAGAGGACCATGGGACCCACGGTCTAGTGGAGAATTGGAGATACTAGATGGGAGAGGATGTGAATACTATATTGGTTTTTTTTTTTTTCAACTATGAGAGAGGATGTGAATACTATCTTGGTTTTTTTTTTCAACCATGAGGGGCTAAGTGGGGCATGCAAGATAGCATAAGCACAGTGGTATGTTAAACAAATTGTATATGACCCTTATCAATAATAAAAATTCAATTTTTTATTGATGTCAGATAAACTTTAGATGAGAAACAAGTGAAAGAAGTAGGGGGCAGTGGTGGGACCCATTGAATGGATGGGTCACAGATAAGTTAAGGGGGAGTACTTTGCAGTGTGTCAGTAACTACACAAACAGAGAATAAAATAAAAATAAAAAAGGGCACCAATAACAGTAGTCACAACACAAGCAAAGAATAAATTTTTTTTTTTTAAAAGTTGGATTCAAACTATGAAGAAAAGAAAAAGAAAAAGCGTAAGAGAGTAACAGAGAAAGAGGAGAAAAGCTTGCCAAAATGAACCACGCTACCAAAGTTAACCATGCGACCAAAGTTAACCACACTACTACTGAAATCTTCTTCTCTCCACCTCCTTTACTTCTTGCCCAAAGGTAATTGTCAAAAACTTTCTTTTCTTCGTCCCTCTACCTCGTCTTTTTCTTAAGATTAAATCTTCCTATTCATTTTTGTTTTTCCTTTATCAAGGCTTTGTTTTTCAACCTTTCAAATTCTCCATACCTCAGCTTTCTAAATTTTATTTTTAATATTTTACTTCTTTTTTTTTTTTCCTAAATTTCCAGCCTTATGAAAGAAGGCAATCATTGTTACACCTTAAACTCTATCCTAAGGTGGATGCTTAAGTGTTTCCTCTTTGAAGTCACCTCACTTGGGTCTTCAAGAGGCAATTTTTATTTTTCTCACCTTGCCTAATGGCCTAGATGAACCAAGTGATCACCTTTGACAACACTATCTCCAATGCCCTCCAACACCCACATCCTCCCACATGCCCACAACCCAAGCATCCTTAATAGAGGCAATACCAAGAGGGGATGGAAAGTTTATAGTCAAAATTGAATCACCACAGCAAAACATCCTTCCAAAACTTCACTCTCTTGCCATTATCCACTAAAAAGCAAGTTCTACTTTGAAAGCCATCCAACCCTCTTCTTATGACCTTCCACAACCCTACCCTAAACCAATCCCTCGTGAAATTAACCACTTATTTCTTTTGTAAGCTTCCTAATGTGACCTGTTTCCATGGAGATTCCTTTTCTAAGGCAAACCTCTAATTACTTGAAGGCTTATTCCGATTACTTAGGTTAAACCTACACCATCATACTTTGACATTCTGCACTAGTAGAAAGTAATGTGAAAAGATTATAAAGTTGTATGTTACAACTGTACTAATTTGGGTTCTTATTTGGATTGGTTATCATTGTGATTCATTGAAAGCAAATTAAACCCCTTGACGGGTTTCCAATGAAATGAAAGGGGAAAACCTCACAAATTTGTAAAGGTGAATCATTTATGTTTCTGTGCAGGTTGATTGTCAAATCAAATTAAACACCAGCAGTCCTTTCTGAAAATCAGTGTCTTTTTAAAAATATATGGCAATCACCCATATCTATTATAATAAACAAATATCACAAATGAACAAATGTAATAATCTGACACTACAAGGACATTAACTTTCTAGTTGATATTGAGATGAAATTGCATCAGTAGCTTCCCAAAAATAAGTCATTTGGTTTTACATAAAAAATAAATAAATATTAAAAATTAAAAAATATATCCCAATTAAAGAGCTCACCTTGTGGATCCTTGTATTCTCCTTCGGAACAATGGCACTCCCATGCATTTCGCATAGCTGACAACAATTTGGTGCCCAACCTAACAAAAACCAACCAAATAATCAACAAATCACAATGAAAGAAATGCCCACATGCACTTCATCTTAACGGCGATTTCCGTTAAAAATTATGAACTGGTTTGAAACAATTGCATCCCCACGCACAAAAGGTTGAGTGTTCAGTCATTTTCAAACAATTCCCAACCTAACCAAAACCAACCAAATAATAAATAAATAAATAAAATCACAATGAAAAGGAACACCCTAATACACTGAATATTAACTGTGTTTTTCTTCATAAATCAAGCACTGGTTTACACAAGAGTGCACACAATCACAATATTCTGATTGATATCAAATACAAATTACTTATTTCTATTTTTTGATAAGTAAATAAGGAGAATATATTAGAAGCGCTTGCAAAATGGCGCAACAAAGTACCGAGTATACAAATTAGGCCACAAAGCAAGTAGGAGAAGAAAAAAGCGAAAGAAAACCTACCACCCTTCTACGAGGCTAACCCAACCCTATCCCAAAACCCCTAACAAAAGAAAAACAAACCGACAACCTCACAAGACAAATGTTGAAACCCCTGTGTTCCTCCCCTTTCCCCTGATAGTACGCAGAGAATTGTTGTAGTTAACTGAGCCCTCTAATTTACGAAATTCCCTCTCAAAATGGCAAACCGAGCTATGACTCCTCTTGCTATCTAAACCCCTTAACCCCTCGCCCTTTCCTTGCCTCTAATTTTTTCAAAAGGGACCCCATCTCCTTGAACCCCACAACTAGCATCCCCAAGTAGCTGCTAAAGTTTACTGTTGAAAGAGAGAGAGAGAGAGAGAGAGAGAGAGAGAGAGAAAAAACCTTAATTCTCATTCATATTCATGACTACTTACAACTTACAATAGAGGAATATATATATACAAGGCTAGGTTAAACTAACTACCATATATGTGACCTATATTAAGAAAGGAAAGAAATATTGTACACTATAAATACATTATATTCAACACTCCCCCTCAAGCTAGAGCATATATGTCATATGCACCAAGCTTGTTACAAATATATTTAATCCTAGGACCTTTGAGAGATTTAGTGAAAATGTCTGCTAGTTGATCATTTGAATTAACAAAACTTGTAACAACACACCCTGATGCGATCTTCTCTCTAATGAAGTGACAGTCAACTGCAATATGCTTGGTCCTTTCATGAAAGACTGGATTGGATGCAAAATGTAATGCAGCCTGATTGTCACAGACTAGCTTTATCTGTTCATCTTTTCCAAATCTCAATTTCTGAAGGAGTTGCCTCAACCATATGAGTTCACATGTTGCCAAAGCCATAGCTCGATACTCAGCTTCGGCGCTTGATCTGGCCACTACATCTTGTTTCTTACTCTTTCAGGATATTAAGTTACCTCCAATAAAAACACAATACCTTGAGGTGGAACGCCTATCTGAGGGTGAACCAGTCCAGTCTGCATCTGTGTAACCAACAATTTGGGTATGGCCCCTGTCTTCATACAACATGCCTTGGCCCGGTGTTCCTTTAACATATCAAAGAATGCGGATCACAGCATCCCAATGGTTGTCACATGGTGACTGTAGAAATTGACTAACCACACTCACAGGAAAAGAGATGTCTGGCCAAGTGATGGTGAGGTAGATCAGTTTGCCTACAAGTCGTCGATATCTCCCAGGACCTCTTAGAGACTCCCCCTGTCCTGGTACAAGTTTGACATTTGGATCCATAGGAGTGTCAATAGGTTTACATTCTAACATACCTGTTTCTTCCAAGATGTCTAAGACATACTTCCTTTGTGACATAACCACATCTGAACTGGATTGAACTATTTCAAGTCCCAGAAAGTACTTGAGTTTGCCCAAGTCTTTGGTTTGAAAGTGGTTGAAAAGGTGTTGCTTTAGTTTTTGGATACCCTCCTGATCACTGCTTGTAATGACAATGTCATCCACATAAACTACCAAATAGATGCACTGGCTCGAAGAGTTATGATGATAGAAAACTGAATGATCTACTTCACTCCAAAGCATTCCAAACTCTTGAACAACTGAACTAAAACGCCCAAACCATGCCCGAGGAGACTGTTTCAAGCCATATAGAGAGCGGCGTAACTTGCACACTAAACCAGACTCCCCCTGAGCAACAAAACCAGGTGGTTGCTCCATATACACTTCCTCGAGAAGTTCACCATAAAGGAAAGCATTCTTAATATCCAACTGATAAAGAGGTCAATGACACATAGCTGCCATGGAGAGAAATAAGAGAACAAAAGCAATCTTGGCAACAGGAGAGAAGGTGTCACCATAGTCACAACCATAAATCTGAGTATAACCTTTAGCAACCAAGCGTGCCTTAAGGCGATTAACCTGACCATCAGGACCAACTTTCACAGTGTAGACCTAACGGCATCCAACTGTAGATTTACCAAGAGGTAAAGAAACAAGATCCCATGTGCCATTGAAGTGCAGAGCAACCATTTCATCAACCATTGCCTGTCGCCACCCAGGATGAGAAAGTATCTCACTAGTGCTCTTAGGAAGAAAAACAGAGGATAAAGTAGAGACAAAGGCAGAATAGGATGAAGATAATCGATGGTAGCTCAAAAAATTATAAATAGGATAAGGATTATGAGTAGATCGATTACCTTTCCGAAGAGCAATAAGCAAATGGTCAGTAGATGACAGGGCCGAGGTAGGAGAAATCAGTGGACCAGGAGGTGAGTTATTAGGTACCTCAACGGAAGAGAGAGAAGGAGCAATAGCACGATGTCGACGATGATAAACCTAAAGAGGACGAGAGAGCGCATCTGAAGGGAGAAATATATAGGGAAGTGGCAATACTTCAAAAATGGGAAGAGATTCAGAGGATGAGAAGAATGGAGAGTCCTCAAAGAAGGTGACATCAGCGGAGAGAAAATAACGATGAATATCAGGGGAATAACAACGATAGCCCTTTTGAAGTCGAGAGCATCCCAAGAAGATGCATTTCGTAGCCTTAGCGGAGAGCTTGTCCTGTCCAGGTGTGAGAGTATGAACAAAACAAGTACAGCCAAAGACACAAGGAGAAAGGAAATAAAGAGGTTGGGTAGGAAAAATGAGGGAATGAGGGATTTGGTCATGTAATATAGATGAGGACATACGATTAATCAAGTAACAGGCTGTAAGAATAGCATCCCCCCAAAAACGAAAAAGAACATGACTATGGAGAAGGAGGGTACGAGCTGTCTCAACAAGATGTCGATTTTTACATTCAGCAACCCCATTTTGTTGAGGAGTATGAGCACAAGATGACTGATGGAGGATCCCATGTTGGGACATAAAAGAAGTAAAGGGTGTAGAAAAATATTCCCGAGCATTGTCACTGCGTAACACTCAAATAGAAACTTTGAATTGTGTTTGGATTTTAGCATAAAATTTCTGGAAAATAGAGAATAACTCAGCTTGATTTTTCATTAAAAATAACCAAGTACATCTTGAATAGTCATTAATGAAAGTGACAAAATACTGAAATCCTAAAATAGACGCGGTCCGACACGGACCCCAAACATCAATGTGGACAAGTTCAAAATGAGACTTTGCCCGATTATTCAAACGCTTTGGGAATGAGACACGAGTATATTTCCCAAGCTGACACGACTCACACGCAAGCAACGACAAAGTGGAAAAACAAGGGACTATCTTCTGGAACTTGGAGAGATTAGGATGACCCAGACGATTGTGAATGAGAAGAAGAGCATCGGTGGAAATGCAAGCTACAAGAGATGAAGGTGATAGAGGCTTTGAGACTCACGCCCTATGCCAATCGTCTTCCCCATACTCCGGTCCTGCAAGATCACAGATTTATCAGAAAAAGTGATAGAACAGTTAAGAGTGCAAGTTATTTTGCTGATGGAAATAAGATTAAAAGGACACTCAGGGGCATAAAGGACAAAATGGAGAGGTAGGGAAGGGAGAGGATGAGTCAAACCAATACCTTTAGCCATAGTTTGGGAACCATTAGCTAAAGTAACAGTAGGTAAGACAGAGGTAGTAGTAATAGAGGAGAAAAGGTGTTTATTACCAGAGATATGATCAAATACTCCAAAATCTAGAACCCACAGGCCAAGAGAAGGAGACTGAGTAAAGCAGACAAAGACATTATCGGTCTGGGCAACAGAAGCAAGCTGATGTGGCTGCCTGATATCGAAGATGGCATCATAATCACTACCAATAAGGGTGATACTCTGAGATGTGGAGCTCGCAGCGGAGTCAGGTCGAGATAGCAAAGGATCAGATGACTGAGCAATGTGGGCACTGTGAGGAGGCCGTGCATGTAACTGATAGCAACGATTTTGAGTGTGACCAAGCTTATTACAATAGGTGCACTGAGGACGTTGTCCTCGACCCCGATTGCCACTACGTCCTCCTCGAGAGTTAGCCTGAAAGGCTAACACAGATGAATCTGAAGAGCCATCAGTCGACAAAGTCTGAGTAGAGGAGAGGTGTAAGAGACGAGCGAACACATCATCCAATGATGGTACTGATGGACTAGCAAGAATCTGATTTTGGACAGACTCAAGATTTGGACAGAGGCCAATGAGGGTTAACACCATAAAGAACTTGTCAGTCTGTGCCATAATACGCTGCATAATTGTGCATCGATCTTCTTCCATTGCACTTTGTCAACATCAGGTATAACATCCTTAGGTGTAACAAGATGATCCTCATAACCTTGTCCCATAAACCAGAGTTCCATGGACGCTAACCAGGATAGATAATTCTCACTACCAATCAATTTTTCTGATGTGATAGTAGGAGATCCAGAGATGACGGATGTAAAAATGGGATTTTTGGTCGTCATATCCACTTCACCTGAGATTGAATCACGTTTGGATCAAAGAGAGCCCTAAAGGGAGGTCGGATCACAGCTGTGGAAGAAGAACCTGGTATGTCGGGACCCAAACAAAGGAGAAAAGTGACTGGGGATGAAGAAGAGGCCTTCCCAAGGCACACACAGGTCTCGGCCAAGGAAGGGAGCTGCCGTCGGAGGCCGGAGGAGGCTGAAAGAAGACCCGCGGAGGCTGAAATGCCAAAAAAAATGGAGAAGCAGGGTTTGGAGAGGCCTGACGGAGGTTTAGAAGTGCAAGACAGCGCCGGACGAGCCTACTGGAAGAAGCTCGGCACCGTAAAGTGGGCCACGCACCCTCACGCGCCGGCGCGTGGGATTCAAGCCGCCGGAGAAGAGTGGCGCATGGGAGGCGCATGGATGGGTGTTTGGCTCCGGTGCTTTGAGAAAAGTTACAAATCTCCTCTTTGCACTCCCGATGATGTGGTCGGTGTCAGAAAAGTCATCGGGAAAAAATCGCCGAAAAATATCACCGGAAAAATGTTGACGGTGATGAGGGTTTTCTAACCACGATATGGCTGACCGGAAAGCTTTGGGAGATGGAAAAGGTGACCAAAATGAAACACGGTCACTAGATTGATTCTCAGAATTAATTACACGGGTAAACCAGAAAGAATAAAGTTTTCTCCCTTGGCTCTGATACCATGTTAAAAGAGAGAGAGAAAAAAAACCTTAATTCTCATTCATATTCATGACTACTTACAACTTACAATAGAGGAATATATATATACAAGGCTAGGTTAAACTAACTATCATATATGTGACCTATATTAAGAAAGGAAAGAAATATTGTACACTATAAATACATTATATTCAACATTTACAAACTTGCTGGGAAGGCTAAGCAGATCCTCTTCCTCTAAAACGCAACTAGGCTCCAAGTCCTCAAAGATTTCTGGCTCCTCACCTCTAACCACTAATTCCCTTCCCGATAGATCCTTTGCAACACTTCCCTCAAACTCCACCAAACTTCCATCTTGAAGCAACATCCTAAGCAGTTGGCTCCCCAAATCCAAAAGCCTCGAAGAAGAGAGAGAAGAAGGGTTAGGGTACCTATTCACCTCCGCTACGAGGGCTTCATCGGTGATTGCTACACAAGAACACCCCTGCCCCGACACTTACCTTTCAACCTCATCTCCGACACCACTTCTTTGCTTGATCTCTTGGTTCTCTGCTGAAAGACTCCTCCCTTCTGGGAAGATCAACGAAAACCTCTTTCCCTCTTTAGTGATAACTGAACAAAATAAAAACCTCCCTGTCCCATTCGAATGCCGCTCCAACTTGAACTTCCTCCCACTCTCCTCCTAGGAATTGCACCACCTCACCAAGACTTCATCTCTACAGAAAGATTCCACCCCTTCCAACAGATAGCGCAAACTCAACTCCCCAAACCTAATCCATGCTGAAAGACTTCTTCCTCTTTCCTCAATAATGCCTCTCAACTTCCCCCCACCACCTCTACAGAAAGAACAAAGGACTTTGAGTCCACTGCAACCCGACACATATCTTCACCTCCTACATCTCTAACCCCAACAAAAGAACTCCACAGCTATTTTCCCTCAAGCTTCCAGTAAATCTATTAAAATTCAATTTACACCACAATTCTAAACACTAGAATTGCAAAATATCAATTCTCCCCAACCCACAATCTTTCCACTCCAAAAAGTGAAAAGAACTTTGTCTTACTTATTTCTATGTACATACAACCAATATGAAACGGCTAGAAATTGAACTTCCATTAGTTTGTTCAGCGGCATGATCCCTTTTTGCAGTCTAATTTGTTATTTTCAAATCAATACACACAATGTACCACAAAAACTTACAGTTTGGTACATGTAGCTGTCCAGCTCGTCCACTGAATCATCAGCCGGCAACAAATTAGCCAAAGCAACAATCTACATAAATCCAAATAAACACCATCTTACACACAAGAAAAAAAAATATTGAATATAAAAACTATGCATCCCTTTCCGATATAAATTCAATAAAAGCAAGCAGCATAACCTCCTTGTCTGGCTGCCAAGAAAGCGGAAGAAAAGAAAAGTTAGGATATGTTGCTTCGATTTCAAAACATTTATTAGCTCATTTGATTATGAGCATTTAACACAAACCAAAGATTCCAACTTCATCGTCCGTTTGGTTACTGAGAAACCGATAGAAAAGAAACGACAAATTGAGAGATTTAGAAGAGGAAAATGACAACCTCGTGGCCATATTGGATGCATTTCATCATGGCGTAGCAGCTATCCTTGCCGCCGCTGACGAGCGCCACCACCTTCATCTTCGACGCTGGCCGCAGTTGGGGACACTGCAGAAGTAATTTTGGGCTTGGAGACTTGGGAGTTAGGGGCTGGAATTCCGCGTCAAATATTCCCCCAACTATGATTTAAAAACAAATTACGATTTTCTTCGAATAATAAATATTAAGTTATAAGTTTACCTAAGTTGAAAAGATGTTTAAGGAAAAGATATTTTTGAAATTGTAAATTAAAAAAGAGGGTTTATACTTTCATATATAAAAAAATGTCAATTTATCAAAAAAAAATTATTTAAAAAATCAAGACTCCAACTTTATTTGAAAAGGGTAGTTTTTTTTTCAAATAAAAGAATTTTGTCTTTTCAAGAAAAGATTTTTACAATTTTATATAAAAAGGAATTTTGTCTAACTTTTATTAAAAAGAAATTTTATGTTACAATTTTTATTTACAAAAAGATATTTCAATATGGGATTTATTATTATTTTTTAAAAGAAAATATTTTATAACTTTATGAATATGTTCAAGTTTATTTTTTTTAATATATATATCACAAATAATTTTTAGTTTATTAAAAATGATTTTAAATTTTATTTGGTGAGAATAAAATTAACTAAAAGCATTCAAAATATAAAACTATGCAAAATTTAAACACACTAAAACTATGCAAAATATACACAAACTAATAAGAACATACACAACAAATAAACATACAACAAATCAATATATAAAATAAACATACAACAAAATTAGTAAATAAAAAAGAAATATTTATAGAAAAAAAAAATGAAGAGGACAGGAATACACCCTGTACACAACAACTGCAGTGAATCAATCCTCGCAGCAATCTCTCAAAAAAAAAATGTCTTAAGAAATACAAAGAAAAATAGCCTCTTGGAGTCATCCTTTCCCCTTTTTTTGCTTCAATTTTCTTTTTAATCCAAAAAATCAAGTTCCCCTCAACTCCTAATCCTGCTCATGCCGTGTCTCTAAATACTCCCCACTTGCTATTGAAACCATAAAAAAGAAATAAATAAATAGAAGTAAAAGTCCATAGCCAATAAGATGAACTGAAGCCCCATTATGCAATTAACATTCAAGGTCTAAAGCAAACATCCACGGCAAATGGGCCCCCAAGTCTTAAATAATCAATAACCCAAATAAATAACTATGCAAGCCTAATATAGTTAATATGAAGCTCAATCTCAAAATAATAAAACCAAGTCAAAGCCCACAAACAAGCCTAAACCCAAAAACCAACATTGTGCAAATCAAAAATAAAAACCTTACCACTGTTTGAAGAACCCAAGTAGGAATGACAATTTCGCGGGTTTCCCGGGTCACCCGCCCCTATTGGGGGGTATAGGAACATGGCAATCGGGGATGGGCCAGGTTCAGGATTTTTTTAAAAACCCGAATCGGGTTCAGGGCGGGGTCGGGTGTAGTTATAATTTGACTCGCCCCGCCCCGCCCCGAATATGAAATTACTACTTTACCCCCCCCACTTATAAATATTAGCTTCCTCTCCTCATTTTAGGTCTTCTTCTCTCAATTCTCGTTCTTGTCGACGCTAGGGTTTTTCCTCCCACTCAATGGAGAAATCCATCAGATAATCCATTCGAAAATTCATTTCCTCTCGATTCATCCTTGTTTATCCCATATTCACAAGAAATCAAGAATCACAACTATTATCTTCACGTATCTACAAATCGGTAAGATTTTTTGTTGATTTTTTGGTTTAATGATGCCTTGATTTGGTGTTGTATTCCGTTTCTAATTCGGGAATGAGATACGAGATTTAGGATTTTTCCATTTCCAATTTCAGATTATTGAAGGATTTTTTTTTTCTATTAGTTTTCGGGTTGCTATTTAGGGTTTTGAATCCGTTTCTTGCGAATCTTAATAGGGGCTAAGCAGATCTTATCGTCTAATGCTTCCACTCCCTTCATATTGAGAAACGGATCTTATCGTCAAATTTTTCTAGGGTTTCATATTAACAACAGAATAACGAAGTACGTAAGTATCCCTAAATACCAAATATGTAGTTATTCATTGAAGTTCTTAGCTCGACTTCCAAGACTGTGCCACAATTTCAATTCATTGTTTGAAACATCTGGTTGATGAACCATGCTAACACCAGTATCTGTATCTTTATATATGGAAATTGCATTATTCCTGTAAAATGAAAACAAAGAAGGAGAAGTGAGGCAATATATAATAACATAGATCAAAGTAGTCATATAAATCAGCTTGTGAACAATAGCTTGGAAGGCGTGAAAGACAAACATATATGTCAGAACAAAGGATATGTTAAAATATGTTCCCCCACTAAATCTTGGTTTTCAACGAGAAAAGATGAAGATATTGTATATAACACCACTTCAACCAATCGAAAGGATAAACATTTTTGACCCAAAAGCTTATGTTGTATGCGAAATTGAATATATAAGAGGCTATATATGAATGTAAGATGGAATATTTAACAAGAAATCACATCTTCAATGAACATCCAAAAGCCTAAGTGGCAGCTAGTTTAGAGAACCATTTTGTCATAATTCTTGCAGCCAACTGCCTACAGAGCCTCTTTAGAGTTAAGAACTTCACATGCTCACCTATCTGGCTTCAGTTTCTTCCTAGCAAGATCAGAACCGCCTGCAGTTTGTCTTTCTGCAAAAGAGGAAAAAATTTAGCCTGTGAAAGAATTAAAATGAAAAACAGCATTTCAACTTACGATTTTCTCCTCTAGCTAGGACAGTTCCAAAGCTTCGAATTGGTAAATGCTTCTCTGTTAAGTCATCCTAAAATTGGAAAGACATTAGAATGAAAGTCATTATGCCAGTATAAATTTAATTCTAATGCTTTAAGATGCATATACCTCTGTAGCTTTTGGTCTTGTTAGACAGCGGGCAAAAAATTTCTTATAGGCTGTCTTCAACTTTTCTATTGGTTGAGCATTCCTAAAGCATAGAAAAATTGAATTTTGGTAAAACAAGAACATAAATAGTCTAAGAGATATAAAAACTAAAATTTTTGCAGAACAGAGATACAATTCTGTCAGAAGATCAATCCACAAAAATACATCCTAAAACTATTGACCCCTTTAGTTCCAGCCCTTCACAAACAAGTGCATGGAAAATATATTATGTTTTAGTGTAAAATTTCCAGTAATACATACGATATCTAGATAACATTATTGAAGGTTGTACACTTGAAAAGAGTCATTTGGAATAGCAGTCCATACAAGTCCAAGCAAATTTCTAGAATAAGTTATTAAAAGTTCAAAGTGAAAAAAGCTAATGGGACTTTGGAAAACAAGAAGGAAGTCATCCAATTTCAAGATCATAATCAAATGGAAGTGGGAGCATTTAATGAAAACCCAAAACAACCTTATTTTGAGAAAAATGTTAGGAAATATGATTAGTGTTAAGAAATATCATTAATTTAAATCCTATGACCATGCAGCCTTAGGTATGATGCTATAAGAAGAAAAATATTTTAAAGAAAAACATTCAACCAGATTTTAAATTCTCAGAAAGAAATCTAGTTCTTGACCAACCATGTATGAATTAAGGGCAAAATCACATTCCTAGAAGTATATATATATATATATATATATAACCTTCTCAGGAGAATTGTTGAGGTAATGGGTTTTTTAACAGAGAAAACAATGTTACCTTAGGTTTCTGATTGTCAGCTACTTGAAGCTTTGTTTGGAAGAGGGCATTGTGCTCAAGGGATGCTATGTTATCTCTCAGAGAAACTATGATAGGACCATATGCAGACAACTGGACTTTCAGTCCTCCAATTTCACTTTCCAAGAAGCTAACCCTTTCTCTCATCTGTTGAATCTTGATACTTTTTTAAGCACTTTCATCCTCAAGATTCTCACACACTCCAGTAAGCTCATGCACCTTATTTTCAAACAGAACTTCACTGACAGAGGAAGCCTGAAGATCAAAGTAGAATGTTGTAGCTTCAGCCTCCCATAGTTCAAAGTCATTGCTTCTTTCATGAAGCTCTGAATTCAACTTCTCTCCTCTGATTCTATATTCTTCAATTTCTTCATGTAACATATCCAATTCAGACTCCAAGTTCCCATTCATCTTGCGAAGACATTCAATTTCCCTGTTCTGACTTGTGTTTTCTTCAGATAGTTCAAGAATCTGCTTTTCTGAATTTTCTCTTAGAACTTCTGATTTTTCACATTCCCTCTTCAATTCCTCAACAGTGCCAAATAATTCTGCAGTCAAGTCCTGTGCAGCTTTGAGCTTCTGTTTTGCTTCTGAAAGATCCTTTTCCTTCTGGCTTAACAAATCTTTTCCAACTGAAAGTTGATTGTTCAACTGATCACTTAAATTTGTAACTTCATGCAGCTCCTTGTCCAACTTCTCAACAAGCCCTTTCAGATGTAAATTTTCAGTTTCTTACAGTCCCAATTTCTCTGTCAAAATTCCCACCTCCTCCCCAAGGTCACTGTTAACCCCATGGAAATTGCCAAAATCTTCAGCAAGTGCTTTTAGTTCCCCTACCTTCTCAGACCAGAAGTTGTTCAAAACCAAAGACAGGTTACTGAGGGCAACAGCTTCATGGAGAATAGCACTGTTTTCCTCTTCCAACATGCACTTCTCCTTCTTCACATCTGATAATTTTTTTGACAGATATCTATTTTCTTCAATCTCCTTCTAATTTTCTTCCTTCAATTCTACGTTGGCTCTTTGAAAATCTACCAGCTTCTTGCATAAACTCTCCACATCACACTTTACTCCCTCCAGGTGGTCTCTCTTGCTCACTTCTAGCCCCAACTGCCGGTTCATCTCTAGAAGCTCATGTTTCTTGTTTTGCAGCACCAAAAGCTGCTGTGCTGTGATATTCAATTCCTGATCAAGTGTTTTATTCTCTAACTCAACTTCTGCACCATCTACTCTCAATTGCTGAAGTACAGTTAAAAGAACGGAGTTCTCAACTTGTATAGTTAACAGAAAGTGGCACATAAGGACTTCAGATTTAGTGCTTAGTCATGCCAAATTCTCATGAATTTCAATAATTGGTTCAATATATATATATATATATATATATATATATACATATTTTACTTGATCCTTGCGTTATTCCCTTGCTTCTTTCTCACCAGGATTACTTATCCAGCACCAAATGGTTGTTTAATTTGCATATCAGTTCTTTATCATGTGAAGTATGAGGTTGTGAATGTGCAATTGGACATTTTTTTATGTTCTCTACAGGCAAATTTATTTTCTACTGGTTATATGAAAGTTTAATTTTGTTTGACTCTAGAAATGCATTGAGGAATTCTGCATTCTTGTTGCTTCCATATTATGATAGCACAAAAACTTAGGTGGATATAAAGGAAGAGATAATCCTGAAAAATTAGAATTTATTTGCATGGCCTCATGATAATTTGTATAATGATTCTTGGAATGTTTTGTTTTTTTTTTCTGGTTATTACTTTTTAGAATATTCTTTGTTTGCTTTTGTTTGCATTGTTTTCTGTTTTTTTTTTTTTTTTCTTCTTATTTTCTTCTCACTTGCTGTAGGTTGTCCATATAAACTGCATGTGTCTGTCGGTTGCACTGCTCTCGATGCTTTTCTATTACATTTATTTTCCTATTAATGGAAACTATGTTGACATCTTGCAATTCTTGGAGGTTAACCTAAATACAATCTTGCCTTTTAAACCCTTGCTTCAAGCCCTATCCAAACTTTAGGTTATTAATTTAGGTTTGAATGTTTTACTTATAGACTTTATTTTATATTAAGAAAAATGACATCAGAAGAAGGGGAAAACGTTTCCATGCCAAGTGTGGGTTCAACTCCAATTATAAGCAGTACTTCAACTACTGATGGAACCTTGGTATCTAAAAGAAGAAAGTTGACTTCGGTTGTTTGGAATGATTTTGATAAAAGGGAAAGTTTAAGGCCGATAGCAAGAATGTGACAAAACACTTACATGTACACATAGATAGGTGCATGAAACGAAGAAATGTTGATATTAGGCAACAATTATTGGCAGTAGAGAGAAAAGGTAATGGAAAAGTTCAAATTGGTGGTTTTACCTTTGATCAAGAAATCTCAAGAGAGAAGCTTGCACGTGCAATTATCTTGCATGAGTACCCACTTTCAATCGTTGACCATGTGGGGTTTAGAGAATTTGCTACTAGTCTCCAACCCTTGTTTAAGATGGTTTCCCACAATACGATTAAGGGTGATATAATGAAGATTTATGAGGTTGAGAAAGATAAGATGATTAGCTACTTAGAGAAACTTCAAAGTAGAGTTGCTATCACAACTAATATGTGGACATCAAATCAAAAGAAAGGCTACATGGCTATCATTGTACATTACATTGATGAGTCTTGGTTACTACACCATCATATTGTAAGATTAGTTATGTTATTTTTTTTTAACTTCCAAAGTGTTTTTTTATTTGATCCTTTAATGATATTGTTTGTGTTAATGATATTTTTTATTCTTAATTTAGGTTTTTTTATGTGCCTCCTCCACACACAAAAGAAGTTCTTTCAGATGTATTAATGGATTTCTTGTTGGATTGGAATATGGATAGAAAAGTTTCTACAGTCATTGTGGATAATTGCTCAAGTAATGACGGAATGATCAATATCTTGGTGGAGAAAATATGTTTGAGTGATTCACTCTTATTGAATGGAAAATTTTTCCACATGCGATGTGCGGCACATGTGTTGAACTTAATTGTTAAGGAAGGTTTGGATGTCACTGAAGTAGAAATTGAAAAAATTCGTGAGAGTGTTGCATATTGGTCAGCAACCCCATCAAGAATGGAAAAGTTTGAAGATGCAGCTCGCCAATTGCGTATTCCATGCAATAAGAAGTTAAGTCTTGATTGTAAGACACGATGGAATTCCACATACTTGATGTTATCAATTGCTATAACATATAAAGATGTGTTCCCACGTTTGAAGCAACGTGAAAAATACTACATGGTTGTGCCATCAGAGGAAGAATGGAATATGGCAAAGGAAATATGTGGAAGATTGAAATTGTTTTACAACATAACAGAGTTGTTCTCAGGACAAAATTATCCCACTGCAAATACTTTCTTCATCAAAGTGTGCGAAATCAAAGAGGCATTGTATGATTGGCTGATATGCTCAAATGATGTTGTGAAAACGATGACATCAAGTATGTTGCAAAAGTTTGACAAGTATTGGAGTGGGTGTCATATTGTGATGGCAATAGCAGCTATATTTGACCCAAGATACAAGATAAAGATTTTAGAGTTTTACTTTCTACTAATGTATGGGTCTGAAGCTTCAAATGAGATAGAAAAAATCTGTGGAATGTGTTATGAGTTGCTTTCTGAGTATCAATCAAAGTCTAATTTGGGGCAAAAAACTTCATCCTATGGTACTTCATCAGGTTCAACTCTTTTGGAGTTAAACTATGATGAACAAGATCCTCTTTCAAAGTTTGACTTATTTGTTCATAGTACCATTGGAGAAAGTCATACGAAGTCGGAGTTAGATTATTACTTAGAGGAGTCTATTTTGCCAAGGAATTCAAATTTTGATGTTTTAAGTTGGTGGAAGACAAATGGTATAAAGTATCCGACTTTGCAAATGATTGTTCGTGATATCTATGCTATTATAGTATCTACAGTTGCATCTGAGTAAGCCTTTAGCACGGGTGGTAGGGTGGTATCAAAACATCGCAGTAGGCTTCATCCAGATACTTTGGAGGCCTTAATGTGTGCTCAAAGTTGGTTATGGAAGGAAAAAGAAGGTAACCGATTTACATAATTATCAATTTTATGAATTGTTTTTTATTAAAATATTTAGTAAAGTTTTCTAATATTTTTTTTGGTGTTTTTTTTTACTAGGTGATTCATCAATTCATGACTCACAGCCCCAACTCACAATGATGGATGAAAATGATGATTTACTTGTGCTTTAGATTTTTTACTTAAGATGATGTTAGAGACATTTTTTCTTTCTTTTTTGCTAACAATTTCTTTGTAATGTCTTTTTTTTTTTTTTTTTTTTTCAGTGTTGTTAAGCTTATGGATATATTTTAATTTTGGATATTATATTTTGGCATGTCTTCTATGATGTTAATTACCATGGTTGTAACTAAGAACCACATTCTTTACAATCAAGTTCAAGACTTGCAAGGTAGAGTCCTTGTACCTTGAATTAATCAAGAAGTTTGGTATTATATTGGAAAAAATTTGGCTGCTAGAGTTGTCATACTCATAGGCCATAAGACCTTTTTTATGATAACCATTTTATAATAGCTTCTTCATTGAACAGTTTGACAGTTGTTACCTCCCTCCTCGAGAAATATGGGATTGACCCAAAACAAATTGGTCGACTGGAAGTAGGCAGCGAGACTGTGATAGACAAAAGCAAATCCATTAAGACTTTCCTGATGCAAATTTTCGAGGTATTTTTCCAAATCATTGTGATACATGTGCTCATCTCATTTGAAATTGTTTCCTATCTCTTATGGGCTAAGCGTGATTAGACCTCTTGAACATATGGTTATGGTGGTTTTGAACATCAATGATTGAGGAACATATGGTGGGGTTCAGGGCTTTATCCAATTCAGGCACAAGTTAGACTCATTAATTCATTGACTCAATGTTGGCTCATAGATATGCAACGTTATTTTGTTACTGTTAGAAAAATTTAAGCCTCACCTTGTTTCGACCCATTTTGATAATATGAAAACCTAAGATTTTTCCCTATGATAGAAAATATTATATTTTAGCTGGTATTGCAGAGGTTTCTTAATGGCTATAGTGGTTCATAACAAAGAATGCCACTGTTTCCATCTGTTTGGTATTTGATTAAGGTTTTACTTGTTTTTTCTTGCATGCTCCCTTTCTTTGTTATTAAAATCTTCAGCTTTAGACATTTCACTTCAACCTTATCTGCATGTACCTCTTTGCTATAGATCTTCCCTTACACCAGGATTGGTTTGATGCAGTTTTTCTATGTTTTATTATTGTTAGATCTCTGTTTTTTCATGCATTTATATGGCTCTTTCCTCATGTAAAATAAGTAGGAATGTGGAAATAATGACATCGAAGGTGTTGATTCAAGTAATGCATGCTATGGGGGAACTGCAACTTCATTCAACTGTGTCAACTAGGTGGAGAGTAGTTCATGGGATGGACGCTATGGACTTGTTGTTTGCACAGACAGTGCGGTATGAACATCTACTTTAGACTATTTTGGACTACTATTCTGATAAAAAAAAATAATTGGACTACTATGACTTTAAACTTGCTTTGTTTGTCTTAAAAATATTGGTTAATGCATAGTAATCATCTTTATTGCTGAAAGCAAGGATGAAGGACTTGTATTTAAAAAATTCTATGATATTTAGAGCACAAAAATTTTCACATAACTTGACATCAGTATCGAGAAGTACAAGGTTACAGCAGTGGGGCTTTTGAGTCTTTTGGTGCATGTACTGGGTTGGGTTTAGTCTTATTTGTGCATCAAAATATATCTAGATTTAAATCTTCTTCATGTGTTATAAGCTAGCAATGTTCTATTCCTTACTGGAGGTTTCCTTTATCAGGTTTATGCAGAAGAACTAGCTAGGCCTACTAGAGGAGCAGCTGCTATTGCTATGCTAGTAGGGCCTGATGCTCCTATTACATTTGAAAGCAAATTGAGGGGAAGTCATATGTCACATGCATATGATTTTCACAAGCCTAATCTTGCTAGTGGATATCTGGTAATACTTCTTGCTCCCTCTTTTCCCTTTGTGTTGTTGTCAATTGTCTTGCATTGCCAACATTGACGTTTTTTGTAAGTTGTGAAGTATAGCATATTCTTTAATTTGTAATTGAGGTCTAAGAGAATGATAGAGGCCATTTGAATTTATAATATTATTAATGTGCATTTCAATTCATGGAATTTATTATTTGAAAATCAACATTGCCAATTTGATGCACTAGAAAAATATATAATTCATGAAGTTTATTGAAATTTATGGTATATTTGTCTCAATCACCATTATGTTTCAATATCTGATAATTTATTCTGCAAAGTGAGCCTTCTGCTTGAGAAGATGTTTCTTGAGAGAAACTTTGATTACTCCATTCTAACTTGTCAAAATAAATATTGGAGTACAGTCAACATGCTACCTTGAAGACATTTAGATATGAACCACTTTTACTTGGGTCACAGTCTCATAAGCATATGTTTTATCAAAGAATGTAGGATTTCTTAGCATAACTTTTCCTAATCAATGATATATGCTTCACTTTTCTGCAAAAACAGTTCTGTAAAATAAAGGAACGGTTTTGTGAAATAAAGTAAAAAGTAACATAGAAACCTCCATTATTGAAACCGATAACACTCTTTCTTATGATTGCTCCATGATATGCATGTGCTCTTTTCTTACCTGAGTTACCTCTTTCATGGTTTGCATGTAAATGGGTTAAGTGAACCTTGGTATTAAGAATGCTTATGAAACCAAGAAACTAAAAAACTTACTCTTAAAAAGTTCACTGATAAGTGCCTTTGTAAAGAAACTACTTGATTTTTATTGTGCTGGTTTTTTGTGAAACCCATTTCCATGGTTTTGTGCATGGCTTGTTTCTTATACCCCAATTTTCAGTTTTTTCACTTATAAAAATTATGTTTCCAGGTTGTCGATGGGAAGCTTTCACAGACTTGTTATCTGATGGCACTTGATTCTTGCAATAAACTTTTGTGTTCCAAGTAAGTAGTTATTTAAATGGAAGCATTTTCCTCTCTTCTAACTTGGATTTTGGTGGTTATTTATACCATGCAAATGCATCATCTTCTTGCTTTCTATAGGTATGAGAAATTGGAGGGCAAGCAATTTTCCATTGCTGATGCTGACTACTTTGTATTTCACTCTCCATATAATAAGGTAGTTTATTTGGTGCCATGTTATTTTGGAATTTGGTATTTTTCTTTCTGGTTTTTTTAATTGCATTCTGTAGTACTTGAAGTAGTAATTTATTTGATTTTTTCCTTGAATTGTTGTAGCTTGTATAGAAAATTTTTGCTCGATTAGTGTTTAATGATGTTGTGAGAAATGCCAGGTTCTAATCGTTTCTTTATTTGGTCTGTTTTATTCTTTTAACTTCATTCTTTGCAATTTTGTCCTAGGTGGTATGCCAAAAGATTTCTACATCCTGACATTGTGGCGCCATATGACTATATATTTATCTGGGATGAAGATCTAGGAGTTGAGTATTTTAATGCAGAAGAGTGAGTGTTGGACATAAATATCTTTTTTATGGCATTTGTGTTTCAGTCTACCCAACTTATGTCATTTTCCAATTCCAGATATATAAGACTAGTGAGGAAATATGGCTTGGAGATTTCACAACCTGGTTTAGAACCTAATAAAGGGTTAACATGGCAGATGACAAAAAGAAGAGGTGATCGAGAAGTCCACAAGTAAGAATAAACATTAACACCAAAGTTCCCTTTCATTTGTTACTTATTATAGATTAATGGAATGACCTTTTCTCCTTGTTTTTCCCCCATTTTTCTACCAGAGAAACAGAGGAGAAACCGGGCTGGTGCCCTAGCCCACATTTGCCTCCCTGTGCAGCATATGAAAAGCTTTGAGCAGTACTGTTGTTATTTCTTCTGTTCATTCCCACTCCTGCATGGTCTGATAATGGATTAGAAACAAAATTATTAGTTTTCCTTTTCCAAATGCAGGTTTGTTGAGATCATGGCTCCTGTATTTTCTAGAGATGCATGGCGGTGTGTGTGGCATATGCTTCAGGTATATATATCCTCAAATTTAGAATTAGTAAGTTCTCAATTGCTCCAGTTGACCTGTTACTATCAAGTTTAAGTGTCTTTCTGTGGGAATTGCAGAATGACCAGGTACATGGTTGGGGTCTTGACTTTGCTCTCAGAAGATGTGTAGAGGTACTGACCTATGTCTGCCTACTTCTAATTCTCTTATATTATTTGTTTGTTAGCATGCATGATCATATTGGAACTTCCTCGTCTTTGAAACAACCTGCCCATGAGAAAATTGGAGTTGTAGATTCTCAATGGATCGTTCATCAAACTGTTCCCTTGCTCGGGAACCAGGTAAATCATCTTCAGAAAAATTTTCTACTACATTTTTATTTATATAAACGTTTTGTAATGAAAAGATCTATGAAATAGAATACTGGAGTAACCATTATGTTTTTATAGGGGCAAGCGGAGAATGGGAAGGCACCATGGCAAGGGGTTAGTTACACCTTTTTCTTCACAACATACTTGGTTTCCATTTTATAGCAGAGCTAACATTATGCTTACAGACTCTTGTCTCCTGCTTTCCTTTCATGTGCTCATGTACCTTCAATTTTCTTTAGTGCTATCAAATTTTCAAATGCAAGAACCTTATATTGCATCTTACAAAAATGCTGGACATGATTTCTTTATTTTAAAATTTATTTTTTATTGGGTTTATAGTTGTTATTGTATTGCATTAATTGGTGATTCCAATAATTGTTTACGGGATATTTCTGTCTTTATTGGTTCCAGGTGAGGGAGAGGTGTAAAAAAGAGTGGACCATGTTTCGAGTTCGCATGACCAATGCCAAAAAAGCATATTACAAGGATATGGGAATTAATCCTACCAATTCCACAGCTGACTAGGGGATGACCCTCACAGAAGCTAACCTGTATACAATCATAATTACCACTGTTCTTAGGGTTTATTTTATTTTATTTTATTTAATAATAGCGATCATTTTTTAGTATCCCAAAGGTTACTGATGAGAGTGCTTTGATCTTCCATGCTGCTAGAAGTGAATTGGGTACCCGGGTGGCAGGTGAAAGAGAAAAAAAGTCAATTATTCATTTCTATCATCGTCTATTCATTTTTGTTCTCTCTTTCACACATTGATATGTAGACATTAAATGGGCATGAAAGTTCCTCCTTCATGGGCCATTATAGATGAAATATGAATCAAAGTTAATGCTAGCAATCCTGGGAATATGCAAATTCATCTCATATGACTATCCAAATTGATCTGACGTACATCTTCAAATCAACAAAAGATGAAAACCCCAGCCCAACCTAGCCCAGCCCCGCCCCGCCTCGCCCCTACAACACATACCCGGGTCGGGACGGGCTGGGGATGGGATTTAATTTTAACTCTATAACGAGGATGGGAATGCCCCGCCCCGCCCCGGGTTTGGGACGGGTTTGGGAAATAACTAAATATTTTGGGACGGGAATGGGATAGGGGTGACCCGTCTCAAACCCGCCCATTGCCATTCCTAAACCCAAGTACAAACCAATGTCACGTGAAGAATGTTGAGGCACGTGTGTGGCAGTGTTCGTGTTAGAGCAGCAAAAAAATGCATGAAGTGGTTGTAAGGTTCATTAATGAAGTGAAGAAATTAAGAAAGAGAGTGAGAATGAGAGAACGAGAAGGATAAGTGGTAAGAAAGAGGTGTGCGGGCTTAGGTGGTGAGCCCATTAAAGGATGATGGTGAGGCGAGACCAATGACAGGGTAAGGTTGTTAGAGACACTATGGTTGGGTGATCCTAAGGGAGTCGAGAAAGAGAGATAGATAGTGAACAAGTTAAAGGGAGAGAAAGAGAGGGTGTGCCAAAAGGGACGACATTGGTGATGGTAATGACATTGCCAACAACAGTTTTGTCCACAATAGTGACTGGTGGTAAAGGTGTGACACAATGAGGAAGGCGATTGTGGGGTTTTCATGGGGATGAGAGAGATAAGGGAAATTAAGAAGGAAAAAAATGGTTATCGTAGAGAGTCAGAATGAGGTCAGAAAGTAAGATTCGGTGTGGGCCCTCTATTTTATTCTCATAACACATATTATTCATCATGCTTGGTCATTCTTGCCTTGCTTTTTCACATAGTATGCGCGTAAGATCCCTTTCTACTTAACTGTTTATCATGCTCCTTGGTGGTTTGCTTGTTATTCAACTTGAAATTGACTCTTGGGCCACTTTTGGAAACTTTTTTGAGGGATTTTTTTTATCTATAGTGTGATTTTAGTGGCAACCTAGGTTATCCTAAAGTTTCAACATGTTTAAAACTCGATCAGGCTCTTTTTAGTGAATTGAGACATTTTTAAGGTCAAATCAGACATGGGAAACTGACTCAGTTGATTCAACAAGTCAAAACAATCAGTTCATCCAGTTGAACCAATCGAACCAACCGGTCGACTGGTTGCAATTGGTTGAATTGGTTATCTCGATCAATTCGTTATGTTTTTAAGTTTTCTCCCTCATTTCAAATTTGATTCAAGTGTCATTTTTCTTTTTTGTTAGTTTCCTAACATTTCCAAGAGTGTTTTGGTAATCTTTAACGTTGGTTTAACCCTTGGGTTTATTTTTTGTTTAAGTGGGTTTTTGGTAGTTTTGAGCTTAAGAAAAGATTATGACAAGTGTCTAAATCCCCATTCTCTCTTCCTCTATTTAAGGGAACCTTAGGAGCTTGTTTTGAGAGGATTTTTTTATGGTTCTTGAAAAGGGAGACTATGCTAAAATTTCTAGAGGAGGGAAACTCTAGGGTTTAAAGATTTACTTTAACTTGGAGAAAAAGAAAGGCTTGCTTGAAGCTAAGTAATCTCGCTTGTGAGGGTATTACTTTTTGAGTACTCTTTAGCTTCATTTTTGTTACCTATTTACAGTTTTTTTTATTTTTTATTCTTCTACTGATTCTTCAAATTATTTACTTTTGGGTGTGGATATTAGAGGTCATACATTGGATTGTTGGTTATTTTATTTATGATCTATGCTTATTTTTCTTCAATCATTCTCTTGACTATGATTGCTTAAGAATTGGTTTAATCTTTGATTCATCTTGTTGTACAGTGGTTTTAAGATTTAGTTTTATTCCATTTTGCACTATTTTGGGTACTTTTACCCCTTTTCAAGCTCATTAATGATTCTTGAAATGAGTCCTTACTTGATTTTGAAAATTTTGTAAGGGATTTTTGTTTTCCCCTATTTTTTTTAATGATTTTTTAAAACATTTTTGATTAATTTTGAAATAAAATTGAGAGCCACAAAAGTGTTTCTTTATTTTCCAAATTGGTTTTTCATAGAAAATACTTTTGAAGCCTATTTTGACTTTTTATTTTTATTTTCTTTTCAATTTGGGTTGTAAATATTGGGATTGAGTCCTTAAAAGCAAGATATGATGTAATAAAGTCAAACTTGACTAACCCCTTGCTATCCATTTTATGTATTGACATTGATTTGAACATTATGTCCATATCTCTTACATTGTACATGATTTGGGTGCATTAGGAGTTGCATAAAAGATACAAGTCATGGGTTTCTTGTAAGTAGATAAGTCGTGCATAACCAGTTCATGGATTTAAGCATTCTAGTAAAGATTGTATAGGACTACCTCCTAATTGGAGGAATGACTTGTCTTAGCTGTTGAGATGGGTTTCCCATGGTGAGTACACTAATGTATGTGATGCACATTTGATATGATCTACGATGAATCATTACATAAGGTTATTAGTTGTCATGATTCACCAAACTATTATACTCTTAGGAACCTTGGATTACTCCGTTCCCATGCCCTGGATCTCATAGGGTGCATGGATCTATATTTAGGACTCTCTAGATCTAACACAACGAAAAATGATGGTTTCAAAAACCGTTATAAAATAAAGATATAGAGAAAAAGTGCTTATGTCTAGATTTGGATGTTCCCAGATCAATTTCTTGTGGTGAAGAGAATACTTACAAAAATTGGAGAATCTCTCATCATGCTGCTACCCATGTGTGTGTCCCATGCGATTCCCGTGCATGTGGCCTGTGCACATCTTGTGGAATTCTCATGGATGTAGGTTGTGTGCATCCTGTGCGGTTCTCGTGCATGCGACCTATGTGATTCTAGTGCATTTCTCGTACACCCAAGATCTTCCTCCCAATGACTCTTCCTTGTGTTTAGGCATTGAGATGGTGGATATCTCAAGGGTGGAAGTTAGGGTTTTCTCTCTGGACTGAAAATGGAGAATGACAAAACCTATAAACCCTAATCCCTAAAGGGGTATTTATAGACTTTCTATTCACTTAAGCCCACCATGGGCTTGGGTCACTTAATCTAGCCCAAAAAAGGTTGCTAATTGATTAATTAACCACACAAAACCCTAATTAATCAATTAGCTTAGTCTAAACATACCACTCACTTATCATTGTGTAACCTTACGTAATTACCAAAATGCTCTTATGCACAAAAGTGAATTAAAAACCCATCCAACCCTCATAAACCGTGCCATAAAGGAATATGAGCTTAGAGCAGGGACCATTGAGGCCCATAGGAGTATTGGCTCCCTCATAATCAAATTTTGAAATTGACTCAACATCCCACTATAGAGAGTCAACTACACTCTAGTACTCTATTTATATTACAATGAGACACCAAATGTTTAGATCTATGACCTACTATCCACTATATGAAGACTTCCCATGAATTGGTGTTCATAATCTAACAAGGTAGTGTTATTACCTATCAAGATTACCTCTCAAATCCTTGATTTATAGATCTCACTTATTATGTGATCAATTAACATACTCTACCTCCAAGGGGTAAATGTTAAATTTCTTTATGATCACATGTCCTTTGGATTACCTAAGAAGACACATTGTCTCAATCCTATAAGATATCATGGTGCCTATTTTGAGAATGTCTGTTGCCACCAGTCTCCATCAACAACCCAATCTATAGAGATATATGACCACTCTAAGATCTCATCCATAAGTCAAAGTCTCTTGTTAATTTTAACACAAGTTAAATATCCTCTCAATGTTGAGAGTCCATGCAGTATAGTAGCTTGGTGAATCATGACAATTGATAGTCTTGCATCATGATTCACTATAGGTCCTATCTGGTGTGCATCACATACATTAGTGCACTCACCATGGGAAAATGATTCATCTCCATTGCAGTTTTGCCATTTGATTCTGGCCCAGACGGGTGTTATCAACAAAATTTATAAAACTTAAATCACCTTACACTAGGGTAGCATAGCTAATATAGTATAGTGGCTCTAGGATCGTCCACAAGGATGGGTTTTCATCGTACAGTTGACTTTAGTGAATGAAATAAAATGGTGCTTTTCCTTATGAAAATTAGCTTTTAAAGAAAATGGAATTGTGGTTGCAAAGATTGATTTTAAGTTAAGCAAAAATAATAAATGAAGTTAACTACAAAGAAAAGGTCTCTTGGAGCTTTAGTTGGCTAGGATTGGGTTCCTTAGGCAAAGGGGGAGATTCCAGATCTTCTCCTTGTGTTGGGGATAATAACATAAAGGATGGTTATCTCCCGAACCGGTTTTGTATTTAGCAATTAAGATTTGATCCAAAGGGTTCATGAAAAATGGTAATTGCTTCCCATTAATGGCTTCAAACACTAAAGACCCTCACCTTGAACCACCTTCCAATGGCTCGTAAATGATACTAATAGACATCAATGGATCTAGCAATAAGCATCCATAGAATCCGAAAAGCTTATCAAGTATTGGTCATTCAAGGTGATTTTAAGGGATTTAAAATTAAACCTTGAAATAAAAACCATTAATGGTTAACAACTACTTTCATTTAAAGCAAGGACAACTCCCACCTTTGCATTTGGGTCCTTCACCTAGCTTCCATCACTCCAAGAAACGTAAAACCTAGCCACTCATCCCTTGAGAAATCATCCTCAGAGGTTGTTTGGTTAGAAAGAAAAGTGAAAACAAAATGTGAAGGAAAGGCAAAGCAAAAGCTCTATATATTTCTTACTACAGGAATTTACAAGTGTTTTTTTTTCTTTCATCCATCTGCGTCCACAAAAGATGTTACCAAAAGATATCAAAAAAAAAATATAAAAGAAAATATCTAGGTTGATTACAAGGAGAAAATAGGAAATTACACAAAATATCTGGAGGTAAAAATCTAACAGAGTTGGTGCACAGGAAGATTTCGCATACCATGCGAAATTTTGCATGGTGTGCAAAATTGTCTTTCACTCAATCCTGCTCTCAGTCCTGCAACTGCTCCTCCTCTTGATTTCGCATGCTATGCGAAAATGCTGGTTGTTGGATTTCTTCCTCTGGTTTTCTTCCTTGCATCTCTTATTGGCTTGGCAACCTATTGTCAAGCTTGGCAAAGGGCTATGAAGTGCTCCAAAGCTCTTGATTCGTTCCCAATTGGTGTCTCAGCTGATTCATGTCCTCTCAATGGTCCCTGACAATGGTGCCATTTGATATGTGTCCAGCTGGTGTCCCTTGATTGTGGTCCTCAGAAGGGAGTAATCAACAAAATTTATAACCTATTACACCATGTACTAGGATAGCCTTAGCTAGCATAGCATAGTGGCTCTAGGGTCGTTCACTAGGATGGGTTTTCACTTCACAATTGATATTAATTCAAGAGCTGAATTGGTGCCTTTTCATTTCAAGGTTAGCTTTAAAAGAAAACATAAAGATGTTTGAGTGAAAAAGGTTTGGTTTTAAACTAACCAAAAATAGTAACTGATTTTACTTGCAAATAAAAGTGTTTCTTGGAGTTTAGATCACTAGGCTCAGGTTCCTCATACAAAAAGGGGAGTTCTGGTCACTTATTTCTTTTCCTCGCATTAGATAATTAACATATAGTTAATTCTCTAACCGGTGTGGTACAGATGCTTCCCTTTAATGGGTTTAAACACTAAATCCCTCTCACTGATGCATCTTGCAATGGCTCATGCCTCTCACCTAGCATTTACCATTCAAGGTGATCTTTAACCTTGGATTACCCATCAAAAGCTCGCAAGAGATAACTAATGGATGTCTCCTTGGAGTCCAAAAGCTTACCAAGTGTTGGCTATTCTAGAAAATCCTACCTCTAAACCACCTCCCAAAGACTCGCAAGAGATAAACAAGTGCATCTCAATGGATGGAGATCACTTGCCTAACCAAGTGTTGGCCCAGGTGATTTAAAGGCGTTTTAAGTCAACTAAAAAGATAAAAACCATTAACGGGTCACACTTTCTCTTCATTAAAAACTAAAACAACAAAACTTCCAATTTATGCATGTGGAAACTTACCCGGCTTTCTTCACTCCAAGAGACGAAGAGCCTAGCCTCTCATCCTCTGAGGAAAAATCCTCAGAATTTGATTGGCTAGGAATAAGAAGAACGAGAAAATAAAAAAAATATATATAAAAAGCATAGCAAGTGCTCTATAGATATATTTCTTACTTATACAAAAGGTTGTCTCCAAGAACAAGCTCCCGAGAGATTGATATATATCTTCTGTAAAGAAAATTACAAACTATATATAAGAGGTTATTCACCCCTTTGTTCTTACTTAAAGACTAAGGAATCCTATGATAGGTGGGTTACAAGGAGAGTTTGGGGATTTAGACATCAAATATCTAAAGCAAAATATCTTAAAAAGTCGATCGGAAATATCAGGAAGCTTCAGGAGAACACTGCGGCACTGTATATTGAGAGAAAAACTCTCCAGGTAAGCGCTATTAGAGGATCCGGACATGTCTGACCGGGGAAGTTGAAACGCCCTCCTCTCCCATCCGGCGTTAGGCGCCGGATGTGATATATCCGGAGAAGGTGGAACATCAGCCGGATAGAATTCCTCCCCGGGTGGAATGAGCTATGCCACGCGTCGCAAGGGGGACCGTCTACTGATTACTACTCAAAAAGTGCTATTTGATAGCCTATAATTAATCCTTTTAAACACTTTTGAGTAGTAGTTTTGGCCTTTTAACTCAATTGGCATGTTAAGGACCCTTGCAAGGGATTTTAATCACTTTGTGTAAGTTTTGGTGTTTTTGTTAGTAATTTGATCACCAAAGCAAGTCAAGATTGAGGAGAGTTATAAGGAATCTTGGGCAAAGCGTAGAAGTCATTTGCCAAGAGTAAATCCGGATTGCAAGGAGAAAAAGTAAGGAGAATCTGCCATGAAGCATATTCTTGATGACAGTCGTAGCAGCCACTTTTGGAGCACTTTATGAGGTCCAATTGATGCATACTATATACCATTTCAAAGCTCAGGAAGTCAACAATCCAATGCTTCAAACGGTGCGCAATTCGGAGTTGAAACGAAGAAGTTGCAGCCATTGCAAGCCAATCACTCCGAGCTAAAGGAAGCATGTTGCAAAGTGCTGCGAAATCACCCTTTTGTTGCGAAGTGATTCCGCAACCTTTTTGTACAGTAGGGTGTATTTCCTTCTGAAGGTGCCCGTCATATACCGCGAGAGAGAAGCTGGGAACCTCAAGGTGGAAGCCAACTTCGCAGCCCTGCGAAGATAGCATGTTGTTGCGAAATGATTTCGCAGCCCTCTTGAGTGTCTGCGAAATCTTGCAGACACCATTTTCTCTTGCGAAATGGTTCCTGGAGCCTCCCGATATTTGCTACCGACATTGGGAGATATTTTACATCAGATTTTTGTTGTCTAAATCCCAAAATACTCCTTGTAAGCCACCAATTACAAGATTCCTTAGCTTTTAAGTTAGTAAAAAAGAGAAAATATCTATGTAATAATTAGTTTTATATTATGTTCATATATATACCTCTCGGGAGCCTGTTCTCAGAGAAGAGATCCTTTTGAAAAGTTTTGGGTAAGCAAGTAAAGTTCAGTTCTTTGTATTGCCTTACCTTCTTACTTCGTATTTTATTTTTATTACTAAGTTATGAACTCTCTGAGGAGTTTTCCCCAGAGAATGAGTAACTAAACCTTTAATTCCTTGGAGTTAAGGTTGCCGGGGAAGGTTCCAAGTGCAAAAATGCAAAGCTTTGTGGTTTTAGCTAGTAATGAAGAGGAAGTGAAATCCTTTAGTGATTTCTATGTTTTTAGTTAACTTAAAACACCTTAGAGTCACCTGGGCCAACACTTGGTAAGGCAAGTGATTTCCAACCATGGAAATGCACTAGTTTACCCCTTGCGAGCCTCTGGAAGGTGACTTTAGGGTAGGATTTTCTGGAATTGCCAACACTTGGTAAGCTTTTGGACTCCAAGGAGACATCCATTAGTTATCTCTTGCGAGCTTGAGAAGGGAAGTCCAAGGTTAAAGATCACCTTGGATGGTTGAGGCTTAGTGAGAGCCTTAAACCATTGCAAGTTGCATCAGTGAGAGAATTAAAGTGAAATCTAATTGAAGGAGTCTCTGTACAACACCGGTTAGAGAATTGACTATATGTTGAATCTCTAACGCGAGGAAATGAACCATCTGATCGGAGCTATGTCTTTTGCATGAGGAACCACCCCAGTGAACCTAACTCTCCAAGGAATGTTTTTCTTCCTAAGTTATTCCCATTACTTATTGTGTTAGTTAGTTTAAGTCTAAATCCTCACCAATTAAAGTTTGTGTTTTATTTCTTAAGCTAACCTTGAAATGAAACAAGACCAATTCACTTGGAATTGGCATCATTGATAGCTTGTTAATCCTTCCCAGTGAACGATCCTAGAGCCGCTATACTATAGTAGCTTTGTCTTTGCTACCCTAGTATATGGTGTTATAGGTTATAAATTTTGTTGATTACTCCCTCATTCAAGGAGCACCAGTTGGACACGAATCAGCTGATACACCAACTGGGCATGAATCAAATGGCGCCGTTGCCGGGGAAGGTGTCAAGTTTATAGTGATACCATTTTTGAGCACTTGTGATTTTCATCACAAGTTGGTAAAGTTTCTTTCACTTTACTAATTCTCATTCTTTATTTATTTATTCATAATCTAAGTTTATCTTTTAAAATTTAGCCTAGTTTAATTTTGTTGTTGTAACCCTGTTTCTGTTGTTGTCCTTTATTTTCATTTAAGTTGCAGATAGATACTAGTTGTGTATGCCAAAATGGATACAAGACAGTGGAGGAAGGCTTGTTAAGTGTGATACACCTCAGAGAAAAGAATTCTAATTAAGCTTGAATATCATGGAAGCTACACCTGAAGATCAACATAGTCACCAAGGTCGTCAAGACAATCTCAATGAATTCAGATCAATGAGGGACCGCATGCATCCACCTCGTATGAGTGCACCATCATGTGTAGTGCCCCCTACAGAGCAGCTAGTGATCAGACCGTATCTTGTTCCACTTCTACCAACTTTCCATGGGATGGAGAGTGAGAATCCGTATGCACACATCAAGGAATTTGAAGATGTTTGTAATACATTCCAAGAGGGAGGAGCTTCAATTGATTTGATGAGGCTTAAGTTATTTCCTTTTACTTTAAAGGATAAGGCCAAAATTTGGCTTAATTCTTTAATGCCAAGGAGTATCCGTTCTTGGACTGACTTACAAGCTGAATTCCTCAAGAAATTTTTTCCCACTCATAGAACAAATGGCTTGGAAAGGCAAATTTCAAACTTCTCAGCTAAAGAGAATGAGAAATTCTATGAGTGTTGGGAAAGATACATGGAAGCTATAAATGCTTGTCCTCACCATGGCTTTGATACTTGGCTATTGGTGAGTTATTTTTATGATGGTATGTCCTCTTCAATGAAGCAACTCCTCGAAACAATGTGTGGAGGAGATTTCATGAGCAAAAATCCTGAGGAAGCTATGGATTTCTTGAGCTATGTGGCTGAAGTTTCAAGGGGATGGGATGAACCAACCAAAGGAGAAGTGGGAAAGATGAAGTCTCAGTTGAATGCTTACAATGCAAAGGCTGGGATGTATACTTTAAAAGAAGATGATGATATGAAAGCAAAGTTGGCAGCTATGACAAGAAGATTGGAGGAGCTGGAGCTGAAAAGAATACATGAAGTGCAAGCTGTTGTTGAAGCACCAGTGCAAGTGAAGCTGTGTCCTAATTGTCAATCATATGAACATTTGGTGGAGGAATGCCCTGCAATTTCAGCTGAAAGGGAAATGTACAGAGATCAAGCAAATGTTGTTGGACAATTCAGGCCCAATAACAATGCGCCTTATGGAAATACCTACAACTCAAGTTGGAGGAATCATCCAAATTTCTCATGGAAGGCCAGAGCAACTCAGTACCAACAGCCGGATCCACCATCTCAACAATCTTCAAGTCTTGAACCAGCAATGGCTAATCTCAGCAAGGTAATGGGAGATTTTGTTGGAAAGCAAGAAGCCACCAATGCTCAAATCAATCAAAGAATTGATAGAGTGGAGATTATGTTGAATAAAAGGATGGATGGAATGCAAAATGATATGAACCAAAAGTTTGATAACATCCAATATTCAATTTCAAGGCTTACAAATTTGAATACACTGCAAGAAAATGGAAGATTTCCTTCTCAACCCCACCAAAACCCCAAAGGTGTCCATGAAGTGGAAAGCCAGGAGGGAGAATCATTGCAGGTGAAAGAGGTTAAAGCCTTGATCACTCTAAGGAGTGGTAAAAAAATTAAGAAGCCAATACCCGAGCCACATGTTGAGAAAGAAGAGGAGATAAAGTAAGGGAATGAAATGGAAGATAAAGAGAGTGAGATCAGTGAAGAAAAGAAGGACTCTGATTTAACAATGAATGCAATTCCAGAGAAGGAATTTATGAAGGAAGAAAGGCTGAAGAAATCAACTTCTCTTCCTTTTGCTCAAGCATTACATGGGAAAAAGGGGATTAGAAATGCAGCTAAAATCCTTGAAGTATTGAGACAAGTGAAAGTCAATATCCCATTGCTGGATATGATTAAACAAGTTCTAACGTATGCAAAATTCCTAAAGGACTTATGTACTATCAAAAGAGGGTTGACTGTGAACAAGGAAGCCTTCTTGACTGAGCAAGTAAGTGCAATCTTACAATGTAAGTCTCCTTTGAAGTAAAAAGACCCGGGAAGTCCTACCATTTCAGTCATGATTGGAGGAAAGGTAGTGGAGAAAGCCTTGTTAGACTTGGGAGCAAGTGTGAATTTGCTTCCATATTCCGTCTACAAGCAATTGGGACTTGGAGAGTTGAAGCCAACAACAATCACTCTATCTCTAGCAGATAGATCAGTGAAAATTCCAAGAGGGGTAATTGAGGATGTATTGGTTCAAGTGGATAATTTCTACTATCCAGTAGATTTTATTGTTCTTGATACAGATCCTACTGTAAAGGAAGCTAATTTAGTTCCTATCATCCTTGGAAGACCATTTCTTGCTACCTCAAATGCAATCATCAACTGCAGGAATGGGCTGATGCAACTTACTTTTGGCAACATGACATTGGATCTCAATATCTTCTATATGTCTAAAAAGCAAATCACTCCGGAAGAAGAAGAAGGTCCAGAAGAGCTGTGTATTATTGATACTTTGGTGGAGGAGCACTGTAATCAAAATATGCAAGACAAGTTGAATGAAAGTCTTGTGGATTTTGAGGAAGGTTTGTCTGAATCTCCTATTGGGTTTGCTACTCTACAAAGTTGGAGAAAGATAGAAGAGATTCTACCTTTGTTCAATGAAGAAGAGGAGGCAGCTGCTGAAAAAGAAATTCCAAAACTCAATCTGAAGCCTCTACCTGTGAAGCTAAAATATACATATCTTGAAGAAAATAATCAATGTCCTGTTGTGATATCTTCATCTCTGACCAGTTATCAAGAGAATTGTTTAATGGAAGTTCTCAAGAGGTGTAAGAAGGCAATAGGATGGCAAATATCTGACTTGAAAGACATTAGTCCTTTAGTTTGTACTCATCATATATATATGGAGGAGGAAGCAAAGCCAATTCGACAATTTCAAAGAAGGTTGAATCCTCATCTACAAGAGGTGGTGCGAGCTGAGGTGCTGAAGCTACTTCAAGCAGGAATCATTTACCCTATATCTGATAGCCCTTGGGTGAGTCCTACTCAAGTGGTACCAAAGAAGTCAAGGATCACAGTGGTTTAGAATGAAAAAGGAGAAGAAGTTACTACACGCCTCACTTCAGGTTGGAGGGTGTGTATTGATTATAGAAAGCTGAATGCTGTAACCAGGAAAGATCATTTTCCATTGCCATTTATTGACCAAGTGCTGGAGAGAGTCTCTGGACATCCATTCTATTGTTTCTTGGATGGGTATTCAGGGTATTTTCAGATTGAAATTGATTTGGCAGATCAGGAAAAGACCACTTTTACATGTCCATTTGGAACATATGCTTATAGGAGAATGCCTTTTGGTTTATGCAATGCACCTGCTACATTTCAAAGATGTATGTTGAGTATTTTCAGTGATATGGTGGAGCGAATTATGGAGGTTTTCATGGACGACATCACCGTATATGGAGGTACATTTGAGGAATGCTTAGTTAATTTGGAAGCAGTTCTTCACAGATGCATTGAAAAATACCTGGTGCTCAACTGGGAGAAATGTCATTTTATGGTACATCAAGGAATTGTCCTTGGCCATATCATCTCTGAAAAAGGCATTGAAGTTGATAAAGCAAAGGTGGAGCTTATTGTCAAATTACCATCTCCAACAACTGTGAAAGGAGTAAGACAGTTCCTTGGCCATGCAGGGTTCTATAGGCGGTTTATAAAAGGTTTTTCAAGTCTTTCAAAACCCCTTTGTGAGCTGTTAGCTAAGGATGCTAAATTTATATGGGATGAAAGATGTCAAAATAGTTTTGATCAATTGAAGAAATTTTTAACAGCAACTCCAATAGTGAGAGCCCCTAACTGGCAATTACCTTTTGAACTGATGTGTGATGCCAGTGACTTTGCTATAGGAGCTGTGCTTGGCCAAAGGGAAGATGGGAAGCCCTATGTGATTTACTATGCAAGTAAAACACTGAATGAAGCTCAAAAGAACTACACAACTACAGAGAAAGAATTGTTAGCTGTGGTATTTGCTTTGGACAAATTTCGAGCTTATTTAGTGGGGTCTTTCATCATTGTCTTTACTGACCATTCAGCCTTGAAGTATTTATTGACAAAGCAAGATGCAAAAGCAAGGTTGATTAGATGGATTCTTTTGTTACAAGAATTCGATCTACTAATCAAAGATAAGAAAGGAGTGGAGAATGTGGTAGCTGACCACCTTTCAAGGTTAGTGATAGCACATAATTCCCATCCCTTGCCTATTAATGATGATTTTCCTGAAGAATCACTCATGTTCCTAGTGAAAACTCCTTGGTATGCTCATATTGCTGATTATTTAGTAACTGGTGAAATTCCAAGTGAGTGGAATGCACAGGACAGGAAGCACTTCTTTGCAAAAATTCATGCTTATTATTGGGAAGAGCCCTTTCTTTTTAAGTATTGTACAGATCAGACAATTAGGAAGTGTGTTCCTGAAGATGAGCAGCAAGGGATTCTATCTCATTGTCATGAGAATGCATGTGGAGGCCACTTTGCCTCTCAGAAAACAGCTATGAAGGTATTGCAATCAGGGTTTACTTGGCCATCTCTTTTCAAAGATGCCCACATCATGTGTAGGAGTTGTGATAGATGCCAAAGGCTTGGAAATCTAACAAAAAGAAATCAAATGCCTATGAACCCCATTCTAATAGTTGAGTTATTTGATGTATGGGGCATTGACTTCATGGGACCTTTCCCAATGTCATTTGGTAGTTCTTACATCCTGGTGGGGGTGGATTATGTTTCTAAATGGGTTGAGGCAATTCCCTGTAAACAAAATGATCATAGGGTGGTTCTCAAGTTTCTTAAACAGAACATTTTCTCAAGATTTGGGGTGCCCAAAGCCATAATCAGTGATGGAGGTGCTCATTTTTGCAACAAACCTTTTGAAGCTCTGTTATCCAAGTATGGAGTGAAGCATAAGGTGGTTACACCTTATCATCCTCAAACTTCCGGACAAGTGGAGCTAGCTAACAGGGAAATAAAGAACATATTGATGAAAGTGGTGAATTCCAGCAGAAATGATTGGTCTATTAGGCTTCATGATTTATTGTGGGCATATAGAACAACTTATAAGACTATTCTTGGGATGTCTCCCTATCGTCTTGTCTATGGAAAAGCATGCCATCTCCCTGTGGAAGTTGAATACAAAGCTTGGTGGGCAATAAAGAAGCTGAATATGGACTTGATCAAGGCATGAGAAAAGAGATATCTAGACCTTAATGAGATGGAGGAATTAAGAAATAATGCTTATATCAATTCCAAAGTTGCAAAACAGAGGATGAAGAAGTGACATGACTCCATATCTTTCCTGGGAAGCTCAAGTCAAGGTGGATAGGCCCGTTCATAATTCACCGAGTATGTTCCAATGGAGTGGTGGAATTATTGAATTCAAATGGCAAGGACACCTTCAAAGTCAATGGATATCGTCTCAAGCCATTCATGGAGCCATTCAAACCAGAAAAGGAGGAGATCAACCTCCTTGAGCCTCAAAAAGCCTAAGCAAAGAAGGGTTTGCTGGGCGTGGTTTTACCACAGTCCAAAATTTTTGTAAATGTTGTAAATTTTCAAGTTTTTTCCATACTTTTGATCTTAGTTTTTGATCTTAAATCATGTTTTTATGTGTATTTTAATCTTTTTGAATGATCCCAGGTGGAAGAAATTACAAGGAAATTGAAAAAAAAAAATCGGGAAGAAATCGGAGCAAAAACAGAGTGAAAACAGAGGAAAAACAGAGCTCTGCGAGATTTCGCAGCCTAAAGAAAACTTCTGCGAAATGAGCATTTTGTTGCCAAATCATTCCGCAACACTTTGGGATCCTCTGCGAGAATTTTCGCAGCTGCGAAAGCGAGTATGGCACACGAGTGCCACTTCGCAGCACAGGAGCCCCCATTTCGCAACTGCGAAACGCATTGCGAAGTGGTAAAGCCTGATTTCGCAACAAAAATCCTATTCCGCAGGGTATTTCGCAATTGCGAAGGTGAATTTGGCACACGAGTGCCACTTCGCAGCACAGCTGCGAAATGCATTGCGAAGTGGCTGCGAAAATGGCATTTTGCTGCGAAAATGGCATTTTGCTGCGAAAATGGCATTTTGCTGCGAAATTGGCATTTTGCTGCGAAACTCAAACTGACCCTTAGTCTTCCGTTATTCCTATTTATACCGGTCATTTGAGCTGCGAAAAAGGTTTCAAAATCAGAGCACGCCATTCTCGCAGCCTGTTCGTCTTCGTCCTTGAGCCTCGCCGTCCAAGCCTCCGGTCATCTTCTCCGACCATCCATTCCAGCCAAATTCCGGCAACCCGAAATGGCGCGAACTTGAGGAGCCAAGTCTTCATCTCCTTCGAGCCGCAAGAGAAGCTTGCGAAAGGAGCCAGTTCCGGATCCCGTTTCTGAGCCTTCGTAGCCGAAAGCAATTCCTCCTCCGGTGAAGCCCGCGCCGCCAAAACCTCCGGCAAAACGATACCTTACCAGGTCAGGGGGTCGGCCACTGCAAAAGAGACCAAGGGTTGAAAGCTCAGAACCCATCGACTTGACGGAGCAATCTCCAGAGCCTTCACCAATTCCATCACCGGTTCCAACTCCAGTTCCCTCGCCGAGTCCCTTGCCAGTTCCATCTCCGGTGCCATCTCTGGCGCCGCAATCAAAAGCACAGGAGCCTCAGACGCCACTTCCCGAGCCCCAAATTCCATCCGAAATAGCTCCGGAAGAAATAATCAGGCGGCCAATGCTAACTCAGCCCCCAATTGAGGGAAATTTGGATTGTAGAGCTCGACCATTCCATTCCGAACTATGCTTCGACATAGCGGCATTCAGAGTGAGACCGGAGCTTGCACAGACATTCAACCTGCTGAGAAAATACCACATGGAGCACCTGCTGACTCCGAGAGACTTTTTCTACCCAAGGGTATCAATCTATGACAACCAACCAGGTCAGGGATCCAACTTTAATTCATTTCACTATTGATGGGAGGCATGGCATATTGGGAGCACGCCATATTGCTGAAGCCCTGCAAATTCCCTATGAGCCAACCCAATTCGATGATTTTAGAGCTTGGACCAATCCTACTGAGCTGGAGATGGTGCGTACCCTTTCCAGAGGAGCTGCAAATCGATCACATCTGTTGAGGGGGGAGCTTCCTCCAGTCATGTTTCTGATTGATGCATTTTTGCATCATAATCTCTACCCATTGCAGCATTGGACTCAAAGAAGGGGAGTCCTCTTAGAAGCCCTTTATAAGATGTCAGAAGGATTTTTCTTTGGGCCTCATCATCTGATCCTAGCAGTCCTTCTCTATTTCGAAGAGAAGGTGCACAAAAAGAAGCTTCAGAGAGCTGATTGCATTCCCCTCCTCTTTCCAAGGCTGCTATGCCAAATTCTGGAGCACTTGGGATATCCTTCTGAGCCTTAGCTGAAGCGAAAGCGCATTTGCCGTGAGCTATTTACTCTCGACAAATGGAACAACATGACAGCTTACAAAGTTGATCAGCCTGAGCAGCCTCAGCCAGCTGCAAGGAGAGCATCCCCACGACACATACCTGAGGGTATAACAGTTGCTGCTCCTGCCATTCCTAGAGCTCCACCAGCTGCACCAGCTTCATCTCAGTCATCCACTTCAGCTGAACCGAGGATGGCCATTCCTATATCTGAATATAGAGAGTTGTGTCGTGCATTGGAGACTCTCACAGCTTCTCAGAGCAGTCTTGCTCAAGAGATGGCAGCCATTAGAGCATGCCAAGAGCAGATGTTGGCCACTCAGGCTCAACACACTGCCATCTTAAGGTAGCTTCTGCTTCATTTCGATCTGCCACCAGCTGTTGAGCCCTCCACTTCTATTCCAGCAGAGCCACACTCTCATCCCTCAGAGTCTCATCCTCCAGAGCCCCAAGCCCCAACTGAAGCACCAACTGAAGAGGCAGACCCATTTGCCTAGCCCCAGCACCACTCACTCATCAGACATTATATATATCTAATATTTCTATGTATTTTGTTTTTTTTTTAGTTGGAAAGAAATCCCATTATTTTGGTACTATATTTGGGATTGCTTGTATTACTTTTCTTTTGCATTGTACTTGAATAGATTCAAAGTAATACAAGTTTAATATTTCTTGCTAACAGTTAGCATCAAGTTATCCTTATTTCCTTTTCTCACATATTCTATTCTTTTTGAAACATGTGGTTTCTCCAATCAATATGCGAATTTGATATCACTCAGGAGGTACCACTTCCTCCCTTTAATTACAGTCACTCATATCACATTGAGGACAATGCTCAATTCGGTTGGGGGGGAATGAGGAAGGAAGTATGCTAAATCTTTTTGGTAATGCAATTATATTGGTTAATTAGTTGTAGTTTTTACTTTTTACTCTTTTTACTCTAATCTCCATGAATTTTGAGGAAAAATTTTCAAATTAAACCAAGAGAAATTGAACTGTTGTTTTTCACTTGACTTAGAGTATGGATTATGCTCACTAAAGTGGTTCAATTGTTGAAGCTTCTATTGAAATTGAATTTAGTTCTTCCACTTTAAGCTATTCACACACTGTGCACATTAGATTCCGATTATAAGATGAAAAGCTATTTCCCTCTTGACTTAGGATAATTTTGGGACTTGGTATATTTGACCTCATTTGATAAAAATTGAAACACCCTGCAAAAGGCCAATGAGCCTTTGAAATAAAGAAAGTTGTTTGCTTGCCTTGAAACCCGAGCAAGGTCTGAGGGGTATATGGTGAAAATCTTTAAAGCCTGGTGCCCTAAGCCTTAATTGGTTGGGAGTCACCGACCTCAATGCTCGTTATAAGGGTGGATAGGTGGAGTTAGCATGTGGTAGGTGCTTGGGTATTAGAAATTCATTCTCAAAAGTCCGGGGAAAAATCCGAGGAGTTAGTGGTTGAAAGATCCTTAAAGCTTGATGCCCTAAACCTTAATTGGTTGGGAGTCATCGATGGACCCCCATTACATGGACATGTCAGAAAGAGTACCCCATAAAGCATCTGTAAAAAAAAAAAAAAAAAAAGGTGTGTTCTTTCTTTATTGGTTTTGGTCAATTTGCTAAGTGTTGAAAAGAGATAGGTTGGGGAGAGAGATTAGTTTAGCATATTATTCTCGGAAGCTAAGGAACCAATACACATAGATTTTTGAGGAAGATTAAAGTTTGGTTCTTTGAAAGTTGAAATGATTTTAAAACTTCAGTTTGCATAATGCACTCCCTTGATTGACAGTGTTTAGCATAGTTTGTTATAACTCTTGTTGAAATTTGGATTTGTATTTCTTTAATGCTTCATGAGAGAATTAGATCATCATGCCACTTGAGAATTATTTTTTTAGCATGATGTTGTAAATTTTAGTATAGGTTGCTTTTTATTTTCATTTTTCTCTCCTTTATTGCTAAGAGACTAGCAATATGTCGGTTGGGGGGAGTGATTACTACTCAAAAAGTGCTATTTGATAGCCTATAATTAATCCTTTTAAACACTTTTGAGTAGTAGTTTTGGCCTTTTAACTCAATTGGCATGTTAAGGACCCTTGCAAGGGATTTTAATCACTTTGTGTAAGTTTTGGTGTTTTTGTTAGTAATTTGATCACCAAAGCAAGTCAAGATTGAGGAGAGTTATGAGGAATCTTGGGCAAAGCGTAGAAGTCATTTGCCCATTAGTTGAGGCTTAGTGAGAGGCTTAAACCATTGCAAGTTGCATCAGTGAGAGAATTAAAGTGAAATCTAATTGAAGGAGTCTCTGTACAACACCGGTTAAAGAATTGACTATATGTTGAATCTCTAACGCGAGGAAATGAACCATCTGACCGGAGCTATGTCTTTTGCATGAGGAACCACCCCAGTGAACCTAATTCTCCAAGGAATGTTTTTCTTCCTAAGTTATTCTCATTGCTTATTGTGTTAGTTAGTTTAAGTCTAAATCCTCACCAATTAAAGTTTGTGTTTTATTTCTTAAGCTAACCTTGAAATGAAACAAGACCAATTCACTTGGAATTGGCATAATTGATAGCTTGTTAATCCTTCCCAGTGAACGATCCTAAAGCCGCTATATTATAGTAGCTTTGTCTTTGCTACCCTAGTATATGGTGTTATAGGTTATAAATTTTGTTGATTACTCCCTCATTCAAGGAGCACCAGCTGGACACGAATCAGCTGATACACCAACTGGGCATGAATCATCTACGTGTGCAAGGTGTAGAGACCCTTCCCCCTGATGACACGGAGCGCGCATCACTATCCAGAGCAACTCCATCCGGATTCCTCAAGAGGACACGCGGCGCGCTCCCCTATCCGGACTCCCTCAGGGAGAAGCACACGACACTTGCAAACAACACACCCCGGACGATAGCATAACCTATCCGGATATGTTATCCGGATCATTGAATAAAGTGAGCAAGCCTTGCTACGTCATTCCGACAGCCTGCCACAGCCCACGTTCCGCCACCCTCCGATGGTGTGTCCGGACGCTCTGTTCGGACATCTTTGCCATGGATTCCAAAGAACTCTCCTCAATCTCGGATTGCTTTGGTTATCAAAAAGCTATCAAAACACCAAAACTTAACACAATTTGATTAGAATTGATTGCAAGGGTCCTTAACATGTTAATTGGTTTAAAAGGTGATAACTACTACTTAAAAGTGTTTAAAAGAGTTAATTACAAGCTATCAAATAACACTTTTTGAATAGTAATCAGCTCTGATTCTTCATGCATTTGAGCTTCAACTTACATTGTCATGGATTTCACAAAATTCTCCATCATTCTTGGCTTGTTTCAATGATCAAATAGCTACCAAAAACACCAAAACTTTCCAAAAATTGATTATTAACCCTTGTTAGGTTCTTTAATGTGCTAATTGAGTTAAAAAGTATTAACTACTACTCAAAATTGTTTAAAATAGTTAGTTTCAAGCTATAAAAGAGTACTTTTTTAGTAGTAATCACTCCCCCCAACCGACATATTGCTAGTCTCTTAGCAATGAAGGAGAGAAAGAAAAATAGACAGTAAAATAATTTACAAAATCATGCTGATCACTCCAAAAAATTTTCAAGTGGCATGATGCGGATTATACTCTCTCATGGAACATCAAATAAGTAAAACCTAACCTTCAACAAGAGTCATCAAATCTCTTGCCTAATCACAATTTGTAAAGAGTAGGCATTATGCAAATTTAAGCATCAAAAGAATTTCCACTCCCAAAGGTTCAATCCTTACTCTTCCACAAAAATCTAAGTGTTAAGCTTATTAGTTTCTGATTATAGTATGTCGAACTATTCTCTCCCCCCAACTTAGTTCTTTCTCAAACCTTAGCAAACTGACCAACCTCCAATAAGCTAAGAACACACTTCTTTTATTTCACAATTTTTTTTTTCATTGTAGGAGTGCAATGGTAAAGGTATTGTTTTCTAAAGTGTCCATGTAATGGGGATCTATCGATGACTCCCAACCAATCAAGGTTTAAGGCATCAAGCTTTAAGGATCTTTCGACCACTAACTCCTGACATTTCACCCCGGATTTTTGAGATTGAAATTCAATACCCAAGCACCTACAATATGTCAAACTCCACCTATTCACCCTTGTAACGAGCATTGAGGTCGGTGACTCCCAACCAATAAAGGTTTAGGGCACCGAGTTTTAAAGACTTTCACCATATACCCCTTGGACTTTGCTCGGGTTTCAAGGCAAGTGAAACACTTTGTTCTTTTATTTATTTATTTATTTATTTATTTATTTATTTTTAAAGGCTTATTGGCCTTTTATAAGGTGTCCCAACACTATTAAAACGAGGTCAAATGTACCAAGTTGAAATTTTCCTAAGTTAAGGGGTGAGATAGTTTTTTATCTTATAATCGGAACCTAATGTGCACAATGTGTAGTAAAATTAAAGTGGAAGAAATAAGGTTGAATTCAATAGGAGTTTCAATAATTCATCAACTTCAATAAGCATAATACAAACTCTAAGATTCAAGTAAAAAGCCAAGAATTCAATTTCTCCCGTTTCATTTTGAGAATTTTTCCTTAATAACCATGGAGAGTAGAGTAAAAACTTTTAAAATTAAGCAACAAGTAACTGAATTAACAAATTAACTTAGCATTATTAACAAAACTTCTTTCCTCAACTTTCTCTCCCCAACCAAGATCAACATTGCCCTCAATGTGTCAAAAGCAATTGAAAATAAAGGGATGAAGTGGTACCTCTTGAGTGAAATGGAGTTTGAGTTGTATAGGAGAAACCACATGAGTCAAAAAAAAAAAAAGGGTAATGTGTAGAGAAAATAGAAAAATGCTAAGTAATATAAAAAATGATGTCTATATATTAATCTAAGAAAGTACAATATGAGATATGATCTGATTCGCTCATGTAACTCCAAATGGGTCATTTAATCAAAAACATTTATAAAACCTATGACCTCATACTAATGTAGTAAAGCTACTATAGTATAGTGGCTCTAGGGTCGAACTCTGGGATGGGTTTTCATTCTACCAGTGATGTATTCAAAATTAGAAATTGTATTTAATGATTTCCTTAATCAAAAACTTAAAATTTAAAAGAAAATAAAATTTGATTTGAAAGTGTTTAAAACTAAACTAACATAAACTAATTAAAAATGGAAGAAGGAAAGTCTCCCGGAGCTCAGGATTACTAGGATCAAGTTTAGAATGCAAAGTGGAAAATTCCGGATTTTTCTCCTCGCATTGGGGATTTAACCTATAGTTATTTCCCAAACCGGTATAGGTTTAACAATGAAGATTTAATCCATAATAATCAATATAAATGGTAGTCAAAGTCCATTAATGGCTTTAGACACTATAGGTCTTCACCTTGAACTGCTTTCCAATGACTCGTACATGATAACTAATGGACTAATATGGATCTAGCAATAAGCATCCATAAAGACCTGAAGCTTACCATGTATTGGTCATTCAAAGTGATTCTAAGGGATTTAAAGCAAAACTTTGGATTTAAAAGCCATTTATGAATTCCAACTACCTGAATTTAATGCACGAGCGTTTTCCACCTTGCATCTGGACTTTTCACCTAGCTTCCATCACTCCAAGAAACCAAAAGTTTAGCCTCTCATCCTCTGAGAAAACATCCTCAGAGGTTGTTTGGCTTCCAAGAAAAAGAAAATAGTAGAGAGAAAATGGAAAACGAGAGAGCTCTGTAAAAATTATTCTAAGTGTCAAACGTAATACGTATATTTCATCAGAGGTAATTTCCACCCCTTATAAAGTCTTTACAAAAGCAAAAGCTTGTGATTGGTTAGTTACAAGGATAGGAAAGGAAATTACATCAAAAATTACATAGGAAAATATCTAAAGTGGAGTCGGCAAAAACAGAGCACGCATGGGGTGTGCGAAATTTTCGCACACCTGAAGGAGGTGTGCGAACTTCGCACACCATTCGCACAGCTAAAGGGGGGTGTGCGAAATTCTCGCACACCTGGAGGAGTTGTCTTCCGAAGGCCATATCTTCCTCGTTTCAGCTCCAAATCATGCACGGTTTGAAGCGTTGGATTCTTGACTTCAAAAGCTTTAAAATGGTATATAGCATGTAAAAATTGGGCTTCGGGAAGTGCTCCAAAAGTGCGAAAGAAGACTGCAGCTGCTACATTTTGATTTTTCTTCACTTTGCTTCTCTTTGGTTTTCTCCTTTGCTTGACTTGTTTTAACGATCCAAAAAGGTGTCAAAACATTAAAACTAGCCACAAATATGATTAAAAGACATTGCTAGGTCCTTAACATGCCAATTGGACTAAAAATGGAGAACTACTACACAAAAGTGCTTAAAACATAATGCATTAAAGGTGTAAAATAGCACTTTTTGGGTAGTAATCATGATCAGGTAATACATCCAATCCCAGAATATAAAGCATCAAAACAAGGACAAATCTCCACTAATATAATATGTAAATACAATAAGATAAAGAGATGTCCTATGATCAAGTAGTAGGAGCCTCAGGTGGAGATGATGCATCCTCAGGTGTAGTTGTGACTGTGTCAACTGTTTGAGGCTCATATGAAGCAATGGCATATATGGTGGCCTCTTGAGGTGGTGGGATCTGGACCTCTATTGTGGTAGTGTCCTCAGTTGGAATAGTTTCCTCAGTTGGAGCTAAAGGCTCTGATGATACAGGAAGGTCAGGCTGAGGTGGAGGTAGTAGTCCCAAGTGCTATTGAATCTGGCGGAGTATAGTAGTCTGCTGGTCCTGATGGGCACGCATCTCAGCCATCTGCTGGAAGAGAGCAGCATGTGTGGTGGTCAGTGTCTGAAAAGTATGTATAAGGCCATGAAACTCTGAAAGAGAGATGGTGATGGAAGGCTCAGATGTAGTAGGAGCAACTGGTGGAATAGTAGAAGTCATAGGGAAAGCAACAAAAGTAGCCTCAAGCATGGGCACTAGTGGTGCTGAAGTAGGTGATGCAGGGGTAGGTGGTATAGTCTTTGTCGGAAGCTTACCATGCTCTGTCTGTGAGGGCACTGGAGGTGTTACCATGGGAGGTGCAGAATGGCCCGCCAACTGATTCCATTTGTTGAGAGTGAATCGCTCTCGACAAAGACGGCAATGCTCGAACCGAGGCTTAGTAGGAAAGCCCATATACTCCAAGATTTGGCAAAGCAACCTCGAGAATAGTAATGCAATGGTGTCCGCCCTCTAAAGCTTCTTCATATGGACTTTCTTCTCAAAGTGGACGAGGGAGGCTATGATCAAGTGGTGCGGGCCAAAGTAGAAGCCCTTTGATATGCAGAATAAAGCGTCCAAAATAGCTCATCGCCTCTGTACCGAATGCCGTAGGGGAAGGAGGTTGGAGCATAGCACCACATCTACGAGGAACATCCCAGGTGGAAGCTCCTTCTGAAAAATGATCGAATTTGTAGAAGTCCCCCTAGATAAAATGCGGACCATGTCCCTCTAAGATACTGGGAACCATTGGCGAAAAGCAGATGGATCAACTGGCTCGAAAGGAATCTGTAGAGCCTCTGCAATATGTCTCACCTCGAGGATACCATGACGTCAATTAATGGTGAAGTGAATCGCGGTAGGACTCGGGATGCCACGAATAGTCATGGACTGGTAAAGGTCTAATGCTACTTTGGGATAAAATAACTCACGAGGAGTCATAAGGTGCTCAAGATGGTACCTCTACAGTAGGCCATAAGAGTCTTAGAGCTCAGGCTGCTGTCACATGGCCTCCTGATCAAAATATAACTCCGAGTGGAAAGGTCTCGCTCTGCAATCTGAGTTGCCCTCAATGGGCGATGCTGTGAGCATCGGGCGTCTGATAATAGACTCCAGTGACATGTCGGAAGGAAGCTCAGAATCTGCAGGAGCTCGAGCATGTGTAGTTACAGGAGACTTAGGTTGTAGAGCTCTAAATGACTCGCTTGGGCTTGAAGTCCCGACCCTCTTGGCAGGAGGGCATCGCATTGAACTCTCAGGGCGCGAAGTAGTCACCCCTGGTGTAGTAGGCAGTCTCCTCGTCTCATATTTGCGCTGAAGAGCAGGAGAGGAAGGACTAGTGGGCGCTCCACCCTTAGAAGGTGGAATCTGCGGGGCCTCCGTGGCTTGAAATGGAAAATCACGAGGCACCCGAGCAGAGGAGGCTCTCTGCCTCGAAGTGCGACTCAGTGAAGGGATGAGAAGGGTTCCTCGGGTTGTGTCATGTCAGAAATGGAATGTGGGCCTTGGGTCCGTGCTTTGAAGTGAGATGCGCGGGGTGAGGTGTTGAATGGAGAGGGATGGGCTGACATTGTGAAGAGATGAGGTTGCAAGGTGGCAGAGGAAAATGAGGGGTTCGCAATGATAAGAGTGCTTGCGAAATGAGAAAATTAGGGCTCGGGGGTTTAAAAAGAGATGTAGAGTGTCTTTTGGTTTTCACACAGTGTCTTTTGATTTTCGCACAGCGTGTGAAATGGCGTTGGGGGTCTGAAATGGGTTCGCAGACCCTTTGGGTTTTCGCACAGTATGCAAAATGAGTTCGAAGGGTTAATTTATTTTATCACAGTGTGTGAAATTGGTTTGCAGGGTGTGTGAAATTTTCACACCCCATGCGAAATGAGCCATGAATTTCGCATACCCTGCGAAATTATGCAAATTGTCTTGGTTTTTCCTCTGCCAAGAATCTTTAAGAACACGCACAACTGATTTGAAGTCCCTCCTACAATTGATTGTCAAAAACCTAAGTTAAATCAAACCAACATAAAATTAAAATGAGAAATCAAAATCAAAATAAGTAATAATACAGGAAAACTCTCAAATAAAAAATAAAACAAAAAGCTATGGACTCAATAGTCTTTAGAAAGACTAAGTCCATAAAATAAAATAAAAACCGGTCTTGTCAAGCTTAATGTGGATCAAGGAGGATGAATTCTTTCTTGTCACGAGAAAAAGGTTCCACAAAGGGCTTGAGATGGTGACCATTCACTTTGAAGCTCCCGGTGCTGTTGGAGTTGAGTAGTTTCACTACTCCATTTGAATGCACTTGGTGAATGCTAAAATGACCTATGCACTTTGATTTCAGCTTGCCTGAAAAGATATGGAGCTTAGAGTCATAGAGCAAGACTCTTTGTCATTTTTGAAAATCTTTGCGGGAAATCAACTGATCATGCCACCTCTTCAATTTCTCTTTTGCAATTTTTGAATTGATGTAGGCATTATTTCTCAATTCCTTTAACTCGTTGAGGTCTAAGAATCTCTTCAACCCAGCTCTGCTCAAATCCATATTGAGCTTCTTGATTGCCCACCAAGCCTTGTATTCCAATTCCACAAGGAGATGACATGTTTTTCCATAAACTAGGCGATAAGGAGACATCCCAAGAATGGTCTTATAAGCTGTTCTATATGCCCATAGTGAATCAAGGAGCTTGATTGACCAATTTTTTCTATTTGTGTTCACCACCTTCATCAATATGCTTTTAATCTCCCGGTTTGCTAACTCAACTTGCCCACTAGTTTAAGGGTGGTAAGGTGTAGTTACCTTATGCTTCACCCCATACTTAGCTAGGAATTTCAAAAGGCTTGTTGCAAAAATGAGTATCCCCATCACTAATTATGGCTTCGGGCACCCCAAATCTTGAGAAGATGTTCTTCTTGAGAAACTTAAGAACCACTTGTGCTTGCATGGAACTGCCTCAACCCACTTAGAAACATAATCTACTCCCACCAAGATGTAAGAGTAGCCAAATGACATAGGGAATGGTCTCATGAAGTCAATGCCCCAAACATAAAAAATATCAACTATCAAAATGGGGTTCAAAGGCATCATGTTCCTGCGTGTCAACTTCCCAAGCCTCTGGCATCGATCACAACTCTTGCACATGGTGTGGGCATATTTGAAAAGTGAGCAGAAACCCAATTGCAACACCCTCATGGCTATTTTCTGAGAAGCAAAGTGGCCTCCACATGCATTTTCATGGCAATGACTGAGGATCCCCTGTTGTTCTTCCTCAGGAACGCACTTCCTTATTATCTGATCCGCACAATACTTGAATAGAAATAGCTATTCCCAATAGTAGCATGAATTTTTGCAAATAAGTGCTTCTTATTTTGTGTTTTCCACTCACTTGGAACTTCTCCTGTGACTAGGTAGTTAGCAATGTGAGCGTACCAAGGAGCAACTTCCACCAACATGAGAGACTCCTCTAGAAAATCATCATTAATAGGCAAACCATGGGAATTATGTGCGATAGCTAGCCTTGAAAGGTGGTTTACTCTCACATTCTCCACTCATTTCTTGTCTTAGATCTAGAGATTGAACTCTTGAACCAAGAGAATCCATCTAATCAGCCTTGCTTTAGCATCTTGCTTAGTCAATAGATACTTCAAAGTAGAGTGATCAGTGAAAACCACAATGAAAGACCACACCAAGTAAGCACGAAACTTATCCAAGGCAAGAACTACAACTAATAATTCTTTCTCAGTGGTTGTGTAGTTTCTTTGAGCCTCATTCAATGTCTTGCTCGCATAGTAGATCACATAGGGTTTTCCATATTCTCTTTGCCCAAGAACAGCTCCTATAGCAAAGTCACTGACATCACACATTACCTCAAAAGGCAATTGCCAATTAGGAGCCCTCACTATTAGTGCAGTTGTCAGAAATAACTTCAATTCTTCAAAACTCCTTTGGCATCTATCATCCCACATGAATTTAGCATCCTTCACCAATAGTTCACAAAAAGGCCTTGCAAGCTTAGAGAAATCCTTGATAAACCTCCTATAGAACCCGACATGGCCAAGGAATTGCCTTACTTCTTTGACATTTGCTGGGGATGGCAACTTAACAATGAGTTCAACATTTGCTTTGTCAACTTCAATGCCTTGCTTGGAGATGATGTGCCCAAGGACAATCCCTTGGTGTATCATGAAATGACACTTCTCCTAGTTAAGCACTAAGTCTTTCTCAATGCATCAGTTCAGAACAGCTTCTAAGTTGACCAAGCATTCATCAAATGCACTTCCATATATGGTGATATCTTCCATAAAGACTTCCATAATACGCTCCACCATATCATTGAAAATGATTAACATGCCTCTTTGGAAAGTTGTGGGTGCATTATATAAGCCGAAAGACATTCTCCTGTATGCATAGGTTCCAAATGGGCACGTGAAAGTGGTATTCTCCTGGTCTTCAACATCAATTTCTATCTAAAAGTACCCGGAGTAGCCATCCAAGAAATAATAAAAAGGATGCCTAGAGACCCTCTCAAACACCTGAGCAATAAAGGGCAACGGGAAATGGTCTTTCCTTGTCACCGCGTTCAATCACCTGTAATCGATACACACCCTCCAACCTTTAGTGAGGTGTGTAGAGACCTTTTCTCCCTTATCAATTTGCACCACCGCGATCCTCGACTTCTTTGGCATAACTTGAGTAGGACTCACTCATGGGCTATCTGATATGGAGTAGATAATACCCGCCTGAAGCAGCTTAAGAAATTCAGATCTCACCACCTATTGCATGTGAGGGTTCAACCTTTTCTGAGGTTGACGAACTGGCTTAGCTTTATCCTCCATGTAAATATGATGGGTGAAGACTAAAGGGCTGATCCCTTTCAAATCAGCAATTTGCCACCTTATTGCCTTCTTACATCTTCTAAGGACTTCAAGTAGACAGTCCTCCTGATGAATGGTAAGAGCTGAAGATATAACAACAGGGCACTTCTTGTTTTCTTCCAAGTATGCATACTTTAACTCTGTGGGTAGTGGATTAAGAATAAGCTTTGGGGGTTCCTCCTTAGTAGCTCTTTGCGTCTCCTCCTCATTGAATAAGGGTAGAATTTTTTCTCTCCTCTTCCAAGGGGATAGGGCAGCAAGCAAATCTGAGGGTTCAGGTAACCCTTCATCAAGATCCCTAAAACTCCCAATCAAATCCTCCTGCATTCTCTGATCACAATGCTCATCCACTAAAGTGTCAATCATGCACACTTCCTCTAGACCTTTTTCTTTTTCCGGATGGATATGCTTCTTGCACAAATGGAAGATGTTGAACTCTAATGTCATGTTGCCAAACGTGAGTTGCATGACTACATTCCTACAATTGATGATTGCATTTGATGTAGCTAGGAATGGTCTTCCAAGTCTGATAGAAACATAATTAGTTCATTTGACAACCGGATCCGTATCAAGAACAACAAAATCCATTGGGTAGTAGAATTTGTCAACTTGAACCAAGACATCTTCGATCATTCCTCTTGGAATCTTCACCGATCTATCTGCTAGAGATAGAATGATGGATGTTGGCTTCAACTCTCCAAGTCCCAACTGCTTGTAGATAGAGTAGGGTAGCAAATTCACACTTGCTCCCAAGTCCAACAAAGCTTTCTCCACACAAGTCCCTCCAATACTCACTGAGATGGTAGGGCAGCCCGGATCTTTGTACTTTACTGGAGACTTGCACTGTATGATGACACTGACTTGCTCAGTCAAGAAGGCTTTCTTGTTCACATTCAACCCTTTCTTTACTGTGCACAAGTCCTTCAAGAATTTTGCATATGTTGACACTTGTTTGATCATGTCTAGCAAAGGGATATTGACTTTCACTTGCCTCAACACTTAAAAAATTTCTGATGCATTATTGGTTCCCTTTTTGCCATGCAAAGCTTGGGGGAAAGGTGGAGGCATGTGTTTCTTCATCATATCTTCCTTGATGACTATCCTCTCGAGTTCTTCATCCATAGTAGAATCATGGTCATCTTTCTTTGTGCTTTTCTATTTTCTCTTTCCTTTAGTTTCCTCACTCTTTTCTTCTTCTCTTTCACTCTCTTCATTATGCTTTGGCTTGGATGTGGGCTGATCAACCTCTTTACCACTCCTCAAGGTGATAACTACTTTAACTTTCCTTACCTTTGAAGATTCTCCCTCTTAAGCCTCCACTTCATGGATACCCTTGGGATTTTGATGAGGTTGAGAAGGAAACTTTCCTTTCTCTTGCACTGTGTTGAGGTTGGTAAGCCTTGAGATTGCGTATTGGACATTGTCTATCTTCTGAGACAGATCATTTTGCATCCCATCCATCATTTTGTTCAATGTACTCTCCACATTGTCAATTCTCTGATTTAGTTGAGCATTGATGAACTTCTGATCTCCCACAAAGTCTCCCACAACCTTGCTAAGGTTCACAATAGTTTGTTCAAGATTCGAGGCTTGCTCAGGTGCTTGAGCAGGTTGTGTGTACTGAGGTGGCTTTGGTTTCCAAGAGAAATTTGGATGGTTCCTCCAATTTGAATTGTAGGTGTTGCCATATGAAACATTGTTATTGGGCTTGAATTGACCAATAACATTTGCTTGATCACCAAACATCTCTCTCACTACTGGAATGGTAAGACACTCCTCCACCAAGTGCTCATAAGATTGACAAATGGAACACGGCATAGCTTGCACTGATGTCTCAGAAATGGCTTGCACTTCTTGTACCTTCTTCATTTCTAACTCTTCCAATCTCCTTGCCATAGTTGCAACCTTTGCCTTCATGTCAATGTCTTCATTCAAAACATACATCCCATCCTTAGCATTAGGTTGAGACTTTATTCTTCCCACCTCTCTAGCATTTGGTTCATCCCATCCTCTTGAAACTTCAGCCACATAACTCAAAAAGTCCATGACTTCCTCCGGATTCTTACTCATGAAGTCTCCTCCACACATAGTTTCTAGGAGTTGCTTCATTGAAGAAGACATACCATCGTAAAAATAGCTCACTAAGAGCCATGTGTCAAAGCCATGGTGAGGACAAGCATTAATAGCTTCCATGTACTTCTCCCAACACTCATAGAATTTCTCATTCTCCTTAGTTGAGAAGTTCGAAATTTGCCTTTTCAAACCATTGGTCCTATGAGTAGGGAAGAACTTCTTGAGAAACTCGGCTTGCAAATTAGTCCAAGTTCGGATACTCCTTGGCCTTAGAGAATTAAGCCAAATCTTGGCCTATCCTTCAAGGTGAAAGGAAATAGCTTGAGCCTCATCAAGTCAATTGAAGCTCCTCCTTCTTGGAATGTATTACAAACCTCCTCGAATTCCTTAATATGCGGGTAAGGATTCTCACTTTCCATCTCATGGAAAGTAGGTGTGAGTGGCATAATGTGAGGTCGGATTACTAGCTGCTCAGTGGGAGGCACTATGCATGAAGGTGCACTCATACGAGGTGGATGCATGCGGTTCCTCATGGATCAGTATGCATTGAAATTATCCTCTTGACCATGTTGGCTATTCTGGTCTTCAGGTGGAACATCCATGATGTTCAAGCACACTTCCAACTCAACTTCTTGAGGAGTTTCAATCTTCACAAGTCTTCCCTCAATATCTCTTATCCAATAGGGCATGCACAACTAGATATGACTGAAACAAAAACAAAAAAAAACAAAAGAAATACAATTCTAGGAAAAAGTTAAGGTTAGCTAAAAACTAAATAAAAGATAAGCTAAAATGGAGACAAAAAAAAAAAAAGAATTAGTAAAAGAAAAATCACCAAACTTGTGATGAAGATCACAAGTGTTCACCAAAGGTCATGTCAATGTACTTTGGCACCATCCCAAGCAACGACGCCATTTGATTTGTCCCCATTGCAGTTTTGCCATTCGATTATGGCCTACACGGGTGTTATTAACAAAATTTATAAAACTTAAATCACCTTACACTTGGATAGTATACCTAGCATAGTATAGTGGCTCTAGGATCTTCCACAGGGATGGGTTTTCATCGTACAATTGACTTTAGTGAAGGAAATAAAATGGTGTTTTTCTTTATGAAAATTAGCTTTTAAAGAAAATGGAATTGTGGTTGCAAAGATTGATTTTAAGTTAAACAAAAATAATAAGTGAAGTTAACTACAAAGAAAAGGTCTTTTGGAGCTTTAAGTCACTAGGATTGGGCTCTTTAGGCAAAATGGGAGATTCTGGATCTTCTCCTCGTGTTGAAGACAATAACATAAAGGATGGTTATCTCCCGAACTGGTTTTGTATTTAGCAATTAAGATTTGATCCAAAGGGTTCATGAAAAATGGTAATTGCTTCCCATTAATAGCTTCAAACACTAAAGACCCTCACCTTGAGCCACCTTCCAATGGCTCATAAATGATAACTAATAGACATCAATGGATCTAGCAATAAGCATCCATAAAATCCGAAAAGCTTACCAAGTATTGGCCATTTAAGGTGATTTTAAGGGATTTAAAACTAAACCTTGAAATAAAAACCATTAATGGTTAACAACTACTTTCATTTAAAGTAAGGATTACTCCCACCTTTACATTTAGGTCTTTTACCCAGCTTCCATCACTTTAAGAACGTAAAACCTAGCCACTCATCCCCTGAGAAATCATCCTCAGAGGTTGTTTGGCTAGAAAGAAAAGTGAAAACAAAATGAGAAGGAAATGTAGAGCAAAAACTCTATATATTTCTTACTACGGGAATTTACAAGTGTTTTTTTTTTCTTTCATCCATCTGTGTCTACAAATGATGTTACCAAAAGATATAAAAAAAAATATAAAAGAAAATATCTAGGTTGATTGCAAGGAGAAAATAAGAAATTACACAAAATATTTGGAGATAAAAATCTAACGGAGTCGGTACACATGAAGATTTCACATACCATGCGAAATTTTGCATGGTGTGCGAAATTGTCTTTCACTCAGTCTTGCTCTCAGTCCTGCAACTGCTCCTCCTCTTGATTTCGCATGCTATGCGAAAATGTTGGTTGTTGGATTACTTTCTCTGGTTTTCTTCCTTGCATCTCTGATTGGCTTGACAACCTATTGTCAAGCTTGGCAAAGGGCTATGAAGTGCTCCAAAGTTTTGATTCTTCATGTATTTGAGCTTCAACTTGCATTGTCATCGATTTCACAAAATTCTCCCTCATTCTTGGCTTGTTTCAATGATCAAATACCTACCAAAAACACCAAAACTTGCCAAAAACTGATTAATAACCCTTGCTAGGTTCCTTAATGTGCCAATTGAGTTAAAATGTATTAACTACTACTCAAAAGTGTTTAAAACAGTTAGTTTCAAGCTATAAAAGAGTACTTTTTGAGTAGTAATCAGAAAACCATCTTGATGGCTAAGACAAGTCATCCTTTCAATTAGGAGGTGGTACACTACAATATCTACTGGATTGCCTAAATCCATGAATTAATTGTGGACAACTTATGTACTTACAAGGAACCCATGACTTGTATCTTCTATGCAACTCCTAATGCACCCAAAGTCATGTACAAAGTAAGAAACATGAACTGAATGTTGAAATCAATGTCAATACACCAAAAGGATAGCAAGGGGATAGTTAAGTCTAACTTTGTTACATCATGTCTTACTTTTAGGGGCTCAGTTGCAACATATACTGCATAGATTCTCAACCATGAGAGGATATTAAATTTGTACTAAAATCAACAAGAGACTTTGACTAATGGGTGAGATCCTAAAGTGGTCATATATCCTTATGGATTGGGTTATTGTCCATGGAGGCTGGTGACAATAAGTATTTTTAATAAAGACACAGTGATATCCCATGAGTTTGAGATATTGTGTCCCCTTAGGTGATCTAAAGGACATTTGATCATGAAATCTTTGACTATAATAATTCTACCGACCCTTCATTTTGTCCCCTTAACATATACCCTGATTAAGTGCACTTTCAATACTCCACAGTAGTTCCTGGTAGTCCATTACTACTCATATAACTTACCCCTTTGAGCCACTTTAGATATTAGGTACACTTTTATGACAGTTTGCTTAGACATATTTAAGCCCATTAGACATGCCTTAGCACACTTAGACACACCCTAGGTCACTTAGATACTATTCTGGTCACCCTAGGTCACTTAGGCACTTTCTTGATCCTAGGTCACTTAGACATTTTTTTTAGGATAGATCACTTGGACACTTCTTTAGGTTTGTTTCACTTTAGGTTAGGCTTTGGTTTTAATTTCTTTATTTTTTAGATTATGTGAGTATTTGGTTTGATTTCAATTATTGACTGCATGAGATAGTTTTTCGATATTCTGTTTTTCATTATTTTCTATTGCATTATTTTTATTTTGGAATTTTAATTACCTACGTAATATTTATTTATTTATTCATTTATTTACTTATTTTTTGTTAGTTTATTTATTTATTGGGAAATTGCTTAAGATTATTATTCTAATTTTATAAGTCATTTTTATTCTTTTTCCTCTTATTGGATTATTTGAGATTTTATTTTATTTTTTGATATTATTATGCGATTTCTAATTTCTATTTTTTGTATCTATTTTTTGCATGATTTCGTGGAGATATTCTGGATGTATTACTAGAGAAATTTTCGAAGAGTTGCAACTGAGTTATAATTACAAAGAGACTTGGTGCGTGTGGAATTTTAGGAAATTAAAGCACACTGACTTGTCTTGGAAAGGCAACCATACACGGTTGCAAGTGAAGGCACGAGTACATTTTTTTTAAATGGTAATTCGTGAATTCAATGGTTTTATGTTAGCATATGAATTTGCCATTAGTGGAATTTGGAAGTTCAGGGAAAGGTTGCAACTTTTAGGTGGACATGCATGGACTATTCTCCCCAAGAAAAGACCCACAACAACATGCATTCTGAAGGTCTTCATACAACCATCTTTCTTCATGGAAAATGTGAGTTCAAATTTTCATTTTTATTGTTTTAGGTTCCACTTTTAATTCGAGTGAAAGTTAGTTTCTTTTTGTATTTTAGTTCTGATCATAATGTGATTAAAAGTTACATTGTTTTACATTAGTTTCATTTTTTTTTAATTTGATGAAAAGTTATTTTTTTATATTAGTTTCTTTTTTTAATTTAATGGAAGGTTGCTATTATTTTTATTTATTTTAGTTTCAATTTCTAATTGGATTCAAAGTTAAAAGTTTTTATTTGTTAGTTTTGTTTTTTGTTTTTTTAATATGATTTAAAGTTAGTTTTCTTCACTTAGTTTTAATTTTTAATGGTGGATTGAAAGTTAGAATCTTGATATTTTAGTTTAGTTTAGTTATATATATATATATATATATGTAAATTAAGTGGATGAATTTGGCAACTTAATTGAAGATGAATGTGTTTGTACATTAAGCTTTCTTTTATGATGAAATTTAAGTGGAAAAAATAATAATAATATGGGTGGGAAATTCTATGGTTGAATTTAGTGGAATGATGCATTGATTTTTTTTATTTTTTTTTTGGTGATTTTATGGCGGAATTGTGTTGAAACTTAATTAGAGAAATGACTATTTTATGGTTGAAAAATTCAAAGGGAAACGGAGTTTGGTAGCCATGCATGTCGAGAACTTTGTGGTTGAACCTTTCATGGACAAAATAATGGAATTTGGTGGCTTTGTAATTGAATATTGGTAGTCGAACTCAAAGTGGAGAAATAGTAAGATTCAATGTGGATTTAATGATAAATACATGGCTGAATTTCTTTTGTGTGAAAAATCAAGGACGTGGTCTTGTATTGGTGATTTCATGACTGAAATTTGGTGCTATATAGTAGGGGTTACATGGCCGAATGTGTGGCTGTATATGGGGCTTTAAAGTGGTTGCAATGGAGATTTCTTATAGTTGTTTAAAGTGGATACTATTTGGGAAGCTTAATGGAAGAAAGTGGTAGCCATCTAATGGCTGAATTAATGAAGAATCCATGCCTGATTTCTTAGTGAAATTTGGTGGAAAATCATAGAATAAATTGGCTGCACATATGGTTCTTTTCATGGCTGAATTTACGGATGCGCACGCATGAGTTAATGGCTGCATACGTAAAAATAGTGGTTGCATTCTTATGATAGAAGTATGGGAGTTTGGTGGCTACATTCTTATGGTAGAAATATGGGAGTTTTGTGGCAACATTCTTATGGTAGAAATATGGGAGTTCGGTGGTTGCATATAAAGGAGTTCGATGGATGAAAATTCGAGCGAGAAATGACGATTTTATGTTTGGAATTCATGAAGAATAATGGAGGATGCAGTGGCAATTTGAAACACTTCCATCAACTTCAAGGATATCTAAGCATTAACCGAGTTTTGGACACTTTGAGATAAGTTATTTGATTTTACTAACTTTGATTTAATTTTCATATCTTCCTGTCTATTTATTTCTTCTGATCTTATGATTTTCTTTTGAATACTTTAGTTTAGGTTGGGTTTGGACAAATTGAGCCACACATGAGTGTTGTTAGAATTTGATATTTAGGAAATTAAGTGATTGAATGTGAATTGTGTTGATAAATTAAAGTTATGGTTAGAGTAATTTTTCTTCATTTTTTTTTAATCTAAATAAGCTATTGGATAATCAAATGACGATTGACTTTTAATGAATGTATTAATTTGGATTCATGCCTCCTGGGTGCATCTGTGGACCTTCAGAGCTACCTTGGTCGCAGTTGAGTTCAGATACCCTCTCCATAGTCTCATTTTGGGTGTGATCCGATACGAGTATCAATTTGAGTATACCTTGGTTATATGCTTGATTACCTTTTAGTCGGTTCCTATAGAGCTACCCTTGTATCGCGTCTCATCCAGTGTTTACGTGTTTATAGGAGTATTTTCGTGCCTAATCTGAATTCGCCTTCGTGGAATAGAGTTAGAAATAGGTTGACCAAAGCATCAGATCAGCTAGGCCAGAGATTAAATCAGAGAGACATGGACTCATAGGTAGTTACTGTTGACCAGTTTGTTACGACCATGGCTTCGATTTAGGAGGCTATAGCTGGCCTTAGTTAGAAGATAGATGGGCAGCAGGCCCAGCAGGCCTAGCAGATCTCGCCTCAAGATGGCACACAATATGACCTTGCAGTACCACCACCTCCTCCACTCAGTCAGTCGGTTCCACACCCTACACCGTATGTTTTGCATAGTTAGACTAATGTTATCCCACTTCCTGTCGTAGCACCCATTTCGACCTTGGAGGACGTACATGCTCATTTGGATAGACTCAAGCAGAGGATGAGACAAATGAGGATTTCAGATGGAGCTATCAGTTGGGATGATTTTGATGGAGCATCGGTGGCTAGTTTACCGACCTTATTTAGGATGCTAGAGATTGAGAGGTATACAGACATAGGTTGCCCTAAGATCCATTTGAAGATATACAATACTGTGATGAGGGCCCATGGGTTGGATGAGGCTCAATTGATTATGTTTTTCCCCATGTCCTTGAGTGGTGCAGTGCAGCACAACGTTGCTTTGCTTCATTAGATGATTCACATCGTAGGACCTAGGATGATTTGGCCCAAGAGTTTTTTAGACAGTTTGCGTTTAACACAGTCATTGATGTCTCGAGGAGAGAGTTAAAGGCCTTAAGACAGGGACTAGAGGAGTTGGTGACTTCATTTATCTCCCGATGGAGGGAGAAGATTACACAGATTGTTTATTGCCATTCAGAGAAGGATCAAATTAGTATGATTTTAAGGAGCTTACAACCCAGATTTGCTAGACACTTGATCGGATTTTCCCATACGGATTTTGAATCTTTGGTACATGCTTTATATGGTATAGAAGAGGGCATTGCTAGAGGATTGTGACCTGAGTCTTCCCATTCTAATTCAAAAGGGAAGAAACCCTTAGGAGGATAGAGACTAGGAGATGTGGGTACTATCAGTTCAGTAGGATTGAGACCTCCTAGATGCTATCAGACAGTCGGACAAACTTCAGGAGCCTATTACCCACAACGTTATGTTCAATATAGGCGGCCCACTCTTTCCAGGCGTATGACTCCTACATATCTACACCAGACCCCAGAGCCTATTTTTTTCTGCATAGGTCTCAAAGAGACCTCCTACTTTATACCCTTGGCCCCGAGCCCCACAAACTACTATTTCTTTAGTATAGAGGCTGACACGACGATTCTCCCAGCTAGGTATGCCTTTGAGCCGAGCTTTCTAGAAGCTCATGGATGGTGGTTTGTTGGCTTAGTTAGCTCCTAAGCCTGTACCCCAGCCCATGCCACCTAGCTTCAAGATGGATTTACATTGTTCCTACGATCAGGGTCCAAGGCATGACACGGACCATTGCACCACTTTGAGACATGTTATAAAGGACTTGATAGACTAGGGTTTGGTTAACTTGGGGCAACCAAGTGTAACCACGAATCCTCTACCGACTCACTCTATGCGTGTAGTGCCACTACCCTCGGGCGGTATCCATCACATAGATTTTATAGAGGATGATGGCATACACATGTTGAGTGGGGATGACGGATTGTCAGAGCCGATTGTCTTGGATGATGATTATGAGGTTGACACAGTAGGTTCCCAGACTTCTACACCGTTCAGTTTGATTTCAGATTGGGTACCATTTGAGTTGACTTCTATTGCACCGTTGGTTATGGCACGTCAAGACCTATCAGTCCCATTTATCCTACGGCTAGAGGATGATGACTAAGAGGGGAGAGATATACAAATTGTGACCTATAGTGGGAAAGTACTCAACCCTCACCTCTAGTAGCTAGGCCATTTGATGGTGCAGCCTCTCATTAGGAGGTTAGGAGAGAGGATGATGAGTTTTTGAGGCAATTACAGAGTACACAAGCCTGCATATCTATTTGAAGTTTGTTAGCATCTTCTAGTACTCATAAAAATGCATTGATTTGAGCCTTGATTCAGATCCGTGTTGAGACCACTACTACTCCAGAGGGGTTGATTCATATGATGATGGCTGACATGGCCACTTGTATTGTGTTTTTAGATGATGACTTTCCACTTGAGGGTTCAGACCATACACGCCTTCTATATATCATAGTTAGTTGTTTAGGCCACAAAGTTCCATCTGTCCTGTTGGACAATGGCTCAGCCCTGAACGTCTGCCCATTAGCTACTGCTATTGCCCTTGGTTATGCACCTTCAGACTTTGGTCCCTCTACACAGATGGTCAGAGCATATGATAGTACTAAAAGGAAGGTCATAGGTACCTTGATGATAGAGTTATTGATTAGTCCGACTACATTCCCTCCACTATTCTAGGTTTTTAGGATTCCCACGTCCTTTAACCTACTACAGGCCGACCTTGGATTCATAGGGCTGAGGCTATTCCATATTCCTTTCATCAGAAGGTGAAGTTTATATATGACAGGTAGGTTATCACGGTATAGTCTCCTAGAGATATATTTGCTTCTTCCGAGCCGGTGCTTCAGATCAGTTATAGTGAGGATGATTTATTTTTGACAAGGTTTACTTTTGATGAGGTGCAGACCCTTGAGGTTGAGGACTTCTGCAGAGATTTTGTAATTATGTCATTTGATCAACATAGCAACACAGTGGTGCTGGACATGATGAGGGGTATGTCTTTTCTGTCTGGCATGGGGTTGGGACGACGTCAACATGGACCCATAGAGTTTGTAGCTACTGCTGATCATGATACACCATTTAGGCTTAGGTCTGTTCCTATAGAGGCTAACTATAAGTATATGGCGCGACTACGCAGGGAGAGGGTGATAACCCGTTTGACTTGTACACCATTTGATTATTCTGTTCGTTCTTATAGGATGAGCTTGGCAAACTACTTCGTCAGAGGATTAGAGGTTCATTCTCTTATGGGGGATTTTGGAATCGTGACTGATATAGATGGAGTGGATGAGCTTCAACATCAACTTCACCATTTACAGTTAGGAAATGAGACTTCAGGCGCACCAGTTTCAATGATGATTGCTCCTTCGTCTCCAGACCGCGCTAGTTTTTTATTTATTTATCTTTGTGCTTTCTAGAGGAGACTACTAATTGTGGAGTAGTTGTTGAGCCTACTGAGGTGACCGATGGAGTTGTTCCCCATGATGAGTATCGAGATGAGGTGGATATGACGATATGAGTCAGATTGCCAAGATGGTTTAGCCTGAGCCTGCTTCACCATTTGATTTGTTTGGGGTGTCTACTATCAAGATTGCCGAGGAGATCCAAAGTTCTTGCTCCAGAGCTTATGAAGGACATTACAGTTGGTGATGATTTACTTGAGGGTACTATTAACTTTATTGAGGAAGTGCCTAACTTTGTGGACCCACCTCTTTCAGTTGACATTTTATCGGGATTCATCTCTCGTTTTGACGATGTTTATGATTCTTCATCTATGGATTTGAGCATTTTTTAGTATTTGCCTATCTCTTGTGATAATATTTATATATCTGCACCCCACTCGCCCACTCCACATATATTTGATATAGATGATGAGATTGCGCCGCCTGATTCAGATATAGATTCTTTTGATCATGACTTAGATCCCATAGATGAGAGAGTTTCACCTACTACAGGGAATGTTGAGACTGTTGATTTTGGCATAAAGGATTAGCTTAGAGAGTTGAAGATTGGTTCACCCCTGTCTACAGATGAGAGGAATAGACTTATTCATTTACTCAAGTCATACTTGGATGTTTTCGCATGGTCTTATGAGGACATGCCTGGTCTTGATCCTCTATAGTCTAGCACCACTTGCCTATCCTACCGCATGCCAGACTAGTTAAACAAAAATTGAGGTTATTGCACCCACGTTGGAGTCTACAGGTGAAAGAGGAGATTCAGAAACAACTTAGTGTTGGATTTATATCAATGGTTGAGTATTAAGAGTGGTTGGCTAACGTCGTCCATGTTCCCAAAATGGATGGCAAAGTTAGAGTTTGTGTTGACATCAGAGATCTTAATAAAGCCAGCCCTAAGGATGACTTTCCTCTCCCACATATTGATTTGTTGGTCGATAGCATCGCAGGCCATTCGATGTTGTCTTTCATGAATGGTTTTTTAAGGTATAATAAGATTTTGATGGCTCTAGAGGATATGGGGAAGACAGTCTTTATTACTGAGTGGGGTACCTACTATTACAGAGTTATGCCATTTGGGTTGAAGAATGAAAAAGCCATTTATCATAACGACGTTACTACTTTGTTTCATGTCATGATGCATAGGAATGTTGAAGTTTATGTGGATGATATGATTGTGAAATCCCGAGGCAGAGCAGATCACCTAGTGACTCTAGAGAGATTCTTTGAGAGGATTCGGAAATTTAGATTGAGGTTGAACCTCAAGAAATGCAACTTTGGAGTGACTTCTGGGAAATTGTTGGGGCATATGGTTAGTGAGTGGGGCATAGAGGTCGACCCAAATAAGATCAAAGTTGTACTTGACATGCCTGTGTCGAGGATTGAGAAAGAGATCAGGGGTTTTCTGGGCAGGTTACAGTACATCAGTCATTTCATAGCTAGATTGACAAACATATGTGAGCCCATCTTTCATCTTTTGAGGAAGAACCAACCAACAGTTTGGAATGATGATTGTCAACTTGCATTTGAGAAGATCAAGGAGTACTTGCTTTCTCCTCCTGTTTTAGTGCCTCCTATGTCGGGACGTCCACTTCTTTTGTATTTGTTAGTTTCAGACATGGCCTTGAGATGTATGCTAAATCAGCTTAATGTCTCAAGGAAGGAGCGGACTATTTACTATCTGAGTAAGAGGATGCTAGAGTATGAGATAAGATATGTTATGACTGAGCGTCTTTGCATATCATTAGTTTGGGCCACCAAGGATCTGAAATCAACTCATGAGGAATCCCATAACAGCAAATGATGTGTGACCTGATGAAATTGGAAACTCTAGTAGATGTCAACTTTGCATATGATGCACCTTCCACCCAATTGGTGAAATAATCTATGACAATTAGGATAAACTCATGACCACTGGAAGATTTTGGTGAAATTTTCCCAATAATATCAATACCCCATACTAAAAACGGCCATGGTGAGGTCAAAGCGTGTAACTCTTATGGCGGTGCATGAATGAGATCACCATTAATCTGGAACTATAGGAATCTCTGAACAAACTGACAACATTCTGTCTCCATAGTCAACCAGAAATAACCTGTCCTCATAATCCTACGGGCTAGCATGTGTCCTCTCATGTGTGGACCACAAAATCCTACATGAGCCTCTCTCATCACTCAATTTGCAGAGGCTCGACCTAAACATAATAGAAACATACCATCAGTTGATCGCCTATATAAGGTCTCTCCACAAATCACAAATCTAGTGGCCAACTGCCTCGGTGCCCTCCGATCCTTGGCTGTGGCAACCTCTGGGTATGTGCCAGATCTAAGAAACTGATAAATGTCATGATACCAAGGTAGATCATCCTGGACCTCTGTCTCTCCAATCAGACAATAGTAAACGGGTGCAATCCTCGACTCAATCACCAATGGACGCATAACCACATCAATTGGAAAGTCCATAAAAGAAGCTAAGGTAGTTAAGGCTTTAGCCAACTGGTTTTGCGCTCTAGGCAGATGAGCGTATCTCAAGTCATCAAATCTCCTTACCAATAACTCTAAATAAGCACGATATGACCTAAGCTTTACATCCCTAGTTCTCCAATTTCCCTGAATTTGATTGAGTACTAGATTGGAATCACCAAACACCTCCATCTATCTAATGCCTAGCTCTAATGCAGTCTCTAGACCGAGGATACATGCCTCTGATTCGTGCCCAATTGGTGTCTCAGCTGATTCGTGTCCAGCTGGTGCTCCTTGATTGAGGGAGTAATCAACAAAATTTATAACCTATTACACCATATACTAGGGTAGCAAAGAAAAAGCTACTATAGCATAGTGGCTCTAGGATCGTTCACTGGGAAGGGTTTTCAAATTACAAATGATACCAATTCAAAGTGAATTGGTGTTGTTTCATTTCAAGGTTAGCTTAAGAAATAAAACATAAACTTTAGTTGAAAAAGGTTTAGATTTAAACTAACGGCACAACAAGTAATGGAAATTAATTATGAAGAAAAACATTCCTTGGAGATTTAGGTTCACAGGGGAGGTTCCTCATGCAAAAACATAGCTCCGGTCAGTTGGTTCATTTCCTCGCATTAGAGAATTAACATATAGTCAATTCTCTAACCGGTGTTGTACAGATGCATCCCTTAATTGGATTTCAGCTCTAATTCCCTCTCACTGATGCAACTTGCAATGGTTCGTGCCTCTCACTTAGCATTTACCATTCAAGTTGATCTTTAACCTTGGACTTCCCTTCTCAAGCTCGCAAGAGATAACTAATGGATGTCTCCTTGGAGTCCAAAAGCTTACCAAGTGTTGGCAATTCTAGAAAATCCTACCTCCAAGAGGCTCGCAAGGGGTAAACTAGTGCATCTCCATGGACAGAGATCACTTGCCTTACCAAGTGTTGGCCCAGGTGACTCCAAGGCGTTTTAAGTTAACTAAAAATATAGAAAACACTAAAGGATCACACTTTCTCTTCATTCATGGCTAAAACCACAAAGCTACTAATTCTTGCACTTAGACAACAAAAATCTGAAGAAAAATATCTCAAAGTATCGGTCGCAAATATCGAGAAACACTAAGGACCATTTCGCAGGTGAAAACAAGGTCTGCGAGATTTCGCAGACGCACAAAAAGGGCTGCAAAATCACTTCGTAGCAAAAGGCTGATTTCGCAGCGCTGCGAAGTTGGCTTTCAGCTTGCGGTGTTTGGCTTCCAACGGCTGTAACTCCTTCATTTCAGCTCCGAATTGCGTACCATTTGAAGCATTGGATTTCTGACTTCCTAAGCTTTGAAACGACATATAGCATGCATAAATTGGACTTCAAGAAGTGCTCCAAAAGTGGCTGACATAACTATCATAAAAAATGCTTCATGGCAGATTTCTCTTTACTTCCCCTCCTTGCATTCCGGATTTGCTTATGGCAAAGGACTTCAAAGCTTTAGTTCTTCATGTTTCTGAGCTTTCCATTGCTTTGCCATGGATTCCAAATAACTCTCCTCAATCTCATATTGCTTTGGTGATCAAAAAGCTATCAAAACACCAAAACTTAACACAAATTGATTAGAAGTGCTTGCAAAGGTCCTTAATATGTTAATTGGGTTAAAAGGCAATAAATACTACTCAAAAGTGTTTAAAAGAGTTAATTACAAGCTATGAAATAGCACTTTTTGAGTAGTAATCACTCCCCCCAACCGACATATTGCTAGTTCCTTAGCAATGAAGGAGAGAAAAATAAAAAATAAAAAATAAAAAATAAGCAATACTATAATTTACAACATCATGCTGATTACTTCAAAAAATTTTAAGTGGCATGATGATCTAACTCTCACATGGAACATTAAAGAAATATAAACTCAAATTTCAACAAGAGTTATCAAAAACTTTGCTAAACACTATTGATCAAGGGAATGCACTATGCAAATTGAAGTTTTAAAATCATTTTCACTTCCAAAGAACCAAACTTTATTCTTCCATAAAAATCTAAGTGTAAGATGATAGCTTCCGAATATAGTATGCTAAACTAATCTCTCCCCCCAACCTATCTCTTTTCAACACTTAGCAAACTGACCAAATTCAATAGGCTGATAATACACTTTTTTTTGTTTCCAACAGGTACAAGGCTTAAGGGGTATTCTTTTCTGAATTGTCCATGTAACGAGGGTCCATCGATGACTCCCAACCAATTAAGGTTTAGGGCATCAAGCTTTAAGGATTTTTCAACCACTAACTCCTAGGATTTTACCCCGGACTTTTGAGAATGAATTTTTAATACCCAAGCACCTACCATATGCTAACTCCACCTATCCACCCTTGTAACGAGCATTGAGGTCGGTGACTCCCAACCAATTAAGGCTTAGGGCACCAGGTTTTAAAGATTTTCACCATATACCCCTCAGACCTTGCTCGGGTTTCAAGGCAAGCAAACATTTTGCTTTTTTTTTTCAAAGGCTCATTGGCCTTTCGTAAGGTGTCTCAACATTATTAAATGAGGTCAAAGGTACCAAGTCCCAAAATTTTCCTAAGTCAATAGGGAAATAGTTTTTCATCTTATAATCAGAATCTATTGTGCACAGTGTGTGGATAGCTTAAAGTGGAAGAACTAAACTTGATTTCAATAGAAGCTTCAACAATTGAACCACTTTAGTAAGCATAATCCAAACTCTAAGTAAAGTGAAAAGCAAAAGTTCAGTTTCTCCTATTTTAATTTGAAATTTTTTCCTCATAGTCCATGGAGATTAGAGTAAAAAGTAAAAAACTACAACTAATTTACCAACATAACTGAATTACCAAAATAACTTAGCATACTTCCTTTACCAACATAACTGAATTACCAAAATAACTTAGCATACTTCCTTCCTCATTTCTCCCCCCCCCCCTCTCCCCCTCCCCCAACCGAGCTGAGCATTGTCCTCAATGTGATATGGGTGATTGAAATTATAGGGAGGAAGTGGTACCTCCTGAGTGATATCAATTTCGAATACTGATTGGAGAAACCACATGTTTCAAAAAGAATAAAAGATGTGAGTAAAGGAAATAAGAATAAAGTAATGCTAAGAGTTAAAAAAAAAAATGCTAAACTTGTATTACTTTAATTCATGTGAGTACAATCGGAAAGAAAGCAATACAAGTAATCCCCATATATGATATCAAAATGATGGGATTTCATAAAAGACTAACAAAAACAAAATACATAAAAGAAATATATAGTAGATATATAAATGATCAGATGGGTGGATGATGCTGGAGCTGATGGCTTAGGCAGATGGCTCTGCCTCTTCAGTAGCTGATTCAGAAGGGGCCTGAGGCTCTGTGGCCTATGAGTGTGGCACTGCAGTGGTAGGAGTGAGATGCTCAGCAGTTGATGGAAGATCGAGATGATGCTGGAGCTGCCTCAAGATGGCAGTGTGCTGAGCCTGGGTGGTCAACATCTGCTCCTGGCGAGCTCGAATAGCTGCCATCTCCTGAGCAAGGCTGCTCTGAGACGCGGTCAGGGTCTGCAGTGTGCGACATAAATCTATATACTTTGAAATGGGAATGGCCATCCTTGGCTCAGCTGAAGTAGAGGGCTCTGATGAGGCTGGAGTAACTGGAGGGGCTTTGGATATGGTAGGAGAAGCAATGGGTATACCCTCAGGTATATGATCTGGAGATGCTCTCCTGGCAGCTGGTATCTCAATTGGCTGTGGGAGCTCTGGCTGCTCAGCTTTATACGCTGTCATATTGGTCCACTTTTCAAGAGTAAATACCTCTCGGCATATACACTTGCGCTCCAACTGAGGATCTGATGGATACCCTAGATGCTCCAGAATCTGACACAGCAGCCGTGGAAAAAGAAGTGGAATGGCATCAGCTCGCTGCAACTTCTTCTTATGCACCTTCTCTTCAAAGTAGAGAAGGGCAGCCATAATTAGGTGGTGAGGGCCAAATAAATATCCCTCTGAAATCCTGAACAGGGCCTCTAAAAGAACTCCTCTCCTCTGAGTCCAGTGCTGTAGTGGATAAATGTTGTGACGCAAGAGTGCATCAATGAGAAACATGCTCGGAGGAAGTTCCCTCCTCAATAGATGTAGATTTGTGGAAGCTCTTCTGGACAAGATATGAACCATTTCCAGCTGAGAAGGACTAGTCCATACTCGGTAATCCTCAAAATGGCTTGGCTCGTATGGTATATGCAGGGCCTCTGCTATATGGCGAGCTCCTAAAATGCCATGCCGACCGTCAATAGTAAAATGGATTAGAGTAGGATCTCTGACCTGATTAGTAGTCATGGATTGATAAAAATCCATGGCTACTCTGGGATAGAAGAAATCTCTTGGGGTCAGCAGATGCTCCATGCGATATCTGCATAGTAGGTGGAATGAATCTGCAAGCTTCAGCCGCAATTTGAAGGTGGCTGTGTCAAAGCACAGCTAAGAGTGAAATGGTCGAGGTCGGCAGTCCAAATTCCCTTCAATTGGCGGTTGAGTCAGCATCGGACGCCTGATTAGCACTTCAGGGGCTATCCAAACTAACCAAATTCAATAGGCTGAGAACACATTTTTTTTTTTTTCAAAAGGTACAAGGCTTAAGGGGTATTCTTTTCTGAATTGTCCATGTAACGAGGGTCCATTGATGACTCCCAATCAATTAAGGTTTAGGGCATCAAGCTTTAAGGATTTTTCAACCACTAACTCCTAGGATTTTACCCCGGACTTTTGAGAATGAATTTTTAATACCCAAGCACCTACCATATGCTATTCGATGTATGGGGCATTGACTTCATGGGACCTTTCCCAATGTCTTTTGGTAATTCTTATATCTTGGTGGGGGTGGATTATGTTTCTAAATGGGTTGAGGCAATCCCATGTAAACAAAATGATCACAGAGTGGTTCTCAAGTTTCTTAAAGAGAACATTTTTTCAAGATTTAGGGTGCCCAAAGCCATAATCATTTTGTTTATGGTACCCTAAATCTTGAAAAAATGTTCTCTTTAAGAAACTTGAGAACCACTCTGTGATCATTTTGTTTACATGGGATTGCCTCAACCCATTTAGAAACATAATCCACCCCCACCAAGATATAAGAATTACCAAAAGACATTGGGAAAGGTCCCATGAAGTCAATGCCCCATACATCGAATAGCATATGGTAGGTGTTTGGGTATTAAAAATTCATTCTCAAAAGTCCGGGGTAAAATCCTAGGAGTTAGTGGTTGAAAAATCCTTAAAGCTTGATGCCCTAAACCTTAATTGGTTGGGAGTCATCGATGGACCCCCATTACATGGACAATTCAGAAAAGAATACCCCTTAAGCCTTGTACCTTTTGAAAAAAAAAAAAAAAAGTGTGTTCTCAGCCTATTGAATTTGGTCAGTTTGGATAGCTCCTGAAGTGCTAATCAGGCATCCGATGCTGACTCAACCGCCAATTGAAGGGAATTTGGACTGCCGACCTCGACCATTTCACTCTGAGCTGTGCTTTGACACAGCCACCTTCAAATTACGGCCGGAGCTTGCAGATTCATTCCACCTACTGCGCAGATATCGCACTGAGCATCTGCTGACCCCAAGAGATTTCTTCTATCCCAGAGTAGCCATGGATTTTTATCAATCCATGACTACTAATCAGGTCAGAGATCCTACTCTTATCCATTTTACTATTGACGGTCGGCATGGCATTTTAGGAGCTCGCCATATAGCAGAGGCCCTGCATATACCATACGAGCCAAGCCATTTTGAGGATTACCGAGTATGGACTAGTCCCTCTCAGTTGGAAATGGTTCATATCTTGTCCAGAAGAGCTTCCACAAATCCACATCTATTGAGGAGGGAACTTCCTCCGAGCATGTTTCTCATTGATGCACTCTTGCGTCACAACATTTATCCACTACAGCACTGGACTCAGAGGAGAGGAGTTCTTTTAGAGGCCCTGTTCAGGATTTCAGAGGGATATTTCTTTGGCCCTCACCACCTAATTATGGCTGCCCTTCTCTACTTTGAAGAGAAGGTGCATAAGAAGAAGCTGCTGCGAGCTGATGCCATTCCACTTCTTTTTCCACGGCTGCTGTGTCAGATTCTGAAGCATCTGGGGTATCCATTAGATCCTCAGTTGGAGCGCAAGAGTATATGCCGAGAGGTATTTACTCTCGAAAAGTGGACCAATATGACAGCGTATAGAGCTGAGCAGCCAAAACTCCCACAGCCAGTTGAGATACCAGCTGCCAGGAGAGCATCTCCAGATCATATACCTAAGGGTATACCCATTGCTTCTCCTACCATATCCAGAGCCCCTCTAGTTACTCCAGCCTCATCAGAGCCTTCTACTTCAGCTGAGCCAAGGATGGCCATTCCCATTTCAGAGTATAGAGATTTATGCCGCACACTGCAGACCCTGACCACGTCTCAGAGCAGCCTTGCTCAGGAGATGGCAGCTATTCGAGCTCTCTAGGAGCAGATGTTGACCACCCAGGCTCAGCACACTACCATCTTGAGGCAACTCCAGCATCATCTCGGTCTTCCATCAACTGCTGAGCATCTCACTCCTACCACTACAGTGCCACACTCACAGGCCACAGAGCCTCAGGCCCCTTCTGAGAGAGCCATCTGCCTAAGCCATCAGCTCCAGCATCATCCACCCATCTGATCATTTATATATCTACTATATATTTCTTTTATGTATTTCGTTTTTGTTAGTCTTTTATGAAATCCCATCATTTTGATATCATATATGGGGATTACTTGTATTACTTTCTTTCCGATTGTACTCACATGAATTAAAATAATACAAGTCTAGCATTTTTTTTTAACTCTTAGCATTAATTTATTCTTATTTCCTTTACTCACATCTTTTATTCTTTTTGAAACATGTGGTTTCTCCAATCAGTATTCGAAATTGATATCACTCAGGAGGTACCACTTCCTCCCTATAATTTCAATCACCCAAATCACATTGAGAACAATGCTCAGCTCGGTTGGGGGGGGGGGGGGGGTGGGGGGAGAAACGAGGAAGGAAGTATGCTAAGTTATTTTGGTAATTCAGTTATGTTGGTAAAGGAAGTATGCTAAGTTATTTTGGTAATTCAGTTATGTTGGTAAATTAGTTGTAGTTTTTTACTTTTTACTCTAATCTCCATGGACTATGAGGAAAAATTTTCAAATTAAAATAGGAGAAACTGAACTTTTGCTTTTCACTTGACTTAGAGTTTGGATTATGCTTACTAAAGTGGTTCAATTGTTGAAGCTTCTATTGAAATCAAGTTTAGTTCTTCCACTTTAAGCTATCCACACACTGTGCACAATAGATTCTGATTATAAGATGAAAAACTATTTCCCTCTTGACTTAGGAAAATTTTGGGACTTGGTACCTTTGACCTCATTTAATAATGTTGAGACACCTTATGAAAGGCCAATGAGCCTTTGAAAAAAAAAAGCAAAATGTTTGCTTGCCTTGAAACCCGAGCAAGGTCTGAGGGGTATATGGTGAAAATCTTTAAAACCTGGTGCCCTAAGACTTAATTGGTTGGGAGTCACCGACCTCAATGCTCGTTACAAGGGTGGATAGGTGGAGTTAGCATATGGTAGGTGCTTGGGTATTAAAAATTCATTCTCAAAAGTCCGGGGTAAAATCCTAGGAGTTAGTGGTTGAAAAATCCTTCAAGCTTGATGCCCTAAACCTTAATTGGTTGGGAGTCATCGATGGACCCCCGTTACATGGACAATTCAGAAAAGAATACCCCTTAAGCCTTGTACCTTTTGGAAAAAAAAAAGTGTGTTCTCAGCCTATTGAATTTGGTCAGTTTGCTAAGTGTTGAAAAGAGATAGGTTGGGGGGAGAGATTAGTTTAGCATACTATATTCGGAAGCTATCATCTTACACTTAGATTTTTGTGGAAGAATAAAGTTTGGTTCTTTGGAAGTGAAAATGATTTTAAAACTTCAATTTGCATAGTGCATTCCCTTGATCAATAGTGTTTAGCAAAGTTTTTGATAACTCTTGTTGAAATTTGAGTTTATATTTCTTTAATGTTCCATGTGAGAGTTAGATCATCATGTCACTTAAAATTTTTTGAAGTAATCAGCATGATGTTGTAAATTATAGTATTGTTTATTTTTTATTTTTTATTTTTCTCTCATTTATTGCTAAGGGACTAGCAATATGTCGGCTGGGGGGAGTGATTACTACTCAAAAAGTGCTATTTCATAGCTTGTAATTAACTCTTTTAAACACTTTTGAGTAGTATTTATTGCCTTTTAACCCAATTATCATATTAAGAACCTTTGCAAGCACTTCTAATCAATTTGTGTTAAGTTTTGGTGTTTTGATAGCTTTTTGATCACCAAAGCAATATGAGATTGAGGAGAGTTATTTGGAATCCATGGCAAAGCAATAGAAAGCTCAGAAACATGAGGAACCAAAGCTTTGAAGTCCTTTGCCATAAGCAAATCCGGAATGCAAGGAGGGGAAGTAAAGAGAAATCTGCCATGAAGCATTTTTTATGACAGTCATGTTAGCCACTTTTGGAGCACTTCCTGAAGTCTAATTTATGCATGCTATATGTCATTTCAAAGCTTAGGAAGTCAGAAATCCAATGCTTCAAACGGTACGCAATTCGGAGCTGAAATGAAGGAGTTACAGCCGTGCGAAGCCAAACACCGCAAGCTGAAAGCCAACTTCACAGCGCTGCGAAATCAGCCTTTTGCTGCGAAGTGATTTTGCAGCCCTTTTTGTGCGTCTGTGAAATCTCGCAGACCTTGTTTTCACCTGCGAAATGGTCCTTAGTGCTTCCCAATATTTGCGACAGACACTTTGAGATATTTTTCTTCAGATTTTTGTTGTCTAAATCCCCAAACTCTCCTTGTAAGCCACCAATTATAGGATTCCTTAGCTATTAAGTTAGGAAAAAGGGTAAATATCCATGTAATAATTATTATTGTTATTTTCATTTAAATAGCTCTGGGGAGCCTGTTCTCGAAAAGAGGACGACAGACCTTTTGTAAAAGTTTGAAAGAAAATAAAATGCAGAGCTTTGCTCTGCCTTACCTTCTCAATTTGATTGTATTTTTCATTTACTAGTTATGCACTCTCTGAGGAAGTTTCTCCAGAGAATGTGTAACTAAACCTTTAGTTCCTTGGAGCTAAGGTTGCCGAAAAAGGTTCCAAGTGTAAGAATTAGTAGCTTTGTGGTTTCAGCCATGAATGAAGAGAAAGTGTGATCCTTTAGTGTTTTCTATATTTTTAGTTAACTTAAAACACCTTGGAGTCACCTGGGCCAACACTTGGTAAGGCAAGTGATCACTGTCCATGGAGATGCACTAGTTTACCCCTTGCGAGCCTCTGGAAGGTGACTTGGAGGTAGGATTTTCTAGAATTGCCAACACTTGGTAAGCTTTTGGACTCCAAGGAGACATCCATTAGTTATCTCTTGCGAGCTTGAGAAGGGAAGTCCAAGGTTAAAGATCACCTTGAATGGTAAATGCTAAGTGAGAGGCACGAACCATTGCAAGTTGCATCAGTGAGAGGGAATTAGAGTTGAAATCCAATTAAGGGATGCATCTATACAACACCGGTTAGAGAATTGACTATATGTTAATTCTCTAATGCGAGGAAATGAACCAACTGACCGGAGCTATGTTTTTGCATGAGGAACCTCCCCTGTGAACCTAAATCTCCAAGGAATGTTTTTCTTCATAAGTAATTTCCATTACTTGCTGTGCCGTTAGTTTAAATCTAAACCTTTTTCAACTAAAGTTTATGTTTTATTTCTTAAGCTAACCTTGAAATGAAACAGCACCAATTCACTTTGAATTGGTATCATTTATAATTTGAAAACCCTTCCCAGTGAACGATCCTAGAGCCACTATGCTATAGTAGCTTTTTCTTTGCTACCTTAGTATATGGTGTAATAGGTTATAAATTTTGTTGATTACTCCCTCAATCAAGGAGCACCAGCTGGACACGAATCAGCTGAGACACCAATTGGGCACGAATCAGAGGCATGTATCCTCAGTCTAGAGACTGCATTAGAGCTAGGCATTAGATGGATGGAGGTGTTTGGTGATTCCAATCTAGTACTCAATCAAATTCAGGGAAATTGGAGAACTAGGGATGTAAAGCTTAGGCCATATCGTGCTTATTTAGAGTTATTGGTTGGGAGATTTGATGACTTAAGATACGCTCATCTGCCTAGAGCACAAAACCAGTTGGCTAAAGCCTTAACTACCTTAGCTTCTTTTATGGACTTTCCAATTGATGTGGTTATGCGTCCATTGCTGATTGAGTCGAGGATTGCACCCGTTTACTATTGTCTAATTGGAGAGACAGAGGTCCAGGATGATCTACCTTGGTATCATGACATTTATCAGTTTCTTAGATCTGGCACATACCCAGAGGTTGCCACAGCCAAGGATCGGAGGGCATCGAGGCAGTTGGCCACTAGATTTGTGATTTGTGGAGAGACCTTATATAGGCGATCAACTGATGGTATGTTTCTATTATGTTTAGGTCGAGCCTCTGCAAATTGAGTGATGAGAGAGGTTCATGTAGGAGTTTGTGGTCCACACATGAGAGGACACATGCTAGCCCGTAGGATTATGAGGACAGGTTATTTCTGGTTGACTATGGAGACAGATTGTTGTCAGTTTGTTCAGAGATTCCTATAGTTCCAGATTAATGGTGATCTCATTCATGCACCGCCATAAGAGTTACACGCTTTGACCTCACCATGGCCGTTTTTAGTATGGGGTATTGATATTATTGGGAAAATTTCACCAAAATCTTCCAGTGGTCATGAGTTTATCCTAGTTGTCATAGATTATTTCACCAATTGGGTGGAAGCTGCATCATATGCAAAGTTGACATCCAGTAGAGTTTCCAATTTCATCAAGTCACACATCATTTGCTGTTATGGGATTCCTCATGAGTTGATTTCAGATAGAGGGGTACACTTTCGAGCTGAGGTTGACACTTTGCTGTAGAAGTATGACATCTGACATCATAGATATTTTGCATACAGGCCACAGACCAATGGAGTAGTAGAGACTGCAAATAAGAACATTAAGAGGATTTTGAGGAAAATGGTTGAGAATTCTCGAGATTGGTCATAGAAACTCCATTTTGTGTTGTGGGCATATCGTACCTCTTTTTGCACCTCTATAGGAGCTACGCCTGAGCTCATGACCCAGAGTCACTTTTCTCATTTATGACCCAGAATCATTCTTTCCATTTAGAGCCCTAAGCTCACGACTCAGAGTTGTTTTTCTTATTTATGATCCAGAGTCATTCTTTCCATTTAGAGCCCTAAGCTCACGACCCAAAGTCGTTTTTCTTATTTATGACTCAGAGTCATTCTTTCCATTTAGAGCTCTAAGCTTGATTACTACTCAAAAAGTGCTATTTGATAGCTTATAATTAATCCTTTTAAACACTTTTGAGTAGTAGTTTTGACCTTTTAACTCAATTGGCATGTTAAGGACCCTTGAAAGCAATTTTAATCACTTTGTGTAAGTTTTGGTGTTTTTGTTAGTAATTTGATCACCAAAGCAAGTCAAGACTGAGGAGAGTTATGAGGAATCTTGGGCAAAGCTTGGAAATCATTTGCCAAGAGTAAATCCGGAATGCAAGGAGAAAAAGTAAAGAGAATCTGCCAAGAAGCATATTCTTGATGACAGTCGTAGCAGCCACTTTTAGAGTACTTTTTGAAGTCCAATTGATGCATGCTATACACCATTTCAAAGCTCAGGAAGTTAATAATCCATTTCTTCAAACGGTGTGCAATTCGGAGTTGAAACGAAGAAGTTGCAGCCATTGCAAGCCAATCACTCCAAGCTGAAGGAAGCATTTTGCAAAGTGTTGCGAAATCACCCTTTTGCTGCGAAGTGATTCCGCAGCCTTTTTGTACAGTAAGGTGTATTTCCTCCTGAAGATGCCCGACATATACCGCGAGAGGGAAGCTGGGAACCTCAAGGTGGAAGCCAACTTCGCAGCCCTGCGAAGATAGCATGTTGTTGCGAAATGATTTCGCAGCCCTCTTGAGTGTCTGCGAAATCTCGCAGACACCATTTTCTCTTGCGAAATGGTTCCTGGAGCCTCCCGATATTTGCTACCGACATTGGGAGATATTTTACATCAGATTTTTGTTGTCTAAATCCCAAAATACTCCTTGTAAGCCACCAATTACAAGATTCCTTAGCTTTTAAGTTAGTAAAAAAGATAAAATATCAATGTAATAATTAGTTTTATATTATGTTCATATATATACCTCTCGGGAGCCTGTTCTAAAAAAGGAGATCCTTTTGTAAAAGTTTTGGGTAAGCAAGTAAAGTTCAGTTCTTTCTACTGTCTTACCTTATCACTTTGTATTTTATTTTTATTACTAAGTTATGAACTCTCTGAGGAGTTTTCCCCAGAGAATGAGTAACTAAACCTCTAATTCCTTGGAGCTAAGGTTGTCGGGGAAGGTTCCAAGTGCAAGAATGCAAAGCTTTGTGGTTTTAGCTAGTAATGAAGAGGAAGTGAAATCCTTTAGTGATTTCTATGTTTTTAGTTAACTTAAAACACCTTAGAGTCACCTGGGCCAACACTTGGTAAGGCAAGTGATTTCCAACCATGGAAATGCACTAGTTTACCCCTTGCGAGCCTCTGGAAGGTGACTTTAGGGTAGGATTTTCTGGAATTGCCAACACTTGGTAAGCTTTTGGACTCCAAGGAGACATCCATTAGTTATCTCTTGCGAGCTTGTGAAGGGAAGTTCAAGGTTAAAGATCACCTTGAATGGTTAAGGCTTAGTGAGAGGCTTAAACCATTGCAAGTTGCATCAGTGAGAGAATTAAAGTGAAATCTAATTGAAGGAGTCTCTATACAACACCGGTTAGATAATTGACTATATGTTGAATCTCTAACGCGAGGAAATGAACCATCTGACCGGAGCTATGTCTTTTGCATAAGGAACCACCCCAGTGAACCTAACTCTCCAAGGAATGTTTTTCTTCCTAAGTTATTCCCATTACTTGTTGTGTTAGTTAGTTTAAGTCTAAACCTTTACCAATCAAAGTTTGTGTTTTATTTCTTAAGCTAACCTTGAAATGAAACAAGACCAATTCACTTTGAATTGGTATCATTGATAGCTTGTTAATCATTCCCAGTGGACGATCCTAGAGCCACTATACTATAGTAGCTTTTTCTTTGCTATCCTAGTATATGGTGTTATAGGTTATAAATTTTGTTGATTACTCCTTCAATCAAGGATCACCAGCTGGACATGAATCAGCTGAGACACCAATTGGGCACGAATCAAATGGCGCCGTTGCCGGGGACTGTGTCAAGTTTATAGTGATACCATTTTTGAGCACTTGTGATTTTCATCACAAGTTGGTAAAGTTTCTTTCACTTTACTAATTCTCAATCTTTCTTTATTTATTCATAATCTAAGTTTATCTTTTAAAATTTAGCCTAGTTTAATTTTGTTGTTGTAACCCTGTTTCTGTTGTTGTCCTTTATTTTCATTTAAGTTGCAGATAGATACTAGTTGTGTATGCCAAAGTGGATACGAGACAGTGGAGGAAGGCTTGTTAAGTGTGATACACCTCAGAGAAAAGAATTAGAATTGAGCTTGAATATCATGGAAGCTACACCTGAAGATCAGCATAGTCACCAAGGTCGTCAAGACAATCTCAATGAATTCAGATCAATGAGGGACCGCATGCATCCACCTCGTATGAGTGCACCATCATGTATAGTGCCCCCTACAGAACAGCTAGTGATCAGACCGTATCTTGTTCCACTTCTACCAACTTTCCATGGGATGGAAAGTGAGAATCCGTATGCACACATCAAGGAATTTGAAGATGTTTGTAATACATTCCAAGAGGGAGGAGCTTCAATTGATTTGACGAGGCTTAAGTTATTTCCTTTTACTTTAAAGGATAAGGCCAAAGTTTGGCTTAATTCTTTAAGGCCAAGGAGTATCCGTTCTTGGACTGACTTACAAGCTGAATTCCTCAAGAAATTTTTTCCCACTCATAGAACAAATGGCTTGAAAAGGCAAATTTCAAACATCTCAGCTAAAGAGAATGAGAAATTCTATGAGTGTTGGGAAAGATACATGGAAGCTATAAATGCTTGTCCTCACCATGGCTTTGATACTTGGCTATTGGTGAGTTATTTTTATGATGGTATGTCCTCCTCAATGAAGCAACTCCTCGAGACAATGTGTGGAGGAGATTTCATGAGCAAAAATCCAAAGGAAGCTATGGATTTCTTGAGCTATGTAGCTGAAGTTTCAAGGGAATGGGATGAACCAACCAAAGGAGAAGTGGGAAAGATGAAGTCTCAGTTGAATGCTTACAATGCAAAGGCTGGGATGTATACCTTTAAAAGAAGATGATGATATGAAAGCAAAGTTGGCAGCTATGACAAGAAGATTGGAGGAGCTGGAGCTGAAAAGAATACATGAAGTGCAAGCTGTTGCTGAAGCACCAGTGAAAGTGAAGCTGTGTCCCAATTGTCAATCATATGAACATTTGGTGGAGGAATGCCCTGCAATTTCAGCTGAAAGGGAAATGTACAGAGATCAAGCAAATGTTGTTGGACAATTCAGGCCCAATAACAATGCGCCTTATGGAAATACCTACAACTCAAGTTGGAGGAATCATCCAAATTTCTCATGGAAAGCCAGAGCAACTCAGTACCAACAGTCGGATCCACCATCTCAACAATCTTCAAGTCTTGAACAAGCAATGGCTAATCTCAGCAAGGTAGTGGGAGATTTTGTTGGAAAGCAAGAAGCCACCAATGCTCAAATCAATCAAAGAATTGATAGAGTGGAGAGTATGTTGAATAAAATGATGGATGGAATGCAAAATGATATGAACCAAAAGTTTGATAACATCCAATATTCAATTTCAAGGCTTACAAATTTGAATACACTGCAAGAAAAGGGAAGATTTCCTTCTCAACCCCACCAAAACCCTAAAGGTGTCCATGAAGTGAAAAGCCAAGAGGAAGAATCATCGCAGACGAAAAAGGTCAAAGCCTTGATCACTCTAAGGAGTGGTAAAAAAATTGAGCAGCCAACACCCAAGCCACATGTTGAGAAAGAAAAAGAGATAAAGAAAGGGAAGGAAATGGAAGATAAAGAGAGTGAGATCAGTGAAGGAAAGAAGGACTCTGATTCAACAATGAATGCAATTCCAGAGAAGGAACTTCTGAAGGAAGAAAGGCTGAAGAAATCAACTTCTCTTCCTTTTCCTCAAGCATTACATGGGAAAAAGGGGATTAGAAATGCAGCTGAAATCCTTGAAGTATTGAGACAAGTGAAAGTCAATATTCCACTGCTAGATATGATTAAACAAGTTCCAACGTATGCAAAATTCCTAAAGGACTTATGTACTATCAAAAGAGGGTTGACTGTAAACAAGAAAGCCTTCTTGACTGAGCAAGTAAGTGCAATCTTACAATGTAAGTCTCCTTTGAAGTACAAAGACCCGGGAAGTCCTACCATTTCAGTCATGATTGGAGGAAAGGTAGTGGAGAAAGCCTTGTTAGACTTGGGAGCAAGTGTGAATTTGCTTCCATATTCCGTCTACAAGCAATTGGGACTTGGGGAGTTGAAGCCAACAGCAATCACTTTATCTCTAGCAGATAGATCAGTGAAAATTCTAAGAGGGGTAATAGAGGATGTATTGGTTCAAGTGGATAATTTCTACTATCCAGTAGATTTTATTGTTCTTGATACAGATCCTACTGTAAAGGAAGCTAATTTAGTTCCTATCATCCTTGGAAGACCATTTCTTGCTACCTCAAATGCAATCATCAACTGCAGGAATGGGCTGATGCAACTCACTTTTGGCAACATGACATTGGATCTCAATATTTTCTATATGTCTAAAAAGCAAATCACTCCGGAAGAAGAAGAGGGTTCAGAAGAGCTGTGCATTATTGATACTTTGGTGGAGGAGCATTGTAATCAAAATATGCAAGACAAGTTGAATGAAAGTCTTGTGGATTTTGAGGAAGGTTTGTCTGAATTTCCTATTGGGCTTGCTACTCTACAAAGTTGGAGAAAGATAGAAGAGATTCTACCTTTGTTCAATAAAGAAGAGGAAGCAGCTGCTGAAAAAGAAATTCCAAAACTCAATCTGAAGCCTCTACCTGTGGAGCTGAAATATACATATCTTGAAGAAAATAATCAATGTCCTGTTGTGATATCTTCATCTCTGACCAGTTATCAAGAGAATTGTTTAATAGAAGTTCTCAAGAGGTGTAAGAAGGCAATAGGATGGCAAATATCTGACTTGAAAAGCATTAGTCCTTTAGTTTGTACTCATCATATATATATGGAGGAGGAAGTAAAGCCAATTCGACAATTTCAAAGAAGGTTGAATCCTCATCTACAAGAGGTGGTGCGAGCTGAGGTGTTGAAGCTACTTCAAGCAGGAATCATTTACCCTATATCTGATAGCCCTTGGGTGAGTCCTATTCAAGTGGTACCAAAGAAGTCAGGAATTACAGTGGTTCAGAATGAAAAAGGAGAAGAAATTACTACACGCCTCACTTCAGGTTGGAGGGTGTGTATTGATTATAGAAAGCTGAATGTTGTAACCAGGAAATATCATTTTCCATTGCCATTTATTGACCAAGTGTTGGAGAGAGTCTCTAGACATCCATTCTATTGTTTCTTGGATGGGTATTCAGGGTATTTTCAGATTGAAATTGATTTGGCAGATCAGGAAAAGACCACTTTTACATGTCCATTTGGAACATATGCTTATAGGAGAATGCCTTTTGGTTTATGCAATGCACCTGCTACATTTCAAAGATGTATGTTGAGTATTTTCAGTGATATGGTGGAGCGAATTATGGAGGTTTTCATGGATGACATCACCGTATATGGAGGTACATTTGAGGAATGCTTAGTTAATTTGGAAGCAGTTCTTCACAGATGCATTGAAAAAGACCTGGTGCTCAACTGGGAGAAATGCCATTTTATGGTACGTCAAGGAATTGTCCTTGGCCATATCATCTCTGAAAAAGGCATTGAAGTTGATAAAGCAAAGGTGGAGCTTATTGTCAAATTACCATCTCCAACAACTGTGAAAGGAGTAAGACAGTTCCTTGGCCATGCAGGGTTCTATAGGAGGTTTATAAAAGGTTTTTCAAGTCTTTCAAAACCCCTTTGTGAGCTGTTAGCTAAGGATGCTAAGTTTATATGGGATGAAAAGTATCAAAATAGCTTTGATCAACTGAAGAAATTTTTAACAACAACTCCAAGAGTGAGAGCCCCTAACTGGTAATTACCTTTTGAACTGATGTGTGATGCCAGTGACTTTGCTATAGGAGCTGTGCTTGGCCAAAGGGAAGATGGGAAGCCCTATGTGATTTACTATGCAAGTAAAACACTGAATGAAGCTCAAAGGAACTACACAACTACAGAGAAAGAATTGTTAGCTGTGGTATTTGCTTTGGACAAATTTCGTGCTTATTTAGTGGGGTCTTTCATCATTGTCTTTACTGACCATTCAACCTTGAAGTATTTATTGACAAAGCAAGATGCAAAAGCAAGGTTGATTAGATGGATTCTTTTGTTACAAGAATTCGATCTCCAAATCAAAGATAAGAAAGGAGTGGAGAATGTAGTAGTTGACCACCTTTCGAGGTTAGTGATAGCACATAATTCCCATCCCTTGCCTATTAATGATGATTTTCCTGAAGAATCACTCATGTTCCTAGTGAAAACTCCTTGGTATGCTCATATTGTTAATTATTTAGTAACTGATGAAATTCCAAGTGAGTGGAATGCACAGGACAGGAAGCACTTCTTTGCCAAAATTCATGCTTATTATTGGGAAGAGCCCTTTCTTTTTAAGTATTGTGCAGATCAGATAATTAGGAAGTGTGTCCCTGAAGATGAGCAGCAAGGGATTCTATCTAATTGTCATGAGAATGCATGTGGAAGCCACTTTGCCTCTCAGAAAACAGCTATGAAGGTATTGCAATCAGGGTTTACCTGGCCATCTCTTTTCAAAGATGCCCACATCATGTGTAGAAGTTGTGACAGATGCCAAAGGCTTGGAAAGCTAACAAAAAGAAATCAAATGCCTATGAACCCCATTCTAATAGTTGAGTTATTTGATGTATGGGGCATTGACTTCATGGGACCTTTCCCAATGTCTTTTGGTAATTCTTACATCTTGGTGGGGGTGGATTATGTTTCTAAATGGGTTGAGGCAATCCCCTGTAAACAAAATGATCACAGGGTGGTTCTCAAGTTTCTTAAAGAGAACATTTTCTTAAGATTTGGGGTGCCCAAAGCCATAATCAGTGATGGAGGTGCTCATTTTTACAACAAACCTTTTGAAGCTCTGTTATCCAAGTATGGAGTGAAGCATAAGGTGGCTACACCATATCATCCTCAAACTTCCGGGCAAGTTGAGCTAGCTAACAGGGAAATAAAGAACATATTGATGAAAGTGGTGAATTCCAACAGAAAGGATTGGTCTATTAGGCTTCATGATTCATTGTGGGCATATAGAACAGCTTATAAGACTATTCTTGGGATGTCTCCCAATCGTCTTGTCTATGGCAAAGCATGTCATCTCCCTGTGGAAGTTGAATACAAGGCTTGGTGGCCAATAAAGAAGCTGAACATGGACTTGATCAGAGCCGGAGAAAAGAGATATCTAGACCTTAATGAGATGGAGGAATTAAGAAATAATGCTTATATCAATTCCAAAGTTTCAAAATAGAGGATGAAGAAGTGGCATGATCAACTCATCTCCAACAAGGAATTTCAGGAAGGGCAAAGAGTTTTACTGTATGACACAAGACTCCATATCTTTCCTGGGAAGCTCAAGTCAAGGTGGATAGGCCCGTTCATTATTCACCGAGTATATTCCAATGGAGTGGTGGAATTATTGAATTCAAATGGCAAGGACACCTTCAAAGTCAATGGATATCGTCTCAAGCCATTCATGGAGCCATTCAAACCAGAAAAGGAGGAGATCAACCTCCTTGAGCCTCAAAAAGCCTAAGCAAAGAAGGGTTTGCTGGACGTGGTTTACCACAGTCCAAAATTTTTGTAAATTTTGTAAAATTTTGTAAATTTTTAAGTTTTTTCCATACTTTTGATCTTAGTTTTCGATCTTAAATCTTGTTTTTAGGTGTGTTTTAATATTTTAGAATGATCTCAGGTGGAAGAAATTTCAAGGAAATTGAAAGAAAAAAAATCGGATCGAAATCGGAGCAAAAACAGAGTAAAAACTACAACTAATTAACCAATATAATTGCATTACCAAAAAGATTTAGCATACTTCCTTCCTCATTCCCCCCAACCGAATTGAGTATTGTCCTCAATGTGATATGAGTGACTGTAATTAAAAGGAGGAAGTGGTACCTCCTGAGTGATATCAATTTTGAATATTGATTGGAGAAACCACATGTTTCAAAAAGAATAGAATATGTGAGAAAAGGAAATAAGAATAACTTAATGCTAATTGTTAACAAGAACTATTAAACTTGTATTACTTTAAATCTATTCGAATATAATGCAAAAGAAAAGTAATACAAGGAATCCCAAATATAGTACCAAAATAATGGGACTTCTTTTCAACTAAAAAAAAAAAACAAAATACAAAGAAATATTAGATATATAATAGTCTGATGAGTGGGTGGTGCTGGGCTAGGCAGATGGGTCTGCCTCTTCAGTAGGTGCTTCAGTTGGGGCTTAGGGCTCTGGAGGATGAGACTGTGGCTCCGCTGGAGTAGAAGTGGAGGGCTCAACAGCTGGTGGCAGATCGAAATGAAGCTGAAGCTGCCTTAAGATGGCAGCTTGTTGAGCCTGAGTGGCCAACATCTGCTCTTGGCATGCTCTAATGGCTGCCATCTCTTGAGCAAGACTGCTCTGAGAAGCTGTGAGAGTCTCCAATGCACGACACAACTCTCTATATTCAGATATAGGAATGGCCATCCTCGGCTCAGCTGAAGTGGATGGCTGAGATGAAGTTGGAGCAGCTGGTGGAGCTCTAGGAATGGCAGGAGCAACAACTGTTATACCCTCAGGTATGTGCCGTGGGGATGCTCTCCTTGCAGCAGGCTGAGGCTGCTCAGGCTGATCAACTTTGTAAGCTGTCATGTTGTTCCATTTGTCGAGAGTGAATGGCTCACGGCAAATGCGCTTTCTCTCCAACTGAGGCTCAGAAGGATATCCCAAGTGCTCCAGAATTTGGCATAGCAGCCTTGGAAAGAGGAGAGGAATGCAATCAGCTCTCTGAAGCTTCTTTTTGTGTACCTTTTCTTCGAAATAGAGAAGGGCTGCCAAAATCAGATGATGAGGCCCAAAGAAAAATCCCTCTGACATCTTGTACAGGGCTTCTAAGAGGACTCCCCTTCTTTGAGTCCAATGCTGCAATGGGTAGAGATTATGACGCAAAAATGCATCAATCAGAAACATGACTGGAGGAAGCTCCCCCTTCAGCAGATGTGATCGATTTGCAGCTCCTTTGGAAAGGGTGCGCACCATCTCCAGCTCAGTAGGATTGGTCCAAGCTCTAAAATTATCGAATTGGGTCTGCTCATAGGGAATTTGCAAGGCTTCAGCAATATGGCGTGCTCCCAATATGCCATGTCTCCCATCGATAGTGAAATGAATTAAAGTTGGATCCCTGACCTGGTTGGTTGTCATGGATTGATAGAAATCCATGGCCACCCGGGGATAGAAAAAGTCTCTCGGAGTCAGCAGGTGCTCCATGTGGTATCTTCTCAGCAGGTTGAACGTCTGTGCAAGCTCCGACCTCACTCTGAATGCCGCTATGTCAAAGCATAGCTCGGAATGGAATGCCCGAGCTCTACAATCCAAATTTCCCTCAATTGGGGGTTGAGTTAGCATTGGCCTCCTGATTACTTCTTCCAGAGCTATTTCGGATGGAATTTGGGGCTCGGGAAGTGGCGGCTGAGGCTCCTGAGATTTTGCTTGCGGCGCCGGAGATGGCATCGACAACGGAACTGGCATGGGAATCGGCGAGGGAACTGGAGTTGGAACCGGTGATGGAATTGGCGAAGGCTCTGGAGATTGCTTCGTCAAGTCGATGGGTTCTGAGCTCTCAACCCTTGGTCTCTTTTGCGATGGCCGACCTCCTGACCTGGTTAGGTATCGTTTTGCCGGAGGTTTTGGCAGCGCGGGCTTCACCGGAGGAGGAATTGCTTTCGGCTGCGAAGGCTTAAAAACGGGATCCGGAACTAGCCCCTTTCGCAAGCTTCTCTTGCGGCTCGAAGGAGATGAAGACTTGACTTCTCTGGTTCGCACCATTTCGAGTTGCCGAAACTTGGCTGGAACAGATGGTCGGAGAAGATGACCGGAGGCTTGGACGGCGAGGCTCAAGGACGAAGACGAACAGGCTGCGAGAATGGCGTGCTCTGATTTTGAAACCCTTTTCGCAGCTCAAATGACCGGTATAAATAGGAATAACGGAAGATTAAGGGTCAGTTTGAGTTTCGCAACAAAATCCCAATTTCGCAGCAAAACGCCATTTTCGCAGCCACTTCGCAATGCATTTCGCAGCTGCCAAATGAATACCACTGTGCTGCGAAGTGGCACTTGTGTGCCAAATTCACCTTCGCAATTGCGAAATACCCTGCGGAATGGGACTTTTGTTGCGAAATCTGGGCTTTAGCCACTTCGCAGCACAGGAGCATCCATTTCGCAGCTGCGAAACGGCCTGCGAAGTGGTAAAGCCCAGATTTAGCAACAAAAGTCTCATTCCGTAGGGTATTTCGCAATTGCGAAGGTGAATTTGGCACACGAGTGCCACTTCGCAGCACAGTGACATTTATTTGGCAGTTGCGAAATGCATTGCGAAGTGGCTGCGAAAATGGCGTTTTGCTGCGAAATTTGGATTTTGTTGCGAAACTCAAACTGACCCTTAATCTTCTGTTATTCCTACTTATACCGGTCATTTGAGCTGCGAAAAGGGTTTCAAAATCAGAGCACGCCATTCTCGCAGCCTGTTCGTCTTCGTCCTTGAGCCTCGCCGTCCAAGCCTTCGGTCATCTTCTCCGACCATCTGTTCCAGCCAAGTTTCGGCAACTCGAAATGGCACGAACCAGAGAAGTCAAGTCTTCATCTCCTTCGAGCCGCAAGAGAAGCTTGCGAAAGGGGCTAGTTCCGGATCCCGTTTCTAAGCCTTCGCAGCCGAAAGCAATTTCTCCTCCGGTGAAGCCCGCGCCGCCAAAACCTCCGGCAAAACGATACCTAACCAGGTCAGGAGGTCGGCCATCGCAAAAGAGACCAAGGGTTGAGAGCTCAGAACCCATCGACTTGACGAAGCAATCTCCAAAGTCTTCGCCAATTCCATCACCGGTTCCAACTCCAGTTCCCTCGCCGATTCCCATGCCAGTTCCGTCGTCGATGCCATCTCCGGCGCCGCAAGCAAAATCTCAGGAGCCTCAGCCGCCACTTCCCGAGCCCCAAATTCCATCTGAAATAGCTCTGGAAGAAGTAATCAGGAGGCCAATGCTAACTCAACCCCCAATTGAGGAAAATTTGGATTGTAGAGCTCGGGCATTCCATTCCGAGCTATGCTTCGACATAGCGGCATTTAGAGTGAGGCCGGAGCTTGCACAGACGTTCAACCTGCTGAGAAGATACCACATGGAGCACCTGCTGACTCCGAGAGACTTTTTCTACCCCCGGGTGGCCATGGATTTCTATCAATCCATGACAACCAACCAGGTCAGGGATCCAACTTTAATTCATTTCACTATCGATGGGAGACATGGCATATTGGGAGCACGCCATATTGCTGAAGCCTTGCAAATTCCCTATGAGCCGACCCAATTCGATAATTTTAGAGCTTGGACCAATCCTACTGAGCTGGAGATGGTGCGCACCCTTTCCAAAGGAGCTGCAAATCGATCACATCTGCTGAAGGGGGAGCTTCCTCCAGTCATGTTTCTGATTGATGCATTTTTGCGTCATAATCTCTACCCATTGCAGCATTGGACTCAAAGAAGGGGAGTCCTCTTAGAAGCCCTGTACAAGATGTCAGAGGGATTTTTCTTTGGGCCTCATCATCTGATTTTGGCAGTCCTTCTCTATTTCGAAGAAAAGGTACACAAAAAGAAGCTTCAGAGAGCTGATTGCATTCCTCTCCTCTTTCCAAGGCTGCTATGCCAAATTCTGGAGCACTTGGGATATCCTTCTGAGCCTCAGCTGGAGAGAAAGCGCATTTGCCGTGAGCCATTCACTCTCAAAAAATGGAACAACATGACAGCTTACAAAGTTGATCAGCCTGAGCAGCCTCAGCCTGCTGCAAGGAGAGCATCCCCACGGCACGTACCTGAGGGTATAACAGTTGCTGCTCCTGCCATTCCTAGAGCTCCACCAGCTGCTCCAACTTCATCTCAGCCATCCACTTCAGCTGAGCCGAGGATGGCCATTCCTATATCTGAATATAGAGAGTTGTGTCGTGCATTGGAGACTCTCACAGCTTCTCAGAGCAGTCTTGCTCAAGAGATGGCAGCCATTAGAGCATGCCAAGAGCAGATGTTGGCCACTCAGGCTCAACAAGCTGCCATCTTAAGGCAGCTTCAGCTTCATTTCAATCTGTCACCAGCTGTTGAGCCCTCCACTTCTACTCCAGCAGAGCCACAGTCTCATCCTCCAGAGCCCTAAGCCCCAGCTGAAGCACCTACTGAAGAGGCAGACCCATCTACCTAGCCCCAGCACCACCCACTCATCAAACTATTATATATCTAATATTTCTATGTATTTTGTTTTTTTTTTAGTTGAAAAGAAGTCCCATTATTTTGGTACTATATTTGGGATTCCTTGTATTACTTTTCTTTTGCATTATATTCGAATAGATTTAAAGTAATACAAGTTTAATAGTTCTTGTTAACAATTAGCATTAAGTTATTCTTATTTCCTTTTCTCACATATTCTATTCTTTTTGAAACATGTGGTTTCTCCAATCAATATTCGAATTTGATATTACTCAGGAGGTACCACTTCCTCCCTTTAATTACAATCACTCATATCACATTGAGGACAATGTTCAATTCGGTTGGGGGGAATGAGGAATGAAGTATGCTAAATCTTTTTGGTAATGCAATTATATTGGTTAATTAGTTGTAGTTTTTACTTTTTACTCTTTTTACTCTAATCTCCATGAATTTTGAGGAAAAATTTTCAAATTAAACCAAGAGAAATTGAACCGTTGTTTTTCACTTGACTTAGAGTATGGATTATGCTCACTAAAGTGGTTCAATTGTTGAAGCTTCTATTGAAATTGAATTTAGTTCTTCCACTTTAAGCTATTCACACACTGTGCACATTAGATTCCGATTATAAGATGGAAAACTATTTCCCTCTTGACTTAGGATAATTTTGGGACTTGGTATATTTGACCTCATTTGATAAAATTGAAACACCCTGCAAAAGGCCAATGAGCCTTTGAAATAAAGAAAGTTGTTTGCTTGCCTTGAAACCCGAGCAAGGTCTGAGGGGTATATGGTGAAAATCTTTAAAGCCTGGTGCCCTAAGCCTTAATTGGTTGGGAGTCACCGACCTCAATGCTCGTTACAAGGGTGGATAGTTGGAGTTAGCATATGGTAGGTGCTTGGGTATTAGAAATTCATTCTCAAAAGTCTAGGGAGAAATCCGAGGAGTTAGTGGTTGAAAGATCCTTAAAGCTTGATGCCCTAAACCTTAATTGGTTGGGAGTCATCGATGGACCCCCATTTCATGGACAAGTCAGAAAGAGTACCCCATAAAGCTTTCTTAAAATAAAAAAAAATAAAAAAAATGAAAGTGTGTTCTTTTCTTATTGATTTTGGTCAGTTTGCTAAGTGTTGAAAAGAGATAGGTTGGGGGGAGAGATTAGTTTAGCATATTATTCTCGGAAGCTAAGGAACCAATACACATAGATTTTTGTGGAAGATTAAAGTTTGGTTCTTTGGAAGTTGAAATGATTTTAAAACTTCAGTTTGCATAATGCACTCCCTTGATTGACAGTGTTTAGCATAGTTTGTTTTAACTCTTGTTGAAATTTGTATTTGTATTTCTTTAATGTTTCATAAGAGAATTAGATCATCATGCCACTTGAGAATTGTTTTTGTTCAGCATGATGTTGTAAATTTTAGATTAGTTTGCTATTTATTTTCATTTTTCTCTCCTATATTGCTAAGGGACTAGCAATATGTCGGTTGGGGGGAGTGATTACTACTCAAAAAGTGCTATTTGATAGCTTATAATTAATCCTTTTAAACACTTTTGAGTAGTAGTTTTGGCCTTTTAACTCAATTAGCATGTTAAGGACCCTTGAAAGCAATTTTAATCACTTTGTGTAAGTTTTGGTGTTTTTGTTAGTAATTTGATCACCAAAGCAAGTCAAGACTGAGGAGAGTTATGAGGAATCTTGGGCAAAGCTTGGAAATCATTTGCCAAGAGTAAATCCGGAATGCAAGGAGAAAAAGTAAAGAGAATCTGCCAAGAAGCATATTCTTGATGACAGTCGTAGCAGCCAATTTTGGAGTACTTTCTGAAGTCTAATTGATGCATACTATACACCATTTCAAAGCTCAGGAAGTCAACAATCCATTGCTTCAAACGGTGTGCAATTCAGAGTTGAAACGAAGAAGTTGCAGCCATTGCAAGCCAATCACTCCAAGCTGAAGGAAGCATTTTGCAAAGTGTTGCGAAATCACCCTTTTGTTGCGAAGTGATTCCGCAGCCTTTTTGTACAGTAGGGTGTATTTCCTCCTGAAGATGCCCGACATATACCGCGAGAGGGAAGCTGGGAACCTCAAGGTGGAAGCTAACTTCGCAGCCCTGCGAAGATAGCATGTTGTTGCGAAATGATTTCGCAGCCCTCTTGAGTGTCTGCGAAATCTCGCAGACACCATTTTCTCTTGCGAAATGGTTCTTGGAGCCTCCTGATATTTGCTACCGACATTGGGAGATATTTTACATCAGATTTTTGTTGTCTAAATCCCAAAATACTCCTTGTAAGCCACCAATTACAAGATTCCTTAGCTTTTAAGTTAGTAAAAAAGAGAAAATATCAATGTAATAATTAGTTTTATATTATGTTCATATATATACCTCTCGGGAGCCTGTTCTCAAAGAGGAGATCCTTTTGTAAAAGTTTTGGGTAAGCAAGTAAAGTTCAGTTCTTTCTACTACCTTACCTTATCACTTTGTATTTTATTTTTATTACTAAGTTATGAACTCTCTGAGGAGTTTTCCCCAGAGAGTGAGTAACTAAACCTCTAATTCCTTGGAGCTAAGGTTGCCGGGGAAGGTTCCAAGTGCAAGAATGCAAAGCTTTGTGGTTTTAGCTAGTAATGAAGAGGAAGTGAAATCCTTTAGTGATTTCTATGTTTTTAGTTAACTTAAAACACCTTAGAGTCACCTGGGCCAACACTTGGTAAGGCAAGTGATTTCCAACCATGGAAATGCACTAGTTTACCCCTTGCGAGCCTCTGGAAGGTGACTTTAGGGTAGGATTTTCTGGAATTGCCAACACTTGGTAAGCTTTTGGACTCCAAGGAGACATCCATTAGTTATCTCTTGCGAGCTTGTGAAGGGAAGTTCAAGGTTAAAGATCACCTTGAATGGTTAAGGCTTAGTGAGAGGCTTAAACCATTGCAAGTTGCATCAGTGAGAGAATTAAAGTGAAATCTAATTGAAGGAGTCTCTGTACAACACCGGTTAGATAATTGACTATATGTTGAATCTCTAACGCGAGGAAATGAACCATCTGACCGGAGCTATGTCTTTTGCATGAGGAACCACCCCAGTGAACCTAACTCTCCAAGGAATGTTTTTCTTCCTAAGTTATTCCCATTACATGTTGTGTTAGTTAGTTTAAGTCTAAACCTTTACCAATCAAAGTTTGTGTTTTATTTCTTAAGCTAACCTTGAAATGAAACAAGACCAATTCACTTTGAATTGGTATCATTGATAGCTTGTTAATCATTCCTAGTGGACGATCCTAGATCCACTATACTATAATAGCTTTTTCTTTGCTACCCTAGTATATGGTGTTATAGGTTATAAATTTTGTTGATTACTCTCTCAATCAAGGATCACCAGCTGGACATGAATCAGCTGAGACACCAATTGGGCACGAATCAAAGCTCACGACCTAGAGTCGTTTTTTCTTATTTATGACCCAAAGTCATTCTTTCCATTTAGAGCCCTGAGCTCAAGACCTAGATTCGTTTTTTCTCATTTATGACCCAGAGTCATTTTTTTTCCATTTAGAGCCCTGAGCTTATGACCTAAAGTCGTTTTTGTTACTTATGACCTAAAGTCATTCTTTCCATTTAGAGCTTTGAGCTCACAACCTAGATTCGTTCTTCTCATTCATGACCCAAAGTAATTTTTTTTTTCCATTTAGAGCCCTGAGCTCACGACCTGAACTCGTTTTGCTTGTTTATGACCTAGAGTCATTCTTTCCATTTAGAGCCTTGAGCTCATGACCCAAAGTCGTTTTTATTATTCATGACCCAAAGTCATTCTTTCCATTTAGAGCCCTGAGCTCACGACCCAGAGTCGTTTTTCTCATTCATGACCCAGAGTCATTCTTTCCATTTAGAGCCCTGAGCTCATGACCCACAGTCGTTTTTCTTATTCATGACCCAGAGTCATTCTTTCCATTTAGAGCCCTGAGCTCAAGACCCAGAGTCGTTTTTCTCATTCATGACCCAGAGTCATTATTTCCATTTAGAGCCCTAAGCTCATGACCCAGAGTCGTTTTTCTTATCTATGACCTAGAGTCATTCTTTCCATTTAGAGCCCTGAGCTCATGACCCAGAGTCGTTTTTCTTATTTATGACCTAGAGTCATTTTTTCCATTTAGAGCATTGAGCTCACAATCTAGAATTGTTCTTTTTATTCATGACCCAAAGTCATTTTTTTTCCATTTAGAGTCTTGAGTTCATGACCCAAAGTCGTTCTTATTATTCATGACCCAGAGTCATTATTTCCATTTAGAGCCCTGAGCTCACGACATGGAGTTGTTCCATTTTTGTAATTGCGACCCCGTGTTCCAAGCTTACTCTCGTCATGTGTTAGGACAAATCTCTGGTCCTTTTCTTTTAGTTCTTCGGTATAGTTCACTTCGTTCCACTCATTATTCGTATTTTTACTCACATTCCCTACACTCGTGAATCTTTACCAAAGAGGGGCATATTTGTAGACCCTCTATTTTGTCCTACTAGCACATGTCCTATTACGTGTTCGTTTGGTACTTTACAATAATTCCCTGGTGGCCCATTAGACACCACCTTAGACACTTTGGTTAAGGAACTCATCTGACCCCATTTTAATTCTAGGCACCCTAGACCCATTTACATGCATTTGGCCAATTAGGCACCACCTTAGGCCCATTTAGCCACCCTAGGCTCATTTAGATGCACTTGGCCCATTAGGCACCACCTTAGGCCCACTTAGGCACCCTAGGCCATTTAGATGCACTTGGCCCATTAGGCACCACCTTAGGCCCACTTAGGATCCCTTGGATAATTCTTTAAGCTTAGTGCACTAAGGTTTGTCTTCTAGAGTTCTATTTGTTTGATTTTTGTTCTAAGTGGGTTCTAGTTTATTTATTTATTTATTTGTTCTTTTTTTTTTATAGAAAATTATATGATACTAACGTTATGTTTCTTTATCACATGAAATAATATTTTGGTTGTCTTGTGCATGCATATGATTAATTTTTTTTAAATTTTTTTAAAAATTGGATTTTGTTTTTATTATTATTATTGCAAGGTTCTTTGAGAAAGGGAGATTCAACCGTGATTTGAAAGAGCATTCAACCCAAGACGGATATGAAAAATGAAAGAAAGAGAGAGATAGAAAGGTTTTAGGGAGGGTTGTGTTCAGGAAACTTACCAAAGCTGGTTTTGGCAAGTGAAGAAATGAATATTTAGTGTGTATAAGGACGAAATGAGGGCTAGGTTAAGAAAGAGAGGGTTCTGATCATGCTGGACTGGCGCGAATGATTGTTAGCTCTCTCCGGATTGGTGAGTGGTCTTTCCATGTTGGTGGAGTCAACGGGAAGGGGTGTAGATGATGCTCATAGGAGAGAGAACGCTCATAAGAAATGGGAGAAACGTTTTGGAGAGATGGAAAAGATCGAATGTGAAGAGGGGATTTTCAGTGTGATAGAGATTGATTGAAGAGGAGAGGGAGCAGACAGCGATAGGAGATTGGAGTCCAAGAGAGGTGTAGCCGCACCATTGCCAATGATCGGAGGTAGCCGACTGTGTTCAGGCAAGGTGGAGGAGAATCGAAAGAAAAAAATAAATTCATTACACAAGGAAAGGAGGGTTCCAATTGAGCCGCACCATTGAAGCTCCGGGAAGCACAACTGCATCTTATAGCACGCATCCATTAGGAGAGAATCCATGCACTATTCAGTGAGATTGACGGTAACAAATTCTCTCCCAAAATGGATAGTAACGTGCACCATAGAGAAGCCTGAACAAAGTCTAGGTGGGGTATGATTGGCAACACCAGAATTGGGAGGGGGGTGCATCATCGTGAACATCAAGACAGTTTTGAGGCATCACCAACTTGGCCATCTCTAAGGGCACAACAGCAGTCGGATCAGATCGTGTATTCTTGGATTGGTATTCATCAATTTATTGCCTCTAAAAATATCATAGAAGAATTCCTCGTTGTGGCAGCACCACCGATTACCACCGTCTTCGCCAAGCACAGGCTTCTCACTGAGATCAGTCCACAGATTGTAGACTGAAACTCCATCCTCATCTCCTCTCAACGCGGATGGTTCCATACCTTCCCCGAGGCTGCATCGTGTAACCTGATTCGAAAACCTCTATGGTGGGCCGCTGAAGATGTCATGAAAATCAATGTTGAAGTGTCTCAATGTAGTTTTGGGCAACAAAACAAAGGTCACGAATGATCTCTGATGCATGCAAACCAACGTAGTATTCCATTTGTGATAGCACCGTTCCATCTCTGGAAGGAAAACACTTCACCGCCATTGAAGATCTGCACCAGCACGCTAGTTCCGTCATCTAAGCACTACACCCACATCTCCACCTCGCTGGTTTTCATCCTATCATCCACACAATTGCCATTTTGAGAAGAAAACAGTCCATGCACCTAGCCGATTGGTCTCTTGTCAAACCACGCAACATTCGGATTGCTTTGGAGCACGCATTGTCGACTAATTTTTTACTCATCCTACATTCACACGACTACCACTTTGAGAAGCACACAGGCCATGCACCTAGCCGACTAGGTAAGCTAATTTTTCCTTTATATTTTTTAATTAGTCAATATAATTAACCCAATGTGTTAAAGATCCTCTTTGAATTTACTGTAGTACATTTGTAATTCATCATTAGATTTGAGTTTTATTTATTTATTTATGTGTTATCTATTTATCCATTTGTTAATAAGATTGATCCTATAGGTTAAAGATTAGTTTTAAAATATGTTTTGGTTAGTTTTTAATTCAACTTTAGGTTTAAGTGCTCTTATAAAATTTTAGTTTGTTAAAATAATTGATCTTATGTGTTAAAGATTTGATTTTAGATTTGCCTTAAGTAGTGTTTAATTCATTTTTAAGCTTAGATTTCATTTTAATAATGTAAATTTATTTAGAAAGTTGATTCCATGAATTTAGATTTGTTTTTAGTTTTCTTTCATTTAATTTGGTTCATTTTAATTATTTTAGGTGCTTTTATAATTTTAGGTCATTAATAAAATCAATTCTATATTTGAAAGTTCATGCCTTTAGTTTCACTCATCTATTCAGTTTAGATATTTTTTTATAAATTAGTTCATTAATAAGATTGATTCTATGTTTGAAAATTCATTTAGTTTGCCTTAATTTAATTAATTTGGTCCAATTTCAATTCGCGTGTTTTTCGAAGTTTTAGGTGATTAGTTTAATTGATCCAATAAGATAAAGTTCATGTTTCCGAATTAATCTAGTTTTAACCTATCTTTTAGTTTAAGTGTGTCATTGATTTAATTTATTAGTTTAATTAATCCTGTTAGATAAAGTTTATATTTTTTTTTATCCCAAATTAGTTTAGTTTTAATCTATCTTTTAGTTTAAGTGTTAGTAATTTTAATTCAGTAGTTTAAATAATCATGTTAGATAAAGTTGATGTTTTTCATTCCAATTTAGTTCAATATAATTTATTTTTTAGTTTAAATGTGTTTGTGTGTTTAATTGATCTTGTGCTAGCTCTTGATTTATTATTCTCAATTTAGGCGTTTCTTGAATCTTAGTAATTAATTCTTGGTGGATATCTCATTAGTTTATTTGATCTAAGTTTTAATAATTTATTACTTCGATGGTCTCTTGTCAAATTTACTTTTCAGAGGCCATCGAAAAATAGTGAAGATTGGCCTTCATTCTCACCACTTTAGTTTGCTTGGTTGTCAAAAATTCTACTTTGTGATTTTGTTTTCTTTTATTTTGCTTGTTTCTTATATTTTGTTGTTTTCAAATTAATTTCTTTTATTTTAAAATAAAATACTTTTCTCAAAAGATCCCTTTGAAAATCTATTTTTTTTTAAAAAATTCATTTAGAGTCCTTAGAATCAAAATCTCATTTTTTAAAATAATATGCAACCATGTCTTGATCGGTTTGCATCTTTCTCTATTTTCAATAAAAATTCTGGTTTTGAATGGAATACAAATCCAAGCTAGTGGTCCCAAATAAATGAGATAATTCTGGGCTAGATTTGTGTATATCAATTGGGGAATTGGTAGAATCCCTACATAAGAAAATTTTTCAAAACTCATATTTGCTACCACCTTTGCTACTTGTTGAAATCATGTCTATCTATTTTTTAGGAATTATATACAAGATGTATGTGATAAATGATGATTTCGTATACTTTGATCATTTTTTCTATGCTAATTAGATAACAAACATGGTAGGATTTCTTTATTTTATTATTTATTATCTAACCCCTCATGTCTGTGGAAGAGCATTATAAGTTATTTATGCTATCCAGGTACGCCCTCTATCACCCACCTTCTAAATTCTGTGAATATGCTTGTCATTATGAACTGCGTCTATGTTTGATAGTGCTTGGGTGTTTAGAAATTTGTTTCATTGTTCGATTATTTCTGATAAAGTGCTTGCTGGATGATATACTATTTTCTATATTAACTTTGATGTTTTATGATAGCGCTCGAGAAGCAGTCTAGGTACACACCCTAAATCTTCTTCATGATTATGATTGGTTTTTCTTGTTTGACATGCTATTCTTTGAAATCACCTAACCTACCTAGGTATCTATAATCAACCAATTAATTGCCACATTTCCCTCAACTTAGTCAATAGAGACCTTTGTAGGGCTTAGAGGGGTGCTACCTTTTAGAGGTACCTTCCCAATAGGTAACCTGATCCCCGGACCTAGACTTGGGTTTTTCAAAGACACGCTTTTCCAAAAGCAATGGAATCACTTCTTTAGGGTTTTCTTTCTTGTTTTATTTTCCCTTTTAAAATAAAATAAAATAAGTGGCGACTCCAACTTTTCCAAAACTAATTTTTCACTAATAAAAGCGAGTCTTGCCATTGAGTGGGGATGCACGTGAAAAATGCGGGTCCATAACCAATTGAATTTAAGGATTGCTCCCAATTTTCTATGGTTTTCTTAAGATCTTGTGTATTATCTATATCTAATATTATTCCATATTCATATATTGGTTGTAAATAACTAGAAGGTTCTGTTTTGGTTTTCCATTGAGGTCCTTTTGGCTTGTTGTACCTTACTATTTCAGTTTTTACATTTACAAATTCATTTCCTATATTTATTGCATTTACTGATTCATCTAAGACTGTTTCTAGGTTTTCTTCAACTTTTGGTTGAATAGTGAATTGATTTATTGTTTCTATATCTATAAGTTTTTTAATCAAATTGGTTTTATAAAGCTATTCAATTATTTGTTCTTTTGTATAGTTTTTACACATTATGTTAACAAAATTTTCTTGATCTACCTGTTCTTCTAATGACGTTGGGTTACTAAATTCTTCTAACATTATATTAACTAGTTCTGAATTCCTATATAGGTTTTCTATTGTTTCAATATTCAATAAAATATCTTCTTGTATTGTAATAACATTTAGAGATTCTATCTCACTATCTGACTCTGCCTCTATATTTACAATTTTATAATTTCCAAAAGTTATACTATCATTTCCATCTTGATTTTCATATAAACTACTAGATGTTGGATATTTTATTTCTGGTTTATTTATTTGGGGTAATTCCCACTCTCACCCTAACAAATAATCTATCTTTACAAATTTTGTTTCTATCATATTTATAGTTTTACTTCCAAAGGTTTTTACTATATCATGAAATGTTGGTTCATTATGAATAATTAAAATATTATATTAGAATATTTGTTTACCATGAATTATTGAAATGTTATATTAGAATGTTGGTATATTACCAAAAATTATAATTTTGTATATGAGTATGTATATAGTCTAAATAATGGAGGAGATTTTACTAAAAGCTTGGTAGAAAGACCACATTTTATTACATGTTTCATTGTTTGTAAAGTTTTTAGTTAACATACTTTTTTAGTTCTTAGGTTACTATAATTTGTTTCATTTTCTTTTACTTAATCTTTTAGTAATATTATTGTGTAGAAAAGGGCTACTATAAATAGTGAAAATCATGAAAAGCTTCCATTCAATCATCGTGGTGGAGCGAAACCATTTTTATTTCATCGTCAACATAACTCAATGGTATGACACATTCTTCTAAATTATATCTTTAAAATAATAGATTTATTTTATTCTATTTATGTAAAAGACATGTTCCACCTAGAAAGTTGCAAGAGAGAGTTTATTAATTATCTTTAAAAATAACTAAATTATTTTTTTATGTGCATGTAAAAGAGTCTTGTCACTGGAGAGTTACAAGAGGAAGTGGAGTTATTTCATGCCACTCACTACAATAAAAGTAAAGGATGGATAAATGATAGCTAAATCTCAATATGTAAGAGTCATGTTACTTGTAGCAGTAAAAAGTAAAATTTTCTTTTCATTATATGCTATGTAACATGTTCACTAATTAAAATACTATATTTCTTAGGAAGAGATGCGTGAGATTCAAGAGTAAAGTACCCAAGAGGGCGATACTCATATCTCTGACTTGGAGATAACTCAAAGAGTATTAGGGAAGCGATTAGGTTATATTCGAGGTTTGGGATATGGGTCATGACTTAACCGTTTGAATGCAACTAAATTTCTTGATGAAGAAATAGAGAGGTTGTGACAACAAATCACAGAGTTACAAGTGTTTAAAACAATAGCTACCACTCAATGAGAGGAGTTAAGGCAATGATCTAGAGTTTCACGCCACAACAAAACCAACACTTCTAACCAACCACCACCTCATTCTGCCTCAACTTCCTAACCACCTCCTTCACCATTGAGTTGATATCATTATATGGTTTTCTATTATTTGTTGATTACTTTTAGAGAATATTCAAATGGTACTTGGACAATGTTATTTGCAAGTATGTTTTGCATTGATAAAACAAATGTTTTAATGTTTACTTATTTTCTATAGATTATTCTATTTTTACATTATTAAATATTTTATTTATATAATCTCATTGTATATTTGAAATTGTTGAATATCATATAGGTTTATCTAGGTTTCAATAGGATTATTTAAAATTTTTAAAATTAACAATAATATTATATTTAGAAAGGAAATTATTTCATCTCCAAAATAATACAAAGAGGAACTTCGTTTCATTTTTTCATCTCCTATTTGAATTAGAGATAAAATTATTTTCTTATCTAAACATTATTAGTTTTTCAAGATGAAATAATTTAGCCTCCAATTGTAATTGAAACATTTAGAGACAAAATTTGTTTGTTACCCAAACTATCTGTTAACATTTTGGGACGAAAATATTTTCTCCCCAAATGTAAGTGGAAAATATATAAAGACAAAATTATTTCATTGTAGAAACTATGTGTCAACATAATGGAAATGAAAATATTTCGTCTCCTAATTTAGAGATAAAAAAATTTCGTTTCCCAATGAAATATTTTGTTACCAAATAGTTTACTAGATATTTGAAAATCTGATTCTGAATGAAACATGTTACTTTAGGCCACAAAAAAATAAAAAAAATAAAAAATTTGTTGCCAGATAGTGTTGGCCACAAAATTTGGTTTCAACATAGATATGTTTCCTTGAAGAACTTTTTATTCATCTACAAAAATATAGGATGACACAATTGTAGAGACAATAATTGAGATGAATTTTTTCGTTAGGAAAGCCTATTAGCTACAAAAAAACATATTGTTAGAGACGAAACATTTCATCCCTAATTATGTACTTTGTTGTAGTGACTCCAACTGTCATAAATGACAACATCATCACAAACAAATCAATAATCCGCTAGGCCTTGCCATCATGGAAGATGCTAAACCCAAAGTCTAAAAGATATATGAAAACTCGATTAGGAAACTCGAGGACTGATTGACATCTTCCTCTAACCAAGAAAGTCACGTGTCATGGTGAAATAAACCAAAAGAAGGTAATGATCAACTCTGGTAAAATAGATATATAAGTGTGAAGGTATCAAAGGTGGAATGTCTGCGTATGAAATGAAAGGTAGATGGGCATCCAAGATTAAATCAAGTATACTGAGACGATTGAACCCAAAGTGTCGCTCACTACATAATCCATCAAAAATCCTATATCAAATGGGAAATCTCGATGCCAAAACATCCAATAAGGTGGCTATGCCCTAGTATGAAATGATGACAACTTGAAATAATCTAAGGATCCTAATATCACTCGTCAAATGCTCCAACGTAATGATTGAATTTGATCACCCTCCGAAAGATGTGTTGGGAACCTTAAATTACTTTGTTCCCACGCCTTGGATCTCATATGATGCATGAAAATCTATTATAGGCTCTCTAAATCTATTGCAGCGGAAACCCGGACATTCAGAAACTGATATTAATATCATAGAAATCATAGATCTAGAGAATAAAGCTACATACCTTTGATCTAGATGTTCCCAAATCAATTCCAATCAATGTAGATAACTCAAAAGTTGTACTAGATCTCATAAGCACCATGTTCTTCTGCCCGATGACTCTTCATTGTGTCTAGGCATTGAAATTGTGAAAATATTAAGGGTGGAGGCTAAGGTTCTCTCTCTGGACTGTAAGGAGAAAATGACAAGAGATGGAAACACTAACCCTTAAAGGGGTATTTATAGGCTTCCTACTAGCCTTAAGTGACTTAAGCCCACCATGGGCTTGGGTCACTCAATCTACCCAAAAATGTTGCTAATTGATTAATTAACCATACAAGGACCTAATTAATTAATTACCCCAATCCAGGGTTACTAGCCACTTATCCTTGTGCAACCTAACATAATTACCAAAACGCCTTTATGCACAAAAATGAACTAAAAACTCACCCAATCCTCATAAACCATGTCGTCAAGGAATATGAGCTCAAAGCGGGGACCATTAGGACCCATGGGAGTACTAGCTCCCTCATAATCAAATTCTGAAATTGACTCAATATCCCATTATAGATAGTCAACTGCATTTTAGTACCCTATGTATATTACAACGAGACACCAAGTGTTTGGGTTCTTGACCTACGATCCACTACATGTAGGCTCCCTATGAACTGGTGTCCAAAATCTAACAAGGTAGTGTTATCACCTATCAAGATTACCCCTCAAATCTTTGAGTTACAGATCACACTTATTATGTGATCAATTGACATACCCTAGCTCCAAGGAGCACATGTCAAATTCCACTAAAGGAATTACTAGGGTCACATATTTCATGATCACATGTCCTTTGGATCACCCAAGGGGACACATTGTCTCAATCCAATAAGATATCTTGGTGCCTCTATTAAGAATATCAGTTGCCACCAACCTCCATCAACAATGACCCAATCCATAGGGATATATGACCACTTTAAGGTCTTACCCATAGGTCAAAGCCTCCTATTGATTTTGGTATAAACTCAACATCCTCTCTAGGTTGAGAGTCTATGTAGTATAGTAGCTTGGTGAATCCTAAAAATTGATAGCCTTGTGTCATGATTCACCGTAGGTTCTATCCAATGTGCATCACATGCATTAGTGCATTCATCATAGGAAACCCATACTGACGACCAAGATAAGTCATCTTTCCAATTAAGAGGTGGTGCACTACAATCTATACTGGATTGCCTAAATCCTTGAACTGACTGTGGACAACTTATTTACTTATAAGGAACACATGACTTGTGTCTTCTATGCAACTCCTAATGCACCCAAGTCGTGTATAATATAAGAAACATAGGTTGAATGCTTAAATCAATGTTAATAAACCAAAAGAATTGTAAAGGGATAGTTAAGTCTAACTTTGTTACATCATGTCTTACTTTTACGGGCTCAATCCCAACAAGATGGATATGCCCCAATGTAAAGGATCCACTAGGGTGGTTATGCTCCAATGAAAAATACTCTCCATCACGGCTATGCCCCAGTATAAAGTAGTGTATACAAATCGACAATTGTTGAGAAGGACCATGCCCTAATGTACATCAACATATCGATCAATCTCTACTCTTGATGCTGAAAATGGAAACATTTATCCATCATCGATAAGATGGGTATGCCCTCGTGTAAGCCACATCATCTTAAAAATCCATCACCAATAAGAAAGGTATGCCCTAGTGTAAATCATATCATAGCTCCTCATCCATCATGTTCCAAGCAATAATATCCAACCAATCTCAAGTATCGCCCATGTGTGAGCTGTCAAACACAATGTGTGAAGTCATGGCCTCAAGGTGGTCTTAAGACATGGGACAAAATCTAGGTTAGGGTGATAGGGTGAAGAAATGAAGAGAAAATAGGCCCAAAGAGCCCAATGATATAATACACATACCCCTCATGTGTGAGATGCAATGCATAGAAAACCTCATGAATCATGGACTTAGGGGTATCCCATATAAAACAATGGTGGAAGAGGAATGAAGTATCAAATGTTAACAAGATGAACATGAATAGTATGTAAATGCCCAAACCATAGTCAAACATCGAGTGAGGTGAGAAAAGAAAGAATGTGATAAAAAAAATAGCAGTGTCAATGGAAGTGATGAAATGAAAGCAACAAAAGGGAAAAAAATATGAGTACTAGTTGATCCATATCAAAGCATGGAGAGAAGTCACATAAGAAATGGATGGAATGATGGATTATGATCTAGAGATCCTAAGGAAAGGTCGCTCGCCTCTCTCATGCATGTAAGTCAAATGGCTCACACTCTAATCATGAAATATATATATAAAAATAGAATCAAGTGAAAGGAAAACCTCGGGGAGGTCACATATGAAGTCTCACCGACAAATGAACCCAATGAAGCAAATTGGCACATCTATACACGTGCTCAATGGAGAATAGTACAATGAACAATGCGTTTTTTCTTTTGTGCATACCATGATCAATAATAAACAATCTCCCATGAAATACATAACCAAATAGATAAATCCCCTTATATACTGATGTAACATGAATTGTCATTGACAAGACAATTTCTCAAACTAAGATCTTTAAACCACTATCCAAGAGGTGAAATAAAGGGAATGTTATGATTGTTCTCTATGCAGTAATGTGTGGAAAACCACCACTTAAGGTGACACAAGTATAATATCAAGTAGGCAATGATGGGCGGAAAGAATAGAAGATGAGTGTCACAAGTGAGAATATGAAATGTAAGAAAAAGTGATGGTGAAGATGATAAAGTGGAAATATCACAATGAGAAGTGAGAGATAAGACCCAAATGTGTTTGACAAGTCCAATGCTCATGAGGTCCCTAATCAAAGCATGTAAACACTATGGGGTCCCTAAATTAGTACAAAAAATAAATGAGATGATAAGATAGAAAAGATTATAATATTTGTGTGAGATTAGAAAGGCTAGCAACATGTAACCTTATATGTAAGGGTGATTAGGTAAATAGGCTTAAGAAATGATGGTCACCCATCATTTGACCACAAACTCAACCATCTTGCTCTCAAGATCTCACATGGTTAACACTAAAGACTAGTATTTATTTAATACAGCCATGTACCCTCCTTTGGAATTATGTGAAAGCTCACTCTAGACGCTCTGTGTAACCTTTATGTCTGTCTCAACCATCAAATAGTCAATAATCTTATCAAACAACCAACCTTTCTCTCATCATAAACCATTCATCATTGTCTCATAAAATCATTTTCTCTAATCATCCTAACTCTCTGAAGTCATGTGTAAGGGCCCAATCTAGATACTACATAACCACAAAGATGCTCCTCTCATCCATAGAGTAGTCAACAATCTCAAAGAGCAATCAAACCGCTTTCTTATCATAAAACTAATCTTGTAATACAAAACTCATCTCATGTCCAATCATCTCAAACTCTACCTAGTCAAATCAAAAAATGAATGTACAAGGCTAGAATATATGAGGAAGAAGGGTCATGGAATGGTGTCGAGTAATGATATGCAAAGCTTATCATGAATAGGTCATCAAGTCCAAAAGGTCAAGGTATGGATGTGAATATGGTATTGCTTTAATCAAAAGGTGAGATGGGTGATAATCTCAAACTCCCTAGGTCGATCCCCTAATGCTAGGTCAATAGACTTAATACCCTCCATGATAGGTCAAGCTCAAGTAATCATGATATGCAAGTGAAATATGTCTCATATTAAAAGCATAACATACATCAACACAAAAGATATAAAACATACTCATAAGAAAGAAAAGAACACATACTCGTAAGAAAAAAATCGTATCACTAAATGAATCAATGAATACATCATGTGTGCAATGTAAAGGGTCATAGACACCTGGACTCTCAACATGAACTATAAATAAGAACTTTAAACCAAAACTGGACTCAATAAAACAAAAAAAAAAAAAAAAAAAAAGACTTTGATGACTTCCATAGCTAAACCAATGTGCACTTTATATTGAAACTCTACAAAGTGATGTACCCATATTAATTGAAAATAAAACCTGAATTGAGAAAATCTCAAAGTGTTAGGCGATCCCTAAATATAATCAACATCCACAATGCTCTACTAAAGATCAAGAGATGGGGGAATAGTAAATGTAGAATGTGTAGTCAAGGGATTGGTGGTCACACTTGGTCCAGACAAGTTGATCAACTTAACATCAATCAAATCTTATATGGCATTGTAAAGAGCCAAGCAATAATTAGTAGCATGTCCCTGGGTTTGCTGATATGCACAATGCTCATGTAATCAGAAATGAGGAGGAATATGATGCAACAAAAGACGTGGTGCCAAAGAAATAATCAATCTAGTGTCTTTGAGCTTCACAAAAGCTATAGTCACTATCATGCCTAAAGGAGTGAACTGTCTCGTGGGCCTCTGTGCATATGGTCTAGGTGGCTATAAAACACTAGCTCTTAGAAATGACAGTAGCGACTGTAAATTGGTATGAGCAACATGCGACTATAAACTGGTATGAGCAACATACGGCTGTTGGACATAAATAAGATGATATTGAGACTGCAGATCAAATAAATGAGCTCTGATTGTAATGTGAGTGGCGAGTAAGCCTCTATGCTAACAATTGATGGTACTAATCTTTTCGTCCTTCCCAAATGACCCAATTAGCTTCTTCCTTACTGTCAAGGGAAAGAGTAGTATTTACCCATAATCCTTAAGTTATGGCCTCTTCAACATTGAAAGATACCTAAACCAAACTCTTAAGATCTTGGAATGGAATGCCCACGAGGAGTTTGACAAACCTTGGTTGTAGGTTTAAAAGAACCATATCAATCTGATCCTGCTCCTTAAGTCGATCCACCATACAAACCATCTTTGCCCTCTTGCAACTAACAAAGGAAGAAATAAACTCATCTCTGGTGGCCTCTAATTCTCATCTAGATATATCATGTTAGCATTGAAGACGAACTAAGTCAAGAACTCATGCGCCACATCCTCCCAAGTGCGAAGTCTCGAAGGCTCAACTGAGGCAAATCATCTTTGAGCTACCCCACTAAGTGACATGGGGAAGAGAGCCCCAAACTATGCATCATTTAAGTCGTGTGCTCTCATGACTATGTAGTAAAGTCTCAAGTGGATATTCAAGCAACCAACTCCATTGTAGTACTCAATGTTTGACATGCGAAACTTGGCGAGCAAGCTAACCACCGGTATGTCATCCTTATCATCCCAAGTCAAACCTCCATCCTGTAATCTGATTTGTCTCATCTTAGACTTAAGCCTCTCAACCCTAGCCTCCCACTTGGCCAATTTAACATCATTAATAGTAAGAATAATGGGAGGTGGCACTATGACAACAGGTGGTGGAGTAGTCTCATAATGATCAGGCAGATTGAATAGAATACCATGTGAGATCCAAAGTGGAAGAACTTGTGTTGTCTAAGATGCATGTGGAGTTGTCTCATTGGTGACCATGCCAACTAGATGGTGATCTTAGCGTGAACTCTTTATCTTATCTAAATGTCTACTCACCCTGACCATGAACTCCTAAATAAAAGCAAGTGTAAAAGCCAACTTGTTTGACATCTCTCCTAAACTATTTGAACTTAAGTATGAATCTGATATGATCAATTAACCTCTAACTCTCCTCCAAAGTTGTGACTCTATACTCGACTAACTCTCTACAATGTAAACAAAATGAATGAAGACTTAAGGGAAGACTCTAAAAACAACAATGTGACATGCAAACACATGGTTCTGAGGTGGTAATCCAAAATTTGGATATATAATAGGAACTTTAGAGTCATAAAGGTGTCCCTTGTGAGATGGCTACAAATGTGATTAAAGAATTCATATCAATAATCTAAAATAAAAGAGGTGTGAAAAACAATGTTAGAACGAGATCGATACTCCATTTGTATCCAAGTATCCTTGACTCAACTTTCAACCCAAGCTCCATAAAGGAAAATGATAAGGTGATCAAGGCAAATTTCTCAAAAGGGTATGAATGTGAAAACATGCCTTTCATCATTCTTTAATGAAAATGTGAGCATTGGGTTTGAAAATTAAATCAAGGATCAAACAAAGAATGGGGTATCAGACCCATGATAAATGTAAGATGTAAAAATGTGAGTGAGATTAATGAGCGTATTCCAAAGCACCAAACAAAAAGTGACAATAAACTGAAAAAATGTGCCAACTTGAGCAAGGAAGACTGATTAAAGCCCTAGAAAGGAAGCACACTAAACTCAATGAGCAGAAGAAAGAATCTGACGTAATAAGGCAAATGGTGATTCAACATATACTCAAACTTGTACTAATCTTTGAGTACTCTCAACTAGAGACCAAAGGAAGGAGTAATAGGTCCAGGCAGTGACTAAAGTGGCTCGAAAAGCTATCAGATGTACCCATGTCTGAGGTAGGAATCTTAATTGAGGGATCTAAGGCTCAACCTATAAGGTCAAGGTGGCTCTAAAAGGAAAAAGATAGACTTAAAGGGCCCCTAGCAAAAGAGATCACATCTTCAGGTGATACATAACCTCCTACACGCCTCTGAAAAGACAAGGCGTTTTCATGCAAGGTGGTCATTACTTATGCACATACACTACCTTGAATCCTAGGGGGTTTCCTATGGTGAAGGCCCTCACATCTCTTTGCGCTCAGTAGTGATCTAAGGTACACAGTGAATGGTGTTGTTACATCTGAAAATCCTATCAAACTAAGTAGAAAAAAACATACTAGTCACACAAATATCCTAGAATCTAGCTCTAGGCCATACCAAATTTCAAAAGTCGGACTCTAATCAACATCAATGTGTTAGCCTTCTCCAGAATGCTCCCAAACATAAATATAACCCATTGCTAGACCCTACTACTAATCATTAGCTTGGTCAAAGAAAAAAAATCAACAAGTCTTGTATCAAATATGAGATCAAGGGAAACAAGGTCGATCGAGTTTACGGAATTGGAGATAAGGGGATAAGTGTGTCCCACATAAACAAGCAACACATGCATCATGTAGAAGAAGAGCAATCATATAAAGCAGGTATATATCATCCAAATCTACAAACAATCTAAGCAGGAAATGAGATAAGCAAGATGAATAGCATGCTAAAAAATAATCATGATAATATACAACAAAGAGAGTCAACATATCAAGATGAACGAGATAAGCAACACTAAGAATATACAAGTCAAGGTGAGCAAAGTAAACATGCTCTCTAACATGCCTCCCAAAAGGAGCTCTAAAAACCTCTACAAAGGTGGTAAAAAATAAAGGTGGCCTAAAATATCTCAACCTTGAGGACCCAAAACAAGGGTCTACATCCACATTATTTTTAAAGAATCCAACATATAAGTTCCAAATTAATTTTCAGAATTGCTAAACTCATTAAAGAATCCAACACATTAAAGTCTCAATTGATTTTGAGTATGTTTGCCTAGTGAAAAAAAAAAAAAAAATCATAAAAGCATAATTATCTAGGAAGGAAAAACCAACATGGTCATTTTGTACCCTGTTTTGGTCCGAGAAATTATGATATTAATTTCTTTGAATTCTTTTCAAACTATTTTTAAAAAATAATTAACTTCTTAATGAATGTAATCCATTTAAGTCTTGTTTGATTTAAAATTTATTTACTCAATTGAGAAAATTTAAGGAAATTAGTCCCAAGTTGGGTGTCAGGTGCAAGTAAACAAACGTAAGTGTACATTGCCCTTCGTTCCTGCATGCATTACTCAAGTTAAAGCATGAAACACCTCATGTTCAAAGCAAAGAATTGTAATTCCCTTATATTCGCTAACCTACTCAAAATTTTTAAACTATGTAATGGGACTCCAAATCATCAAAGTTTAATGCATTGGATTAGTGAACGAGTCTATAATATTTGAAACTAATCTAAAATTTAAAAATTAAATTAATTAATACTAAAATTTTCTGGATCAAAATTAATTTATCTCCTGCACACAACTATAATTTTCTAAATTTTTTCTTTTAGACGAAGGACACCCTATCAATGGAGACTTAATATAGTAAAATTTTGAACGAGTCCTTCCAAAAATTATGCCAATTATTACGAGAAATCGTTGGAACAAATCTGTCTATAATACTTTGTCAAAAATTGGATTTATGTAAATGTAATCATAAAATTAGTTTATTTGCATATTTAAGAAATAAATTATTTTAATTTTTATTATTTTAATTTTAAATAAAATAGTATTAAATATTTTTTTTTTCAGGAAGAAAATATTGGTCATGACTTTGTTAAAATATGAATATCCATATTTTATAATTTTAACTAAAATGTTATAATTCTTCTTTAATGAAATAAATATATGATTTATTTTTATTATTAATGTACTTTTTTTTAGAAATTTATCATTACATTATTCATTTAAAGAATTATTATTCATTTCATTTGTGTTTATTTAAAATAATTTAATATTAATTTCAAAATAAAAATTTGTGTGAATTTTGTAAAATATTATAATTCATTGCTAAAATTTTAAAATATTAACATTCATTTTTATCCAACCCAAAAAAAAAAATATATATATATATATATATATAGTTTTAATATTATCTAAAAAGTTGACAATCTAAACAAATTATAAAAGGTAAAAATAAAATAAATATTAAAGAAAGATGAAAATGAGTAAACACCTAAGCGTGTTGGAATTTGAACCTTTTTGAAAGAGGGGAAGTGGGTTTCCTTTTTGGGGCGGCAAGTGCGCCGGGCCTACACGCAATCTGCACGGCTGCAAATAGCGCGTGAATGGTCGGTGCATTTTCACAGAAGGTCAGCAGTTGGCACGACTTGGGAAAATATTTTAAAAATAAAAAAATGACACCATTACTTTACCCTTTTGGCCTTTTCCCTTGGATTGCGGTGCCCCCACCATTTTCATTATCATACTATTTATCTTCTTCATTCTTACATCCACCATTGCCAGCAATCTTTCCTTCTCTCTCTCGGTTGGTTGGGTGAAAAACCCCACTTCCTTGTTTTCCTTCTGTCCGTCTCATTGCATCTTTTATCATCCATTCCTGCTTGGTGAATCTCATTCCACTTTGATATCTCAAACCTTTCATCTTCTTCATCTTCATCTCTTTCATTCAATCAATCCAATACCCATCTTTGATCGCCCCTCTCAAGAGCTGTTTCAGTGGGTGGTGTCCAAGTGGTTAAGCAAGGAGGCAAAGTACAAGGCAAGAGGCTCACAAACGTGAGAAAACATGTCACATATTCTAGTCTGCCCCCCTCAAGATATGGGATCAGGCTATAGAGACTCAAGTTTTAATGAAATCATGGAGAGAAAAATGAGGAGGGTAGTGGGGATGGGTGGAGTCGGCAAAAACATTTCAGCGGCGTAACTGATTGGAACAAGTGTTGGATGCCAAGCTATTTGACAAGGTGGACATGGCATACTAGGCATCATAAACATTGATATTTTAGGAGGAGAGTGAATTCATGAAGGAAAAATGGTTACTTCAAAGATCTATGAAAGAGAAAAATAACCTTAAAAACTTGAGATGACATATGAAAGAGACTTGATTTGAAAAAATGGTATTGATTTTATGAATATTTGGAAGAATTTGGTTGAATATTTAATGGAAGGAAGCTTGGAGTTTATTTAAGACGGTGGATGACAAGGTTATAAAGCCTAATCCACAATCTCTAGCAATGAAGGTACCTAAAAAGGGAGGGAAGTTGGGGTTGCCAAAAAACAATTCTGAATGGTCTCCTTGGTTCTAATTGCTTCCCCCAACAACTCACATACTACTCTTTCTTTCTACGTCCTTGAAAATCCAATCCCAAACATCTTGTTTTGAGTTTTTGAACGGATGATGGGCACCTCATTTTGTTTGTTTCATACTTTTTCTTTTTCTTTTATTGGCAGCAGAAAAATGTAATTGAATTATTTGTTTTGATTTTTAGGATGCATTCCCCAATTTGAAGCAAATCTTGTTATTTATTTTGCAATCTAGGAAACTTCATATCCAGTGGATCATCAAAGCTGACACACCTATGGAAAGGGAAATTCAAGATTAGGCTCAATCCTTCAAAAAAGATTTGGAACCCTAACGATATGGAAGGGGGTTAAATTAGTTATTAACATCTTCGATCACAAAAGCTGGTTTCTCAATGCTATTAAGGAAAAGGAAATATTTTAAGATGTTAATTTTTGAGAATAGGAGAAATTTTTGTAATTTTTTTTCATATTTTTCTTTAAATCTTTTATCCCTTACCATTTTCTCTCTTAAACTTTCTGGACATCCAAAAGTTGTTTGTTTCATCCTTACCAACCCTCACAAGATCCAGGGCCAAAATTGTGAAGTTTGTTGCCACAAGTTACATACAGACCAGGAATCCACCTATTTTTCACTTTCCCTCAACTTTGCCTTATCTCTCTCCATACCTGCCACAATCTTCTTCCTCTTCCCACCTTCCCACCCACCCAATAAACCCGACCCTACCCTGGTCCACCCTTTTCCCTTCCCTTCTTCCCCTGTCTTTGATATGCATATATATATATACACACACACACATAAAAAGTGGGGTCCGACCATGATTCGACACGGATCACATTCCCTTTCCTCTTCATTTCTTTCTTGTTGTTCACCATCATTTTTTTTTTCCTCAACTATGAGAGAATTTGAAAACAGAACGAGCAGAGGTTGGCAGCCATGGCCTGTCGTGGGCTGCTGCCATGACCATAGTCAACTAGATATTCAACTAAATTCTCTTTCACATTTTGGAACAACACCTAGCATATTGCCTCTTCCAAGTATAAGCCAGCCTTCTAAATATTTCCTCCTTTTGAGTCTCAAATAGATGCAGAACTAAAGGAGCACCCAATGGTAACCAAAATAGGTAGACACAGCTTTCCCCACCCAGATATTTCACTCCTACAAAGATTGATTTTAAGCCTCATGATTGACTCAAAGCAGAAGAGAATCACCCTCACAAACAACCCAATTAATTTGCACACTTCCTCCTTAAACAAAGGGAATCATTGACAAATAACAAGTGAAGTGCAGGATCATACCCCTTCCCCACCGCCACTCACCACCAGGAATCCCCTAATACAGCTCTCTATGAATATCAATAAAACAGCTCAAGACCCCATCACTAACACTAACAAGTACGGGAGAGTACCTTCCAACCATGGGCATTGGGGAATAACCCATTGGAAACCCATTATAACCAACATAGAGAACCTAAGGGCAAAGATACAAAACTGAATCCACTCCATCCACTTCTGCTCAAAACCCTTGCTCCCTGCATCTAAGAGCAAGAAATCCTAGTTAATGCAATCATAGGCCTTCCCAATATCCAACACACATGCAACACTCCGTCCATAACTTTTAAATCTAAGACTCGACAGCCTCATTAGCAAATGACCACATCAAGATCTTCCTTCACCAGAAGCATTGTGAGGATCAGAAACTAGCCTGGAAAGGATTATACTAGACCCATTTGGAAAATACCCCTCCCAATATGAGAACAACCAGAGAATGATATACATGAGATATGAAAAGCACATCTTGAACAGCACACCAAGTAAAGGACCCTCCCCCGAACTGAAATCTGGTATGAAATCTGAAAAGCCCCTCACTATTGAAGAGGTCCTAAAGCAAGGGACCAAGGCATTTTGAAAATCATAGGAAATACAACATAAATCCTCCCATAAACCTCTAGTTACACCTGACTCTTGTCCAAAGCCTCTACATTCTGCCCCAATCACCAGACAGTAGACCCCTAAAAAACCTGCACCAGAACTAAATTTTCTCTATTTTAATGAATATAAACCTTTTCAAACGACTACCAAAACATGTTATCAATACCATTTAACACAAAACTTTAACCTTTGAACAGGTTTGTTTTGCTTGTGAAGCAATTACATGATCTCCAGAAAAGCCACTTGCTCTTTACCAATAGGAAGGGATCCATGTCAGAAGTTTAGATAGTTTTTTGTGACCTTCAAAAGTTGCTTGGATAATAGTTTTGACTCCAGATATGGATACTCCAATATATATTCAAAATTTCAGGAAAACAAACATGTACACTCATTCACTAACAACGTCAATTCAATAATATAGAAAAAAGAACCAAGCAATAAATTGATAAATGAGCATGATCCAACTCAGTTTCACCAGAATACAAAACATTGCCATACATACGAAAGTATCCAAAAAACAACCACTAATTTTTCAAGGAACAAAAGAAAAAGAAAAAGAAAAACTCAAGACATAAATGATATCTTACAAATAGAACAAAAATGTTCTGAACTACTTTTACCTGATTTTGATTAATCAGCAGCTCTCAGAAACAGCACCCTTTTGCAGATTTTTGATACTTGGATATGGAGCCACCTCTCTCAATTCATCCACACATAGGCCTGATTATTCTTTCTACCATCAAACATCTATTCCACATAGCCAAACTCAGGATTTCTCTGATGAACGTATAGGTTTCAGCTCAAGGTCTAACCTTGTGGTATGACTGTTTCATTGTCTGGCAGCCAGTTTGGAAGAAGAATTTGGGACTTTTTTTTCTTTTTTTTTTCTTTTTTTCCCAGCACCTGCAATGAAGTCAAAGTATTGAACTAAGGCTTAAAACCAACTACGATTTAATATTAGAACAACATGATTTGAAGTTTCTAATTTGAACACATTTGACTCTGCTTGCCCCAAAAAATTTGCACCATCCAACAGAACTAAGGAAAATCAAACGGCGCAATCTTCTTACCATATTAATCTTGTTGATCACAATCCTCTACCCGCAGCCCCAAGGACAGCACATACAGAGTTCTAATATTACTACTCCAGAATTTCCCTAACTAATAGGAGACCATGCATTTTGATATTTAAAAAATATTATTCAATTAAATATTGCTGCATAGAAAAAATGAAAGTAACACTGCCATCAGAACCATCATCACCTAAATTAAAGTAGCTTACCAACTAAAATTAGAAGGGAGCCTCTAGTGATTCGTCCCAAACTTCTGCACTTCCATTTGAGGCTTCTTCAACATCTTCTTCCATCGAGAGCCTTATATATTCCCTATGTGCAAAGCGATCCCACTCGGTCAATGTTGGATTTTCACGCTCCTGGTCATATCATAAAAGCATCAGGGAGTTGTTATGCATGATGAAACAATACATAAAAACTAACAAGAGTAAACTATTTGATTTACCTGACGAATGAGAAATGGATCACGAGTTTCAAAAGCCATAAACTTATTAAGGTTGAAAAGGATATTGAAGACACTTCCAGAAAGTTTACAACCTTTCAAGTCACGCAGCGTGATATAGCTCTCGTTCTGCCACAAAGAAAGAGTGTCATACAGAGTAAAAGCATCTCTGGCTAATTGTCATTCTGAGTTACATCCAAGGAAAATTGCTTTGTAAAGCCAATGCAATCTGCCAGATGACCGAAAGACTGGTCCAATGTACAATTTCCTTTATTCAACTTTCTTTTCCTTTTCTTTTGTTTTCTTTTTCTTTTTTCACAGTGCATGGGGAGGGAGTGGGGTGAGGATGAATGTTCAGGCAGGGTGTGGATCATGTGTGAAGGGCAACTTCAATAAGGCACACCTCAGAGGTTGAAAGAGAACTAATTTTTCACCATCCAAAAGGATCCCTGAATATAGGGCATTTATCCTATATAGACTCTGGTCGAGTTACGTTTCTTCAAATTATTAGAATATTATATTTTTAAGGAAAATATTCATGGCCATTAGAAGTCGTTTTTTCTTGGCTTGCTTCCAAACACAACATAAAATACAGTAAGGGAAAATGTCACTAATCTATTACAATAAATGAAACAACAAGAGGGTCTACCTCTGGACCAATCATATCAACTATCTGACACAATATATCCTCAAAGAGCACAGGCTCTTGGGCCATGCATTCCATTCGATGCAACTGCTCCTCATAAAAGAATTGCATTTCATTCCTTGTCAGAACTCCATTTCCATCCAAATCTATGCACTTGAACCTAATGAAAACAAGTTAATGTCACAAGTAGTATACAGTTGTTTGTATAATGAAATCTATAATGAGATGCAAAAATATTTCATAATAAAGCCATCCAAAGAAAATGAAAACATCTAAAAAGCAACATAATAAGAGTAAATTTCAGGGGATATAACATAATACAAAGCATATCTCATAAAACTCGCATTTCTTTATTTTTCTTTAAATCATATACTTGCACTTTAATTTAGAAAAAAAAAAAAAAAAAACCATTCCCCTTTTTAGGAAACATAGGACCTCTTTTGGTTTCAAAATAGAAATGGTTTTTCATATATGTTTTTATTTTTAGAAATGAAAACACCAAACACTTTTGTTGGAATGCTTGGATTTTTAAAAACACTAAGAAACAACACTTCAACATTTCTTAAAATGAACCATTTTCAAGAAATATTTCAGTAATAGCTTTTGGAAACATGTTACAGCATATATTTTCTGGGTTGTTTACATTTCTCATTTGCAAAAGTATTCTGCGGTTTTCATTTTATTTTACTAAAAAATGAAAAACAGTCTCCTTTCTGCCATCAAACAGGTGGACAAGGTTACCATTCAAGAATTAAGATATATGATAAAGCTCTAGCTGATCTGGCATATACATTGATTTATTATAGTTTTTAACTTAATCTCATTATAGCTTTTGTCATTAGAACAATTATACAGAACTCATACAGTACTGCGTTACATGTGATTGGATATTAATTTTTAATTAGAAATTTATACCCCTATATCAAAACATGGCTGCTTCCTTATCTTTTTGTATTCTTTGTCTTATATATTGAAATACCACATCATAATTGCTGAAAAAGGAAAGGTAATGCACATACAAATATATTTCAACTAAGTTAACAAAAAAACATCCTAGATGACTTACCAAAAAAATTATTTCAAATGAAGATATACATGTTTACTGCAGCATTTTAGCAAATTTCACTTCATGTTCTGCACTGTACTCTCCTGAAGTGGCATGTTGGGTGCAATTTATTATATAGTTTATATTCATCAATATTCTAGATTATCATTGCGTTTAGATACATGCTGTTCAAATGTTCCAAACAATTTTTAATGTTTCTCAAAATCTGACAAATTTGATAATAATATGATACATAATGCGCCAGCAAAAGTAATCAGAATCCATATCTATTTTCCCAAAAAAAAAAACTGATGCTACCTATTGTGTAAAGAATCTCACTGAGTAGACTTTGTTCTATTGGATTTGGGTACAAAAGCACATCATATAGTGTACACAATACAATAATATACGATGCATGTAGACGTCATAATTCTGAGTTTCCAGTCAACTCATACAAATATTGTAATTTCTTCTCATATATGTAGATCATATCTCCTAAGCAATTCCATGCAAACTGGGTCCACAAATTTCACTATAGTCTAGCAAGGATAGATTATTTTTTGTATATTCTCACATGGGACATGGTTTGTGGAATCTCATGGTTGTATAGATTTACTAGTATTTTGGAGGTTCCTACTTTCTTTTTGTGTAGTTTTTGGACGATTTGTCATCCTTCTATTGTACTTTACTTTTACTTACCTTAATATACTATACTGTTGTTTCTCATAATATCTATATATATATATATATATATATATATATATATGTACTATAGACTAATATTTTAATATTCTTCAATTGCAACAGACATAAATACTAGCCCCCAATAAAACAATTTATAAGTTTCAAAAGATGAAAACATGTTACTTCATCCATTTTTATGTCCTTCATGGAGATTATGTATAGTTTTTTCAGGGGTTAGCCCTAGGTAGGTATTGCAGTAAAACAATCCTACCCAATCATGATATATTGTGAAAGGGAATTCCCCCTTTGTTGATACCTGTGCAACATTTTTTGTGAGCAAGATATCTTACATGAACTCGTATAACAAAAACCCATTTGAAAACTTGTCATAAAATGGAAATCTCTATGATATTTCATGTTTCCCATTTCATAACTGAAAGCCTAATTAAAAAATATAACTTCCAATTAAGCATGGAATTTGAAAATCATGCACTTCAAAAAAAATAGACAAGATATTCATTCATTAGTGGAGTTATTAGTGCATGAAATTGTCACAATAAAACTGGCTCAACAAAATAGGAGCTGCAGAAATACCAATACTCAAGACTAGGCTCAGATGTTTTATCCTCTTCCGACAGTATGAAGTAGACAAAATCTTCATATCCCATCTTGCCTTCAACCTTGCTCGTAAACTTTCTTGGAATCTGAGAGAAACGAAGAAATACTAAGAGATGAAGCATTCACGAATGTGAAATTCTCCTCCGTAAAAAGCAGCTCATTTGATCTAAAAAACGAATTTATTATCTGACAGACACAAACCTGGGAAAATATTCTATCAACAATTCGATAGGTAAGTGCATGGTTACCATATCTGATTAGGTTCTCTTTATCAATCAAAAAATCATGGTCGGTATCCAGCTCCCAGAACTTGCAGTATATAACATAGAAGTGTTCATAAGAGAAGTACCTATGGTAAGGGCATAATCAAAAAAAAAAAAGCAATGGTGTTAAAATTTTAATACCACACAGTACATGCTAAAAATGTTATGAGAGTATTCCCACAAATATGAAAAGTAACAAACCAACTATCTCCTATTGTATTTTCTGAGAAACCTCCAGAAGTTAAAATAGGATAAATAAATAAATAACACAAACAAACAAAAGGGGGACAAAAAAAGAATTTTTCTCGTGATGTAATCAATGTCACTCAGACATTGAAGAACTCAAAATGGCATTTAATGATTGACTGGAGAGAGATTTCTCACTCTGAACCAGTCAAATCAGATTTATATATGGACTTTATCATTAATAGGATCTGACCACTTAACAGCAATACTGACAAACTTGCTGTTAAAAATGTAAAAAAAAAAAAAATAAGACCTGCCCAAGATACATGACTAGACAACCAGCAATCTCTATTCAAAGACAAACTAATCCAAGTTTTCATTGGTCGTTTACCTCAACACTTTATTGATGTCCTCCTCGTCATCTGCATGTTGCATTGCAGCAATTAAGTTCCCACGTTTTAGCTCTCTGAGGGTAAGTTGACCATTCCCAGATCTATTCATGTAGTAAAATATTCGGTATATTACAGTTTCAGCTGGCCCATTGCAATAGAAGTTAAAAATGCATCAGAAAAATAGAAGACAATGAGAAAATGAAGAGGAAGAGAGAGAGAGAGAGAGAGAGAGATCTTAATAGCACTAGGAATAATGAATTCGATTCATCCATTGTATGTTCATAAGAACATGTGCTAGCTGATAGTCTCCTGTAACTAGTTAATAAAGACATCCAATAAACCATCAAAGGATTCTACCACATAATAAATACATAAAGAAATGCACAATCAAAAGGAAAAATGAAAGACAACCATGTTATTATTTCTTTTAAAAAAATCTGGTCCAATAAATAAGGTTGAACCCATCTACTAGAGCATAGGCAGATTACTATATAATTCAAGATCTTTTTGTTTTGGGGATAAGACCCAAGGGAAGACTACTTTATTAAAAACAAGAGGATAAGAAAAGAAAAGGATAAGAAAGAGAAGGACAAGAAATCCTTCAAGGTACGAGTAGTCCATTTACAGCTATTGGATAAAAAATAATGTATATTTTACAGCCACCATTGGTGGTGGTTATGTTTGAACCATAAAAGTATTCTCAAGATTACTGATTTTCAACAAAAAGTAAAACAAAATGAACTCTACTGAATCTGTCTACATTTAGATGTATTTTAAAATGACCTTTCCAAAGGAGAAATGCTCACAAGCCTACCAAACTAAGATAACCAGAAAAAAAAAAAAAGGAAAAAAGGAACCAGCTAGTTGAGAACAAACCGTATCTTTCCTGGAACTCAGGAGTACTTTGTAGGAATTCCAACCCTGGATGAGTTGCCAAAAGTTCTCTAAGTACAGGTTTGAAGTCAACCTGTCATGAAGTTGGAAACCATTTTAAAAATTATGTAATTGAGGTAAGAACAGACCATATGCCATTACTATAAACAAATGCAATTTTAACAGCAATTTGACCAATTACCAAAATTTGAGTCAATCAAAATCATATACATAGAGATACTAAACTGTAATTGCATCATCAATATATTTATTTTTTTCTTTATTCTTTTTTGTTGCAATAAAAGAAAAATGGAATGGACAGAACATAATATATATATAAAGAAAAAAAAGTACCTGAGTGAGGTATTTGAGATCTGGTTGCTTTAAAATTTTAAATATTTGGGTTGCTATATCCATCGTCAACATGTTGCCATTGACCCAATAATCAACAAATGCGTCCCTACAAACAAGTAAGAAAACCTAAGCAAAATGCAAGACATAGTTTAAGAAGGGCAATATATGCGAAGAACTTCTATAAGTTCTTGAAGAATTCAACAGTTGATCCTCTATACATGCTTTCTTTTTCTAGCATGGCTTATTATATTCCACAAATAGTGCAAAGCAGCTCTCTAGCACCTAGATCCCCAAAAGCTTCAAATAAAGAAAGCACTTCAATATGAAATGGAATTTTGTAGTGAAAAATAGAAGCATCACTCAGAAATGAAGCTCTGAGTGTATTCCAACTAGTCAGAAGCTGATATTATGATCTTTTTTCTATACCCCATGACAACTAGACTCTCCCACTTCACCTAATGTACCTATACCTATGTTAACATGACATGACTTTGGGCGTGGGTATGGGTATGTATGTTGGATTTGTTTAATAATTTTTTTTTTTTTTTTATGGACAGGCAAAAAAAAAAAAAAGTCGATTTTAGAAGCGCATGAAAAAGGGCACACCATATTACACACAATGCATACAGATAATGCCTACTAGGGAAGCATAAAATGAAAAGACAACAAAAAACAACCCTTCTATCCTTGTTCAGTACTCAACAAATCTACAAAGCCTATCATGGCAATAGGAGGATCATCTATATAAACTCTAAAACCCAAAAGATTAAACAAAAAGGGGATTTGATTGCTTGAACCCACAATTCTACGTCTTCAAATGACCTTCTATTACTTTTCTTCTATAAGTTCCAAAACAAACATAGGAGCAACACTCTAAGGTTTCTTCTGCTTCTTCCCCACCAAAGAGCCATGTCAACTCAAAAGAGTTCCTCTTATAGAGGAGTGCATCACCCTTGCCACTTCAAACAGGAAAAAAAATTAGTGGCCACAGGATTCTTGCTATGGAGCAGTGAAGGAGCAAGCATTCAACCAATTCTTCCTTTTTAACATGTAACATTTATTTGGAAAACTCCATCCCCTCCTGAGTTGATCAAGAATTAAGATCCTTCCCCAAATGTTGAGATAAAGTGTTAAGATTCTTGTTTAATAATCCTACTTTGCTTCAAATCATGGTTCAAAGTCGTGGTATCACTTGCTGACTCGACAAGTCTCGAGGCATATCAATCTTAGTATCTCATATTGGTATTGGGCGATATGCACAATATATCAATTCAAAAAACTCTAGAAAACTAATGAAAATTTTAGAAAAATAATTATAATTAAATAGACTCAACAAATTAATAAATTAACATTTATAGCATTTAACATTATCTAAATTATTATAAAAGCTTGCGTTAGAATTACTTTATGATAATGTTAAGAATTAACAAATTTTAAAACGCTATTATATTCAACTTTACACAAGTACCAATTTTTTATAATAGTATATCTTGAAAATAAAAAATAAAAATGATAAAAGGTAATTGGTAAAAATTACTATTTTGAAAATGAATTGATTTGAATTTTGTGAGTTATAACTCTAATAAGCTCAATCGGTCAAGTGATTCATTTTGAATTGAAACCAAGTTATTGTTAAACCACATGATACCAACATGGGTGTTGGACTTGTCACAACTATGACAAAGACTTGGCTTAAACATACCAGTATTGGATGATACTTTGAACCATGCTTCAAATATGATTGTTTTTACTTTGATTTATTTATTTTTTTAGTTTCAACTTCTTTAACAAATAATTCCAATTAGAAAAAAAAAATATCTGTGAAGTGGACTTTTACCAAAGAAAAAAAAAAAAGTCAGACATGAGGAATATATATATATATATGCTTTTAACTGATTTCAAATCGATTTTCTTTTTTCCTCTTTTTCTATGTTGTATCCAGTGTCCATATCCATTATAGAGACCTCTTTTTAGCAAAGTTCCCATATCCTAAGATTCATAGGTATGAAGGATCGGACAAGTAGACACATAACCTACACCTACACCCGAACCCATGCAACATGGCTAAATCCATAATAACACCGAATGCTAGGTGTTAAATTGCTCTTATCCCAACAATCATCAAAACATGAATTGAATGGAACCTACAGCAAAAAAGAAAAATCTAAGCCCGATCTAATTAACTGGTCCAAAAGCGTGAACAATTCTGCACCACCATAGCAAAAACAGAAGCTTGCTACAGAAATTCGAGCATTTTCTTAGTTTAAAATAAAACAATAAATTAGTAAGTTCTAAATAGTATGATGCAAAAAGAACACCTATTGTTGGACCAAAATGGTTTCTTAAATTGTATGACACCCATGACCAAAATTTTATGCTCCCAATGCACATTTGATTTGTCTAATCAATAGATAGTCATAACGTCAATTTGAGAATTTGACTCCAATAAGTCACACACAGCACTCAGAATGTAGTTACAACAAGGGGCACATTGAGTAAGTAATGAATTCTTCTAGAATTACAACATCAGTATGTCCTTGTAGAAGGAATAATATACATCTTATTGAAATCCATGAAAGAGTAAGCTGCCCTGAATGATGTGAATTACTAACCAATATCCATATGAGACCCATGAATAGCTTAAATCTTAAGTGGTAACACCAAACATAAGGATATCTCCCTAAGCCTATCAAAGAAGAGGACAAACACACAGATCTCTCCTTAAGCTTACAAATAATATATATCATGGGGCATGTTTATCAGCCTTCAACATTATGCAAATCTTTAACATTGTATTGGGTAATCCATGTCAAATGACATGACCATGGAAGTGGCAAAACCTTTTGACTCCTACTTCACAACTTCATAAAACATTTTTTTTATATAAGAAAACAGAGCGAGTCTATTAAAAAAGGGGACACATCCTATGTATACAGGAAGTATACTCAACAAAACAAAGAAAGAAAAATGAACAGGAAACGGCCAAAAAAACACAGCTACCCACAACTTTGTAAAACATTTAAATGGCAATAATCCCTACACTCATCAATGACAAATACATTTATCCTCTATAGCAAATGTGACCTAGCACTTTCCATTAGGATAATGGCAAAGTACCGGCTACATTGTTGGAAAATCAGCTTAGTACCATAGAACACTAATAATGCCTGTGAAAGTTTGTTATTTAGATAATCAAGATCCACTTCCAAGTTAGTATAAATCTTCTTCATGCTTAGGTTCTTCAGACTCCTCAGAATCCCTTTCAACCACAACATTTCAGATGAAGAGGAGAAATATGATGAGAGGGGTAGTAAGAAACATAAGAACTTCATTGTGGCTTGCCAATTTAATTTCTGCATCCACAACTATCCTTTTACTATTGGCAGTGCCTTCAGAAACTCAGGAGAAAGCCTCTTTATGAACTCTTCAGCCAATGAGTAGCGCTCTTGAGCTGTATGTTAACTTGCAGCTAAACTAAGGAAATTTGATTCTTTCTATTCAGGTATTCACAACCAAGAAGAACTAAATTCTCTTTAAATCGGTGCTAAAAGGGACCATAAAGGTTAGAATGCTAACAGCACATATATTATTCAATTCCTCATACCAATGGTACATAACTTCATCAATCCTAGATCTAGAGATACAATAGAGAAAATCACATCTTCATTCAATAAAACATCTAATCCTAGACAAAATTGAATACTTATTCTATGACTCACATACTCCCTAGTACTGACCACAAAAACTGCAAGTGAAGTGGTTACCTGAAGTAGCTGGCAAAATACCATGAGTAAAAGAAAGTTTCATGTCATCTCAAGATCCAGTGGCAGCATAACATGTATATTTCACTTTGAATTAACAAAATCTATTTGTCCCTTTTATTCTATCCTCCACATATCTGTGTGCTACTGATATGTGAGATGATACTACCTTAAAATAAGTAAACAGAAAAAGATGAGAAAAAAAACATTCTTGAGATGTGCCTATCATCATCAAATGCTTCTAATTTATCCACTCATTTAGTAATTAGTTTAGCACCTTCATCAACAATAACCAATCTAGGATCTTAACCATGCCTAGTAAAGGAACTTAGGGAAAAGGAAACATCTGCTTTTAACTGTATTTGAATTAGAAGGAGCCACTGTAACTGTTTGCAAGGTGCTATAACTGAGATCAACTTCATTTCACTTAGAGGAGACACCATAATATCTATAATATCCATCATGGATATCTCTATATGTAATATCCATCCATGTATCCTTTCTTCCAATCAGATTTGGAATTTATTAAAATGTGTTCAGTAATTCTACTAGTTCTTTCCTAGGAAACTTAATAATCTTTATCAAACCCTTTATAGTAGAAACCTAACACAATTCATTATAAGAAACAACCACAAAAAAAATTTTATTAAGTGCATACTACAATGTGGGATTATGGTTAATGTTTGTGCAAACTGCAAAATAGCTTTACCTGCACATGGTAGAACGGTTTTGAACGTCTTGTATAGGCTTATAAGGCTCTCTTAAATGGCTTTATGAGTTTATTTATTCAAACCACTGATGACACTTTTCTTATATGAGCTACACCAAACAACAGAAATAAAAAAAGGACCATAACTCCACTCAAAGATCCTATGGGCTTCCTTCTGAATGCACCAAGCTGAACAGCTGGACTGAGCACCACACTTTCCTTCTCCTTTTGCAACCCACCACCTTGTTGAAATTTCCTTAAATGACCTTGGCATCACCTAAGCAAGTCCAAATCGACAGGCACCAAAACCCTTAAATTCCAATCAAATCCTATCCATCAACTCATAAACCAAGACAATTAAAAAATAAAATAAATAAAATGAAAAATCAACTAATACATTTCTACTCTAAAAATTATAACACTCTAATCGAGCACAAACATTAATGTGACTCAAAGAACAATAAAATGGCACTCCCCTACTAGCACCAAAAAGGATCAATGAATGGCTCATGCCATAGCTTGAATTCCAATCCATAGAGTAGGACAGGTTGCAAAAATATGCCCCATCCTGCGTCCTTTCTTGTCAAATTAGGAAAAGAAATCTGCCACATCAGCTTCTCTCTCTTTTCTGAAATGGAAATTCATGCACCAAATCTTTCATTGACATGCATGCCATTTTACTGAAAATCTGTTTAAAAATTTTTGGAGTAAACCAGTAGCCCTTGCCCACAGTTTTGGTGTAAAATTAAATTTTAATCCAAAATTTTTCATCTTCAGATCAACAAACATTTGCTTATAATCCCAAAAAAAAATTAGCATATGTTAAAATATGTTTTAGAAAAAAAATAAAAAAATCAGATGAACTTATCTACTTTAGAAGATATTTGCCAGTAAAACTATGCTAAAACCTTGTTAAAGAACCATTTCCAAGGGTTCCAATTGAAATACAAATTTTTATAAATTTATAAATGATATTTCACTAGAACCAAATTACTCTGTTCGTAAATGGAATATCTAATCCTATCCCTATCCACTAGGAATCCCTCTAAAAGACCGCTCTCTATAACTCTTAGCATCATCCTACTTAATATGTTAGCTGCTAGAGTAAAAAGGAAAGGAGAAAGAGGAAAGAGGATTTCCTTGTCTGAACCCTTTGGTCACCTTGACCCATCCTTTGGCATTTCCACTAATGCCAAGGATTTTTTGTGGAAAGAAAATGTAAAAGATTTGAGAAACCGTACTTTTGTGCATTTTTTTGACACTTTGGAAGGAAAAAGAATTGAAGAGCATTTGAAAGTGAGGAACAACCAATTCAATTGCTATAGTGCTCTTTCCTTAGGGGTTTAGTGTTATGGGTTAGAATGTACACGAAAGAAGGCTCAATGCCTTTAATTGATTTTATAGATTGGGTGGGATCTGATTGAAAAAGGGAGTAGTGCTTTTTGTGCTTTCTAATTTCTCGCAAAGCTTTTTGATGCCCATCATGTCTATCTTATGTACCTTTGTGTATGGTTTCTTTATTGATATCTATAAAATCTTGTTGCTTACTTATCCCAAAAGAAAAATCAAAAGGCTAAAGGCAGTCTTGTGACATTTTGCCCAAATAAGGTGACTTATAAGCCTCATGGTGAAACAAGGCTTTTTTTTTTTTTTGATCAATAAGCAAAAGAATTGTATTACAATGACGCACTAAAACAGCGACCCACAGAATTACAGTATAGAGACACTCACCCCCTTGCAAAAGGACCCATAACAAGGAAAAACAAAAAACCTTCTCTCTCATCGCAAACCCACCCAATCTACAAAATCTAATAAGGTCAAAGGACCATCTTTTATCCACAATTTGGCTTCCGACCAATGTAAATACACAAAAGAAGCTTTCAGCTTTTGGATGGACAGCATGCTATCTTCAAAAGCAATTCTATTTTTTGCCTTCCAAATGACCCAAAACAAGCATAACGGTCCCACTTGCCACCCCTCCTTCCTCTTCTTACCCACAAAAGAGCCCCTCCACCCTAAACGGGTTTCCTTTATCGAAAAAGGAAACACCCAAGATACTCCAAATAAAGAAAGGAGTAACATCCACACTTCCTTTGCTTTTTCACAATGAAGGAGGTAATCAATCGACTCCTCAAACATTTGGCACAGAAAGCATTTATTAGCCAAAGCCCAACCCTTCTTTTGCAAACGGTCCAAGGTTAGACCTCTTCCCCACGAAGCTTCCCAAGCAAAGAAACTTAATTTGGGCTGCACACAAGAGTTCCAAATAATCTTCGAAGGGAAATAAGCAAGAGAAACCGGCTGCAATGCCCTACACAAAGACTTTACCGAAAAAACCACATCCTTTGAATCCATCCACCTCACCCTATCCTCCTCATCCACACTAACCTTCTTCCCATCCAAGCAACAAAACAACGTTTCCACCTCTTCCAACTCCCAATCATTGAATGGTCTATTGAAACAGGGACTCCAACTTCCCCCCACTTTCCCCCGCGCCTGTCCAAACTTCATTTACCCAAGCCTCTTTGAAAGTCGCTAGAGCAAATAAGGAAGGGAAAGCCTCGCACAAAGGGGTGTTTCCACACCACTTATCTTTCCAAAACCTCACCTTCTTTCCATCACCCACCACAAAGTCAAAAGAAGGGGTTACTGAATGTCCCATCTTATTGTTTTCCCCAACCCGACTCCATAGGCCTCCCTAGCCTCACAAGAGCTCCACCTTCCTCTTTCCTCCCCGTATTTCCTTCTAATCACTTAAACAAACAAATAAAAATCTCAAAAAATCAGAAAAATAATAATAAAATCACATAACAATTAAATCATAAAAAAACCATACAATTCATAATAACCAAACTAGAGATAATTTTGGCTATTGAAGGACATGAGTTAACCCTCAAGGAATGTTTTTTTTTTTTTGAAAGTTATAATTTTTTTTTTTTTTGATAAGCAAACACATATATTATCAAAAGGCAAAACGCCTCAAAGTATACAGGAAGTATACAAGGCGACGGGGCCTCACAAGCTTATCAAAAAAACAACAAAAAACCAACCAACCCTTAGCTGGAGGCTATCCACTCCAGGAAACCTATAAGGGAACGAGACTCCGCACCACTATACAATTTTGCCCACCCCCACAAATTACAAACAAAAGAATGCTTAACTCTTTGTATAGCTAACTCCCCCCCCCCCCCCCCCTAAATGCTAATCTATTCCTCTCCTTCCATACCGTCCAAAAAATAAATAACGATATGGATCTCCAAATTTTCTCCCTCTTTTTTCCCACAAAGATACCCTTCTAGCTGACAATCACCTCCTTTACAGATTCTGGGAAGACCCATTGGGCTCCAACTAAGCCAAGGACAATCCCCCATAACACTCTAGCCACTGTACAATGTATAAGGAGATGGTTGACGTTTTCCTCATCCATGCCGCATAAATAACAGCGATTAGGAAGCTGCCACCCTCTCTTTTGTAGCCTATCAAGCGTGAGAACCCTCCCCCAAGTAGCTTCCCACGCAAAGAACGCAAGCTTTGAAGGAACGTTCTCCACCCAAATGCCCTTTTTCGGAAAAAGCAGGGTACTATGGCTGATCAGCAGCTCATACGCTTCCTTAACTTCAAACTTCCCATTCTTCCCCCCCTTCCAAAGAGCCAAGTCCTCTTCCATGGTGATTCTTTGACTCCTTAGGATTTGTAGCAATTCAACAACCATATTCAGCTCCCAATCATTAAAGCCCCTCAAAAACCTTAAGTTCCAACTTCCTAGGTCAGGATTGTGGTCCCATAACTCCCCCACAGTGGCACTCCTTTGGGCAGCCATATTGAAGAGTTGAGGGAATCTACGAGCCAACTCCACCTCCCCACACCAAGGGTCCTTCCAAAACCTGATTTTGGTGCCTTTTCCGACTTTAAAATTCATTTTGTCCCAACACCAATCAGCTTCTTTCATGACCTCCTTCCAAACCCCAACCCCAAAAACTCCATTTGCCTTCTTAGTCCACCACCCAAATTCCTCTTGCCCATATTTTGCCACAAGAACACGTTTCCACATTTCCTCCTTAGCATTAGCAAATCTCCACACCCATTTTCCAAGAAGGGCTTTGTTCAAAGGGATTAACTTCCTCAACCCCAATCCCCCCTTCTCCTTGCCCATACACACCCTCTCCCAATTGACAAGGTGGGCTTTTCTTTCCATACTTCCCCCTCCCCACAAAAAGTCTCTTTGCAACTTTTCTAGTCTTCTTGCCACTACCCTAGGCATACGGAACAGGGACATCTGATAAAGAGGCATGCTAGCCAGGGTACTCTTTATGAGTGCAATTCTTCCGCCCTTTGATATGTATTGCCGCTTCCAAAGGGCCAACTTCCACCTCATCCTTTCTTCCACCCCATCCCACACGCTCCCAACCTTATTAGGCGCACCCAGGGGCAGTCCCAGATAAGTTGAAGGCAACTTACCTACCTTGCATCCCAACTCCACAGCCATCTCAAGAATCTCCTCCACCTCCCCTACGGGAATGATCTCACTTTTAGCCAAATTTATCCTCAGCCCTGAAGCGGCTTCAAACCAACATAAAATCCAGCTCAAAAATGTCATATCATCTTTCTTAGCCTCACAGAAGACTATGGCATCATCCGCAAAAAGAAGGTGGGAGATGTTCACAGCTTGCCCCCTGCCCCTCTGAATCCTGCACCCGGAAATGCAGCCCCCTTCCACAGCCCTCCGAATAAAGGCGCTCAACACCTCCATCCCCATAATGAACAAGTATGGGGATAGGGGGTCGCCTTGCCGAAGTCCTCTAGAGCTGGAGAAAAAGCCAGCTGGTTCCCCATTAATTAACACTAAGAACTTTGCAGTGGAAATGCAGCTCCATATCCACTCTCTCCACTTAACCCCAAACCCCATTTTTTGCATAACCCTCATCAAAAACTTCCAATTCACACTGTCATACGCCTTTTCAATATCTAACTTGCAGATCAGGCCTTTTTCCCCTCTTTTCTTCCATGAGTCAATCACCTCGTTTGCTATTAGGGACGCATCCAAAATCTGTCTATTCATGACGAAAGCGTTCTGGTCTGAAGAGACCACTTTACCAACCACGTTTTTAATCCTATTGGCCAGCACCTTAGCCAAGAGTTTATACAGCCCGCCCACTAGGCTGATCGGCCTGAAATCCCCCAGCTCCTCCGCTCCTCCTTTTTTTGGGATTAGGACTAGAAACGTGGTATTGAGGCTCTTGAGAAAAGCCTTTTGCTCATGGAACTCCTTGAACATCTCCAAAATCTCCTCCTTTACAAACTCCCAGCAGAATTGCCAAAAGGCCCCCGTGAAACCATCCGGCCCAGGAGCCTTATCCCCATTCATGCCCATAAGGGCCAAATGGACCTCCTCTTCCGTAAAGGGGAGCTCCAAGGTGTCCGCCTCTTGTTGGCTAATCTGGTTCAAGTCTAACCCCCCTATATCTGCCTTCCACTCCGAGTCTTCCGTTAGCAGCCGTTGAAAGGCATCTACTATTCCATTCTTCACATCTTGCTCCTCTGAAAGCCATACCCCATTAATTTTTATTTTATCCATGGACTGCCTTCTTCGGTGAGCGTTTGCCATTCGATGAAAGTACCCCGTATTTCTATCCCCTTCTCTTAGCCACAGCTCCCTTGAGAGCTGTCTCCAGTGTATCTCCTCCAGCCTAACCCATTTTGCGTAATCATCTTTTACTTCTTTTCTCCTTGACAGCTCCTCCTCTGTCAGGCCCCTCTCACCTTCCACTTGGTCCCAATAGTCCACCTGCTGCAGCGCAGCCATCTTATTGCTCTCCAGATTCCCAAACACCTCTTTATTCCAGACCTTTAAATTCTGCTTAATCACCTTTAGTTTTGTAGCCAGCCTATAGCTAGCCCTTCCACTCACTGACATCCCCTGCCACCAACTCCGCAATAGGTCTTTGAACCCTTCCACTTTCAGCCACATGTTCTCGAACCTGAAAGGTACTGGACCTCTTTTTATACCACCCCCCTCAATGATAATTGGAAAATGGTCCGATATGGGCCGGGATAATCTCTTCTGGGTCACATTCCTAAACTGATCAAGCCAGCTGGGTGAGACCATAAACCTGTCCAGCCTGGCCCAGGCTTGATTTTGAAACCCCCCACTCCACGTAAAAGTTCCACCTTGAAGAGGAAGGTCAACAAGCTCAAGGTCGTTCATAACCTGAGCAAATCTCCTCATGGCTGGTGAAATCCTCCCCTGCCTGCTTCTTTCCCCTTGAGAGAGAATCACATTAAAATCTCCCCCTACACACCAGGGTTCACCCCAAAGCCCTCTTATGGCTCCAAATTCCTCCCAAAGGCACTCCCTATCCTCTTTGGTGAAAGGGCCATAAACACCCGTGAACACCCATATTGCCCCATTTTCCACAGTTCTGAATTTGCAGGAAATTGAAAATTGGCCCTCCTCCCACTCCAACAGCTCCAAAGACCTCTTGTCCCAACAAATCAGGATGCCTCCCGCCGCCCCAGCTGCTTCAATAGTTCTCCAGTCTAAAAATCTCCCCACCCCTAAACTTTTCACCATCCTATCCGTCATCAACTGTATTTTTGTCTCTTGGATACAAAACAAATCCACCTTCTGTTTTCTAATCACAGACTTAATAATTCTCCTTTTATTAACATCATTTGCCCCCCTCACGTTCCAGCTCAACATTTTAAGATTCATTAAACAAACAGAGTTGGCCCCCTCTACTTGTTAGTTGACTATTTTTCTTGTCTTTCCCCTTGTATTTGACTGAACATTCCAACCTTTTGAGCTCCCTTTCAAACTTTGATTTTTCCAGTAATCCTTTGCTATGGATCCTTTCCCGTCTTTTTCTGATTTTGGACAGAAAGTCCAATATTTCTCTCTCCAGGCCTTCTACTGAAAATCCCAGAAGCTTGCTAAATTTAGCCAAGCTGCTATCCTCCCATTTAGTCTCCTTCTCGCTCCTTTGAGCCTAGGACTCCATCAAAACTGGAGTGCATTCCGGGTTCTGGACTTCTAGAGCATCACTATTAATCTCAATCAGGTCCCAGCAGTCCTCTCTACTCACTGAAGGCCCCCCTAAGGCTGCGGGCTCCATCTTGCTTTCCTTCTGGAGGCCCGCCCTTATTTCCCCAGAGTGGTCGCAAGACTCCCTCTCCGGAGTCCGACCAAAAAAAGTAGAAGAAGAAGAAGAGGACTCCACAACCCTTAGATTAGAGACAGACCCATACCTTAAGGCTTCATCCATGATCGCCCTCTCTGCCACTGAACACTGGAGAGCCTGCTGCTGCATCCCATTTGCCTCCTTTTCTCGGCACTTAAGGAGTTCCTCTTCCAGCTTTAGGCCCAAGCCATCTCCATAGTCCATGCCTTTCTTTTGGACCCTCGTTTGGCCCAGGCCACCCCCCACCTTTATAGCAGGCCCATGAGATAAGAGTTCAAGCCCATCAGATGCCTTTCCCTCAGCCGGCCCACCTTCTTTCCCCATTGCAGCCCATTCATCCTTCTTATTTACAGGCCCACCTTGCGTAATTTGGCCATAATCCCACTTTTGGCCCTCTGGGTCACAGCCCAAACCAGATGAGCTTGACCCATCACCTGCGAATCCGGATCTTTGTCGGATCGCCCGCCCAACTAAAGCCCAATTTTCAAAATTTCTCACCTGCTTTCCCGTCCCATCTTCTGACCGGCGCTGTTCCTTGGGTACAGCGCCCAGATTTTCTCCCACACGCCACCCCGCGCGTGGTTCTTCCTCACCTCTAACCTCCCCTCTCTGTCTCCCACAGCCGTCTCGGCCATCCCCCTTTTTCTTCCTTATCTCCGGCAAGATCTCCCACCACAGCGTCACAGCATACACCTCCCCCTCCACCCCTATCTCCATCGAACTCGGCAATACCCCTTCCGGCAGCTTTACTCTGATCCTTGCCCATTCCATGTCCTCCTTCCTCTCCGTCAGAGGATCGACATCCAAGAAACCTCCGCACGCCTCGCCCATTCTCTTCAGAATCGACGGCACCCACAATGAAATTGGTAAACCCACAATTCTAACCCAAGCTTCCTTCCTATTTTCCCCCTCTGGAGCGCATCCAAACTTCGGACTCCACACCTCCAAACCCATTTGGATCCCTCCCACTAGTCTCTCCCCCGAGGCTAACACCTTCTCGGCCTCTTCCGCTTTTTCAAACTCCAACAGGGCACAGCCTTTCCCCAATCTAGCCAAACCCAGCTTACCTCTCAAACCCTACGCTCTTGCCGCTGCCCACCCCAAGCACGCCAGGTCTTCTTCTCGTGCTGAGCTAGGGCTCCATTTGCCTATCAGGCACTACCTCAATCTACTCACATTGTTCTTTGTTTCCTCCTCCTTTATCTCCACTCTGAACCTTGTTGTATCCCTAAGCTCTGAGCCCTTGACCACTTCCGCATACAGCTTGCCCGACTCCCTTACTCCTTGGTCACTTTCCTTTTCATCGAGCTAACACCCTTCCCTTCGTAGAGCCTCTTTCACAGCAAGCCATCCTCCCTTTTCCTTCCCCCCTCTTGGTATACAAATACCAAACCTCCTCTTCTCCATGTCCGTCACCCCCAGACGGATGAAGCACCCGGCCCTATTCGCCTCTCTCACCATGGAATAAAATCTCCCTTTCTCCTTCCAGCCCTTCTCCCATCTTCCTTCTTCCCCGTTCCTCAGACACTGAGACAACCCTTCTAAGACCAATCCCACGCTCGCCGGCCCCAGTCGGACCCAAGACACTAACTCACCCTTGCTTTCCGAGATCACAACATGACGCTTTCCATTTCTCTCCTCAGTTTCTTCTTCGAACAACTTCGATTCCACCACAACTCTGTTTCCTTTCCTCCTCCCACGATTCTCCGCCCGAGACTCCCCTTCTTTGCTTTCGACCCCACGAAACCCCTCACTCTCACTCTCTCTCATCTTTTTTCGGGAACACCCCTCAAGGAATGTTGAGTCACCTTATATTGTATAATCTTATGCAGTACCATATTGACATATAGATCTTTTTAGTATATTGGAGAGGGTTAAATGATGATTTAGTTTCTTCTTTAAGGAGATGAGTTACCACTCCTGGAATGTTGAGACCATTATATTGTCTAATCTCATGTGGATATTGATGTATAGGTCTTTTAGTATATCGGAGAAGGTTTTTAATCATCTATTTATTTTGATCAAATTTTGTAAATTTGGGAAGGATTCCTCATCCTTCACATATACCTCTTAACCATATCAATGCATATTTTGTTTGTGATAAATAATAATAATAATTAAAATATTTGTCATTGTTATTAGTTTCTTATTTAATTCTCTCTTCTAAAATCCAACACTCCCTCATGACTAAATCAAATAAGCTTCGGCACCATCACTATTACTAGTAGGATCCTCCAAGTAATCATAATATCATCGAATTATTTTTTTATCCTCCCCATCATTTTTTTAATAGGCAAATAAAGTGAGTATAATGTAAAGGAAGCACCCAAAAGAGCACATCAAAGTACATAAGACATATACAACAAACGTCAAAATGCACGTCTAAAAACAAGAGGGACTACAAAATATTACTCCCTCTCTGAGTAAGAACCCAACCAATCAACAAAATCAATTAAAGGAATTGGACATTCATCTAAATATGATTTCACCCATTCTAAATATAGATTTTTTTTTTATCAGACACAAAAGACGTATTAATTATGGATAAAAATTCCATGAGAAGGATGAGGAGTCCTCCCCACAATTACAAAAAACTCAATGAAAATAAGAGTATACTCCTTTACTATACAAGGAGACCTATACAACCTGGTTTAGTCCATATACAAAAAAAATTATAGATTAATTAATGAGAAGGAGATAACCTTGGCAAAAAGGTGTAGCTTGTGTATGATGTGTTAGGAGACAACTAACACATTCTAATTCAATGTGATAAAACTCATCTATTGTAGGATCTTCTATTCTATATTATTAGGGTTCATTGGATTCTTCCAAAGGCAATATGGGGCTTCTATTAAGTTGGCAAGTGAGAGGTTTCAACAAGTGGTGGAGAAGTCCCTGTTTTAGGCTATGCCTTTTGTTACCCATTGTATACATCATGTGTACCTTGGTTATAGTTTCTTCGACATCATCAACATATTTATTTTGCTTACTTTTTGAAAAAGAAAAAGGTATTGGAGAAGGGATTGGAGGTTAGCTCCTATTTGCTTGTTTTCATGCTTAAGGAAAAAACGAAATGATAAAGTTTTTAACTAGGTGTTTTTATCAAAGACTGAAAGAATCCTTCCTTAATAGTCTTATGGAATGGGCTAGAGTCTTCTAGGGTTGGGAATGCATTGATGGCTTAAGATAGAGGGGCTTTAGACCTTGTACTTTTTCTTTTCCTGTTTTCTCTTGGTACTATGTGTCTACTTCCCATGAACACAGGTTGCACCCTCCTTTTTCCTTCATGCTTTATACACACACACACACACACACTTCTTGCCTTTAAATATAATATAAATAAACACAACCAAAAGCAATGCTGAAATTTTCTTGGTTCAAACTTCATAACGCTCATGGATTTACTTTTGTTTCTTCTTTTTTCTTAATAAGGAATTCTCATCCTTCCTTTCAATTCTACTGCCCTTGATCTCTCCTCCACAATTCCTTACCAAGAAAAGTGAAAACAAAAGAAGAAATGCATACCTAGTAACAATCCCAGTGAAATTAACATCAATCCTTCTGAAAAGAGTAGTGGAGAGGAACGTAGGCAACTTGCAAATATCCTTAGCAACTGATCTAAATTCTGACATATGAAAGAAACAATTAACAAATCAGTTGCAGAAATTTGTATCTATAACATGATAAGAAAGACAGTTGCATGCAAAAATAACATACAAGGATAATTCATTTATATCTCACCATGTATTTGCAGTCCATCCAAGTGATCATAGAAAACTTGATTGATCCTAAACAAACATTGTTCCTTTAGTTCATTTGGAGGTGGGCGGCCATTTTGAAAGTAAAACTGCAAGTGTCGAAAGTATAGTCATTAAATACCATTAAATATGATACCAGTGTAAATAATTCTAGCAGTTTTTTTCCTTCCAAGAAAAAAAAAAGGAATCCCAAATAGAAAAGGAGAAGGCAATTTGTACCATTACCACTACTTACCTAGTAATGTGAAGGGGATGTGCATGGAATAAATGCACTATATTCTTATCACCATTTCTACTATCAATCACCCTATATTCTTATCAACTTTTCTACTATCAATCACCATTTGGGATGTTAGTGGCTGGTATTAGTGGTGGTGAACATGGTCATGCAAATGGTATCATCTAAAAGAAAAACTAGCAAAATAGTGTCACCAAATATTAACAGATAATCATTAGATCTTTGTCGAACCTGAGGTATCAATTCTCTAACAGGCTCACTAGCTAATTTCAGAGGAGAACTTAAATTAGAAGGGCCAATCCTCTGCTTCATAACACGAGGAGAACCAGATATACTTCTTGGTGACAGTGGAGGTGCACTGCCAGCAGGAAACATGGAAGGTAATGAGTTGCTTGCAGCAGCATTTGTCGAAGAAGAATTTCCAGGGACATTCAAGGGAACACCTGCCTTTGCATCATTCAGCAATGAAGTCACCTACAGTCATAGGAACAGAGAAACATTCTCAAATAGGATGTATAAGAAATATTAGCTTACAAAAAGGTAGTACAAGATATCCAGAGCCAAAATGCCAAAAAAAAAAAAATGAATAAGAATATAATCATTATCTAATTCAAAATTTTGAACTCAGGCCATCAGACCAGTCATTAATGTTTTAACCTAACAAATGGCAAGGTCATAGTTCCTCTAAATTTTCAGACAAGAAATGACCAATGATTAGATTATATAGATTGCATAAAAGAATATAAACTGCATGTCCATTTGAAGTAACAAAAAAGTACAATTCAAAAAGGCTTCTTTTTTTGGGTAAATCAGGACTACAATTCAACAATATGTCCTGAGCAGAACCGTATCTGAACTATCCCATGTATACCTATCACCTTCCAACCTTGACATGAGGGTTTGGTCTTTGACCTCATCAGGCTTGTTCTCAGTTTGGACTTTCTTTACAGCCTTTTCACATTGATCCTCCTCCCTTCCTTTTGATCCAACTAATTTCATTTGGAAGTCTAAAGCCCCCTCTAGAGTAAACACTTTGGCACAGTTTGTGGCTTGTAAACAGGTTAACACCAATGATATGCTCCAAAAGCAGGGGCCACTCAAAGCTCTTAATCTAGAGTGATGCATCATGCGCAAGAACAGCGATGAATATGTTTATCATCTTATTCTTCATTACCAAATAGTTTTGGCCTTATTGCATAGAATGTTCAACCTTGCAGGGATAGATTGGGTACCACTGTGTTTTTTTTTTTTTTTTGTTTGTTTTTTTTAATGAGATCTTATTCATTTTCTTATGGTACCACTGTGCTGATGGTACAGATGATGACTATTTTCTTTAAAGGCTTTGGGAATCATGAAATGCAAGCCTCAGTTTGATTTTGTTAATATGGCGGAAAAAAAAATGCGAGGACTTTTGAGAATGCTAGAAGCACAACAAATGCTTCAGGACTTATTTTACTTTTCCTCCTCACTTTGGGCATCTACTAGCAAGGCCTTCACAAGCACCCCCTTGAGTCTTACATTACTATATCGGTGTCTTGTATGCAAGTTAAGGAGGTTGATCAAGAAGACCTCACAAGTATGGTCAATGCCAAGTGAAGGAGTTGTTAGTGCACCTTAATGGATGTTCTTTGGAGCTAAAGTTCAGTAATCAAAGCATATTCTGAACCTGCAGGTGATGGTTTTGCCACTGAAGCTAAGGTTATAGCACTTTTAGAGTGTCTTGTGCTAGCAAAAGCTTTAGGCTTGTCTAACTTTGTGGTGAAGGGTAATTCTACCACACAAGTATGGTTAATGTCAAGTGAAGGCACTGTTAGTGCACCTTGATGGATGTTCTTTGGACACCCTAAGGCAAATTGGGATAGGTTTAAGTGATTAGAGATCACTAAGGTTTCGTTGATAGCCGAGTTGTGAGGTGGTTTCGTTGGGGGGACTCAGTGACAAGGGACAACAAGGCCTTGACAGTAGAAGAGGGAGTTAGGGGTGGTCAATGTGGCCCCTTCTCTATTATCTTGAAGGATGGGTCAACGGTGAAACTTCTTTCAAATTATGGTGCCACCAAAAGTGATACTTCGGTCGGAGAGGTGGAAACGCAGTTAGCTTGAGGCAAGCGATGTGACTCGTTGGGGGATCCTGCCTCTTTGCATGGTAGTTTCAGTAAGCTTGTATCCTTCAGCAAATTTTTGGGCTTTCGAGATGGTTTTGAAGAGGAAATTCTGGCCCTTTTGAAAAAAAATGGAGTTCAAAAAAAGGGGAAGTCCATGGGAAAGGAGTCAAAAAAGTCTAGTACAGGTGTCTCCAAATTTGAGAGGGAACTAAAGACATTAGAGTGCTCTGTTTCTTTTAAGCTAACTCATTAGGTGGGAGACAATGAGACAAAATTTCCACGGTTTTAACCAGAGTGTGTCAACGAAGCTCCACATTTTTTCCTAGAATGAAGAGGGATTAATGAGGAGGATAAGTGCAAAGACATAAAGTCTATGATTCGTTCACATTCAACCAATCTGGTTTGTCTCCAAGAAACAAAGGCTCAATAGATGTCCCCCTTTCTAGTAAGAAGCTCGCGGGTGGGAAGGTGCTTAGAATGGGAGTTTGTGGACGCTAGGGGTCAATCAGGGGGAATCTTGGTTTTCTAGGACAATCGGGTGTTGGAGCTCATTGAGATGGAGCTAGGCACCTTTTCAATTTCGTGTCGCTTCAAAAACCACAAGGATAATTTCATTTGGATGTTTATGGGGGCTTATGGTCCCGTTTTAGCTGGGGGGAGAGAAGAGTTTTCGAATGAGTTGGGTGCAATTAGAGGTCTTTGAAATGATCCTTGGTGTGTGGGAGAGGACTTTAATGTAATAAGATTCCCAAAGGAAAGGAGGGATTGTCATAGATTGTCAACTTCTATGAGGCGATTTTCTAAGGTTATCGAGGAGTTGAGTCTCAAAGACCTTCCTTTATCTGGTGGGTTGTTTACTTGGCGTGGAGGGCTAAATAACAAGTCAACTTCTAGGTTGGATCGATTTCTTGTTTCTAGTGAGTGAGAATCTATTCAATGGCTTGTTCCAGAGTGCCCTCCCAAATCCAACCTCCAATCATTTGCCAATCTTGCTTGATGATGGAGGGATAAAGAAAGGTAAGACTCCCTTCATATTTGAAAATATGTGGTTAAAGGTGGAAGGCTTCAAATATCTTGTCAGAAATTGGTGGGAAAGGTATAGTGTTCTAGGGTCTTTTAGTCACATATTGGCAGTTAAGCTTAAAGCCTTGAAACAATACCTAAAAGTCTAGAATAAAGAGGTTTTTGATAATGTTTCCTCTAAGAAACTTGAGGCCTTGGCTCAATTAGGGAGTGTGGGATGAAATGGAAGGGGAGAGGGCCCTTTCATTGGAGGAAAATGAGATCAAAAGGGTGATGGTGGATGAGTTTAAAAAATGGGCATAGATGGAGGAAATCTCTTAAAGAAGTCAAGAGAGTTATGGCTAAAAGAAAGGGATAAAAATACTAATTTTTTCCCAAAATGGCTAATGCTCAAAAAATGAGGAATTTTTTAGCCAAGTTAAGGGTACATGGCGAATTGGTAAGATGGGGAGGACAACATTAAAGAAAGGGTGACAAATGCTTTTCAAAGAGTTCTTTCTGAGGCGGGGGAGTGAAGGTCGAGTATTCATGGGATGGAGTTTGGTTCCTTGTCTCTTGATGCCTCAGAAGCCTTGGAGATCCCTTTCTCCAAAGAGGAGATCCTTGCAACTTTATCTAGCCTGAGTAGGGATAAGGCCTCTAGTTCAGATGGTTTTTTTTGGCTTTTTGGCAATATCATTGGGACATTGTGAAGAACGAGATAATGGGGTTTTTTTTTATGAATTAGATGCCTTAGGGCCTTTTAAAAGGAGTTTAAATATTACTTTTTTAGTTTTGGTGCCAAAGAAATGGGGGAGAGGGCAAAAGATTTAAAGGACTTTAGACCTATTAAGCTTGGTTAGAGATTTATACAAGCTTCTAGCTAAGGTTTAAGCAAACAGACTTAAAAAGGTGGTGGGGACCTCAGTCTCAAATTTTCAGCATGCTTTTGTGGAAGAGAGACAAATATTGGATGTCATCTTGATAGCAAATGAGACCAATGATTCCAAAGTTAAAGATAATTTGAGAGGCATCATTTGCAAGTTGGATATCGAAAAGGCCTATGACCATGTGAATTGGAGTTTTATTCTTGAAGTTCTGGAAAAAATGAGGTTTGGCTCCAAGTGGATTGGATGGATCATCTCTACAACTCGCTTTTCCGTGTTGGTGAATGGTTCTCCTTTTAGCTTTTTCTAAAGCTCTAGGGATTTGAGACAAGGAGACCCTTCATCCGCTTAATTGTTCATTTTAGCGACGGAAACTCTCTCCCGCTTGCTTTCTAGGGTAAAGGAAGATTGTTTTATTGACGAATTCCTAGTTAGTGAACGTCACGATGCTAGAGTGGAGGTCTCCAATTTATTATTTGCAAATGACAACCTAATTCTTTGTGATGCTAGTAAAGAGAATCTAGAGAACCCGAGTTGGGTCTTTATGTGGTTTAAGGCGTGTTCAGGGCTAAAGATTAATCTGGAGAAAAGTGAGTTGATTCCTGTACTATGGGGGCGGATTTTTTGTTTCTCTTTCCTTTTACTATGGGGGGCTTGCTTGTATTTTCTCTTTCCTTTTGCTTGTATTAGGTATACTTCGTGTGTACTTTGTGCACCTTTTCCTAACGCTTTTAATATATTTGCTTTATTTACCTATCAAAAAAAAGGGGGCGGCAGGTGATGCACTCTTCAATGAGAGGGATGCTCTTGAGTTGAGGGTGGCTCCTTTGTTGGCAAAAGAAGGAAAAAGGCTTGGAAAGTGGCTCCTTTATGCCTTTTTTGGTCCATTTTAAGGGAGAGAAATAGAAGAACCTTTGAGAATTGCGAAAGCTTGGACCAAACAATTACAAGTTCGTTTTTGTATCTTTTTTGGGATTGGGTTAAATTGTACATTAGGGATGGTTCAATGTCATTGATCGATTTTGTGGATTAGTTAGGTTCTTCATAAGGTACAGTTGCTTGTTTGTGTATTCGCACCTTCTAGTTTTTGTTGCTTTTTATGCATCGTGTATACCTTTTAATTTTAATACAATCTTCATTTACCTATCAAAAAAAAAAAGAGAACACTAAGGTTCAATGGTCAAAGCATATTCTAAACCTGTAGGTGATGATTTTGCCATTGAGGCTAAGGTTATAGTGCTATTCAAGCATCTTGTGCTAGCAAAAGCTTTAGGCTTGTCTAACTTTGTGGTGGAGGGTGATTCTACCGTTGTCATCTCATGGGTGGCTTAAAAGAAAAGATGTTCATGGAGACTTGATAAGTAGCTGCACCAAATATTCAATATATTTACTGGTTGGGATGGTCCATTCGATGGGCTCCTTGCTTAGCTAATCAGGTAGCAAATGGGCTAGTTAAAAGAGGAGTAAAGCAGTTGGTATCTTTTGTTGCAGATTATGTGCCTCCTTGAACCTACTTAATGTTTGTTTAAGTTTGCTTCACTTTATGTAACTTTCCTCTATTGTTCAGCTGTATAGCATAGCTCCTGGTAAAGTCCATTCATTCCCTTGCCTTGATCTAAGTTTGTAACTATGGAAGGATGTCTGATCCTTCTTGATTTTTTTAATTAATATAAAAGACCTATTGGATTTCTGATCCAAAAAAAAAAATATCTCAATTCACAATTTGGATAATTTCAAAGAATTTGAAAAATTCTTCAGCAATCCCATTAACCAATATAAAATAACTAGAATATATTGTTAGAAAACAAGGCAATGTACTCTCCCCATTAAACATGCTTCAAGAAGCAAATCACATGGCAATGTTGCAGTCTGAATACACCATCTTGTTGTACCAAGACATCAATCAAGTCAAGATTTTTTTTTTCTTGTTTTGGATATGCATAAGGAATATATAGATATAGATATAGATATAGAACATATAGATATATAGATATATAGATATATAGATAGATATAGACACACACACACACACGCACATTGAATTAAGGGGTGATACAACAGGTATACAACAAAAGCACACCAAATTATACAAGGACACATACAAGGTTCCCATGCCTAATATGAACCTAACCAATCAACAAAATCTAGCAGACATACATGTCTCTCCTATAGATAGATATCTCACACACACACACACACACTGAATTAAGGGGTGATACAACAGGTATACAACAAGAGCACACCAAATTATACAAGGACACATACAAGGTTCCCATGCCTAATATGAATCTAACCAATCAACAAAATCTAGCATAGACATACATGTCTCTCCTATACAATGCCTAAGACCATCCAAAAAAACTGCGCACACACACACACACACACACACACATTGAATTAAGGGGTGATACAACAGGTATACAACAAGAGCACACCAAATTATACAAGGACACATACAAGGTTCCCATGCCTAATATGAATCTAACCAATCAACAAAACCTAGCATAGACATACATGTCTCTCCTATACAATGCCTAAGACCATCCAAAAAAACTGCGCATGAAAAATGATTTGAGTGATTGTTCCAAAAATTCCACATTGTCAAAGGTGCTCCAATTTCTCTCTAGTCAAATTTTCCCAAACATGAACAAAGGGGCAGCCAACCACACTTTTTACACCACTTTCCAACAAAGAGGCCATTCTAGCTCAACAATATTGGTCTTATAGAAGAGCTAGTCACCCAATTAATCCCAAATAAATAAAAACTTACTTGCCACAAGATTCCTACTGATGCACAATACAAAAGAATTTGGTCAATAAATTCTTCTACACTCTTAAGACTCGATAATAAAGCCTAAAAAGACTCAATGATGATTCCCCATGCCACCTATCTAACCAAAACCATTGTCTCCTCTCATCCCCCACAATAAATTTTTTTTTTTGATAGATAAAGAAAATATGTATATAAAGAAAAGAGGAGACACCAAAAACAGTGCCCTCAAAGTATACTGGAAGTAAAAAAAAGAAGCTAAAAGGCTCAAACCAGAGGGGGAGGGATAGAAACAAAAAACATCACATGCCCTTACTCAGAGCCTAACCAATCAATGAAACTTACAAGCGAAAAAGGGCTCAAATCTATAGACACCCTAATCCAAGACCAAAGGTTACATACAAAAGAATTTTTCAATCTTTGGAGTGAAAGCTCCTCATTACCAAACACTAACATATTCCTTTCCTTCCATACTATCCAAAATATACATAAAGGGACCATTTGTCACGCCTTTTTACGAGCTTTACCCACAAATGACTCATGCCATCCAAGAAGAGTTTCCTTCACTGAACAAGAAAGAATCCAAGACACACCAAAGAGGGAGAAAAACAAATTCCAAAGAACCCGAGTCTTTGCACAATGAAGAAGACGGTGATCCACCATCTCTACTTCAAAGAGGCCAAAAAAACACCTATTTTCCAAAAAGTGCCCCCTCCTTTGAAGTTGGTCCAAAGTTAAGACTTTCCCCTAAGAAGCCTCCCAAGCAAAGAAAGCCACCTTAGAAGGCACGCTCGCTCTTCAAATACTACCAATAGGGAACAAAGGAGAATCTCCAGGCTCCGAGATAGAATATAGAGACTTGACCAAAAAGATCCCACACCTTGAAGTTGTCCAAATCACTCTATCTTCCACATCCTTGTACACCCTAAAAGCTTGGATCTTTTGTAGAAAACGCTCCACCAACTCTACCTCCCAATCATTAAAGGCCCTTGAGAAAAGAGGGGTCCATCCACCCCCATCACCATCAAGGTTCCAAACATCCGCTACCCAAGCTTCCTTAGACAAAGAAATGGTAAATAAGAAAGGAAAGGACTCACAAAGTGGCTCATCTTCACACCACTTGTCCATTTAGAATCACACTCTCTGCCCATTACCCACTTGGTAAGTCAACCTACCACTCAAATAATTTCACTCTTTCCTAATTGCTTTCCACAATCCCACACCATACCTCTCACTCACTTCGCGGGAGCGTCACCCCCCATCCTCTTCACCATACTTGTAACTAATGACTTGCTTCCAAAAGGCTTCTCTTTCATTGGCAAACCGCCAATTCCACTTGCTTAAAAGAGCTATATTCATCATAAAGAGATTTCTCACACCCAAACCACCTTTCCTTTTCTCCAAGCAAACCGTGTTCCACCTAACAAGATGCGTTTCTGCACAAGAGCTCCACCACCCCAAAGAAAATTCCTCTGAATCTTCTCCAATCTCAACCTCACTTGTCTTGGCATGCAAAAAAAGGACATGAAATAAATAGGCATGCCAGTCAAAGTGTTTCGAATTAGAGTGAGTCTCCCTCCTTTTGAGATATACTATCTCTTCCACATTGCTAGCCTTTTTCGAAATCTCTCTTCAACGTCATCCCACACCGCCACTGATTTGAAGGGGGCCCCCAAAGGAAGACCCAAATAGCAAGAAGGGAGACCACCCACTTTACACCCCAACTCCAAGGCCAAGTCCTCTATATTATGCACCCCGCCCACAGGAATTAACTCACTTTTCTCAAGATTGATTCTCAAACTTTAGCAAGCCTCAAACCACATGAGAAGTCAGCTTAGATAAGTCATCTGGTCTTGAGACGTCTCACAAAGCACCAAAGTATCATCACCAAATATCAAGTGCGAGATCAAAATCCCCTCACCACTCTTACCTCTCACCTTCCAACCAGATAAGTAGCCCCCACTAATAGCCCTCCTCAATAGACAACTAAACACCCCCATGGCTATCACGAGCAAATAAGGGGAGAGGGGATCTCCTTGTCTCAATCCCATCGAACTTTGGAAAAAACCAGAAGAAGATCCATTTACTAAAACAAAAAATTTCACAATAGAGATGCACCATTCTATCCATTTCTCCCCAAAGCCCATCTTTCTAAGTACTGCAAACAAGAACTTCCATTTCACATGATCATACGCCTTCTCCATATCCAACTTGCACAACACACCACCTTCATTGCTTTTCAACCTTGAGTCCACGACCTCATTTGCAATCAAAACTATGTCTACAATCTGTCTACCCTCCACAAAGGCATTTTGGGACTCCAAAATCACTTTGCCCATTACCTTTTTAAGTTTATTAGCCAACACCTTGGCCAGCAACTTATAAAGATTGCCCACAAGACTAATCTACCTAAAATCTTTTAGGTCTTCTGCACCTCACTTCTTAGGGGCAAGAACCAAGAAAGTAGCATTCAAAAACTTTACAATGCCCTTGTAGAATTACCTAATTCAGTATCAACCCTAGCTTTTTTATAGCTCACTGTCCACTCCAACTTCTTGAGTTCCCTAATAGATTTTGGAGATAGTGATTTCGTCTTTCTAGAGGCCCCATCCTACCCCTTTTGATCAATTCTCCCCTTTGTCCTCCTCAAAAGACACAAAATTTCCTCTTCAAAACCTTCCGTCGGCATACCAAGGCATCAACTGAACTTCGCAAGACAGCTAGAGTTCCACCCTTTGTCCACCCTTTGAGATTTTATCACTGACTTTATTATCTTCCTTTTATCTCTATCATTTGCCCCTCTCACATTCCAGAATAATATTCCTATCTTCATTTGCATACGAACACAGAAGCCCTTGTAGAATTACCTAATTCGGTATCAACCCTAGCTTTTTTATAGCTCACCGTCCACTCCAACTTCTTAAGTTCCCTAATAGATTTTGAAGATAGTGATTTCGTCTTTCTAGAGACCCCATCCTGACCCTTTTGATCAATTCTCCCCTTCATCCTTCTCAAAAGATACCAAATTTCCTCTTCAAAACCTTCCGTCAGAATACCAAGGCATCAACTGAACTTCGCGAGACAGCTAGAGTTCCACCCTTCGTCCCCCCCTCCTTCTAGTTGAAAATCAGTCATCTACACCAATGGCCTCACAAAAACCGACCCAACAGGGACAATCGCAAGCTCAGTCCCACCATCACTACCTACCAAAACACAAGGAAGCTCTTTCCGGCCATCTAGGACCAAATTATCTTCAAACAACACTACTCGCAGAGGATCCCAATCCATAGCCACTGCCACTAAGCCTTTCGACCCATTGGAAGCCCACTCCTACACCAACAAAGCTTTGTCGGGCCCCAAGAAAAGAGTAGAAGAAGAAACTCCCTGAAACCCCAAAGAAAAAAGAGAACGGGAATGAGAAACGGGGTACCTGGAGGCTTCGTCCATCACCGCCTCATTGGTGAGTGTCGATCGACCTGAGAGTGACCCCCCAACGTTGAAGTCTTTGTCGGCCAATACCACCTACTCCATCCATGTTACTCCCACGATGGTCTCTAGGGGAGCCCTAGGGGAAAAGACCTGCCCAAAAAGGAAAACAAGGGGATGGGCCTCTTTTAACTTGGGCCCAATAAACCCCTTAAAGCTCTTAACCGAGCCCACACCCACAGGACTGAAGGGGTTATAGAGCCCATAGCCTAGCCCACTCCACCCATGGGCTTTTCATGAACCCACTCACTTGAGCCCAAAACCTCTTTTCCCTTTTTCTCCACACAGCCAACTGTCCTAGACCCAAGCCCAAGCAAATCTGAGTCCAAAACAGTACCCTTAGTCGGCCTACCCGCTGCACCAACTGCACCCCTATTCCTTCTTCCATACTCAAACTGCTCCTTTGACCCCAAATTCTAAACAAGAAGTTGAGTCTCCCACATGCTTTCGCCAACGTGTGAACCACCCACACCTTCGCCCCTAACCTCACACCCTGCACTTTTACAAAACTCAAACTGAGGCACTACCTGAGAAACCCATGGAGGGGTTTCCAACCAAAGACGAACCATAAAACAAGTGTGATCAGCCACCACCCGCAATGACCTTGGCAGATCCTTCCCAATGGCTCTCACCAAAATACGTGCCCATTGCAGCAGAGAAAAAAGAGTTGTTTCCTCATCTACAGCTATAAAACCCCCACAACTCTCCCCAATCCTTTTAAAGACCTCTCTGCTCCAAAAATGAAGAGGAAGTCCTACAATCCTCACCCAAACTTCCTTGGCATGGCTCCCATTCCAAAAACACCCCACTTCAAGTCCCCATCTTTGCAAATGAAACTCTCTCTCCTTAAACCTTTTGTTGCCCCTTAAAAGCACCAAATTAGCCTCACATTTATTCTCAAACTTGAACAGAAAAAGGGCCCCACCCAACTTGGAGATTTTTAAGCCCCCCCCCCCCTCTTTCAAAGCCCATCTTGCATGCACCCACCCCTTCAAGGATGATAGAGGAGGAACCGAGTCTGAACTGTCACCAAAGCAACCAACCACGCAACAACTTAGCTGCTCTTCCCTGCAAAGAAGTTCTCGATCGCCTAAATGCACCCATAAAGACTCTCCTGGTTCCTCTGTCTTCACCCTCAAGGCATCTACATAAGTTCCTTTCACTTTCTCTTTGTAACTACACCCAACCTTTTCAGAGATAGGATCACCAAGAAAAACTTTGCTCATTGCTGGAGTGGAAATACCTAGGGCCCTCAACTTCTTAGCCAACAAGAACCATCCCCCAACTAAACCTTTGCCCTCTGGAAAAACAAGACAATACTTCTTTGCTTCCACATCTCGCACAGAGCACAGTAAAAACCTACCAGCTTCATTTGATCGACGCTTCAACCTGAACTTTCTTCCCCCATCTTCTCAAACTTTTACACACCTCGAACTTGACTCTCCTCTACACCAAGCTTCCACACCTTCCAACAGGTAGCTCAAACTCCTTTCTTCAAACCTTATCTAAGAGGAAAAGCCTTTGCTCCTTTCCAAAATAATCTCTTTAGGTTTACCTCGGACTACTTCAATGGAGATTTCAAAGGTCTTGGATTCCACTGCAAACAAACATTTACCACCTCTCAAACCTCCTCTCACTCTCAAAGCCCCTCTCATCCCCCACAATAAAATGACTTCTTCTTTTAAAAACCTCCCAATTTCTCCCAATGGCCTTCAATAGACCCACTCCAAAACCTTCCGTCGTCTCCTCAAAACACCAACCTCCTCCCCTTCTTCCCTAAATTTCCTAGTAATAACCCATTTCCAAGAGGACTCTCATTTTGGGGCAAACCTCCAACTCTACTTAATCAAGTCAAAGAATTTATGCCCTAAAATAACTAGTTACCTACTAACATGTTTTTAAAAGCAATATGAGTGCAAAAGAAAAACACAAAAGTCATTAGTCCATTCAATTTCAAGTTATTTCTACCACAAATTTCATTCTAGCTATTTTGCATGGCTTCAAGTGTGGGTGTTAGGTATGGATATGTGTCCAAGTGTTAGATCCTTCACACCTACAAAAAATGATCCCAACAGTGGGTGTAGATACTTGGATACAGCATAAAAGAAAGGAAATTTAATTTAAAATCAATCAAAAGTAAACATATCTTTGATAAAAACTCTCCATCTTTTCTCTTTTATAACAATCCTTCCTCTCTTATCCCCAAATATTCTTAGAGAAATTCAATTTCCAGCAAACTCTCTCTTTTTGCTAATGTAATAATAATTATCTCAAACAAAGGTGGAAGATGAAAAAATATATCAATCAAAATCAAACAATCATATTCAAGGCAAAGTAAAGGTATCCAAAAAGGATTCCATACCTACACAACATGGGTACAGTGTGAAGTTGGAGATTTCAGGTATCATAGCATTCCTAATGGAGATGACTCTAATTCCCAACAAATTAAGGTCCAGCTCCTCTCACCATTTCAACCATATTTAGTTGGCTTGGCAGAAAAAGAAGTATGCAAACAAGACTACTTCAAAATGAAAAATTAAGAAGTGTGTATGAGAAAGAAGGGAGCTTTGGCTTCAGGAATAGGTTCTAAAACCCTTTATCTTCACCATGGACAATCACTAGAGTGCCATATGATGTGAATAATAACTGATATCCATCAACAGTGAGACATATCCCAAAATATAGCTGTGTTCAATCAAACAGTGTAGCCTTTACTATTGGAAAGTATTTTTCATCCAAATATTGATCACTTGTCGCCGCTCTTGACAACTCATCACCACAACCACCATCTATGTTGCATCAAGTACCTCTACCACCACCAATTTGTTACCACCAGCATAAGCCAACTGCTACCAATTTGCTACCACCTCCACTAGAATCACTATCACCATCAAATGCAAACCCTATGAATGAGTCACCACTAGTGACCACCAAACATCTAACTTCCATCAATACCAATTTTAGTTTCTTCAAGAATTAGCTACACATTTCCAAATTCAACAATTGCAATTGATTAAATTCAAAAGAGAAACCAAATGCAGCCTCATTAAGTTCAACTTAGGACTGAATCATAAGAAACCAACTCCATCTTTATTGGCAAAGCTGACTCTGACTACTAGGTAGCCAAGATGCAATCCTAGTGTACGTCCAACCCTGCAACCATTATCATGAAAACTGCTTAAGATCTTCATATCAGCATGGCCTTCCAACTACAAACACTCCACCACATTCAAGCAAAAAAAAGGAACAAAACTATGACCGCTTCTGGCTTGTACTTGAATATCATGATATTAAAATTTTGATCCCCTGGGAAGCTGAATGTCTTTCAAGCATGAATAACAAAAAGCAGAAGTGCATTTGATTTGAGCACTTCTGATGCTCATAAGAGGAGTGTCATATCAATATATTTAAGGCTGTCTCTTCACCTCATAAGTATTTGATGTTAACTAGCCTGTTCTTGACCAGTCCTCCAGACATATAAGGTATTATTGGTTAGTGCAGTGGAGTTACAAATAAAAAATAAAAAACTAAAAGAAAGAAAAAAAAAAGGAATAAAAAATAAAAAATAAAAAGAAAAAAAAAACAGGTAACTCCAAAGCACCTGCAAGATTTACCAACATTCTGTCTTTTATCCATTTTCCATTGCCATAATAAATTTTCTTTCTTTTTTATTTTATTAGAATTATCACCAATAATCCTATCAAAAAAATCACCAATAATATAAAAACATTATAAGTAACATATCTGAGAAAGAACTCTTGCTCATACTTTCTAGCCATATTACATGGACTAGGATACAAATCTTGGGTGTTGTTGTGTGTCTAAATGTCAAGTTGATTTAATTCCCGAATCTAAAGACAATATGAGATGGCTAAATAACTTAATTTTTTTTCTTATATTTGGTTCTATCCCTAGGCCAAATTGAAGTATATAACAAGACAGCATGGTCAAACAAGTCCAAGGATAGTTGCAAAAATGGGATTTTGTCCTTTTCTTTGTTCAACATACCTTTTGGGTGTATTTCTTCCCAGTAGGCATAGGTTGGACCAATACTCCAAACAGATCTTCGTCATGTCATGCCTGACACAGGCACTTCACACTGAAGTGTAATATCTATCAGATTATCACCATTCTCCACACTGCTCCTTGGCCATTCAAGGGATGGACCCTTTTTTTTTCATGCTAAATGCCAAAGCATGTAAGAGCCTAAACTTAGGAAGAGAAAGCCAAAACACTAATCCACCGGCCATGAATTCATGTGCATAGGGGTGCAAGCATAAGCCTATTTGCAATCTTTCTTAGATGTTCATAATTAATTATAATGAAATACGATAACATATATTATTTTGACACATTAAATTAAATTAAATACACATATAAATTCATCAAACCGTCAAACCATATATTAATACCACAAGACCCAGTTACAAGAAAACCAAAAGGCTCAGTTTAGAAAAATGAACTTCATAAAATTACTCAGTTTAGAGTCGTCTAAGAGCGCAATTTTTTTAATGCGTTAATGCAAAATGTTATTTGCTTCCTTTTATGTTCCCTGATACCATAATTTATCAAAGATGTAGGGTATTTATTTTTACACCTTCTCATCCTCATGCTCTCATAAACACCATGCCCACCTGGACACAAGCCATTGCAATAAAATAACCAAGGCAATGAAGCAAAAAATAATTTCATACACAGAAAGCAAGACGACAAATGCCAATCAACATTCATTCTTGGAAAAAAAAACATTGTGTGAAGAAAATACCAGACGGTTAGTCTCAGGAAGCGAAAGCCACTGGTCAAAAAGCTCCTCGGAGAACCTAGGGTTCGACTTGAGAGCAAAAGGCGACACCTCCGGCAGCTGCAACAATTCGGCGTCCAAAGACAGCACATCGCTAACTATCTCCATATTCATCGTAGCCAAATTGAATCTCTCATCCACAGAACAAAATCAGAATAATCCTAGATCACAAAAAAGGACAACAAACAAGCATCGATCACCCAAAGCAACCTAGATGAACCACAACGCCATTGCTCAACGCATTGAATCAAGAACATCGAAAATCAGAAATTCGAGGCGGAAAGGTTCAGATTTGAAGCTGACGAAGTGGAAGAAACCCTAGATCTTCATGGAAGCAGTGAATGGATTGTCCCTTTTGGAACAGAGAATCAGAAAAAAAAAAAAAAAAAAAAAAAGGAAGAGAAAGTGAAAAGAAAATAAGAGAAAGATGGATGAGATTTAATCGGGAATTCGGCGAAAAATTTGCAGAAATTTGAGAGAGAGAGATGTACACCTGAATCAGATTGAAGCCGAAAGACAGACACGTTTATGTGAAAGAACGAAGGGCATATATGGGAATCTCGGAGCATAGTCTCCTTGGTCACGTGCTAGGAGCGTCACTACGCCCTTGGCTCATTTTAGTTTCCATCCCTGCGCTTCTCTTTTTCATTTTTATTTTTTATTTATCCTTTACATTTATAAGTTTCCCACCCCCAAGGACGCAAAAGTCAATCGGGTTCCTTGTGATTTTAAAGTGCAAGTTTGATTAATCTCCATTTTTGGATTTAAGTTGGGTTTTGGATGGTTCTTACCCTCTTAATCCTGAAAGCAATAAAAGGAATGATTGACCCAACTTAAGAACCAATATTAGGTTTATTTTTAACTAAAATGTCGTCTTAGCTTAAGAGACCTGACCCGTGTTGGAATTAAAGTAAATATTAATCAATACGTGACAAATATGTCTCAAACACAATTAAACAAAAATAATTATAGACTTAACTGAATTATAAAGACATAGAGCCCGTTTTTCCATGTGATTTAAAAATAATTTTTTGTTTTTAAAAATAGAAAACTATTTTTAAAATTTTCAATTCGCTACTGTTCTTTAAAATCATTTTTAAAACAAAATGAAATAGAAGATAAGTATGAGTTGTTTTCCCTATTTTTTAAAAATAAAAGGAAAACACGAGCTCGTTTGTTCATGTTTTCTATGACTTATTTTTTTAAATGGTTTTTAAGTTAAAAAATAAAAAAAATAGTTTTTAAAAACAAATTTCAAAAAACATAGTCAAATGGCTCATAATATACTTAAAATCAAAAACAAAAGTATGATTTGGTAAAATAAGATGTAAATAATTGATATCGTTAATCCACTACAATTACTATTGATTTGTGTGCAAATCATGGTATTCTTTAAATCTAAAAGTACTATTTTATGGAGAAAAGGTATATAAATCAATCCTTTTATACCTAGTTTGGAGTTAATTATTGAAAACTATGAGATTTGATGCATAAAACAAGGAATAAAGTCTTGAAATTGAACAAAATGAATTAGTAGAGTAAGTGGTAATGAGAAGGGATACGAAAGATAAAGTGAAAAGGGGTTTTTGCTCGAGATATCAAAATGGAGAGTTGATTTTGACACCTAAATCAGTGTGTTGCAATAGCATAATGTTATTTTCAACAAAAAGTCAGTTGTATCAAATTCAACTTGATACTTTGGAGGTATCAAAAAGATATAGAAGGT